>NC_085046.1:3340588-4090050 GCF_963662255.1 Cinclus cinclus
GGGGTCACCCCACTGCTCCTCCAGCCATTTACAACTGGATGTGAAAGAAACAAACAGAATTCTGAATATTTTCCAATGACAAACTATGAGACCATAGCTTTTAAAAACTATATTCTCTGTTATTCCATTGCACAGAAATTGCTGATGGATTTGTAGGAATTTATTTGATGAAGACTTAACCCTGCCTGGTTTTGCCTTTGTAGCTTGAGGAGTTACTGACTGAGGGGCAAGAAGAGAATCACCCCCATTCACAAATGGCCAGGTTTGGTTAGAGGAAGGAACCAGTCATCAGGATTTTCTGGAAGCAATAGGGAAAAACCAAGCTTAAGTGCTACCAAAACCAGACGCTCCCGTGTTTAATGGCATTTGGACCTCTCGAGGAAACCACTTGGGCGGACACCCTGTCCCATGTGGTTGAGCTGTTCCCTCTGTCAGTGGTTTCAGAGGAAAAGATCACGTATCACACTCGCAGCCAGAGCCTTCTGGAGTCAATAAAATTATTTGCTCTTTCCTCTTCAAAATGTTTTGAGTTAAGCCATGAACATTTCCAAAGTGCTGGGCAGGATGGAATAGCAGCAGGCAGCAAGGAGAGAGGGAGGTGAGCAACTCAGAGTAACACAAGGGTGGATGAGCTGCCCCAGGAATCACCTTAATATCAGATTTTATTCTGTTTTGAAAACTTGATGTTATTTATGTTCCTTAATTCATGTTCTGATTTAACTGTAATGTCAAATTACAGCATGCAAAACCATATTGATATTTTGCCTAAGTTATTTCAGAAGAGCTGTTGCATTTGCAGCTTTATTTGCAGCAAACACCCTTGTGACTTCAAATGGGCAGAAGATTTCAAATTAGCTCAATTTAAAAACTGCAGTCAGGAATATTCTGCAAGAAAGGGACCAAGGAAAATATGTGAAATACTTCTTAAGAGATCAGGTCAAATAAGTGACCAGAAGGAATTTCCATTTATAGCACTGTGTGCCCTGCAGTGGCTGTAGCACTGCCTCTGACAGTAGGAGGATTTCAAGTTTAAAAGTGTATTTATCCTTTTTCCCCTCCTATTATGCTGCAACAACAACAGCAAAATGACATTTTGAGGAGGAGGAGTTGTGGCCAGGCAGTTTTTAGGCAGCATGATGTGAGCATCTGGCTGGCAGAGAGCTGGAACCTGCACCCCAGTTACCTGTAGCTGTCTCACATTTTCCTCCAGTTTGCACGTGAGAACTCAGGATTTGTCCAATTTTTGCCCAGGAAAGCACAGAAAGGGCAGCTGGAATTCTGTCAGGCAGGATCTGAGCACTCTGCCTAATGCAACAGGTAGTGTTCACACCTTTGGGGATGGGATTTCTCTTGCACACCTCTCTCTGCTCCCATGGGTTTTCATTGCAGCCTTCACCAGGATACACAAACCATTAATTAAAACTGGAAATTAACCACACTCACAAGGAGCCAAAACAACACTGGTATATGCACATTAATCAGCACCTTAGAGACTTTCAGAACCACAAAAGGTCATAAAACTACCACTGATTCCAGTGTTAAATTGTCATCCAAAGCCACCTTTCAGCAACTTGCATGTACAAAACTGAACATAAGCAAAACTGATCACGACCAGAATGTCCTAAAGCTCCAAAAATGAGGGTGGGGAGGAAGGACCATCCCTGTGACATCCTAGTTATCAGTCAGGACTGGATTCTCTGCTACAATAAACAGTCAGGCTGCCTGATGTCACCAGCACCAACAGAACCCCCACATCTTTAGTAGATTACAGGTGTTATATTTCTACTCAAAAAAAAAAAAAAAAAAAAATTAAGGAGGAATTAAAAGTTTCTACTTACAGCATTAAGCCCCAGGGAGTTTCCTGGGAGAGAGGAGGTGACTCCGGAGAGAATGGCTGTGGCCACCACTGCCCCCAGGCACTGGGCAAGGATGTACATGAGAGCCTTGAAGATGCTGATCTGGCAGCTGAGCAGCAGCCCCAGGGTGACAGCAGGGTTCAGGTGTGCCCCACTGATGTGGCCCACACTCTGTGCCATGGTAGCGATGGATAACCCGAAAGCCAGAGAAACCTTCACGTTGTCCTGAGACCTCGTCGATGTTTTGTTGGCCACCACGGGGAAGTTGAAGCCCAGAGCTGAGCCAATGCTGATAAAAATAAAAAGGCTCATGGCCAGGAACTCGGCCACCACTGCCCTCCAGAAGATTTTCTTTCTGAATTCACTAGCCATCTTTCCTCTTTCTCTCTCTCTCTTTCTCTTTCTGTCTCTCCCCTCCTCACTTTCCTTTCTCCCTCTCTCCCTTCCTTTGCCTGATAATTTTCCTTTGAGGACTGAAGAGAAATGTGGAGGAAAAATACAGTCCTTGGATTATTTATAGGGCTTTGGGTGGTCTGTAGGAGGGAAGGGGTGTTGCACAAAAGGAGGAAAGAACATCTACATAGATGCTGACTGCTAGATTGATGTAAGACACTGTTTGCCTGCCAAAGTTTTTTCCTCCTTTCTTTTTTTTTTTTTTTTTTCCTTTTCCCCTCCCTTAACAGCGCTCGATCTCTGCCGCCGTTTTTAAGAGGCTTTTGAAAATTCTTAGAAAAATCTTTAGGAGAGTCTCAGGAATTTCAGCCTCACTTGTTTAACTCGTGTGTCATCTTTCAGCACATGGATCGGAATGAAAGCTTTGATGGGATTTCTGTCCGGACCTGAAACAGAAAGCAAAGTTATCAGTGCAGGCTGGTAAGTTATTCACGCTCAGCTTCAGCGGCAGCAGATAACAGCTGAAAGTAGTAAATAAGACTGACAGCTAAATCCACACTCCAGAGGCTTCAGTAGCTCTGTTTTGTTTGAAAAAAAAAAAGCAGAAATGTCACTTCTGCTGGCTTAGTGGACTCGGAACTGTCCTGGATGCCAAGTCTGGCGGCTGTACGGACACGCTTGGATTTACACAGCTCACACGAGCTGGTGCTCACTGGGGAGGGATCACTTCTAATCTCTGTGTAAATCTGCCATAACACTGTGGTAAGCTGGAAGCTTTAAATGCATGTCATCTGGATGCCGAGGATGATTTTTTTTTTAATTACTTTTTTTATTTATTTTTTTTTTAATTTATATCGTTTCTTCACTTTTCTTCTTCCAAGCACAGAGGTGCCTTGGGGTTTCCCCAGCCTTCCCCTTCTGCCTGGCAGGAGAAAAGCCAATCTGGGGGCTTCGTAACCCATGTCCTGCAGTGAGAGCCCATCTCTCACCACCTGCTGAAGGTCAGCTCAGCTGTCCTGGCTGTCACCAGGGAGACTGAGCCACAGGACTGGCCAGACAGAGAGACAGAGCAAGGGAGAAGGGAAATTACATGCTTGGTTTTGCAGACAAAATGAACCTCCTGGCAGTGCCAGAGCCTCTCAAAAGGTCTCAGTGCCTGGTTTTACCTCCACGGGGCTCGGACACACGGCTCAGATTAACCCTTGTGCTCTCAGATCCCTCCCTGCCTGCTCCAGCAGCTGCACCAGATCCAGCTGTGAATCCCGGGGTGTGCTCTGACTTCAAACCAAGGAAAATCCGTTCCAGAGGCAGGAGTTAATTCCCCAGGCACAACTCTTGAAGGATGGGTGTTTAAAAGCAGCGTAATTCTCTGCCTCCTCCTTTTTCTCTTCTTTTTTTAATGCACTGGTAACATCTTCTAAATTGTACTTAAATTAATTTCAATTGGTTTTTCTTTTTTGGACAATATGCCAGTAAGAAGGAAAAACTTGAATACACACCTGGATAGTATTAGACAGCCAATAAGGGTTTTTTTAATATATATTTGGTTTTCAATAGATGATTCAGTGACAAAGCTGAAAACAGTTTAAATAAAAACCCATATGTCTGCAGCTTGCCATACCCAAGTTCTTATTCTTTCTAGGCATCAGATGTTCTTGATTTTTCACAAAGCAAATTTTATCTCCTTTTTGTTTTATGATACACTTACACAACAGAACTGTACCAGCTAAAAAGGAAAAAGTAAAGAAACAAGAATAAATTAATTACAGGTGTTATCCTTCTAATTACAGTGGGACTTCAATGAGGAGCCATGTGACAGACAAATCAAAAATCAAATTTAGCCAAAGAGTGAAACCTAGAGGAATTTTAATATAAGATACAGTTGATTCTAGTTGTATCTTGTCCAGAGGAAATTTTTATTTTCTGCAAACACTTTCGAAGACAAAGATCTTCAGTGGTGATTTTCAGCTTCCCTGGTCCTTCCAAGAGGATGCCCAAGATCAGGGCAGGGCATGTATCACACACCTCAGGGAACTGAGACAGCAGAGCTCTGTCTATAGTTTGCAAGAGTTTCCATGTGTCCCAAATTGGCCTCTGTGGGATGGAGCTGCCCAGAGAATCACCCATGTCCACAGGAAACTCCCTGTTTAGTCACCTCTTCCTAGAATTAGGAACTGGATGACCAAACCACCCCTGTATCAGTACTGATAAGGTGAGGAAGAACCCCTCCAAGGAAAACTTTCAGAAGATGGGAAAATAAACTGGGGAAGTATTTCAAAATGCTCCCCTGATTTCTGCGGTCTCCTGTCAGTGTCCCTGACTGACCTATGCCAGAGACAGGACACCAGGAATGCCAGAACTTTATGTGAGCAACACAAACATTAAATGCACCTCAAGGGTAGCACCTGGGCAACATTGCTGTTGAACCCATTGGTCACCTCACTTTTGCATTTTCATCCTGGGACTCTCCATTTTTCTTTTCATAAATGTTACCAACCTCTCTTTTTATATTTTGGAACTTGGTGCCACAGTAACTCAATGAAATGGTCATTCAGACAGAAAAGAAAAAAAAAATCTGAAATAAATGAAAGACAACAACAGGGAATGCACACAAATAGAAGAGACAGACTTTTCCTGTGCATAGAAAATCTGCCAAGTGAGGAAACAGAAGGGGATGGCAACAAAAGAATTAAAAATAGAGGGAATTGTGGACAAGTTAAATTGTACAACACAGAGGGTTATTACACTCACAGAGTGTAATAAGGAAATAGGGGAGACAAAATGTGAGTAGAGAAAGCACAGAGCGGTTGGACTCCTTCTAAAATGTCCACCAGAACACAAATCTAAGTGGTGCCCATCTCATGTCACTTCTCCAAAAACCAAGCTCCTTCCCATGTTACTCAGGCTGATGGCAAAGATTCCAGTGCTTGGTAAAGCAAACAAAGTATACTCAGACCCCAAAATGACCAGAAGCAGAAAAAAAGGGCAAAATCCAATTTCCTGCATATCAGATAAGCTGGGATTTGTGCAGCCAGCTTTTCTGGGCATGGTTTTAGCTTTTCCACCACACTTGAAGTTGGGGTTTGGATTTTTCTAGAAATAGAGATGATTGCCAAACTTAGGTCAGTGTTTAGAACAGGCAATTAAGAACAGATCTGTTGGGAACAAGATGGAAAAGGGAGCTTTTTAGCTGAGGGGTGTTTCTTCACAGATGATTTACACCAGAATATTCCAAACCTCTCTTTGATTTAGTTACACTGGAGACAGCTGAGTGAAAAATCAAGCTCGCAGGAATGGCTTTTTCATTGCCAAGATTTCAGGACTGACTCCTCTTTTGCATGAAAAAAAAAATCAGATTTTGGAGGGCTGTAGCACAAGTGTCCCTTAATATTTCATTCAGAAAACAAATGTACGTGTTGATGTGGAAGGCTTTGTTCTGTGATCCCACACATCAGATTGCTCAGGATCTCTTCTTTTTGAACAAGAAACAAATGTCAGTGACTTCAAATTTCATCTTGGCTAACATGAAATCTCTGGGAAATTCACTCTTAGGTGAAGGAACAGTCAAAGTCTAAGGGCAGAAGGAATGAACATAAGTCCAGACATCAAATGATTGAAAGAACCAGGAGAAGTTCAGCAAAACACAATTGCTCCTCTCTTGAGAATGATTAGTCACGCTGTGACCCTGCCAGACAAGTTTTTTAGCAGGCAAGCAGCAGTTCTAGGAAAACTCTTTTACCTCCATTTTCAGAGACAACAGAAATTCTAATTTCTGCCCACTTCTTTCACCCCTCTGAGGCATCACCACTCTCACCACCATGGAGAACAGCAAAGCCACGGAGCAGGGAAGAGCCAGGGGATCCATGTATCCTGCCTAAAACATCTCAGAAATGGGAAGGGGTTGAGCCCTGGTGGGTAGAATGAAAACACAGAGAAAGCTGTACTTCACAGGTGGAGTCTCCTGTAAGAATAACACTTACAAACTTCAACAGATTTGCACCAACACTCGGGAGCTGCTTCCTGGGCTCAAATCACTCTCTGGATAGTAGCAGAACCCCTCCATGCTGCTGATGTAAAAAGTACAGGGTGGGAATTGAGCCAAGGTAAAGATGCTTGGAAATTTTGTCTGCAGGAGCAGCCTGATCACAACCAACACCTCTCAGTTGAGCAGACTGGGAGGGGCTTTAGACTGAACCCCTGATTTAACATTCCTAAATCCAGGGAAGATGGAATATCTCACACACCTCCCCCTCTGCAGGGGATTCACTACCAGCCAGTCTCAGCACCCACGCCTGCTCCATATGGCAGCTGATGAAAATTCCCTCCTGAGCTGCTCAGCTGGATTTGTTCCCTGTGTGAGCAGCCCGTTTGGTTTTGATTTGGTCTCAGCCCTGGCTGCCAGGGTTGTCAGAGCCATGAGAGGGGAGGGAAGGAGGGTACAGGTGCCACTTGCAGGGGGCAGCCAGGAGTGGGGGAGCCTTTCCTCTGGGGAGATTTGGCTGGCAGCACCTCAATGTACTCACAGTGAGTAGAAAACACTGTGGAGGGGCTTCTCCAAACAGGTCGTGAAAAGTGCCCTGGACATGGTCAGCTCTTCCTGACCAGCTGGTGGTAATGCCCCCTTTCCCTCTCTGCCTTCTCTCTCCTCTCCCCCATTCCTTTCCCATTCCCCTTCCTTCTTTTCTGTCTCTTCTAGCCCTTTTTGTTTGGGTTACTTCTTTTCCTTCTCATTCTCATCACCAATAAGCAATTCTCAGATTCAGCATTGGCTTCATTTCATTCCCAACCACCCATTTTGAAGAGAACTCTCTTTGCAGTTGTCCACAGCGGAACACAGTGCCCTGTATGGCAAAATCAGAGCCTGCAGTACCCCCATGGAGCTGGATGTTGAAATCCCTTTGTGAAGCTGGACCTGGATTCGCACAAACTCCTCTAGGGGGGATCAGCAGTTATTTGTCAAATGAGTCACCTGCTCTTTCGGGAGGCAAGATTCAATGTCACCCTGTAGCAAGCAAAATTCAAAGGCATAAAGTTCTCATGGTGAATTTTCATTTAGATGCTTCATGGTTCAGTGAAGTCAAGGCAGGTCCTAAAGACTAGTCAAGTTGTTCCATTTCCTGTACACAAAAAGTGTCTTCATTCCTCCATGTTCACCTAAATGGCATAATCCTCTTTTGATGGATTTTTTTTTTAAATTTTTCACTACCTATGGATATATTGAACCTTCTTACTGCAGCATTTCCCTGTTTCTGGTCCTCATTTTCCTTTTTATTTTTTCCCTCCAGACCATAATAAAACTCAGTAGAAGAGAAAAGCTTATCAGTGAATATAAAATGGACAAAATCAATGTTTGTACAATTAAAAGAAATTCAGTGTCAGCAGAGTCTGGTACTGACGTCACTAACCAATTTAGCCCAGATTGATAGAAAAGATGATTTAAGTTTCATTTTCTCTTGAAGAAGATTTTGAAGGCATCTAAAGAGAAAACCACTCATGTATGTCCTCAGAGAATTTGCTTCCAATTTCAGTTGTTCTCTCCTCTGAGAGGGGAAGACCCCACTGGACTTCCCAAAACCATCTATAATGCAGTGAGAAATTTGTCAGCACGGCAGAGCTTTTAATCACAAAAACAAGAAAGCCACATGGGTGGCATTTGTCCCCAGCTGTAGGTGTCTACCACAAAACCAGCTGCAGCTGCTCTGATGTCCTTTGCCTGCCCCTCAATAAATGCTCATTGTGAGAATTTTCAGAGCATGATCACAGCCCTTGATTTTAGACATTTACACTGCACTGCCTCCATTTTACCAACTTTTTAGGCTGCCTGGACTGCCCAGCTCCAGAGTCAGCACTTACCTTTCTCGGAAATCCCAATTCTCCGGCCATGAGAGCTGCACAGCTCCCAGTGACAGGACTGCTATTACCCCTTTTTTGACACTTCTGGGACATAAAATAATAAAGATTACTATCTTCCAACCCAGACACAAAAGGGAATTTCCCAGACAACTGCTAAAGCATCAGGAAACAGAGGTTTTTTTGGTGTTTTTTTTTTTTCCTTTTGATTCCCTTGTGCCACCAAGTTTGACAGCAGCATCTCTCCAGAGGATGCAGCATTGTGGACCACTCCCTGTTCTCTGATACACAGCATCAAGTGCCAGGGAAATGGAACAGAAAAATTGTCTCTCATCAGGAACATCTTCTGTCAGAAGGCAAAATTCAGACAAATTCTTCCAAACTGGCCGGTTTTTTTTATCCCCAAGCTTATACTGGAGAGAGAAGCCACACACTCTGCTGATAGCAGCAGCAAACTTCCAGCAGCATAAATAGATTAATAAATGTCCTTCTTATATCAGTAACAGATGTTAACCAAACAAACATCTCTGAGGGAAAGCCATTTTTGTGAGAAAGGGGGTATGAACCCTTGCCATAAAATAGAAGAAAATTTTATGTCTTTCTCCAAACAAACCTTCCCAAATACTTTTTATTTAAACCCAGTCCTCTTGTGAAATATTTTGTTTCTCAGTCTCGGAAAATGCTGCCACACTGAGTGTGAAATTCCAAATACTATTCATTTTTCTAAGTGTACATATTTAGCAACAATTGTCCTTTTGAATTTCCTGTGCCCAGTGCATCACTGGGAAGTTGACCAATTTTTTTTTCCTTTTTTTTTTTTGCCCCACACATTGTGTTACATAAAATAATAAGTCTGCCAGGAATACAGGGCATGACACACCAGTGACTGTGTTAATGAAAGCCTTGGTAGCTCATCACAAACACAGGAGGTGAATAAACCATTGTTATTTTTATAGGAATATTTTCAGTGTGGATCAGAGTTTGCCTGGCTTTTTAAAATTGCTGCTGCCCTAAGCTGCAAAGCTCCATGAGAGCAATGCTGATGATTTGGTTGTTTCCAGGGAGGATTTTTATGTGATTTTCATGAGTTTTGTCACCAGATTGGATCTCTGTGTGTGCTCTGTGCTCTGTTTCCCCCTGGTTTTGCTGCTCAGGCTCACAGCTTGTCTTTGGCACAGTCCAAGGTGCTGATTCAACATCAGAGACTTCAGAGTAACAAATTTCTTTCAACTGCCAAGTGTTATAGGGCACTGGATGTTGAACTGATAGGAAAAATAAAAGGGAGACCTCGAGGTGAAACCTGTGACCTATTTCCCAAGCAGAAAAAAGCCTGGAGGTGAATTCTGTCAGGTTTATCACACAGCCACAGCCTGGGAAGTGTCAGCCAGAATTGTCAAATCTGTGATTTCACATTGCAGCAGCAAAGGAATTCAGCATTTGACAGAGGCTGCAGAAATGAGGCAATCAAACAAAGTCACCAGAGGCAGAGCACTTGTATCTCTTACAGGAAGTTTCTTGCCAGAAACTCGTAGTAAATGGATCATCCTTGGAAGTCCCTGAGTCTTCCCTGCGTTTCCAGTTACACTCGATCCCCCTGACAGCAGCTCCTCTGGGCTGGCTCAAAGACCTCCCTCCAGGATGGGGATTCCTGTACTCCTTTAGATGTCTCATTCCAGGGTTACATCCAATTTTTCCAAATCTCCTTGGTAATTAAAGCTAAACAATATGGATAATAAAAAAAGATTTATTCCCTTCCTCTCAAAAAAAAAAAAAGATTTTTAAAGGTTATCCATCTTATTTTTAATGGACTGATCAACTCGTTTCCTTGCAAACTTTCCTCATTTGGTTCCCTTGACTTCTGTTAATGTTGGTCTTTTATCTGATGTTTTATGATTATAATACAGTGGATTTTCTCTATCAAGAACCTCCTTTATACTTCAGACCAATTTCACAGTCCTCAAGGTTCACCTTAATTCTAACCTTGTGCCTCCAGAGTATGGCTGCCCCTTTTAACTCAATAATGATTGTGACTTTTACTCCTTCTCACTGCTCCCTCACTCCAGGCATAAACCCATGGGAAATACCACACCAGAATGAGATTCCAGCAAAGCCTCTACCTCCATCACATCCTCAGTTTTGATCATGAACCATTGATAATTTTCTCGTAGCTATATTTTTCCAGCTTACTGCAAATTCATAATCCTGTCTGGTTTTGTCCTCCTTTGCTTACAGGGGCAGAAAAGTCAAAGCTTGTCTAAGACAAAGGGATAACTATTGAAAATCACTTAAAAAACCAGAAAATAGTAGCATTCTCCCCATCTAACTTAAGACACTTCCTATTCTGGTAGTTTTACTTGTTTCCCTTGAAGTCAGTGGAAGGAAACAGGCACTTTTGGCACGTGACTCTGTTTATAAATCCACTTTGGATGCTTAACACCAGAGACACCATCGACCACATTGACCAGATCTTTCCCTCAAAGTAAACTCTGATGCAAAAAACTACAATGCTTGTTTGTGACACAAATTATCAGCAAGACCTACCTCATCTCTTCAGGAACAAGTGGGGAATGGATTAATTAATTCCTTCAGTTACAAGTGGGAATGGCTTAATTATTCCTTGCAGAAGTAATTCTAAATAAATTACAAATTCACACAAATAATATGTATATTTATAGGAACCACCATTTTCCTTCATTGCAAAAAAGCATCAATGTGCAGCACCATGGAGTAGAGAAAGTTTGTCACAGCCAGAGATGCACAACTTTAAAAAAAAAATCTATAAATTATATCGGGTCCCAGCTTTCCCTAACAGAGGCAAAGCTGAGATCCAGCAGTAAACTTTTGGCCTTTTCAAAATCATCTCTCAGTTCTGTGGTTATGTGACTCCGTTCTCATCTGAGCAACAGCAAATGTCCCTATTAAATTCCCTCCTATTTTTTCCATCTCTTCCTGATGTCATAAGGAAAAAAAGACTCCAGTGTTAAATGCTTATGGATTTGTGCTCTGTAAGGGTGAGATAGCACCTCCCTGAGTGTCTTCACACTGATGCTGCAGCAGGACATAAAACAGTGATGCTGTCATAAACTGAGCTCTCGTAGATCTTTCTGTGATGGTTTAAGACCTGTTTGTGCCATCCCTGCACTGCAGTCCCCATCCCATGGGTAAATTGGGGTCAGAGTCCGTGTCCAGGGGAAACTCAAAAGTGCCCACAAGGCAACAACTTAAAACAAACCCTTTGGTTGGGACAGAAATAGGTTCTGGACGTGCACATGGTGGGGTGGTGTGTCTCAGCCAGCTGGGAAGAAACTTTCCTCAAACAAATGGGAAAAGACAGAGAGAGGAGCCCACGATGGCTAATGTGGCACGGAGAGAGCTGGGTCACACCCTCAATTTGTGCTTTCATTCCCTTCGGCCACTGAAGGCTGGGATAATTACACCCCCCACCACTGCAGAGCTCTCAGTAATTCCAGACTCAGTATTTATATTCTGCTGTAGAAATGTGTGTGTGTGTTTTTCTATGACACAGTTTTCCAAGCTTTTTCTTCCAGTGGGACTGTCAGGATATCTGTGAGTAGTTCAAATGCTTTGTCTGTGCTCATTACTGTTAACAGAACAGACCCATGTAAGGATTGCACTGATCTGTCCAACTCCCGGAAGAAAAAAAAAAAGAATTAAAATTAAAGATAAAAAAAATAAAAACATAGCTTTTTGCCATAAGATTGGTTTAATAGAAAGAAGAGGTTCTGAGAAACAAGGGTCGCAAGGCAAATCCTAAGGACAATCAAGTCAGCCCGGGCAAAGGAATTGGAACTCTGAATACCAGTGAAGAGGAAGAATGGCTTTGATTGGCTGCTTTTGAGAGCCTGTGGGCTTTAGAAACTCATCCCTGCTCTGCATTCCCACTTTTTCCCATGGATTACGTGGTAGGAGGACTCATGTGTCTTCAGGAAGGGTGGAAGAAAACGGAAGAGAGGATGGCACTCAAGGGCAATCCTAAACAAGGAAGAAACAGAGAAAATCAGCCAGTTACCTGGTTAGACTCAAACAGCAGTCATTTCCCTTCCACAGCTCTCACTGCAAGATTTCTCCCATAATGTGGGATAGTGTATCCACTAGATCCAGGGCAAGGACAAAAGGTCAAAAATGGTGTCAGCATTCATTTCCCATCCATGTAAGAGAGGAGCAGTTCACTCACATGACAGCTGGATCACAAAACCATGGAGGTAGATGGTGGATGACTTTCTTCAGTTGTAGTTGCCCTGCATCTCTTTTTTGCTTTTGAGGTCAGGAGAGGAGATGGGAATCTCCTCCCCAGACCCTTCAGCTGGCCTCAAAGTGAGGGGAGAAGCCCCTTAGCCTGATGGCATCCAGCAGAACTCCTCAGGATGGGCTCCAGCTTCCAAAGGATTTCCAAGGCAAACCTTTAGATTTTGCCGCCTAAACTGCTCCAATTTGTGGGTGAACAAGACATCTATGATGGCAAAATGTATGATGAGCAGGGATTTTGGAATTTGCACTGGGAAAGATGTGTGTCTTGGAAGAATGTGTCTCTGCTCAGCCAGAGAGCAACAAGGGCTTCATAAATTAAGTCTGTCCCAGCAATTAATTCACTTTTCCATAATGAATAGATCACTGGAGGTAGGAGGAAAAAAAAGAGTGAGTCTAGATTATTTTCCCTGGTCTGGAAGACAAGACAAATAACAGGATTTGGCAAGCTTGAGCAAGGACGTTGTTTGGACAACATTTACAGCATGAATGTGAAGAGCACTTATGGGGGCTTCAGCTGTCCTGGAATTCAGAGACTCCCAAGCTTCTTGAGGCCCAGCTGGACTCCTTAAAATCAGGGACAGTTGCCACTGCCACAGAGGAGTGACATTTCTGTTAGCAAAGCAGCTGCAGATCTGGATTAGGGTGTAATCCTGTTTCTTTTAATTATCCACCACCATTGATACAGACTAAGGAATAGTTAGGAGTGCAAAGCTAATAATCAAACAAATTATTATTGAAAAGTTTGGCTCAACTGTGCATGTTTCAGTTGAGAATTATGCTTGGATTATGGTGGAAGGAAAAATGTCAGTTCATCTGAGAGAGAGAAGCTCAAGGGAAATAAAAAAGGAACAGCTGGACATTGTTTTCTGCACATGCAGGAGTTTTGGCTGAAAGTGTTGTACAAATTGTCTGAGATTTGAACATTAACTGAGCTCAGCTGGGCTTCCTAAATAGCTGCTTTCAAAATCAGGAACTGGCCCTCTGGGAATACCAAACCACTGCAGTCCTTGTAGTGCCACAGAGGTGAAACTCCAACCACGGCTTGGGTCTCCATCACTCTGAAATCATGTAGATGTCACCAAATTGTTATCATAATTCTGACTTTCATGGCCAAGGAATTGCAATGACTGAAAAGAGCATTCCCCCTCACCCAGCTGACAGAACTGGGACTGTGAATTAAGTTATTTCAAATAATAGTTTAACTAAATGTAACCCCTAGTCTTTTTAACACACACTCTCTCTCTGTGTGCAATGTGAGGACTCTGAAATGGGACTGAGATGGGGAGTAAATATTCAAATTGAATAAAATTACACCAATTAAATGCAGGTCTATTTCAGATTTTTCTGTGGATTGGCAGTTTGATTTTTTTTTTTTCATTAGATATCTCCTACTCCTAAAAAGCAGTGATGTCAGGGATATATTGTGGTCACAAGAAATAAGTAAGGTGGGTGGTTAGAATATCTCTAGAATATCTCTAGCCTTGTGGATATCCAATACCATGCAAGATTTGGATGGAAACTTCTGGTGCCTCATCCTGTCCCAAAATACAGATGAATTCAAATTCCTCAAGGTGTTAATATGACAGTGTTTGTTTTCAATTTCTATTTTAACCTGCTGGAAAGCCACTTATAAAGTATGCTACAGCATTTTCCAGCCTTCACAAAGAGATGGGGGTGACAGTTCCAGGTAGAGCCATTAAGGTGTTGAACCAGCAGTTGTTTTCATGGTTGTTCCTTAGCCTTACTTGATGAAAAAATTAAGCCTCTCAGGCTTTGTGGTGAAAGATTTGCTTTCCTGCCCTGGATTGTGTTTGCAGCTCTCCTTTGAACTCTCTCCATTGTTTAGATGACTTTTCTGAAATGTGCTCCAGACATCATTTAACAAGTTTTAAATGGAGCAGTTTATAGAAGCAAGGTCACTTCCCATCTTCTACTCAAAGTTCTCCATGTACATCCAATGTTCCAGTGGTTTTTATTTTGCAATAGTTCCTATTGAGAAAGTTATCAGTGTCTAATTTGCCATTTGCCAGATAAATGTATCCCCTTCCACGCACAGAATTTGCAGTCTTGTCTCCCAGATATTTTAGCCTCAGCTTGACTTTATTAAAACAACTTTGATTGGACTGTGAATAATTAATCATTCCTTTCCTACTGATTATTTACTAACTTGTCTTTCTTGTGATACCAGAAAACTGAACTCATAGAAGTATTATAATCTCATGGTTCATGAGATGGTTCTTAATCATTAGACAGCACTGAACCTACATTAACTTTAGTTTTTCTCTCTTCACTGCTTTCCTGAAGGCCAGAGAACTTGAAAGATCTCTGGAACACGTGATAGGATAAAATCATTGGCTGACAGGACAAAACACTTCCAAAAGGGTCTCTTCTGCTGAGCACATGATGTTACCTATTCTTGATGAAGGGTCCTTCATTTTCCCATCAGGAGAACAGACAACTGTGCTGCTTTTGCCTCACTGAAAAACATTCTGTCCAGTCTTTCCAATTTTTAAAATATAATCCTTATTATTTCAGTACAAGACTAACCTGACTTTTTAGTTTATCCACTTGATACAGTTCTGGAGGCCTTTTCAGTTTTGTCCAATACCTCCTGAGTTTAAACTAGGCAATTTCTCTGCTCCTTGTGTCCATGCCTGTGACTTTTTCTGTGGAAGGTTCCTGCAGAGTTAGGTTCCTGCCCTTATCTCTTGACCCTTTTTTGCACTCAGGTGCAATCTGCAGCCTCACTGGGAAAATCAAAGCAACTCCACCTCAGCCCTTCATACCTTTTGCAAGTGGCCAGCAGTTCATGGGCAAATGGATTCTTTTGTTCCTGAAGGTTTATCAGCATGAAGAGAAACACTTTTAACTTACACAAAACCTTCCAAAGTTTTCTTTCTGAATCTTTATGCTGAAAGCCATAGTTACAAACAAAAATTAAATACAAAGCAATGATGAAATTACTTCTGTGACCCCCTTCACTGTGTCTGCATGGTCTGGAGAGTGGGTGAGGACTGCCTGGGGTTTAAGGCTCACGCTTCTGTCCTTCCATGTGCTCAGCAAAACTCCAAAACTCTCCAGTTACTGTTTTCACTCCCACTAAGGACAGGAATCAGAGCTCTTGTGAGGCTGGGGCTCAGGGTCTCACAGTGTAGCTGAGGCTCAGATTTTTGGTCTTCTAAAGGCTCATTTGCATTGACTTTTCCAGAATAAACACTCAGAATGACTCACTATAACCATAAAATCTGTGGAAAAAAGGGGACAATAAGCCCTAATGCAGAGTCCTAAATGATAAAGATATTTTGTAGGGGCTTTTGCTTGCACAGTGGTGGGTACTGAATTGTCCAGTGAGCACATACATTGCCAGCAACCGAAAGCCTTGATATCTTTGGCAGGATCACATAAATAACATTTCTCCTAGAATAACATGTTCTTGAACTGTTTCTCCAGTGTATTCTCTGCACATATGCTTCCTATTAGTCGCAGACAGGGAAACCTTACCCAAGAGCACTTGTATATCCAATTTACAGAGGTGAAAGGGAGAAAACTGAGAGGTTTTTAACACAATCTTAGAGTCTGGTTTGAAAATTTTCCATCTGCCCCATGTTTCTTTACATCTGTGCATGTGTTAAAGGACATGAAGCCTGAGCAAGACTTTAGATGCTTTAGCACCACTTCCCATAATTGCGATCTCCATGGTAATTCTGCAGGATAGGGGTGAAGCAGAATAGGAAACACAATTATCATTGTAATAATGCTACAAAATAAAGTAAAATAAAATAAAGAATCCCTCTGGGGCTGAGGCTGAGAGAATTTGGGTTCTGTAGCTTGGAGAAGTGGAAGGATGACACTTTTGTGGCCTGAAGGTACTGAAAGATGGAAATGCACCCTGCCCCAGCACAGCAGCCAAGACAGGCGACACAAACCATTCCCTGGACGTACAAACCTCTCCCTAAAGAGCTGCTCCTTCATTTTCAGATGGTAAAAGGTGATATGCATCCCGAGCTTTACATCAAGTTCAGTGCACATTTTTCCAGCACTGTTTCTCTTCCTGGGAGAGGATGGAATGTAACTCATCCATAAGGAATCACTTTAGCCTCTCCCAAATCCCCTTGGAAGCCTCTTTGACACACACACACAGGCTCATGCCAGCAGTTTCCACCTTGAGAAACATGCAGGACTGACACAATTGCACTCCAAGCTTGGAAACATAATTAATGGTGTGTCAGAATGATTCACAGCATCCTTTACCTCATGTTCACCCTTCTACCTCTCAACTCTGCCTCATTTTCCAGCTCCTGCCCCTGTGCAGGTGGCACACAGACCTGTCCACTCAGGGTTGTCACCCTGCTCAGTGTGGCTTCTTCTCCTCACCTCCCTTTGAGGAACTAGAGATGAGCTGCAAAATTCCATAGTTCTCAAAGTTTCTGTGTTATTGGGAAAGACTTTCATGTCGTGGTCATCCCACCTTATTCCACATAACATATTATTTAATATTCCTTTTCTTGTCCATCCACAGAAGGATAGATCTCATTTGGGCTCTTATCATCTCTTCTCTTTTATCTCAGATTTTAAGCTACATAACCTTGCCTTGTTATCTTGGCTACCTTGCTTTGGGAACATCCAAATCCAAAATCCTCCACGTTTCTTTAACTGGGAGTTATTGATCTGTTGTCTTCCTCCTCTGATCCTTCATCTTGTTCCTTTCCTATCACATGAAAAAACCCTGCTTGTCTTCAATCTCAGGGACTTTCATTATCTTCTTTTCAATCAGTATTTACATGTGATAGAAAACTCTAAGCAGGCAGTGAGGACAAACCTCTCCCTATATTTGTTTCATTTTCTCACGATCTCATCTTAGTCTTTTTCCCAGGTTATGTGTTATACATTAAAAAAAAAATATACATTCTGAACTATTTTATTGTTCTAAACTCTGCTTGTTCACAGAATGCCAGAGTGGTTGATGCTGGCAGGGACCTCTGGAGGGGATCTTGTCCATCCCTGCTCCACGAGGGACAATGGTTCAAATCACTGTGACAACAAGAACAAAAAACAAATCTCATTATTTTCTTTAGCTGCAGATTTGAAAGGGTCTGTACATTCCAGAAGCCCAGGTAATTTGATTTCTCACAACCTCACTTCATGTGATGCACCCTCAGATTCCACATGAGATAAAACTTGGGGATAAAATTTAACAGTGCAGTGTTGTAATTGAAATATGTCTCCATGGCATTTTTTTTCTAAAGCATTATATTTTCCTGATATTGGAAGTTCTATAATGTTGCTTCCAAGACCAGCTAGGAAAGGATAAAATGTTCACATCTTAAACTAAACAATCCATGAATTCTGCCAAAATAAACAAACCTACATGCTGAAAAACTCATTACCTGTGTGAAAGTGTATGAATTTGTTAGGAACACCATGATTTATAGCTTTCTTTTATTTTATTAATGATGATTTCTGGTGGCATTCAGCTCACAAAAAATCAGAATCTCAGTTTTCATATCTACATGTAAACTGAGTGCCTATGATCCTTATATGTCGAGATCTGGGATTTAATTCTGTTACCTTAATATAGGTACAAAGGCACCATATTTTTGTGTCAAGGGGAATTTATATTATTTGGGCTTCCATTTGCCATCTGATAACCATTTGCTAGTCCATGAATTTGTAGACCCTGTATAATGCCCACCTTTTCCATATAGGATTCCCCCAAATGGCATTAGACCTCACCTACAGACAACTCAATCAAGGGGCAAAACTGCTGGAGCTTAGGGAGTTTTTAAGACTGCATTGAGGAAAATGCACACATTTGATCAGTTTAATTATTCTCTAGACTCCACTGTTTACATGGTCAGACATCCACATATTGCAGTGGGAAATGGGACACAATTCCATGTAAACACCTAAATATATAAATGTCTTAATCTCTCAAGTGAAACCCACCACATATTTCCAAACAACCTGGTTCCAATTTTGCTGTCTCCAACCCATTATATTTCTTGACAAATCAGAGTCTCAAGTAATGGCTGGGAAAAAAACACATGTAGAAGAAAAATACCAAATATTTTGAGGGCTGTTGGTCGGGGTTTTTTTAAGCAGAAGGTTTGGAGACCTTCCAAGGAAAGTGCAATCAGTATATATTAAGGTTTGTTCAACAGCCAGATGCTGTGGACAATTCCAATTATATACCAAACTAAAAGAGTCATATGGAAAGGGCCAGTTTATTTCTTGTTCCAAGACACTTCTCCAAAATAATACGTGGATGTGAACACTGAAAATGGAAATACATTCAGTTCAAACCATTATCGGTGTCTTTTAATTGCAGTGTTTATGTATTGGTTATCTTTTAGTTGTAACATTTATATATCAATTGTACATGTGCTTATTTTTATACTCCTTTTTATAAGAGTGCTTTTGTAATTATCTCTCCAACTTGATTTTAGATCTCTTCATTGTGGAGAGTTATTTGCTACCCTTGGAAAACTGGTCCAGGATATGATAGATCTCACGATTATAAAGCCATTTATTGCATAAAGCTTAAATGACTTTTTTTTTAAGTTGTTTTATCCTCCTGATGACGTTTATAGAATCCTAGAATGGTTTGGGTTGGAAGGGACATTCAAGATCATCCAGTTCCAACTCCTCTGCATTAATAGCACTGGGTCCCTTTTTCTCTGTTGCACTTTACTTCATTATTTTATTCTTAGGCCCCTCCACCGTTGCTTCATTAGGTTATTTATAAAACTTTTTTCTTCAATTTTAGCCTTTTCATAGCCTTTGGTACTTCTCTGGATTCATTCCTGTCTCCATGTAGAAGTTTTACATTTAGAATAATGTAGTTTTTCCAGCCATGACATGTCAGATTTAACTATTAAGCACTCAAAAACATCTTTCTGTGGATTGCCTGCCTGTATTTTAGGATTATGATGTTGCTGTTTCCTGCACCCTTAGCAATTTTCATAATTGCACAAACGTGATAAGCCTCAGTGCCTAAGGTCTGCCCTGCATCATCTTTAAATCCAGTTCTCTTCTGCATCTGTTCTAAAGAGAAATGAGGTGCTCTGCATAACCTTTTCCATCATGGATCTACATTGCCATTTGGCAAAGCAGTATGCCAGCTATTCATGAGAACAAAAACACAGTGAACTCAAAATATCCACTTTTTTTTCCCCTTCTTACCACAGGTTAAAATTAGAATAAAATAATCGGCTCGATATAAACTTGGTGAACTTACAGTTTCCAGCTGCGTTTTTCCTTTGCCACCTGAAAATGTGATGTTTAACTGTCCTGGCTCTAGCTCCGAACCTTTTTTACCCACATGTGAAAAAGCAAGAATCCTGTGAAAACAGAGAACTTACAGAAATGTGGGGATAATAATTCAGGACCCTTCTATGATATTTTTTGCCAGCACAGATTTTCCCAGGACAATAAATGGAAATGCTCCAGGAGAAGAAAACAATGGTCGTGCACTGTGAAGGAATAATGGAGAAAAAGCATTTTTGGTGGTGAAAAGCGCTGGGGCAGTGAGACTGCCCTTCTCATGCTACATTCGTGATGCTGCAACCAATTCTCTAAAAAACAGAATAATGATGAATGGGGTATTACACAGCAACTTATTCTAAGGCCTGGTTGTTTTCCAAGGGATTGTCAGCTTCACCCTGCCTGTGGTGTGAAGAGTTTGGCCCTGGGCCTTTGATTCAAGACTAAAATTGCTCTCCAACGATGCTCCTTCCCAGGGCAGCTCTGCCACGGACTCAAATTGCAGATCCATGGTTGGTTTTTCTGCCACTGACCACGACAGGCCGTGGGCTACAGCAAAACCTGTATTCAGAGAGGCTAAATGACATATAAAATTTCTTTAGAGCAACAACACACCATGAAAAATATACCATAGGCCTTCCTTGCTATTTGGCAAATCCACATTAGCACAGCAGATCTCTTGTGCAGGCACAAGAAAACATGCTTAAGAAAAAAACCTTTGATTTTCATGGGCCACGCCATTTTTCTTTTTAAAATTATTGCTAGGACTGGCACAGGGTGAAAAAACACTCTAATTTTCTGCACTTATTGCAAACTATCCTTAAAATGCAAATTACAGCAAAATAATCACGATAGCAATTTCCATTATGACAATGCATGGAAATAAAATATGATATAAGAAACAAAACAGAATCCTAGAAGATGAGAAACAGAAATTAATCAGTGATCCATGGCCTTTTGGATGATACAGAGTGAAAGCAGATTGCTTGCATTGTTTTGAAGGTTTCAAATAAGGAGAAAATAGCTTATTTCGGGCTGGGGTTTAACTGGTATTTGGAAGGCTTCAAGTAGTCACAGAGTGATTGAGCCTTGTGCTTTAAAATCAAATACAAATGGCTTGACAAAGCACTGGGAATTTGTGCAGCCAAGGAAAAGAGTTGGGGAGGGGCTGGCAGAGGCAAATTCCTGATTCTCATCTGGATGGGTTGTAAGAGTGCACCAGTCCTTGGCTGGTGTCAAGGATTTCTTGTAAAAATAAATTTTGGGGGACCCACAGAGATCTCAAGACTTGGATCTTGGGTGATCCAAGAGTCCCGGCTCAGTGTCCACTGCTCTGCACGCCCTCTGTTTCTACAAAAGCATTCAGAAATTCTGGCTGTAGTTTGGGCACAGTAAGTTACAAATGTTTAAGGCAGATGTTCTTTAATGTGTAAGAATTCCAATGGTGTTTTCTAGGATTTATAAATACATTTATTCCAGAGAGAGAGACTTAAAGCCTGAAAAGTTGTTAAAAAGAAAATCACTCAGAGCAATTTAAAACAATTTTTTAAAAGAAAGGCAGGAAGGTAGGATGATGCAGATATCGATCTTGGTTGAGCTATCAGTGCCAAGAGACAGATGGCACTCACTGACTCATGGCAATAATCACAAAGATCAGCTTTTAATACACTAATTGTCAACATGCAGAGAAAAACATGATCAATAATCTATTGCTATTTTATATTCTTTTCAACCAGTGCTGATGGAAAATAAGGATCACTGGGGTTCTACGACTTACACCAGTGGTAGCGACTGTTCAGCTGAGCAGGACCCTATGTGACAAAAGGAAACATTTTTAGTGTTTTGTTTCAAATCGTTCTGCATTCTCCTCCATGTTCAGAAGTGGCCCTGAGGCTACAGAGCCCTAGTAAAATCAAGTGCCTGTAAAAGTACCCATGGCACTTTCAGAGTGTGTGAGTATGTGAATCACACCACGCAGGCTCAGCTTCTCTACAAACGCAGTGGGGAAACCAAGGCCAAAGTATCAGTAGAAATGTAACTGGATGCCTTCCAGAAGTACAGGTGACCAACCAGTGAACTCCAGCATCCCAACCTGTAACAACCAGGTTCTGGCTTCAGTGCTTCAGCCAAGAAGTTTGGTGGGTTTAAATCCTTCTCTAATGTTTCTGAAAAGTAATCAGCCTACCTTTCCCAGGGAAAAAAAATGTGGAGACAGCCACACCATGTTAGAGATGATGGATGGTAGAAACTTTATGATATGAATGGTTTTCTGCAGGAGACACACCCTAGGACCTGAACCTGTTGAGTTTTCTTGTAGAAACACAGGAAGTTTCAATCACCTGGATCCACAAGGTGTGACAGGAGGATGAGGCAGTGGGATCTGTACCAGGAGCTCCCCTGTGGACATCCAGCAGGATTGCTTTCAGTTCTCCTGGGAAGGCATAAGGATGATGACGTGGAATATTTCCCATTCAACCAGTTGTGCCACAGCAAGATCAAGCTGGCATGGGCAGCAAAAGAAATTATGGATGAACACCTTCAGGACAGACATTTGATTTGGGGATTCCTGTTACTCCTGCAGTGGAGGGCAGATCACAGGTCCTGCCCCAAAGGCTTGTTCCTAACTGCTCCAGGGGAGAAGCTCTGCCCCACTGCACTGTAATAATTTCTCCTTTTTCTTAGCAGGCTGCTGTGGTTTTCCATTTCCTCCAGCTGGCTTGGCCATGGGGCTTTTGCATTTTTTCTTTTCCTTTTATGTAACATGAATATCAGGTAGTAAAGATCAAGTGGTTTGATGTCTGGCTGATGCATCACCTGGGTTTAATAACTCACAGAGTCAGGCATTAGAGGGAGATGGGCAGAGAAGGGGGTAGGATGGGCATGAGGGATGATTTCCAGATTCTTTCTCTTCCTATTGTGTCCAGAGTTCAAAAACAACAAATGCCAGAGTGCAAAATGCAGACAAAGTTTCTCCACTTTTCCCTCCCACTGGACCAATAGAGCAGTAGTCCTTCACAAGCAGTGCACTAGCAGTAGTTACCTGTGAACAGTAGAAATATAACCAGGAAGAACTAGAAAAATTCCCATGACGGCAAGATTTGGTTTAAATAATACAGGAGGTAGGAATAAAAGGAATTTGGAGGTTTTTTTGATCATGAAAGCCAACAAAGTCTAATGCAGCTTGAAATCCCTCAGCCACACTAAACGAAGCACCCAAAGAGGAACAGCTGGATTAAACTTGACTTTAAAACCACCATAATTGGCACTGGCCAGTAGTCTCCAGCACAGGGATGAGTGGAGCGATTTTCCAATGGCATAAATTATAGCTTGGTTTGAGTTTTGATGCCACTATTTCAAATTGATGAACTGATTGAAAAATTTAATCTGATCTTGCTGAATGCAATCAATTGGGCCATGAAGTAGCCTTACATGTGCACCACCATAAATTAGACTGAGATAACCACACAGTTTTATTGAACATACAGCAGCCTCTTCATTTACTGAGAACCACAGCCTGATTTCAAAAGCTTTCCTCTGCTGAAATCTTCCATATCCTGTCCTTAATCTCTTAAACCATCTCAAGCCTGGAGCGCAAATATTAGAGGAAAACAGGGAGATGCATTTTCATTCCATGTGCTTCCTCTGCGTGGATGTGAATGGCATTCACAATCTTTTCACTGGCCCATGTGGTTTTGTCAGCATCTGTTTCTTGGAAGTGAAGTGAGTTGCATGACCTCTTCCATAATTAAATTTAATTCACTGCTGTTAAAAAGAATCCATATCATATTCTTTCTTCAGTAAATGGATAAATCTCCAGCTCACAGTTACCTCTTCCTCTCCTTTCTCTGTTTTTCCCATTATAAAGCTGTTCCCAAACTTCAGTGCAAGCATGGCCAGGAACACTGAATTTCAAAATACATATATATTATTCCTCAGATAATCCCCACTATTCCTGTGTCGTGCTTTACCTTAAACAATTCTTTTTTCAGTCCTCCATCTTTCTGCAAAGTTTACAAAAAATTTAAAAAATAAAAAATAAAAAAAACAGCCAAAGCCTTTCTCAATCACTGCTTTTAGCCAAGTTTTTATATTTTCTGCTTTGCAGCCAAGATGACCAATTTTAAACAGACGTAGAACAATGCCAGGGAGGAGACCTCTGTACATGCAAGATTAAAAAAAAAGTTTATAAAGGTGAGCTTTGGCTCAAACTGAATTGTATTTCTGCTAAAGTCAATCCTGTCTCTTAAAATACACTGCTAAACTGTCTAAATTTGCTAGAAGTCTCACAGTTATCAAGGATTCCAACACTGAACTCAAGCAGCCAGCCTGATTTCTCAGGCTAATCCAGACTACTTCCACATGGAGCATCCTTTGGTATAGTGTGAAGAGCCTGATAAAGTCCTCATGAAGTATGAATGGCACTTTCTATGAAATAAAACCATGCTTGGGGGGAAAAATATAATTCTTTCTTTAGTTAATATTCTTTCCAGGAAGCATTTTCTTCCTTTTTTCCTCCTGCTGCCCATATTCCTGCACACACCATGTCCAGCCAACCCTTCTTTGCTGGCAGATTCAAAAAGCTTTTCTTTCTCTTCTTTTATAAGGACCTGTATTAAATTTTTACCAATGGCTTTTCAGACCCCTAACTAAAAAAAAACAGATAACCTGTTTCAGACCTAAGCCTGTACTGCTCATTGAGATACAGAATTTATTTCCAGTTGTGTAATATGATGAGTTCAGGGAGCAGATTCCCCCAGCTCATTTAGGATTTGGGACTTGCACAGTCCAGGCACGCTGGGCAGGATAAAGAGGAAGGTGGTGACCCATTGAGGCTCATTTCCCAATTTACATGACATCTTATCCACAGCAATGCCAATCCTGCTGCTGCAACTGCTGCCTTCAGACCTCTCTTCTCCTTGGCTTTCAGACACAAACCACAATTTTAGATGTTCTCTGGGCATGGTCCTTGGATGCTGACCAATTCTGCCCAGAACTTTGCTGCTCTCAGAGACTTTCAGCTGTTCACTCAGGTGTTATTGAGGCAGGATTTTGAAGGCAAGATTTAGTCCCCCCCAATTTCCCAACACTGACTCAAACAAAAACCTTCTTCCACCCACACATTGCTGTCTCCGCTTAACAACAAAAACAACCTGCCAATCTCTCCCTACACACAAAGCTTTAGAGGTTTCATCAAAAGTAAAAACACCGCAAAATTTCTCAAGCCCACCAGGCACAAATTGTCGTAATTCCTTTCAAATTATCTGCTGTTATTTTCTTTGAAATCTCTGGATGAATCAGAAGAGAAGCAAGGGAGTGGGGCATTTCCTGTACCAAAAACATGCCACAAATAAAGACAAGAAAGTTTTGCTCCTCTCTAGAGCATCACTTGATGGCCAGAACTGTCAAAACTTCTGAGCAAAAACTTTAGTGCAGAGAGTCAGGGATGTAAAAGCAAATAGGAGACTTTGAATTATAGGTATGGGGGAGATTATTTTGGGGGAGGCCTCCAACAAAACAAAACAAAACAACAAAACAAAAAAACAACCAAACAAAAAACCCACCCAACAAAACAAACAAAAAAACCTCACAGAAATAAATAAATAAATAAATTGAATTTAAGATTGAAGAACACACTGCAAATAGGATCAAGAAAAGAGACAGGAAAACAACAAACTGAGATTCAATCTTGATAAAGCCGAGACAGCTGCTAAAAAGAAAACCAAACAAAATATTTGCACTTACAAGGAATGAAAAGAACTAATGGTGAATACTCAGAATCTGATGGAAAGAATATGGCAGAGCAAGAAACTGAATTTAGGTATTCCCAGACCTGCAGCCATGGGGCTGTGCTGACTTCCTAGAAGCAAGCTGGAAAAAATAATGAATATTAACAGAAGTCTCACAAGGCTGAGTAGTTTATCCAAGCTGTAGGATAGGAAGGGCTCTGGGGTATTATATGATTTAATGGTGTGTTAAAAGAACAGAATCAGGAACTTCTTTGAATTATATATATACATATACATAGTAATCATGTATCACATATATATTTTATATATATATACCCCTACGTAGAGAAAATCTAGGATAAATTATCAAGGTGGAAGAGAAACTTTCCCAACAAAATCCATTGCATAATGACTCCCCTGAGGAAGTGATGAGCACAAAGTTTCTTGAAACACTAAACACGAATTTTTTTTTTTCCCAAACCAACAAGTGTGCTCTGAACATAAAACCTGTGCTGGCAAGGAACTGGAGCATTTAATAGTCCTCTCCCATCTCTGGTTTGTGAAGATCTTTGGGGGTTGAAGGAGATACAGAGATGTTGGCAATGCTTTCCAGTAGTTTGCTATGAGTCCAAAGGGAGGAAACAGCTGGAGAGTTCCTAGAGCAGCTCATGCAATCTCCCAAACCAGATCACTCTGATCATCCTGTCACCCTGGAATGGGATGGAGCCAGGAATGGAAGCAGCTAATGCCAAGAACATCTGGTCTGCTCTGAAGACCCATGCCCTGTCATTATCAAGGGCATTCTTATTCCTTTGTAATTGTGATTCCATATTAGTTTCATGAGGAAAATTCAGAAAAACGAGGAAGGTAATCAAAACTGATGAGGCAGAGGAACAACATTTTTTCTTGTTTTCCAAGCTTCTTTCCAGTACATCCCTGCTGACCCAGCTACCTCCAGACCCACCTCTCTCCAGACCAGAGAGCCAAAGGCAGTGTCTTTGCCCAAGAAAACAAACTGGTGTACCCTCTGCACATGGGTTTTGCCTATGAATCACCTCCTGGTGTCATTCCAGATATTTTCTGTGCATGTGTTAAAACCATTCCAAGAGTTGGATGGACATGAGATGAAAGATGCCTTGATAGAAGGAGCTGTAATTTCATATGGAATTGCTTCAGGACTTATGGGTCTGAGAAAACTGTGCAGATGTGTTTCTGAGCATTCACTTATCACTGAATAGGCACTGTTTCAACATAATTTATACTTCAGTCCTGGGATTTCCCTGACAACCTCCTCCAAATCATTCCTGTCTGTTAATGTCCTGTCAGATTTAATGATTCTGGCAGCTCTGACAGTTTTACCCTAATGTGAAATAAATGCCTTCCTGATGTTGCTGATGATGTGATAGATCAACATTTTTGTTTATGTTTGTCTTTTGGCCTTCAGAGGATAATCAAAGCTGGCCACTGAAGGCCACAAAATGAATCCTGTTGGCTTCACTGGAAGTTAGATCAGACCCCTGTCCAGGGGGGAATGTGATGGTCACTGATGCAGATATGGAGGGGGTCAGCCTCAAAGCAGGGGAATAAATCTCAAAGAAAACCACTCCTCACTAACTAAAGACAGACAAGTTATTTGAGAGACAAAATATTTTTGCCAGAGGAAGCAGAAAGAAAGGAAAGTCCCGAGGCTGTTGGGATATCACAGGACCAGTTGCATTAATAACACACCAGAGGAAGGAAAGTTTTCCTCACTAAAACTCCTTTCACGTTATACAAGCCAATATCCAGGTTTCACAGGGCACACAACCTCCACAGCCAGCCCTGGCGTATCACCCACAAGGATTTACTCCAGACACAGCATTTCTTTACTCAGCCCTTGCAAGAAATAACATCTTTTACTCCAGCCTTAAATTTTGCTTCAGAGAGTCTGGGTCCAAGCCAATGCCAGCAGGACAAATGGTCCTTCCTGGGAAGTTGTCATCTATCCAAAGGCTAATAATATTCTTCAGGTTTTGCCTTTTTTGGGCTGCAAATCCCCATACCATGGTCCCTCAGGACTGATTATTATGGGAAGAGGATCACAGTTTTGTGATTTGCCTCCTGGATTGAAAGAGAGGCTTCTCCAGAGGCTCTCACCAAACAAATCCCTCTCCTTTGAATAAGTGCATGGATCCTAAACTTCTGACTTTTGTGTCCAACTTTGGTTTTTAAAATGAGGTGACTACAACATCTCCCTCCCCACTATGTCTATTCCCTGAACTATGGAGCCTACAGAGAGATGCACATAGTTCTGGGAACATGATAACTAATATGAAAACTAAGACACCCCAAGGGGCATATTCCCCATGATAAGACTTGATTCTGGCTTACTCCATGGATTTTTCCTTGCCTGCTTAATGTGACCAAAATATCTTCAGAACAAGTCAATGCAAGGAAACAGGGCGGCCTCAAACAACAAAATATGAGGTGGAGAAGAAACTCCTGTCACTAACAAAGGAAATATTTCAGAAAAGATCATTTTTCACTCCACTGTTTGCTCCTCTGATTTTTTTAATCTCCATTTTTTCCACAGAATAAGCCAGACCAAAAAAAAAATATATAAAAAAAACACACCATCCCAAAACCTAAAACCTCCTCAAAAGGTCAGAACGATGAATAATATTTCATACTTCAGGTTGCAGAGTCATTGCATTCCTTTTCAACATCTCCAAAACCACTTGAGAGAGTTTGCAAATACCTTTGAAGACATCAGGGAATGAGTCCATTTACAGAGGGCCTCACTCTCCTACTTAGGCAATATTCAGTCTATAAAAACCTAATAATTATTAACAGCTTCCATTATTAGTTGCAAATCCTCTATATGTAAATTATCCCTTAATCTGCCAGTACCACTCTCAACATTTTATTAATTGATCTAAATGCCTGGTGCTGCCTCAGTGGGGCAAAGGAATTTTTTACCATTTGTTTAGGGCTAAATCATAACCCAATTGCCATCTTTAGGCACTTGAACACTCTCTGACTTTCCAGATGTGCAACACCATTCTTTTCAGCAGCAGCAGTTGGTTTCCAGACAGATTTTGAAGCCTAATTTCAGGGCTTGAAATTAGGAAAAGTGTTTTCACTTATCAAGGACATTGTTTTCTTGTAGCATAAGTATTGTTTAAATACCAGGCACTTCAGTGGTCCTCAGTCATCATTATTTGTCTTCATTCTGTAAATGAATATTCCTGAATTAATTAATCCCAGGGCACGATGGAGAGCTAAACTACTTGTGTTCCACATGCAGTTTATTCATGTGAGAAATTTCAGGTTTACAAGCTGTGCTTTCCCTTCTTTTCCAATTCAACCTGGAATTCAAACTCCAATTCCAATTCAAACTCCTGGAAAGGGCATTATTTCCAGGAACCAGTTTGGTATGAAAATTCTTCAACCCAGAATAAGAAATGCTCTCATGGTATGTGCTCATGTGTTGGCCCATGTCATCTCCTAATATAAAGACACCACTGCATGTGGAGTTACTGCTTCCTGATAAAAACAATCAGGATATTTTTTGGTGCTACCAGCAGCACCTTCAGCAATCACTATAACAGAGTGAAGTAACTTAGGCCCATTAGGTCCCAACTTCTTACAAATCTTTTCTCAAACCAATTCCTGAATTCGAATCATTTGTTTCAACAACAACAAAAAGTAAAGTTAACATATTCCTGGAATTCCCTAGCATGCAGAAACAATGGAAATAACAACAAAATTCCATTTTTAAAAAAATACACATACCTTTGCAAAGTCCTTGCTTTTGGCCAGTGCCCACACCCAGCTCAACCTGGAGCTCATCCTGCATCCATTTGTTTAAACAACTAAAGAACAATGAAACTTTTCTGGACATTCCTACAACTGCCTTCTATCCATCAGTTCTGGCAGCTGCTTGGCAACTCTTCCCTTGACCTCCAAAATAAACCCACCCTCTGAAGCAAACACTGCAAACCTCTAGAGCCAGCCTGCTCGCCTGCAAAGTGATTAATTTGGGTTTGAAACCAAGGCCAGTGTGCTGATAATGTGGAGAAAACAGAGGGGGGAAAGTGTCGAACAGCTGGGAACAAATAGTTCCTGCTTTGCAGGATATTCTTACCAGGTTTCTTATTACCAGATATTCAGGTTTTCCAAGGGATGGAAAATGAACGCACTGGGCAAATTTGAAAGGCTTAAGAGGAGATTTTCCTCATTATGCACCTCCTCATGCCCATGATTGTGGAGATGCCCTTTTTTAGCCTACACTGAAAGTCTTTCATGCTGCTCAAGTCTCTGTCAGCTGAAATTCAAGGGCTTTGCTCTCTGAGACACCCCTGAAAATTCCTTCCATTATTCGACTGATAAAAACAGGAATACTTCATCAAATAACATCTACTGATAAGAGGTGAGGGCTGAGATGAAGAGGTGCCTTATGAAACCTAGTTAAGAAACACTTGGGATATCTCAACCAGATGTTATGAAACTCACCACAGGAATTACTGGCTTAGATATGCTGGCCTGGGTTAGGAAGTGTTCAAGCCACATAATTAAAATTATCTCATTTAGCTTTAAAATCCACCTATCCTTGCAGCTATTGAACTGGCTAACTTCTCTGGAATTCATGGGGCAATATCAGTTTCTACTATTTTTTTCAGAAAATTATTTTCAAAGTAAATAAGCCTTCAGAAAGGCTTAAAAGGCATCAAGAGAACAAAAGGTTCCCTATTCCTGTAATAATTTACAAGTCCATATTAAAATCTGGAGCCATCTGCCTTGGGATTTATGAATTATATGAAAAGTTGGAGTTTTTACCTACCATGGACACTTTTATCTCATTCTCATCCAATTGTTTCTGGACATGCCCAGCTGTATCCAAGGAAAACTTAATTAATCTTGACTTAAGTCAAAACAAACAATTTAAAGAATCTTAAAATCCTCTCTGGGGCTCAGGGAAAAAAAAATCAAACAAGTCTCATAACGGAAGACATTATTTCATTTCACGGGCTCTTGCTAAGTTTTCTTCAATTTGCTTGAACATCTGTAACGATTTTCCAAAAAGAAAGCAACAAGTATTGCTTGTAGTTACAGAGCTTGCGTTCACGTCCCATCTGATTTTTCCTGACAGGCCTCAGGATGCTCCTGGACTTTTTTTCTATTTTGTTTTATTTCCCCCACCCTTTCCTTCATGCCTAGCAGAGTCCTGGGGATTCATGACAGAGGGAATGGGGGCATCTCCTGCTTGCTCCCTTTAACAAAGAGAGTGTTCCCAGTATCCCAGGAGTGCATGGGGATGGCAGACCTAGGGCGCCCCTAAAACACTGAGTTCCTCTTGCCTAAGTGTCCTTTTTTAGATGGAGACAAAGAGAATTTTTGGTTTAGGCTGATATCAGGAAAAAGTTCTTCCCCCAGAGCGTGGTGGGACACTAAACAAGCTCCCCAGGGAATGGGCAGAGTTCCAAGTCTGCCTGGTTTCAGGAAGCATTTGGAAAACATTCTCAGGCCCAGGGTGGGATTTTTGGAGTGTCCTATGCAAGACCAGGAGCTGGGTTCAATGATCCTGGTGGGTCACTTCCAACATAGGATATTTTATATTTCTATGATGATGTATTTTTGCAACCAGCTTCACATGCACCTGTATTTACTTAACTTGAAAATGAAGTCTGTGCTGGACATTGCTGGATGAGGTGTCATCCTCTATAACCTGGTTAAATTCTTTACTCTCCTCAGGAAAAAAACACTGAAATTGTTAAAGACAAGTGCAGAAGGTGATCTAAGTGGGTGGTTTACAGTTCATGGAACCATCACACATCCACAGCTTAGCCTGGAAGTATTTCCAAGATACACAAACCAGCGAGGCAGAATGGAGCAAGGAGGTACCAAAGAGCTCAGAAGAGTTGGTCAGGGCCCAGGAAAGAGAGTGACCAGAGAAGGGTGCTCACACTGAGGTCAACAAGCTCCCATCAGACACCAGCTAGGAACAGCAACTTCCAATCCCTCCCAGGACTGGTGCCAGGGTTTGGTGATGCCATGGGAAATCCAAAAACAGCCCTCAACTTCATCTTTCCCACTTAAATAACAGCAGAACCTGCCTGCGTCTTGTCTTGAACTCAATGTCACAACGTTCATCCTGTTCAATTAGTCAGTAGAGGGCCGTGACTCAAGAGAGACCAGAATACAACAGGAAATCAGGGAGATGAAGAAAAAAGTTTTACCTACTGGTCTGTTCCTGAAAGGAAAAGGCTATGGAAACGCTATCCTAAGTAAATGTGAGAAGAGGGAAAACTTATTTTTGCTTTTTTGTTTTTTTCCAAATATTAAGGGAAGGGAATTCCTCATTGCCTTATACAGGGCTGCACAGTTCTGGGCAGCAAAATCAAGGGACATTAAATTTCGGTGCTCAGGAAGGCAAAGGTTTCAAAAGCTGAGAAAACTTCCCTTTAAAAATTCCTAAACAGAGTTAATATTTACTAATATTAACAGAGTCAGTATTTATTCATATTTAATATTTTATTTAACATGTCAAGATCATCAGAATAAGAGCCACAAACAGCTCTTCTATGTAAAATCTGAGGCAGAATAAACACTTTCATATGACTTGTCCTCCTCCCACCAGATATGGGAAGGAGAAGCAGAATTCTTTTAAGGTAGATGGAATTTTCTTTTGGATAGAAGTCCACCTTCTATTAGTCATCACAATGAAAATCTGCTGGAATTCAGCCACAGACAGTTGAGTTCTGCATTTATTTACTCTGCTTGAATTTAAGTCCTTTGCTCACATAAATGTAGAACTCTATAAAGGTTATTGAAACCCAAGCAAGAATGACACATCAGTTCATCCTCACCACTGCAAGGTCTCAATGAAGCCTTTTGGTTTTCTTCTTTATGTTCACTCCCATTTGTTTATTTTACTTTAAGACAACAATTGCTGACCTTTATTTCTTCTTTTTTTTTTTTTTTTGCTTTTCACTCGGGTATGGCTTTCTATTTGTTTCTCTTTATCATATTTGATCAATCTTCTGAAATGCTAAAATGTGCAAAATCGATTTTTTTAATGGAAAAATTCTTTAAAAATGAAGGCGTTATTAAAATAATTAAATCTTTAAATATTTTCCTGGTGGTGCTCATGACTTCTGAGCTCTGATATTTATTCATTTTTATAAAATCTTATTATTTGGAAACAGTATTCATTATTATAGTTGCAACAGGTGATACGTGCTTTCTTTGTGTCTTTCAGGGTATTTTTTTTTTAAAATGAACTTGCAGATAGTTCTGAAATGTAAATTTAAAAGATGTCTATTAAAACAGAAGATGAAAATATAATATGAAACATCCTGGTTCTGCAGCATTTCTCAATTCTGGATGAAATATCAGACCTACCATTGATTCTGTGTTTTTTTTCCTTCGTGATAAGCGTGTCCCTGCCATAACAGATCAATAAAATACCCAGCTTCAGCTGAAGAAAGCCCTTCTGTTTGGTGGGGCAACAAACACATATCCATTTCCACCACGAGCTGTAAACTTCCAGTGTCTCAGGAATGGGCACTTGCTGGGGAACAGTCTGCCCATTTATGCAGCCTCTCAAAGCCATGTGCTGTTCCCAGCCTGTGGCTGCTGTGAGCAGTGGATGCCAGCCCTGCGGGGTCAGCATCTCATGGGTCAGGCCAGAACACCCCTTGGCAGAACAATTCCCCCATGCTGAGATCTGTGCTGCCCTGGCTGCTCCAGCTCCAGAACAAGAGCTGGCTTGGTTGAAGGTAAGAGCTGAAAATAGGTGATAAATTCATGCCGTGACACCAGATGTGCCTCATGTAGAGTGCACAGCAGGACTTTGGAGTTAAATTACCATTTTACTCGTTGGAAAGAAGGTTTTAGTACTGGAAGGAAGCTTTAGGTCATCGGTGTTTCAAGGCAAGCACTGAAGATCTACATAACAGCAGCATCAGAAAGGTGAGGTTTGGAATTCCTAGAACCTGAAGTTTGATCTATATGTAGAGAAAAACAAGAGACTGTGAAAGAAGTCCATCCTCCAAGCTGCCCAGGTACCATTTAAATATCAAACAAAGCCCTTTCCCTCTGCCCTCAAAGCAGAGCCCCTGAAACAGGCTGTTAGCATTTGTCATCTTCCCTCTCCAGCAAAACAAACCCTCCATCCATGTGTTCCACTGCAGAGCAACAAAACAGATGATGGAGATGCCAAGAAAGGTAATTTTGCGTATTTCTTCTCCTTCCCATTTCACACAGCTTCTGTGAAAGATCCTGACAGGTGGTTTGAATAAAACATCCCACATGCTTTCTTTTTTTTTTTATCAAAGGTTGACAAAGGATAATTTGTTTTGCTGCTTCCCTCCTGAAATGCCTTTCTCTGGAAAAGCTGCAGCATTTTTTGACATTTTTGGGTGCATTAATGCTCCCAGCCACTTCTGGGTGGCTGAGCTGAGAAGCAGGTGTGGGCAGACAGATAAATCAGACTGCTCTGATGCACTGCAGACCAACAGCTTCTCTCCAAGCCAACCAGGGCAACCAGGGATTCATTACAGCTGAGCCTTGGCCAGTGGGTGTCACTAAAATTAAGCTGCAAGGGAAATCAGGGGGAAAAAAAGGGGGGGGGGGGGGGGGGGGGCAAGATAACCTGAATTTTAAAAGCATTCCAGACCTTATTTTTGGCCCCAAGCCTTGTTTTTGAATCCTTCCTCTGGTCAAACAATGGCAATGAGATCAGAGCCAGGCATCCAGTGCCCGCTAATTACTAAATGGACTGACGCTTGCAGGGAATTGCTGGTAGGATGACTGGATGGGATGGGAAATGGTTTCACTGAGGTATCCCTGGTGGTGGTGACATGTTTCTTTATGGGTTTCCTACTGCCCTGTCCCTCCTGCAGTGGGGGGACGCCAGCCAGGTGACTCACTGAGGTTCTGCCCCATGTTTACTGCAACAAAACTCCCCACGGGGAGCTGCTCGCCGTGCGCAGTCTGATTTTCCCAAGAACACCTCAAAGGGCTAATTTTAAATGAACAAAAGCTTTGGGAGGCAGGGAGAAGGGAAGGGGGAGGAGGGTTTCTTGTGAGAGGAAAGAGATGGCAGAAATAGCCTCCTTCCTTTTTCCTCTCTCTTGTCCAAGATAAGGAAACATCACACGCTAAAGGCAATTTAAAAACAACTTAAAAGGCAGATAAATTTAGTCACAAGTATTTCACTGGGTGGACAGTCAAGATAGAGAGCAAGTCTTTGGCCAGAAAGTTTTTAGGGAAAATTACCAATGGTTAAGGCAAGGGGGCAAAAATCAAGGAAATATGGTCAGCATTAAAATTACTGTAGGACCAGGTCCTAAATCCCCAGTTCATCCATCCACAGCAAAGGGAAGCTGAGTTGGGATGTTTCAGTATATTTTGATTAGAGGTGTCCTTCTGTAAAAAAGGGTGGAATGGCCCATGATGAGCATAAATGCACAATTCTCATTTTATAGAGTTCATGTTGCTGTTCTATCAGGATTCAGACTCTTTCAGAACTACAAAAGGGTGAAAAAACTCACAGCTCTAGGAGATAAAAAAGGAAGGCGATGAATGGACATCACAGGCACTGCTGTGGTCTGATGATCCTTCCATGAAAAGATGAAGGGACTTGCAACTCTGACGCAGGGAAATGCCACCAGAAAAAAATGACACTGGCAACTGCTCAGCAGCTGAGTTTTTGCATGGAACCAAACCTGCTGGAGTCACACTCCAGATGCAATACAAGGATTATAATAAAGTCTCCTCCTTTTATCTCTCCTTTCAACTGTCTTTTTTGCTACTTTATTGACTGTCTTCTCAGTGGTCTTTGGTTTATATTGTGGGATTTGAGCCAGCTTCTAAGGTTTCATGGGCCAGCAAAGATATTCTATTCATCATTGTGGTGAGCATGTATCAAGCACAGGTCGGCTCTAGCTCGAGGACATCTGTGCAGTGCTCCGTTGCACTAAGCAAACATGTCTTTAATCTCTCTGTACCATCTGGAAAATAATATTTCTTTTATTTTTCCCTTTAGATTTTCTTTTCTGTTGAGATTGCAAGTATTAAAAGGCAAGTCCTTTCTCTGATTACAAAAGAAAACACCACCACAAGCAGGACAAACAGTTCAGGACCTGTTCCTTGGCCCTGAAGGCAAGTGGTGTGATTCATCTTATGGCCATATGGCTAAATTTTGGTCCACGTGAAAAAAAGAGTGGCCTCAACCACACCTCCTCCTGGGAACAGGCTCTGACCCGTGGTAGTATTTGAACCATCTCTGAGCGTTTTCTGGGAAAGAGAAGAATGGCATGAAGCAAAAATGTTTCAGCTAGTAGATCACTATGGAAGATTGCAGGTCCAGCCCCTGTCATCTTTAACTGCATAAACTCAGCTTAAGTGTGCAATGCCCAAGACAAAAAGACACAAGGTTGATTTGGACCTGTAGGTATTGCTAAAAAAAGAAAGAAAATTTTTTTTTTCCAATTTTATTTTTGGTTTGGCTTCTGTTAATTCAAATCACTGGTCATGAGCACCTCCCAGAAGGAAAATACCGACTCAAAGGCAGCAGGCAACCCCTTCATGTGCTCTGGTGCACTCCCAGCCATTCTTTACTTGGTTTTCCAGCCCTGGAAATGTGTGTTCCCAGCAGAATATTTGAGACCGGTTCATGAGGGGGAAATGCCATTAAAGAGCATGACTGTCTTGACAGAGCAGGGCTGGTGTGCATTGCTCAGCTTGGCTGTGGTGCACTTTGAAACACACAGCAAGGAAAGAATCGTCACTCAGATAATCCTTCCCAAGTGCAGCGAGAAGGAACTGCTGGTGCCACAGAGCAGAAAAGATTTCCAAAGCTTGGATTCTAATTTCCTGGTCTTTAAAAAGAAATTGCTCATCTGCAGCTAATCATGTTTGCGCCTTTCGCCGTCTCCAAGACCAACATTTTCCAAGGTGCTTTTAATGAACTGAACAGCCTCCTAAAGACTCAGGAGAGACAGAGAGACTGTCAGAGACAAATCTCTTTATTTGATTAGGCTTCACAGGATCTTGGTACATTCCTAACTGAAAAAAATACAACAAAGATTGATCCTCCTCCCACCCAAATCAGTTGGACTTTTTCTCCCAGGCGGGACCAAATCCAGCATGTATTAATTAGAAATCTCTTTTGATGAAATGTTGTTCTGTAGTGTGAGGCGTGGAACCAGGAAAGCAGATTGGGTTGCAGGAGAGACATAGCTGGAACTGGGAAAAGGACAGGGAGAGGTCGAGGTGGCAGGTTTGACCACGAAAGGCAGCAGGGAGAAAGAAAGAGCAACCACACAACAAACCTCACCTCTCGTGGGAGCTTGGCCCCTCTGTGGGACACAGTGGTGTAACCCCACCTACATTCCCTGCTCTGGGCCAATAGATAAAGGAATTTCTTCCTAATTAATTGCTTCATGTGCCTTGGCAGAGAAGCACATAGCTGGGAGCAGTTGGGAAAGAGTTTTGTCAGAGGCAGTCTGGCTGAAGGTTTGCTTGTAGCACTCTTCGCTGCAGTTCTGTTGGGCTACATTTTTCAGATACAATCTGTCCTGCTTTTGCTGCCTCGTTTTTTTTGAATATTTTTTCTATTCTATCTAGAAGAGCATTTTTCCCCAAACCCAGATGAAATGCTCAGAATTCTTAATTTAGTCACTTAGTGAATTTAGTGGCAGATTCTTGCAATTACCTGCATGTAACACGGTCTCATAAACACCTTTGACAGAAATCACAAGGCACATTCTGCACTTCTAGGCAGAGTCTGTGGTTTGTCTGTCAATTTATCTCCCACTTTTACATTCTGTCTTTTTCTGAAAACCAAATACTGCATAAAATTCGAGCACGTAACTTGAATCAGTTCAACACAAATTGAAATGTTGTCAAAGGTTTATTCACAAGTTATAGATTCGGTTCTAGAGAAAAATAAACTTTTCTTTTTGCTCTGTTCTTTTGATGATAATCTACTATTGAAAGAATGAAAACCCACTTCAGTTTTCATCTGTAGCTTTCCTGACACGTGAAAAATGGACTAATTCCGTGAAATAACATTTTCTTACATGTTTTCCTTCTTTGGTACGACTGAGATTTGGCCAGGACAGAACACCAACCTGCCAGGATTATGCGGAAGGCGTAGGATTTGTGGTATTTCAGACCCAGTCAACACAATTAAGCCAGCTTTGTTCTATTTTAGATTCACAGAACACGGCGATCACCTCAGAAGTAACTTCCAGAAAGTTTTGATTTGTTTTGTTGTGTTTTGTCCTTAAACGATGCAAGTTCTGGGCTGATTTCCAGAACATTTAAGTTTCAAGCCCGAATAATCAACTTCTGAGGGATCACCTGAGCTGAACTTGCAGGTCCTTGACAAGAACTACCTGTTGAGAACAGACAGATCCTCTCTGCACACAGAGAAGTGTTCAGTTCTGTTTAGCTTCAGGCCTCCCTGCAAGATCTTCTGGAGCTGCCAGACAATATCTTTTCAGAAGTATCTAGGAAAAAATCTTCAACATCTCTGACCAAACCTGTTGGGTAAATGAAAAAGAAAATAATCTATAAAGCCCTCCAGTGTTCCAACAGCGCTGGTATACATGATGCAAAAAAAAAAAAACATTAAATAAATAACTTTTTTAAAAAAATCAGAGGCCTACATTAAAAAAATATGATCCATTATTCTTTTTTTGGTTTTCTGTTTGACTGCAAGCTGATGGAAACTATACCAGGTTAAATCTAGCTCAGTCTTTTCAGAGCTATAATAACCCCAAAGCAAATTGCATCCTCAGCTTGCTGACAGGAGTCTCGAGGGTCAGAACTCTAAATTCCATTACTTAGGTTGAGTGCCAAGTATTTTGGAAAGAGAAAAAAAAAGAATCAAGTAATCTTCATATGCATCTTAACAGATGCAAATAATTTTAATAAAACTAAAGTGTTGCATAGGATTCTGTGCACCCTGGAGCCTCATTCAAGTTTTATTCTGACATGTAAAATAAAACCTAATGAGAAGTTATCATTGATTTATGGGAAAAGAAAGGGAAATATTATTTTTCTTTCATTTCCAAGCTGTTGTGGAGCCAGCAATGGATAAGAATGATCTGTGCTGGATACTATGGTGTAGTTTAGATTGTGGTTACTGAGTTTTGGTTATGATATAATATCAGCAGAGAGACATGGAAGAGTAAGAATTTTAAGGCATCACCTGGGCTTGCTGTACCCTTAGCTTCCAGAACTTTTTTTATATTTGGCATGAATTTGAACATTATTTATCTACTCCCATCTAATTTGTTAGAAAAGAGAAATCTGGAATATTGGGATTCAAAATATGGAAGCCAAACACTCAGACCCCATTATCTGTCAACAAGCTCTTGCTGCTTTTATAGAATCATGGAAGAGTTTGGGTCAGAAGCAATCTGCAAGCTCATCTCCTTTCAACCCCTCTCCATGGGCAGGGACACGTTCCACTGTCCCAGGCTGCTCCAAGCCCCGGTGTCCAACCTGGCCTTGGACACTTCCAAGGATCCAAGGGCTGCCACAGCTTCTCTGGGTAATGTGTGTCCCGGCCTCAGCACCTTCACAGGGAAGATTTTTTTTCTAATATCTCATTTAAGCCATTCCCCCTTGTCCTGTCACTCCAGGCTCTTGTGAACAGTCTCTCTCTGTCTTTCCTGTAGCTCCCTTCAGGCACTGTAAGGCCACAATGAGATCACCCTGAAATATTCTCTTTTTCAGGTTGAACAGTCCCAATTTTCCCAGCCTTTCCTCCCAGCAGAGCTGCTCCATCCCTCTGCTCATCCTGGTGCCTCCTCTGGGCTCTCTCCAGCAGCTTCAGCTCCTCCCTGTGCTGGTCCCCAGGGCTGGGGAAGTTGTGCAGGTGAGCTCTCACCTGAGTGGGGCAGAGGGGCAGAATCCCCTCTCTCAATCTGCTGCCCACACTGCCCAGGGTATGACTGGCTCAGCCTAATGATTCATTCATTAGAGGGGAATGTGAAATCTGCTTCACTTTTTGGAAATAAAATATCTCTGGGCATTATTGAAAGCTTAAGGCAGCTATATGATAGCTGAGACATCTCAAATAGATGTTAAAATGGAAATGGGTTCAACGTGGTCTGCTGTTTCCAAGCACTAAGTCAGAAAGCAAGGGAGTTCTGTCATTATAACAGCAGTCCCTAAAGCTCTCCTTACCTTCACAGCTCTAAAATTGTCAAAACTGATTAAAAATATGATTCAGTTTTCAGAAGTATCTTTAAAAAGCAGAGAGCTGGGATGCCTTGCAGATTCCAGTATTAAAGTGAGCTGTGTGCAACCAATTTCTGCCTCTTCTCTGTTCTTACTCTTACAGAATAAGCCAAGGAGGTTGATTAAATACAGAGAAATTATTCTTTTGGCTCCTTGGCAATACAAGGCTCTGGGATCAGCCACTCCACACTGCTTCCCTAAAAAGGAGCCGAGGAGAGCGTGCACTGTAAGAAGTGCTTCCCAGGGAATTTTAGGGGAGTGACCAGGCACTAATGACACTCCTGTGCCTCCTGGGGCAGGGAAAGGTCCCGTTTGCTCTGGCCAGGGCTGGTTTTCCAGCACATTTGCCTTGGTGGCAGCATTGCTTTCTTCATATCCCCTTTTCTGTTGAATCAGAGATTTGGTTGTTTCAGTTCCAAGTTTTCTTAATTTTTTTTTTTTTTTCCTGCTAACCTTGGTAAACAGTTCTTCAGTTGTCAGGTCTTGACTGATTATTTTCACCTGGCTAAAGACTCCACATTTTTCCTTCTTTGGTAAAAACTTCATGGATGTAGACGTTTATTCCCTGATAGGAAACCCAAATTAACAGATAAAAACCCAAGATATTTGTGTAGCCAAATGGTTGTACTATTTTTTTTTTTTAACATGGAGTGAACTGATTTCTTCTGTTTAAGTCTTGGCTACATTTTGTCTGGGAATCTGTAATTGCTCACCCAGTTGATTAATTGGAAAAAGACCATATGATTATTTTTGTGAGGAACTATCCGTCACTGACTTAGCATTGAAAGTGCACCATGGCTATAAAACTCCAGCTGAAATAGGCCAGCCCAATGGCATAGCACACAATCAGTTAGTTTAAGACTACTATATTTATTTATTTATTTTATGTTTTGGGAGCTACCAAAGCAAAAACCTGGTCTCAATTATGGATTTTTATTTGATTCCAGGTACCTCAAAGCTGATTTTTAGTGAAGTCCTCTTCATTTTGAAATCAAATCATATTGATTTCAACAGGAGTGCAGTTTTCATTTTAAATCATTTTAATGGGACGCATTATCTTTCACACTGAGTTTCCTTCAACCCAATGCCAAAGAAGTGATGGGTGGAGATCAGTCAGATTCGTCAGCTGGGAATTTGGATGTGTAGGCCTGTATGGGCTGCTATGAATTACTCTAAACATCTTGTGCCAGTAGGGACAGGAGGTCCTTAAGACACCATACTGATGGATACTGAAAAGTACTAAAGGCAGGACAGAAGTTCCCTGATTAATTCTGAGAGAACCCTAAAATGTTTTGGGTTGGAAGAGATCTTGAAACCCATCCAGTTCCAATCTCCTGCCATGGACAAGGACACCTTCCACTATCCCAGACTGCTCCAAGCCCTGTCCAGCCTGGTCTTGAACTATTTAATTTCTAATTTTACAGCATCCACTCAAAATCACAGGGGAATTTTGCTTTTCATTTTGCAATGGGATCCTGCATGTAGGAGTACAAAGATACCAGTTTTGTTCTCAAACGCCATGCTGTTACAAAATAGGAATTGAAAAAATTAAATGCAGTCAATAAAGAATTCCCTGAATATCCTTAAGCATATTAGGACAGAAGTCAACGAAAGACGACTGGATGAGGGCACTTCATTTGAAGGTATTTGAAGTTATCAAGTTATTTTCTTTCTTCTCCCAATTTCCTTTCTCCTTATTGCAATCATGTATTCCTCTTGTCATTATATTCTTTATTTCATTTCCAAATTATACAAGGGCAGACAGGACATTTTAGATAGTCACTTTGAATTTAATAATAACTTGATGTCATTTACAACACAAGTGCTTTCAGAAAGATGTGCAAGCTAAACTGGGGCTACCAAATGCTGCTAATTTTGGATAAAGCAGCAGTTTTACAGTCCAGCTCTGGAGAATGTTGGAGCATTCACCCTTGTCACTCCTATTTTACACAAAGGGCAACTGCACTGTGGCTGAATTTATTTGTTATAGCAACAAACATCTTGACACAGGCTGGCACTGGGACCAAAAGCAGAAAAATGTCACCAGAGGTTGTTTCCTACACATGGCACTGGGATTGCTCAAAAATCCCCACTGGAAAAGAGCCTGCTGAGCCCTGAGATCGAAAAGGGCTCCCCCTGCGTAAATGACACCAATCCTGATGCTGGAACAAGAAGTTAAAGACTCGGCAAGCTCAGAAAGAGCAAGGAGAAAATTCCTCTGAAGTCATGATTCATCTTGTGTGCTGTGCTCTGCCTTTGTGTATTCCCAAGGAATACAACTCTGAAAGGTGGGTCAGGATGAGCCATCCCTTCATCTGGCCCTACAAGTTGTGTGAGGTGATGAGCTCCAACAAAGCATTTCAAGGATAAAATTAAAATGGACAGGTTTTACCTCAAAAGGAAAGCAGCATTTCACACAATTCTGATATTCAGGTATCAATCTGTGTCACAGACTCACAGAATGACCAGGTTGGAAGAGACCTTCAAGATCAAGTCCAACCCAGCCCTAACACCTCAACTAGACCATGGCACCAAGTGCCACACCCAGTCTTTCATTAAACACATCCAGGGATGGTGACTGCACCACCTGCCAGGGCAGATCATTCCAGCACTTCATTTTTCTTTCAGTGAAAAATTTTTCCTAATATCCAACTTCTATCTCCCTTGTCAGGGGTGCTCAGACCAGGGCAGCTCTACAAACACATCCTCACAGCCCAAGAGAAGTTCGTGTTTGTCAGAGGGGATGGAAAAGTAAAGCTCTTCCCCTCGTTTTGCCCCGTTTTTTGGTATAAAATGGAAAGCAGATCTGTGCTGCAGTAAACAAAATGTAACTTGGCTTCAGCTGGGAGGGACACTTGGTTTTGAACCTAAAAGTGATTACAAGAAACAGGTTAGCTATAATTTTGACTTAAGCCCAGATAATATCTCCTGGGTAATCATCACTTTCCTAATCTGAATTGTTTTGTTTTTTTTTTCCAGTTCTCTGTTTTCAGACTTAAAATTTGTGTAATAGCACAACAGGCACAATTAGCCATGAGTTTTCCCAGGAAACCCTGATTGAGACATGTTAATGAGCTTGTTCATTTAAAAAAACCCTTTATTTTTTAAAGTCTTTATCAACAAACTGAAAAGCACAAACTACAGATGAAAATAAAGGTCATGCACTGGTGAGGAGCAGGTAAGAACATCTAAGCATAAAATTCCTGAAGATGAAGAACAGAAGAAGAGAGTAGATCCACATTTTCTGTAAGACTCTGGTAGTGGCTTCCCTTTGGAATTTGAACACAGAAAATTATTACTGCTTATATCTGTCTAGATGTTGGATAGTTATTGATAATGAAAATATTTTTATATTAATTGCTATTAAAACTCACAGCAAAGCAGAGGCTGATGATAGAGTTTCGCTGGGGTGCTGTTGAGTTAAAAATCAGTAATAGAACTCTGTTTCAGACACCTGGCATTTAATCTTGGATTTCTTATTAGTATTGGATGTGTGACACAACACACTGGTTTGGCATTTCACAAGTGTTCACCTTTATAGTGGCAAAGATGAGAGGAAATATTAAATCAGAAACCCACTGGCTGCAGAATCACACATAATCCCACAACAGCTGGGTTGGAAGGGACCTTAAAGATCATCCAGTTCCAACCCCTGCTATGGGCAGGGACACCTTCCACTGGACCAGGCTGCTCCAAGCCCTGTCCAGCCTGGCCTGAAACACTTCCAGATCTGTAGAAACATGGGGGGGAAAAAAACCCAAAAAACCTGGATTGTTTGGGAAGCAAAAAGACAGAGATAATCTCCTGGAAGTAGAAATTCGAAGCTCCCCCAGACCAAGAGAGGTGGTGATGTGACTTTGATATATGTCTGCAGTGGAATGAAGGAGCAAAGGAGGTTTCCCTGAGTTGCTGGAGTCAGCACACAATGTCCTACAAGTCCTTTCAGGAACATTTGTTGATGGAGCAACAGGTTCCCATCCCAGAGATTCAGAGCACAGGGAGTCCTCAGGGCGTTGCAGCTGCCCATTAGTGCTGTTAAAAACCTTACAAAAGTTTTGTAACAAAAGTAAAACATGAAATTATTTCCTTTTTTTAAAAATAGCTTGAAATTGGTACCCAAAACCTTGGTGTCTCCCTTGGGGACTCGCACCATGGCTGAAAGCCAATCACCACAAGTACCAAAATTCAGAGGGGATCAGAGGGATGGTGATGGGGGACCACGGGTCAGGATGATGGATGTCAGTGGCATTTGGATCTGAGATCCCAGTGGATGTGAGGTGGCCACAGCTCCACATCCTTCAGCCCTGCTTGCTGTGAGGTCCAGTGCTGTGCACACACCCACAACCTCCCCAGAAGCTGCTTGAGACTTTCAGAACTTCCAGTAGCCAACTTGCCACCCTCTGGCCCCTCCAGTATCTGTCCCAGGGCCAGCTCACAGACCTCTCCCCTTCTCTCCAGCTGGGCTGAAGTTCTCTCACCAAAGCAGGCACACCCAAGTGTGCAGGAGTGCAGTTCCTCAGGGAACACTCACAGCCTGGAGTCTCCAGCTCCTGGACCCACAGGCACACGAGCCCTGGGAGCCACGGCCCCTTTCCAGCTGCTGGCCCTAAGACCCCACACAAACCTGTGGGGACCCAGGAAAATACCTGGAAATGGAGTTTAACAAGGAGACACGGAGACTGAGCTGAGCAAGAGCAGAGGGTGGCCAGCCCAGTTTTTTTGCATGTTCTACAGCTTTTATCACCTTATCTCTCTGTTTTCCCACATTTGCTCCTCCCCAAGCCACATTGATTGGCGCTTCTCAAAATATCTTATAATAACTTCCACGCACTCGCACAGCTCCTGTAAAATCATCCCACGGTGAGTTTTATGTTATCTTCAAATGCTCCTCCCTTGCATCCCTGTTCCTGTAAGGGCAGTAAAACCCACAGCTCTCAGGATCCCCTTGGGGAGCCTTTCTTTGGCCAAGCCAAGACATCTCAGTGGGTCCCAGGGAGTGACTGAGACAGAGAAATCCAATGGCACCGATCACATTATTGGGTTTCCTCCACTTAATTGTAGTTCCTCAACTCCAGGATGAGCCTTTGGGTTTATGGTGATTAGCTGTTAATCTGCAATGCTAATGGCTTAGGGAAACATTCTGCCTGGTTTATTGCTCTTTCTGGCCAGCCCGTCCATGGCATCAAGCATGACTTGCACAATTGCTAGTCCAAAAATAATTTCCCAAGGTCTGGGGAGCCCTGTCTGGGGAACATCTTGTGCTCTCTTCCTTTCAGCCACCCTATATCAATCACCAGCTTCTCCTCATCCACATCTGTGAAGATATGAGATCCTATAAGCCTCTTCCTGATAAACAGCTTCTGTTCCCTTTCTTGGTATGTGCCTTTCCCTGCAGCTCCCTCCGTCCAATTAAGACACAAGTTTTATGTCTGAGTTTCCTTCTCATTCACTCTGAGCCAAAGATGTGTGATGCTGACAACTGTGTCCCATTCACATCCCTACTCAAAGCTCCTTTTCCTGGGAAGACTCACCAAATCAGCTGGTGAAACGTCTTCTCCACCCCACTGTGAGATAAAAGGGCAGAAATGAGGAGATTGGTGAAAACCAGCAGCAAGTGCTTTATCAGAAAAATATTCTGAATCTTTCAGGCTGGTTTTAAAGCAATCGATTTTTAAGCAGGGTCCACATGAAATAGTTTCACTTTTCCATAGCTAAGGATATCTCTTCCTTCCACACTCACCCCAGCAGCCACAGAACCTGCACTTGGGGCAAGGCAAAGAGAAAGCTCCACCTACCCGAGCTGCAGATCAGAAAATTTAGCAGCACCCCAATATACAGCCTTGAAAACCCCAATAAGAACAATTGTTCAGTTTTCCTTTTATTTCACCAGCCAATCTAGGAGAGATTTTTTTTCCCGTGTTCTTTGATGCTTTACTCGAGCAGGGACTCTGTTCTGCAGGTGTGGCCATGGCACAACTCAGAGGATTTACACAACCTCAAGACCTGGCCCTGCATTTTACCTTGGCCTTTCCAGCACACTGGTTTAATTTAACCCAAGGCCAAGAATTAAAATATTAAAAAAAAAAAAAAGAAGCCCAACAATTCATGCCTGGTTACATTTGTGCTTGTGACCTACGCCTGTCCGAACAGGAGTTGGACAGGACAAAGCACAATGCACTTCCTTGCTTTTATTGCTCTCATTCACTTCATGTCATGCCAAAGAAGGTTGATTTAGGAAGTTCTAGTAATTAACTGCTGATGTTTTTGACTGCTGTTCCCAAGGGACTCACAATGACTTGTAATTGTTGTTCTGTAGGAAATGCTTTCTGGAACGATTGTAGATAACATATATTCTCTTGATGGCTTTACTTTTACTTGATTATTTTTTTAAGCCAGGAACATGATTTTTCTTTCCTTTAAGCAAAAGTCACCTGTTCCCTGCATCCTGAAAACCTCATAAATCACCTTTCTCCTCACAGACAATGCTGACATTTTGCTGTCCACAAAATAAAGGAGCATCTTACTTCAGTTACACATTAAACATAGAATATATGAAGTGTAAAAAACAAGGAGAGAGTAAAAATTTACGCTCTTTTTATACTTCAAGTTACAAAGTGCCTTTCTTTGCTCTTAGCAGCTGAGAAAAATTGAAAGGAGCAGGCACAGGGACAATGTGCATTTAGAGAGAACCAGCTGTTACAAGAATTTAAACCCAGGCTGATGCTGTTAGAGGAGGTTCTACCAGAATCATAGAATGGTTTGGGTTGGAAGGAACCTTAAATATTATTCAGTTTCCACCCCCTGCCATGGGCAGGGACACTTTCCACTATCCCAGGTTGCTCCAAGCCCTGTCCAACCTGGCCTTGGACACTTCCAGGGATCCAGGAGCAGCCACAGCTGCTCTGGGCACCCTGTACCAGAGTCTGACCACCCTCCCAGGGAAGAATTTAATCCTAATATCCAGTTTAAACCTGCCCTCTTTCAGGGTGAAGCTATTCTCCTGTCACTCTAGGTCTCTGTAAATCATCTCTCTCCATCTTTCTTGCAGGCTCCCTAGAGACACTGGATGGCTGCAGTGAAGTCACTCACTTCTCCAAGCTGAATAATCCCAATTCTTTTAGCCTTTCCCCAAGGCTCTCCACATAGCCTCTCACTCCTCATGGTATTTCCCTATGGTTTCACTTGCTGTTCTGTTAAAAATTAATTTGTGGGTGCCTTTGCACTATTGCTTTATTGAATGCTTATATAGATTATACTCAAAATAAATATAACGATTATGGTTCAAATTCCTCTTTCTGTGGCCCCTGCTACTCATGCACACAGACATGTGATGTGATTTTTGAGGTGTCCTGTTCAGGGCCAGGAGCTGGACTTGATCCTTGTGGGTCCCTTCGAGCTCAAAATATTCTGTGATTCTGTGATTTTATGTATTTCTCAAAGTATACACAGCACGCACCTACTAAACACTTATTTTCACTCTCAGATGACTCAACAGTTGTTGAGCTATATTTCATACCGAAAAAAGAAATTTGAAAGCCTAATTTTCAGATTTTCACTTATTATATTCACCTACTACTGACTGAAAACCAATCCAGAGCAGATTCTATGCATGTGCTGTGTTTCCAGGTTTGCAAACTGGAATAACAGTTTGAGAAATGCCGGATTGTTTCACAGGACTGACCTGAGCAAGGGAGACTCAGGAAGGATATGGTGATAGGAATTCAGCCCTGAGAAGGATGTCAGTCATAATAAAACTGTTCTGCATTGAAGTGCTCATAAAAGGCCAGCTTTCTTCACACGCCATGGCAGTGCACTCATTACTCATTTGTCACCCTTTCTGGGAGTGACATTTACCAGCTGCAATTTGCCATTGTGATATCTTCCCCCTTTTGCTTCCATTGACTGAATGTAAACAATTCATGACAGCAGATCTGAGATCTCATCAACAGCGTGTTGCGGCCACTCCTAAACAGGAATACAGCCATGCATCACTGACAATAAAACATAAAGACGTGGACCATGAAGGGTTTTCTCAGCCAAGATATCACAGCATGCAAGAGAGCGATCTTCCAGCAGAAAGAGAAAAATCTGGAGCCCACTGAAAATGGTGTTTAGCTGATTTCAACAAAAATGGGTCAGATTGGAAGGGACCACAGTGGGTCACCTGGTCCAACCTCCTGCTCCAGAAAGGTCATGCCAGAGCTCGTGGCACAGGATTGTGTCCTGACAGTTCTGGAATATCTCCAGACCTACCCAATGAGCTTGGCCCTCAGTATGTTTTTCTCGTGGTTTTAATGATCAATAAGGTAAATGAAGCACAGACCTAAAACTGCATCAAGAATTAAAAATAATTTGAGTAACACAGAAGTCGGTGATTGGTGATGTCCTGCGCCTCAGAGTAAAATAATTTGTATGATCTTCCATGTTCAATGTTTAAGGTGGATTTTTATTGCTTACTTGAGACAATAAAATTAATTTCCTGTTGTACCTTCCACCAACCATCCCATGACCATGCTTTTACAATGTCTAGGATTTAATACCTACCAAAATTCCACTAATGGGACCCATGACAGGTTCACAGCTCATCCACAACCGAGTGGCTGCTCCACACCTGTGATCTCAGTTTGGATTTTCACATGTCTTGGGAAACAGCCTTGCAGAAATCCGTCCATCCTCAGGGGAACTGCCCCCACACACCTGCACAGGTGAAGACTGTGGACTGCTCCCTTCCCTCAGCCACAGGGGATATTTTCCCACTGTCCCTGCAGCGATGATTCAGAACTCAGGGTCTGGAGACCTTGGCTCCCATCCACACCACTCACCAAACCAAGTACAGCTCAGCAAAAGGTATGTTTGTGGAATGTAACTTTTAACCTCCTGTCTTTTGTGTATTTTACAGAGAGAGGCTGAACACTTTTATTCTTTTTCTGGTTACACATTCTTCACCGGTGTTTTGTCAATTAATAAATATTTGCTGAATTCCAGTGCACAGAGTATTTTTACGAATGCCCAGAATATTTCTTAGATTAATTCGGAAGGCCTTGCCAAATGATAAGAGGATGATAAGGAAGTAAGCAGAACACCCACACAAGGTACAGTTATCCTGGGTGTTTTATCAGGATTTAGGGTTGTGACACAGCCCCAGTGCTGTTTTACAAGAAATCTGTGCTTACAAATTCTCACATCCAAAACACCTTCCAGGTCCCACCTCTGATGTGGCTCCTGTGCCCACGTGAATAACCCGATTTGTCAGCAACTCCTTTTCCAAAAACTGGCAAATTCCTGCTGCTCAACCCCATGCTTTCTTCCACAGAGATGATTCTCTGTCTCCCAGGTGAAAGCTGTGAAGTGGAAGCCGGAGTGAGGATGGTGCTGGAGGCAGGAGGAATCTCTGACTCGTCATCTCATTCATTTGTTCTGTCAAGCTTCAGAAACACAACTTCCCTCTTTTCAGGTTTTGTCATCCACACACAGTGTGGATTAATTTGAATCAGTCATCGTGGACTCCTCCAATAATCAGTATGACCTGTATAGCCAGTATAACCAGGGAGCAGCAGGCGGACAAGAGAAAAATGCAATTCCTTCTGTAGCACCTAAACCAGAGCAGGTGGCTGAAGTCCACCAGTGCCTGTTTCTCACCAGTGCCTTTCAAGATAGTCCTGGGTCACTGGTTTAGATGGAGATATCCACCCTGTAAACACCTGTGAGGAGACATTCTGATGATGAAGATGGTGATGATGATGATGGTGACGATGATGATGACATTTCCAGGGATGGGGCAGCCACAGCTTCACTGGGCACCCTGTGCCAAGGCCTCAGCACCCTCACAGGGAAGAATTCCTTCCCAGCATCCCATCCACCCCTGCCCTCTGGCACTGGAAGCCATTCCCTGTGTCCTGTCCCTCCATCCCTTGTCCCCAGTCCCTCTCCAGCTCTCCTGGAGCCCATTCAGGCACTGGAAGGGGCTCTGAGGTCTCTCCCCTTCTCTGAGCCTCCTCTTCTCCAGGATGAAGAACCCCAAATCTTTCAGCTTTTCCTCAAAGGACAAGTGTTTTATTCCTGTAATCGTCCTCACGGACCTGCTCTGGACTCACTCCAGCTCAACTGGAATTCCGCTTCAGAGCCATATCAAAGTCACCCTGCAGATTTATCACCTCTGAGTATCTCTGCACAGCACCACCTCAGCTCACTCTGTCCACAGCCAACTCATTGTGCTCTATTTTTAATAAATTGCCCTTAAATCGAAAATTGAGGTGCCCAGATCCAGGGGTGGCTGTGAAGACATTTTAATCAGCGTTGAGCAAGGACGTGGAATGCATGGGATGTGCACAGAGCCATGGAAAACACTGAAGCACCACCTGAAAGTCACCATAAGGCCATGAGGCAGAGATCAGAGAAACTGCATGAATTCCAGGGTCTGGAAAAGTCTCAGTGCTGTCACTGTATGGATATTTGAGTTGTGCCTTTAAGCACAGCTTCCTGAAGGATCAACAGCTAGAGTTACTCATAATCCATTCAGAAAAAAAGAAAAAAAAAAAAAAGAAAAAAAAAAGAAAATAAATTTAAGGAAAAAACATTGCAGCAGATGAAACTAATAATGTTGAAGTACTCATAATTATTTATCTTAGAAAAAAAAACAAAAACAAAAACAAAAAATCAAACAACCTTTTCCTTGTAAAATCTGTGCTTGATTCCTTGCTGATATAGTCAGCAGCTATCAGTGAGGGATGTCACAAAATCTGGTTGTTTTCCACTGTACCAGCAATCCCTCCCCACCCTGTTTGAAATGACAAATAAAACACCCAATCAAGCCCTTTTTTCTTTTCTAGTTTTATAAATAATGCTGCTGAGGAGGAACTGCTTCCTGATTTCAGAACTGGTGTTGAATTTATTATTTTATAGCCAATGAAAACAAATCAATGAAGAGTGTGAGTGTATACAAAGTGTCCTTAATGGAGTGACTTTTCCTTAGGAGGTGCAGTAGATGGGATCACACCCAGATGCAGTAGCAACCATTTTCATTGCATTAAAAAAAATCTCTGTTTCCTACATGATCTTTTTGATGAAAAATAAAATAAAACTATGCACACTAAGGCTTTGGTGCTTGATTCTTAATTTTGACATTTCTAAAAACACAGCTGAAGAGACAACTTTTCACAGGACAAACTTTTGTGAGGGTTAAGTTTTTATCATCTAAAACATAGCTGTGCATACCCCACGCATTGACAATGTGAAATTCAGGGCAGCTCCCTTCATAGTAAACTTATCCTGGGACAGGAAAATAAAGCAGAGTTACCAAAAGAATTGAAATCCGTATTTTTTTACTACATTATGTTATTGCAATATAGCCCAAATAATGTAGTCCTTTGGAAAAACTGACTATTTTACTGCTTCAAAAGATTGCTGCAAGTATTTTCAGGAAAAAAAAAAAAAGAGTGGTTTGATGTCTTTGGTTTTTAATGCAGCTCCCAACCAGCATCAGAAAAGATCCTGCCTTCTCCCAGTACTTCACTTTCAGCAACGGAACCCTCAGAGCCCCTAAACCTCTTATCCCTCATGGAAAACTTGGCTTATGGTGGTGTCATTCTTCCAAGCTCTTCAGCTTTCCTTGATTACTAAAGTGACCATTTCCTGCCATTTCAAATTAGCCCATTAGATACATTGCACACATAAACAAATAGAAATCTGCCCCACGAAAGTAAAAACTTGAAAGCAAGAGACTCAAGTTGTCATTTTTAGTTTACCTGGGAACCAGGTAACAGTGACTGCAGGGATTCATTCATGGGATCAGTCATCACAGCTTAAACCTTTCTCACATTTAATCAGAATAAGGACAGGCATGTAAAACACATCAGAAGGTCTATAAAATTCTGAATTTTACCCACAACCATCATTTCTTGCTCTTGCCACTATTTTTCCACTGACCTGATGAGGTCCATGAACATTCACAACTCAGTCCCCCAGATTCAGTTCCACTAGCAAATAAATTATTAAAAAATGAGAAGGAAATCTGGGCTTTTGCCTGACCATTGCTTTAAATGTTTTATTTGTATGGGACACTCTGTACAAGACAAAGCTAAATAAACATTTTGTAAAAGGGTGCTATACAGGACACCCTGCCAAAAGAGTAACTCTGCTTCCATATTCATCTCCATACACAATAAGCCATGTTTGGTATTAATTAAGGGGTCAATTTTCAGCACAGGGTGCAATTTTTTATTCCACAGAAGGAAAGAGAATGAAATGAAGACACCATGCAGACCTAAGTGCCAACATCACTGATGTCTTTTAAAGCTCAATTATCAAATGGTCACTGCTTTGTTCAGTTCAAGACACATTATTTGGGAAATAAAAAAAAAAAAAAAAAAAAAAAGAGAGAGAGAAACAATGAAGAGGAAAATAGAGTTTTAAAAGATTGGATGCATGTTGTGCACAGGAAGTGTTTCTACACAGATCTGTGCAAAGGTTTTCACACTGCCACATAATATTTTGCATTGCCTCGTGGGATTGACCCCAAAAACCCAGTAATGTCTTAAGGGAAATAATCTCTGGTGCTTTTTAACGTTGAATAAAAAAATGCAAGCCTTGATGCAGACAGCGACCAGGGAATGCTCTGACATTACTTTTTGAGAGTATTTAGATCTGAATTAATGTTCTGGTTGCAGATTCCTTCCAAGGAGCCATTCCTTGGTGCCCGGTCAGGACATTGGCCCTGAGCCCTGGGGAAGGAACCTGCTGCTTTCAGTCCCAGCAGCAAGGCTGCAAGGAACTGCTCTGCCCAGGTGGTGATCTGGGGAGGTGGTTCAGGTTCTTGTTTTTACTCCTTTGTGAGTGAGGGCATGGGTGAATCTGGAGTCAATTCATTGTCAGGTGGGCAGTGGACTTTGCAAACAAATATACAAGGACACAATGGCAGATAATAGGTAAGGAAAATCTGTTTTCACAGAAATATTCTCTATAACCAGTGATGGAGGAGCCTCAAAGTTCTTTGGAGTCTGTTTTAGAAAGAGGGACAGAGTTCAGGGCCCCTCCTCATCTTCGTTTACCCTCTACAAGAACCCATACACAACAATTTCCAACCAGTCTATTCTCTTTCTCATACCCTAAAAATCCTTACATCTTCATGGGTGCAATCCACTGGAGACAATCCTCTTGGGCTCCCTTTAGAAGAACAACTCTCTTCATCCTAAAGCTACACCACACCCTGGTGTCTCCCCTCCTCTGGACAGAGAACAGATCCCCTGAGCACGTCTGCACTGCAGACCTCCAGATTTCAGTCAGATCAAACCTGGCCTCTCCCAAAGCAGCTCCCTCCTGCCCTTATCTGTGCTGCTCTGCTGGCAGGGAGTGGGAGGTTATCTCCAATCTGACACAATTTAAGGCTTTGAAATAAATGGTGTGGGTTTACTAGACTGGAAAAACCAGAAAGGAATTTTTTGGTTCCAAAAATCTTCCAACATTTGTCATTTCCACAGAATTTTCTGTCCAAACGCACCCTGAAAATTTTTATATTATGTGAGGCAAGTGGGAAAACCAAGCTGCATTTGTTTCGTGAAGCGAAGCGTGGACTACAGAATATAGAAATTTCCAAAGGGTAAAAGATTTTATATCTGGGATCTTTGGCTGTCTGGGGCTTCCCAGAGACCCTGAAGCTGAGGTATCTTAAAAACATTATTGAATCTACCTGCAGCTGACAGCACAAATACATCCCTTAATACACAGGGGTGGCAAAATCAGCAGGAATGAGCATGGATTCTGAATGCTCAGATCTGATGATGTCTCAGAGGCTGAATCTCCTTGGGAGATCTGGATCTCACAAAGCTTTAAGTTCATATCTCTAATTTAGACCAAACAGATTTTATTACATAGAAATAAATAAAATTAAATTAGTGCATCCCTGAGATGCTATACTGCATATAATGGCTTTAAACTGGAAATGTGCAGGTTTGGATTGGATATTAGGGAGAAATTCTTCCCTGAGAGAGTGGTGGGGCCCTGGCACAGGGTGCCCAGAGAAGCTGTGGCTGCCCCTGGATCCCTGGAAGTGTCCAAGGCCAGGTTGGACAGGGCTTGGAGCAGCCTGGGATAGTGGAAGTTAATTTCTCTTTCTTTCATTTCTTTCCCTGTCTTTAATTTCCCTTCCAACCCAAACCATCCTGGGATTCTATGACAGTTTGATGTGAATGGGAAGCAAAGGGGGAGGCAGATCTTCACCCAAAAGCCATCTAAACCTTTCAGGCACCCCTTTTTAACTTATATTCAGGTTGGTTTGCAAATCTAATTCCAGTTCTAGTTCCCCGAGATCTCCATTTGCACAGTCAGTTTCCAAACAGAGGCACTGTCTGCACCTACACCCAGAACACTGAATTTTTGCTGGAAATTGGTTTTGCACTCATTTTTCAGGACCCAGAGGACTTTCCATACTGACTGGGAAGAAGGTGCACAATAAACATCAGAAGGTAAAAGTCCTTTATTGAACTCCTTTGAAACACTCACTCTCAAGAGAGAGGGAATACCTCTAGAAACACCACTTATCTGCCTGTTTTTCTCAAGGCATTTTTTTCAAACCTTCTGTTCACTAACTTGCTCCAATGTTGGTAAAGTGTTGCTAAAACAGAATTAATCAGAGTACAAAGTGTGGCTTCAGTACTTCAGTATCCATCTCCACAGTACCTCATTCCAGCATACGTATTTTATTTAACCATAGAAGCTGGTAGCTATCACAGATAGGCACCATCTGAATTTCAAAACCAACTCTTCTGTTTTCTTGTAGTTACGAAGAAGCAAATCACAGATCTGTCACTTGGGTGTGAATAAACCCTCATGTAGAAATAAGGGCATAAATGTAAAGATGCTGATACAGCTGCCTCTTGCCAGAAAGAAAAATGAGCTATATCAGCACGAGGCACTGTTACACACCAGCTGCACCCAGTACTAGGAACATACTAATGGGATTATTTTGGTAACACACAACCACAATCCTTACTGCAAATTAATAACACAATGAGAACTTGGTATAGGCCAGGCTTTCCCTGAAAAGCCCAGGTGGTCACCAACCTACTTAGGCTTGCTAAAAGGAGGTAAGGAGGTGAATGTATGTTCCTTGGATGATGTTTTATAGTGGCACTGGAGTTTTTTCAAGGAAGAACAAGGCAGGACAGAGAAGGCTGTAAAGTGAGAGAAATCTGGGTTCGGCATCTCCCATCAGATGCTTCCAAACAATTGCAGGATGCAGAGTAGATCCAGAAGGAGACCTCAAGGGGACGTTGACGACTTCACTGCTTCATCTGTAACCTTGATTTGGTGGTGGGAACCCAGGCTGCCCTCAGGAGCTTTATGCTGAAGACAGTGACAAGGAATTTACGTCACTGTTGTTTATTTTAAAAGCAAAATATGTGAAGCACGAGGTGGCTGAGGTGAAACTCTGCCAGCCTGTAAACCTTGTCATTCTTCCTCATCTCAAACTGCCCTATTTCCTGTATTGGTGGGAATAGGAATGTGCTCATTCAGTCATTTCCTCTTGGTCTTCCCAAATAAAGTGCAGGTCAGAGCAGTCACAAGATGGGTTCCGTGCCGTTCCAGTCAATGACAGCTCCTTGCCACCTAGAAATGAAATCATTTACATCCATCAGTTCATCACTGGAAAGGCAAACCCAGAGCCCTGAACCAGCCAAGGAACCCCAGAGAGATTGGGATGGACTTGTCTGGGGAACCTAAGCACATCCCAAAGGGAACGGAGCAGAAGTGAGGGAATTGTACCCCCTGATTTTGGGTGCCAAGGTTGGAGGTGTCTGTCCTGACCCTTCCTCCAGCCTCTCTGGGCAACAGAGAGTCCTCAGCAGCAGCTGATTCACAACAGAGCCCTTCATGTTGGGCAGAATAATCAGGGAATGCCCAAGACAGGTACAAGGATTAACCCTAAATAACAAAATGCTCACTCTCAGCTGTCAGCAGGCAATCTGCACCCTCCTGTTCAGCTCTGAGTAGGAACTCTCTGACTCTGAGATCCTGGGCCTGGATCACACCACTGAGCACCTATCTTTGCTCCTGACCTTGGCTCCTCCAAGCATTCCATGGCTCACTTTAATGGTGATGTTTTGCTTTTCCTGTGCTGAGATTCCGCTCTTCTCTGCCCTTACTCCTCCTTCAGAATGACACTGAAGATGTACACTGAGAGCAGCGTTTCCAGGTGAGTCTGGAACCTTCCATGTTTTTCATTCCTGGCTCTGCACTGGCTGCCACAGCTCAGCTGCCCACTTCAGGAACGTGACTGAATGCAGAGGAGGCATCAATCCTGAATCTGCAAAAAAATGTGTCTTCAAACCATGGCAAAAGACAGAGACCTGTCCCAAAACCTGGTGAAAGCAGGGTGATGCTCTCCAGTCACCTCCCTGAAGTGAGTCAACTCGCCCCTTGTGGCATGAATTCACCCTTGCCTGTGGCTTTTCTCATCTGCAAGGTCTTGGTTCACATTTTCTGGGAATTAAACTGCTGCGTTCCCAGTGCAGAGTACTTCTATCTGTTCTGAAAATCTGTCTCAGAGCAGTAAGACGTTGGTGAGGGGGTGGGGGAACACTGATTTGCCAGTGCCACATTCCTTCTGTCACCGAGGACAGGATGTGTCAGCAAGGGTATGGCAGCTCAGTCCTCGTGCTGAGCAAGTCATTTAAGTGTAAAACAAAACCAAAAGCCGAATTCTTGCAGTCTTCAGGGCAATGTCTCAAAGGAAGTGACCATCTGAGGGCTGTTGTGAAATTTCTCCTTCTGTTTTTTTACTTTGCTGAGAAAATGAAAATCAAAAAAAAAAAAATTCAGAGAGATTGTCTCCATCCCAGGAACACTTAGCAGAAATACACAGTAGAGATGCCCCACATCTTAAATTAAAAGCAGAATTTGTTTCATCTGGGGTTATTCAACCTAAGTTTGGCATTTGCCAGAGGTGAGAGCAGTATTTGACAGAGGTTCAGAACATCACCCTTAACTAACCAAATGGAAAAAAAAACAACTGCCATCTTCTGTCCCCATTGGATTTTTCAGGTAATGCCATCAAATCATCCCTTATCTTTGAGTACAACCTTCCCAAGGTGCAACTTTCTATCTCAGCAGGGTGGTTAAAGCTTTGAGAGGGATCCAGAGGCCAAAAGGCACCAAATGAGCCTGCACTGTGCCCTGTGGAACTACTCACATTGCTGACACCATTTCTGCTGTTGTAAAGCTGTTGTTCATCACTGCACAGTGAGGAACTGGCCTTTTCTAAAACAGGCTTTCCTTAAAGAGCTTAAACAGAACATAGTTTTTGAAGCGGGACTGAAGGTTACTTTCAGAACAAGCCTAATCTCCTGGGTTTGTTTTCAAACCATTTTTTAGACCAAAAAGCAGCCTTTGGCTGTTTGCTTCTATGAAACAGGTCCAAAACTTTTTCCCCCTTCTTGCATCTCTACAAGAAAAGGTGTCAAAGAGTGAAGAATGTCACTCACAGACGCTGAAAAAGTCTTTTATTTACAAACAGATAGAAAACTTCCTGGGGAATGCAGGTGATCACTCCCCCAAACTGTCCTGCCACAGCATGATTCTAACGTGAGGCATTTTCTAGCTGCTGATCCAATTAAAATTTATCAGATTAGCAAAAGGAAAGCTACATTTGACCCACCTGCTTCAAGTACAACCTCACCCAAGGGTCATGAAGTTAACGGGAACTGAAGAGGAACAGGTCAGGCCCTGAACAATGCTCAGTCTGGAATAGCACTCAGTGAGCATCTCCTGTGCTGATAATTTGGTATTGTTTGGGAGCACATCAATAATTCAGGGTGAAGTGCCCAGGCTCTGCTCTTCTCTCATCCACCAAATTCCCTTTGGGTGTTTCACAGGTGCCAACAGGTGAACTCATGGATTCCACAGCCCCACCACCACGGAGGGTTAACAAAAAATACTGCTAAATTCAGCTTATAATAGCAGATCAGGGTTTGGTTCCCCTCAGGCAGAGCTAACAGATGTTATTTCCTCCAATGCTGAGGATCAGGACTGTGATATAAGAGTATTCCTCAGGGAAGAACAGGATAAGTTGTCTGCACGGCATCTCCAAAACAAGCCAGGGATGCACATTCCAGACATCCCTGGGCCAGAATCCCACTGCTGCCACAGCTATCTGGGGCTGAGAGCTGCAAGAAAAGCATTTTTACTTGTCCTTTTTTGGGGGGCCTGCAGGTTACACTGATAGCTGGTGGTGACTGCTCGTTCCAGAGGCAGATGAAGGGTTCTTCTGATGTTTTACACAGCAGGGACTGCAAACATGAGCCTGCTCTTCCTGCAGAAGGAAAACAACCCTTCTCTTCTGATGATAATAATAATAATATTAGTGATAATAATGTTGATGATGATTATTATTAAAAACTAAATGCAAAACCAGTCTATCAGCAGTGCAGTTTTCCCTTTAGGAGAGGGTAAGAGAACAAAGAGCAGGCAGATGTGAGGCACAGAACTCAGTGTGTTGTCACAGGACTGGTGCTCAGGTATTGGTGTAAGCAGTGGGCTTGTCATGGATTAAACCAGAACTGAAGTGTGTGAATGGGAGGAAACCTCTCAATTAACAGTAAAACCAATAAATGATAGCTAATTGTCTCAGGTCTGATTGCCCAAACTGTGGAATTCCCCACTCCGCCTGAGAAACTTTCCCGAATTTTTCGATGAGAGAAGTCTGATATGGAGCTTCATCATGAATTCTTCATCAAAATAAGTAACAGCTCTTTGCTTTATTAAAAATTAGTTTAGGAGAGTTTTCCACAGTTGATGATAAAAAAACATAATTTTTTTTTTATCCCTGAAATCGCTACAGTTTTGGTTATTTGGGTTGGTTTTTACTTTTCCTTATATACCGTTCTGTAGTTGGAAGAAAAAACTTCTTAAAACAAAAAGGAAAACTTTAACATGAAAAACCTTTTGCAGCAAGGCCACACTTAAATAAACACCCTCAAAGCAAAGGGAGAACACTGAAAACATGGAACCAGCCTGCCCAGGGTAAATCAAGACAGTGCTGAGAATGCTGCAAACAAAATAAATTGACACTGGAATTTGCTGGTAATTTACCTCTCCAGCAGATGAAAGCAGGGAACTTAAAATAAACAAACAGCAGCACTACCAACACTGTATAACTCTGACACAATGCCAGGAATGGAAGACATTCCAAGACTTTAAGTAGTTGCATGCATTATTCTCCCCATGGGGCTTTCTGAGGTTATACATTATTTATTTTAGTTTGAGCTCATGCTTATATGTCACTGGAAATGGAGAATCAATAAAATCTGTATGTGCAGGAAGGCTGGACTGATGTCAGTGCTGTCACCTTGCAGGATGTCTCTTCTACCTTTCAGTGATTTTCTGATCAACACACTGGCAGCCACTGTCCTTATTTATTTCTTTTCTGATGTTTTTTTTTGTTTGGTTGGGGTTTTTTTTGTTTGTTTGGTTGTTTTTTTTTACAGAGCAAATTGTAGCAAGAACAGGAGGGAAACTGCAAGAGAAACCTGAAGCTGCCTGGCTTGCTGATTTAACAAAGGTTATGGTCTCTGACAATGAGGCTTTTACTTTTTGCTGCAGAGATATTCAGATAGTAACTTCCCTGATAATTGATATAAAGCTGAATTTTCTGCCCAGTTAAATCTCTCCATTTTGCTTCTTTCCTGTCTCACTAAGCTGAAAATGTCCCCATTAACTTCAATATGGATGAATTCCTTATATAGGCTTCAAAATGGCCATGAAAATCCCAACATGACAGAAATTAGCTTTGTAGGTATGGAGAGAATATGAGCTAAGGTCTGTCAGGAAGGACTGCCCAAAACCTGGTGTTTTGTGGTCCTGACAAACTCTGTGCTGTCCACAGATAGCTGAGAAAACTGAGACTCTTTAATGGGACTTCATGCATTGAAAATAACACTCAGGTCCCCCCTTTTGTTCTTCAGAAAAGACTGATGACGATGGAATAAATTGTCTCCTTTTCTCATTATCAAGTACTTTTGGGAATGTACATTTAGATCTATTGCAACCAAGCTGTGCTCTCAGACTGAATTTGGCTCAGCTAGTTCTGGGTGATGTAGTGAAGGTTCCTCTAAGAATGAACACCTTGGACAGTTCAATGTTAATTACAATAGGACACAATTAAATGTGCAAAACATATTATCACAGCCTGGCCCATTCATGTCCTTTCTGATTTTAAGCATTAATTTTTCAGCTTTACTTGCTGATTTTTTTTATTTTTATTTTAACACTCCAGCCTCACATACATTACTTCTATCTACATCTGAAAGTATCTTTATGAAAAACTGCAATTTCACTTACTTTGTCCTAATACAGTGCTCAAGTGGAGGAGTAAGATCATTTTCTTTATTTTCAGGGCACACCTGAGTTGTATCTGCAGAGACAAAACAGACATTGTTAGTGGCTGGGGAATTTTCTCTCCATACAGAAATCCCAGATGGTTTGAGCCCAACCACTGCCACATCCACCACTGACCACTGTGCCTGAGCCAGGTTAGATTGCTCATACACAGATGGTTTCAAGGAAAACCACAGATCAGAAAATGAAATAATGTGCTGCAGGGCTGTCACGAGGCTTTTATTTCACAACTGATGTTGTAATTACTGGGTAACTTTGGTTACTCAAATGCTAAGGACATTGGCAGTGCTACCCTTGAATAGGAAACCCCAAGCCCAGTTTGAACTGGGTTAGAACTATTCCAGCCTGGAGAAGATTGTCTCTTTACTGCTCAGCAAGCAGTAAGATGATGCAGTGTGGGATATCAGGGAGCCTCCCCAGGCTGTGAGCATTCCTTAGGGAATGGAGAGGCCATTGCAGCACCCTGGGGAAAACAGAGAGGTCACTGTCTCCAACACAGCATCTGTCAACAGTGAAAGCAGAGCTGAACTTCCCAGGGACAAAACATCCTGCCACCAGCTTGGATGTCAGTCTGCTCAGCTGTTTCCTGTTTTGGAGTCAAACATATAAACTGTGGCAGACCAGGGTTTTGTTTTGTTTTGTTTTGTTTTTTCTTTTTCTTCTTTTGTATCTGTCACCCAGCCAATGGATTGGCTGCACGATGCCAAGGCAGGGTGTAGGATTTGGGTCTGCTTCATGTAGACAGGATGGGAGGAGATTGTCTTGACCATTCCCAACTGCCAGGCTCAGATCTATCTGTCACAAAAAGGACCTGGCTCTCCCTTGTGTGTTGATCTGATGGGTACAAACATACGCAGAAAACTCGGGATGACTGCAAGGGTTGGAGTGCAGGGAAACAAACAATATTTAAAAGTACATAAAGTACTGGTGGTTTTCCTCCGGATCCCCAGGAACTTACAGGCACACAGGGATCTTTTAAAAGAGCCTCTTTTTATCATAATTTTGAAGAGTTTGTAATGTAGAATTTTAGAATAATAAAAGCTGATAGCTCTAAGATCAAGTCTAACCATAAATCCACATTCACTATTAAACCCTGTCCTGTTCCCAAGTGCCCCAACTACATGTTTTTTTGAACACTTCCTGGGCACCCTGTTCCAGTGCATGACAACCCCTTCTGTGAAGAAACTTTTCTCTAAACCTCTCCTGGTGCAACCTAAGCCACTGTCCTGACCATAGCCCTGGTGGCGGGTAAGGCACATGGTGTGGCTGCCTTTCCCACTCATGGCCAACTTTGATGGATTTTGTCACTTTAGACTTGAATTCTTCCAATGAAAAGGTTTGAATGGAGTGTTTTCACACAAAGAAACAGGAAAAAAAGTATCATAAAGGTGCATCTAAGAGTAAAAGAAAAAGGAGTATGTATATTCTACCCTTAATTATGTGAGAAACTGAGTGCCAAGACTGTTACAGCTCTTCTCTGTAAAATTTCCAAAAACTTTTATTTAAAAAATTTTATTTAAAAAATGTCCAAAAAATCCAAAATTTCAACCCCAATGGAAAGATCTATTATTATTTTCCTCTCTTTATGATGGTATGTTGATGTCATTAGCTTGGAACTTTATGTTTCTCATCTACATTTTGGCAAATGGCTAAGGGTGAGAAGCAGAGCAAATTCACAACATAAAGTAGCAATTGCTGCTTCTCCCAAAATATAATTCTACTCTTCTGCCTTTTTTGCCTTTCTTGCCCAGCACAATTTCTTCAATATTTCCTGAAATGTGACCTTGATGGTAATTATAATCAAGATTGCCATTTCAAGGAATTCAACTTCTTGCTCAAGTAAAGCAAACAACTTTGCTACCCAGCAGCAGGGAGACGTGGCTGGGGCAGCACCCAGCTCCTCATGCTGCAACTCCAGCTGATGCTGCCTCAACATCACCTCTTGTTGGGATTTCCACAAGGGAAATACCAGCAATATTTAGCATTCTGATATTTCCATCTGCTCCTATCTGCTGGGTTTAGATGTTTGGCCAGAGTTACCTTTTTGGATGTAAAGTAATTACATTTTCTCCAGACCTAGCAAGGGATTACTGCACAGCCAGAACCAGGCCAGCATTTTTGTGGAATGATGAAAATATTTGCATTTTTACTGCCTTTTGCAGAATTTCACAGATAACAAAGGATTTACTGGTACACATCCCTGGAAGGGGCTATGGCCACAACTAAGAGATCTCTACAACTCCATGCACATTTCAGCTTTGAGCAGAAACACAAAGAAATGCCATGACAGGTTGGAGAGCAAAGGGAAAAATTTATACATGCTCTGGGGAATTTCTCATCCAGGGATCTTAGAGGGTCTGGCAGCTCTTGATTTTGGAAACATTCCTGGTGATGAAAAGACACCTTAGGCTACCTGTTTTGGACCAGATGTTATGTGGTGCAAGGCATTAGAAAAAAAGCATGTCTCTGGTCCAGTGCTGAGCTGGATCATTCCTGACACTTTTATCTGGGATGTGGGAACCAGCTGGCAACCACAGTCCTGTGAAAATCGATCATTTTTGGAGCTAATATATCATGTGACCCCTACAATAGAATGACAGGGATTTTCTTTAAAATAAAGAGGATAAATAAAGGCAGAAAGTTGATTGAACTCACTACCAAATCTCATGAGGTGCTCCCAGCACAGAAACAACTTTGGCACATGGACCCAGCAGAACATACAACCCCCATGCTGTGCAAAAACCTGGATGTTGGTGCAAACAAGGAATAGAGACAAGTTATTTCTAAAGAGCAGACTATAGCAGAGTGGCTCCTTAAGATTGAGAAGGAATTTGGTTATCAAAGAATCACAGACAAGATTGTATAAATGTACCAAAGGGAAGAGAACAAAAGGTGAGTAGGATATTATTAGCAAACAGGGTGGAGAATGTATTCAAGTAGGTGCTTTCTAAGCATCAGAATACTCATCCAAATGCCTTCCAGTTGAAGAAGTATTTACTGTTAAAGCAGCTGTGTAATTTGGCATGGTTTCCTGAAAGAAGGAGTTTAACAAGTTGGAAGATCTCTTGCAGGCCTGAGCTTCCAGGCAGGTAAGAGACTGAACTTTTTTAGCAGATTACTGGCATCTTCTTGCCTTGGAAGCAAGGTTTTCATGTTTCCTCACCCTCTCTGCTCATTTTCCTACAGGAATTTAGGGTGAGAAACTGGAGACCTGCACTTCCTGCCTGTAGAAATGATGTGAGATGATGTAAAGGAGAATGGGAGTAGTGAAATATTATTTTATAGTCCTGGGAGTATGAATAAGCCAGAGATCACAAACTGTTCCTTGGGGATCAGTGCCACTGGAAGATTTGCCAGCGTGTATAAAGTGACACATGCTCACTGTTAACCCTTTCAAGGGCTTACCCTCAAAACTTCCTTGTGAAATATAATTAATCACCGAAACTAATTATGGAAATCAAGCAACAGCACACAAATTAACGTTCACTGCCTGCAGCCATCACTGTTTGTATTATTGGATCCTCCTTTCTCCCCCCAGGAGGTGAAAAGCAGAGTGAGGGAGCTGCTCATACCCACTGTCAGCCGTATCTCTTCATCCTGGTTGGCCAAGCCATCGTAGTAATAGAGATCAAACCTCCTTCCTGTCTTCCACTCACTGAGCAAATCCTTTTCCAAACAAAAAAGCACACTGAAGTGGCTTTCGCTGCAGACCAGCCAAATTGGGTACTTGGGAGTCTTCAAGTAACAACCAACCTACAGGAAAATACAAAAAGAGCAGATCATCACTGGGGATGGGGGGAGAAACAATTCATTGTGGAAAACATAAAATTCGTAAGATCATTTATTTATTCTAGTCTACAAACACTAATGAAGGCTCATTAGAGACTGCTGATGAAGCAGACCAGTAAATCATGGAGCATATAAAGCAGATATTAGGCCTTGAGTTATGGCAGGTAATGAAATGCAGCTGTAGTGCCCTTACAGCTAAAAGATCAGGTCCCACATGAGCTGAACCAACAGGAACCACGTCCTCTGCAACAGCTGTAAAACCACAGGATTACAACATGGGATCAGCGGGAGGCTGTGCTGTCATTCAACAAGGATTGGAAACCAGGTAAGAGACTCACAGGGTCTCAAGTGCCCTGAGACATCCCTGCCTGGGCAACTCAACTGAGCCCAACATCTTCTGTTGAGTAAATAAAGTAATATATTCCCTTCACTTTATCACCTTCTAGCTCACAGTCCAAACATGTATTTTCAGCTATAGAAGAAAGCAATAACAGAAGTATTTGTTTTGCTTTGTTATTCTTAAAAATATGTTCACGTGAAAATAAAACTTTAACGAAAGCTTTTTCTATATCTTTGTCCTTCTTTTGAAAGTGTATTTATAAATAACCTGAACATTTTCTAAGAAAGTGCATAAATATTTTTGTGTGCATTCATAGATGTTTTAAACTAGAATACTCAAGATATTTAATTTATAAGGGATGGAGGAAGGGGATACCAGCAGCACTGCAGCTGGGGTTTGAACCTTTGGGAAATTGCTTAGGGAAACTGAAATCTGAAATTAAATATTTTGCTTTCAGTGAAATCATTTTGCTTTCAGCCCTTTTGCTTTTAGGACTTTTTCACTGAAAAAGCCCCAGTGGAAACTGAGGACAATTTAACAGAAAAATTCCTATACATGACTTTTAGATAGAGATCTGTGGATGCAGCTCCTACAACGCAGCCCTCAGTTCTTCACTCTGGGCGCAGGGGCAAATGGCAAAAGCCAAAAGGCAGAAGCCAAAATTAATTCTGTTGCAATCAAAACTCTAACCAGCACCCTAAGTGATAAGGAGTTTGTGTTTTCATCCTGATGGACATTTAAAATTTATATCTGAAGTGTTGAGAGTGCAAATTCAGCTGCCTTCCACTAGGAGAATTTCTTCTGATGTTATATAACAAGACTCCAGCTAATTAAGTAACTGTTCCCTGACTCATTACTTTGTTAATATCTATTTAAAACAGCCTTTTATACAACAGTCTTGCTTTTTATGTAAATTCTTGGCTTAGAAGTAAAGGATTTTTTACAAGCTTCCAATAATACCCGTAACAGGAGTTATCAAAAAAGAAATACGCAGTTTCAACAAAAGATGACGAGTTAGAGGGACACAGATGAAAAGATTCAATCTCAAAATATGCATATTTTAATATGCAGATAAGTCAAAGCCAAAAAGAACAACCAGTCTCCTAAAAATGTGTTCTTCCTACATTTGTCTGCAAAAGCAACTTCCCAGCTTCATCAAACAACATTTGACAAAGATTAGAGAGATAGAGAACTTTCAAAGCCCACTCTCACTCACATGAACCATCCCCTGAAGCCAGGACCAAGCGTTCAGCTTTGATTGAGGGCTGCAGGAACATTCTACAAAAATGTGTAGTTTTCAATTACAATCTGCAGAAAGCAGTGAGGGCATGAACTTTGAGACAACTAAGAGAGTCTAAAAATATTGTAGCTCAAATCCTCCTGTCCCAGAAGAAGGGAGAAGTCTTTGTTTTGGTCACATCAATTTAACCAGCTGAGGATTAGCTGCTGCCTTTGATACCAAGATGCAAAACGTATTTTGTACAATATAAAATACGGAACCATGCTGCTGACAAAGAAAGGGCAATCCTCACTGTGAGGATTCCTTTCAAGCATCAGCTGTTGTGTGGAGCAGAACCATGGAGTCATTTAGGTTGGAAAAGACCTCCAGGACCATCGAGTCCACCCTCTGACAACCAGACCAGAGCACTGAGTGCCACATCCAGTGGTTTCTTCAATACTCCAGGAATGAGGAGTCCACCACCTCCCTGGGCAGCCCATTCCAACACCTGACCAGTGAACAAATTCCTGCTGGTGTCCTGCCTGAACCTCCCCTGATGCAGCTTGAGGCCACCTCCTCTGGTCCTGTCCCTTGTCTCACTTCACTGCACCCTCCTGCCAGGGAGTTGTAGAGAGCAGCAAAGTCATCCCTGAGCCTCCTTTTCTCGAGGCTGAACACCCCCAGCTGCCTCAGCAGCTCCTGACAGCACTGACTCTCCAGACCCTTCCCCACACACAGAGTTTTGCCCTCATTTAACTGGTTCTGAGTTTAACTGAGTGCTCCCTCAGCTGCCTGACCAGCCTGCTTGGTGGCAGTAATACCAGATAAAACCTGGAAACGGGACAGGGAAGAACAGGCATGAACACCCGGTGTTCTGACCCCCCAGGAAACCCCTCAAACTCAGCAGTGTGTCATCCAGCAAGAGCCTGACAGAGATCCCTTCTTCCAGTGTCTTCCCTACACTGTAGGGCCAAATTCCAAAGGCAAATCAGGGATCTGCGACTTGCATCATTTTTATGAAATATTATTTTTTTTACACGAGCTCAATGGCTGTGTTTTTATCACTATTCAAGTACTGGTTTTCCAGAAGGCTCATTCATCATTTTTGGGCAAAAGGAAAGTAAGGGAGTAATGAATGAGGTGTCCTTTTGTGCTGCATGTTTTCAGCTCCTATGGAGACTTCCCTAAACCTGATCCTCTCCCTTACAAAGCCCTCAAGAATGCTCATAAATTTCAGGGACACCGTTCTGATCTTTGGAAAACATCAGCTTTTCAAAAGCAAGCACCTTCAAAGGGCTAATTCTCCATCTGACATCTGTGTGTGTTCATGCAATGGTGAAATTCAAACTACAGACAACTATTTATTGCTGGAGAATTATCCCAACAGATCTGCCAGAGGGAGTGGATGGTACCTCACCATCCAGCTTTAATCTGTCTCTTGAACAAGGCCATCTTCTGCCATGTGCATTCCAAAAGAAACAGAAGACAGAACGTGATACCAAAACTCAGCAGGATAACTGGATAACTGGCCAATCTGATGGCATTTTTCTCCTAGAGTTTTATCACGTTATATAATTTCAGGACTTTGTAGGACTTTACTATTCCTTTTCTATAAGGGTGGTATGTGCACCACTTAATCAGTGGCTTGTCATCATTTTCTCCTGTCTTCACTCAGAGTCTGGATTAAAAACACAGTGTTCAGATTTGGTTGTTTATTAAATATTATCTAAATATCTATTATCTAAAGTACAGAGAGTTTTGCGACACCTCTAGCTCTACCAGCTTAAAGTGAGCAAAATGGAGACAAATCCAGCTAGTTACAAGGTCTTTTAAAGCCAAACATTCCAATAAAGAACTAACACCTCTATTATTTATGCTTGTGACCCAGTAACCAAACTCCTGTGACCCACAGTGTGACACTAAGTGTCCAGCCAGAAAGGACTGCCTGAAAGAATGAAGAAGAAAGGAGATAGAAAAGAGACAACACCCCAAAACCTCCATCTTGTCCCATCCCTATTACTATATTCTAAACCCTTCAAATTCCAAACCCTCCACCATGTGAAATCACACACTTTTATTTAACTACACACCAGTGACTCTTAACTCCTTCACTCAAATTTGGGATCCTTCTCAAAAAAAGCAGCGTTCTCCAGGGGGGTCAGTGCCAGAAAGCACAGAAAGCTCAAAACTCCCAGGCTTCTGGGTTCCAACACTTTTCTAGTTCTAATCAATAATTGCTTGCTTTATGTTTCTTTCCCTGAATACAGCTGCTAGAGATGTTTATTTGAGAAGTAATCACAGTGCGTAATAGTTCCACAAAAGGCTGGGCTCTGTCAAACTGAGGAACTTCTGGTAGCACCAAATCCAGTAGGATTGACAGGCAAAAGGATAATTACACAAAGCTGTCAGAGTTACAGGCAACAATCCATTCTTTGTTCTGTCAGTGTTTTATTCCCCACAGCTGCAATGATCTTTTCTTTTTTGAACAATCTGAATATTGCACAATGTTCCAGGGGTGTTAAGAATCAAATGTCAGTGGTGTAAAATCAGACACCTTTTCAGCAGCTCCTGGGGGAGCAGTGACCCCACTGAGCCAGGTCACCCCTGAAACACCAGGTCAGCCACACCACTGCTGTATTTGCAGATAATTCAGGGACACTGTGAGGGTAAAGTTACTGCCAATGCTAAATACTTGATTTCAGTGAAATTGAGAAAAATAAAATTAATGCTTACGAGATCCGACATTCAGAGTACGCACTATGCCAGGTGAGACAGAAATTGAAGAGATTTTAGCCATATATTTATAAAAAAATAACAAACAGTACTGCTACACTTCAGCCTTAGGTCATTTCTCTGCAGTTTTTGATCCTTTTTTGCCTTTTTTTTGTTAAAAAAGGGAAATCTTTCTGATAACAAACTGGGGAGAAAACGAAGGACACGACTGAAGAAGAAGAAGAGAAAGAGATGTGTATTAAATCCTAAGACTCCCAAAAAAAAGAAGAAAAGCTCCTGGAAAGCACTGGCTTCTGGTTAAAGATCTCTTGTCCTGCCATGGTGTAAAAGGCAGCAGATGTGGCAAGGAAAAGGAAAAAGAGACCTCAGTGAGCCAAGCAGCCTCCAGATCTTTTCTTTATCCCTGTCCCACTCAGCTGCTCTTCTGGAATGTCCCAAAAAACAAAGACATTTTGAGAGATTCAGATTCTCCCCCAGATTTCAGCGTTTTGCCATTTCCTCACTGCATACAAAGTTTATAGCACACTTCAGGGAGTTACATCACTGCAGTGACAAGGACAGGGCAGGGCTCAGCCCACAGAACACTTCTGCATTTATTTTTAGGCCCTCTAATGCAGGCTAGCCTTTGGGCTTTGGCTGTAAAATCAAATAAGCAAGAGATGGGTATTGTCAGAAATTTAGACCTTCCCATTCACCAGTGATGCAGGGAGTTGGCTGAACTCTTACCTGAAGCATTTTCAGCCTAAAAAGCACCTAAAGTGAGATGGGATAAAATCCAGATCCAAATGCAGGTGTTTATAATCTAGAGGGCCACATGGAAAATATCTGACTTATCATTTTCTGTTTTACCTGTTTGCAAAGCACGCAGAGCTCTTCTGAACATGTGGGCTTTGTTATCCTTATTGTCTTGAATAAAAACTCTGTGATTCTATTTCATTTGGAAGGATGTTGACAGGGAAGCAATGCCAATACCCCAGCAACAGTGACTGGCCTCTGGGAAAATAACTGGCCATAACTCAGAGGACAATAGGACTTCATTAAAGAAAATTTCAGTTCCAGGCTAGAAAGGGAGATGGAAAAACAAGGGATAAAGAACAGACTTTCTCCAAGGCCAGTGCTTTGTCAGCCTTGTTTTAGTCAAATTTGAATGTACTCCATGTTTCTGCCCACTGTGATGCTCACTAAAGTCTTACATTAAGTAGCAGCTTCCTTTGCTGCACCTACAAGGCACAACATTTACCCCTATTCCTGAAAAATAAATGGAAATTTGAAGCCATCCATCGGTTTCCATTTTGCACTTCAGTATTTTTTGTCGTTGGTTTCTCAAACGAGGTGGTAAAAAACCTTTTTCTAAACTTTCCCCTCCAGAACCCCACCAATGGCTTGGCTTGAATCCAGCCCACCTGATGGGGAAAACAGATTGTTCAGGGGCCACATTTCCCTAGGAAGAAGGTTATAGCAGGGACAGAATAGGGCAAAAAGCCAGGTGAGGTGCCAGGAGACAGAGCATGTGTGCTGAATTTCATCATTCAAGTGGGCCTTGTCACAGCAGAGTGGTTTCTTCAAAAGGACCGAAGATAATATTTCCCATCTGCGGAATTTTAATGAGTAAGTTCTGTTTGTTTCTGTTGCTTTACTCTTTCTGAAAAGAAATAGGGAAAATGTGTGTAGCTTCTTTGTCAATGGCCTGTCCATTTTCAGAGAAGCAAAATCTAAAAGGCACCAGGTCCCTTGAAGTGCTGGCAGCTCAGGCGAGGGCTGGGACAGTCAGGAATCAGAGTAGGGTGAATCTGGGAGGTCAGACAACAGGAGATTTAACTGACAGGACAGCTTCAAGCAGGAGAGAATTTGTAAAAACAAAGACAAATCAGAGAGAAAGCACAAAAGGGACAAATAACTTTGAATATTTCCATTTCTTCGCATACAACAGCACATACCTAAAGCAGTTTCAAAAAAACATTTCAGAAGGATGGTGAGATTCACCAGCCAGCACCACACTGCCTTTAGAATGAGAGATTCAGAGCTGCTCTCATCCAGTTCAGCCAGGAGCTTACTGGGTGACTTACTGGGAAAAGCACTTTTGACTTTTTTTTGCCTATTACCCCTTTGTGTAAAGTGGAAATGGCACTTGCAACTCCTGCCAAGCAGAGATCTGCTAATAGGAAATGGCACATAAATGCGATATATTACTGTTATTATTATCATTATTCATGTTAATTAGGTGTTTGTTAATTGGTTATAATATTGTAGTAACAAAACATAATTGATTATTATTTTGTTGTTATTGGTTATAAAGAATTACAAGTTATGAATGATACTAATGATAATAAACTGTTAAATGTATTACCTGAGAATGCAGATTATTTTTCCCTTTATATAATGACCTGGCATTAACATGAGGGGCCTCTCTTTCTATCTCCTCCTACTTTTAACATCTCAAGACATTTTGAAAGAAAGAATGCCATGATTCCAAGACTTTTCACCTACAGTTGTGACGTGGTATTTAGGCCAAAGGATCTGACCCAAACACAGGGATTTTCTCACCCAGGAGTGCTAAGATTGGTCCTGCCCACTCCTGTGACTCATCCTCTTCTCCAAGTTCTTGTCCCTGCTGAGAAATCACTCATCTTCCCTGAGATTGAACTGCTGAATCCTGCAGCTCAGCAGACAGAGGAAACCCCCAGCAATTTCTTGTGGAAATGTTTCTATTGCTTGACAAGCTCTAAAAAAATCTCAATTTGGGCTTCTAAGTTAAATGTGTAAGATCACATGGAATTGATACTGCTTAAATACAGGCTTAGCACAAAGAAAAGAAATCCAAAGATATGTAACTTGCCTACTGAGAAGTAGCAGAACTGGACTTTTAGCTTTTTTTTTTCCCCCCCATTAAAATCCAGAATCTCACTGTGAAACTAAACATTTGCACATGAAACAGATGGAATGGATCTATCTGTCATTGTGAAACAATTTGCAGCAAGTAATTACACTGCAAAAACTCCAGGGAGTTTGGTGATATGTCAGAGCTGAGAGTGATGATTGAACATTAACAATTCCAGACAAATTACTCGGGGCACACGTTTTTCTCATCAGCAAAGATAACAAAGGATCCACTGGAGGAGATGAATGGATGGGGAACGGAGGGATTCTCCAAGCAATCACTGGGAGAAAAGGGATGGATCATTCTCTTTGGATTTGCCACTGCTGCAGTTTGAGGATTAATTCACGTGCCTTCACAGTATCTGCAACTCAAAAGCCACGCCAAGGGAATTGTGGATTACACACAAATGCTCCACATATTGGAAAAATGAGATGAAAGGGTAGAGAAATCTTCCTCCATGTGGATTTACTGCATCTAGCCTGGAATCTTGAATATCCTGTCCTAAATGTGTTGGTAAGTTGGAACAAGTCTAGAGCAGGGAAATAAAAATAAGCTTTGGACAGGATGTGCTGATAAAAAAGGGAGGCACTGTTACATCAGCTGCAAATGCCCAGCGGATGGGGATGAATTGTTTAGGGGGCAGGTTGGATTATGAGTAAAATTATAATTAGAGGAAACTAAGTAAATGAAGAGTCTAATTTATTAATAGTATTTCCAAACACAGGCTGTGTAGTAGATACTAAAATCTCCAAATTCACAAGGACCTGCAAATCTTTATTTGCATTTATTCATGTTTTAGAGTAGAGATGGATGAGAAAAACTGTAGGATCACAGTTACATGCACTAAAATCAAAGAAAAAAATGGCTATATGAACAAAAAGGCAGGAACCTCATGGACACAGATTTTTAAAAGAAACCCTGGAACAAAAATACCCTGAGTTATTCCCTGAGAGATTGGCTGGATGTGACCTAAAGGGAGTTTTCTGACTCCACTGTCTATGATTCACCATATAGCATGCTCAGGATTTTCTTACTCCTGAAAAGAAAAAATAAACCCAACCAAAAATGATAGTCCTTTTCCATGGCTGGGTTCAGTTACCAGCTTCAGAGCCACACTGTAACTGGATGCTGAGAGGAATAAAAGAGTCACACTGAAAGACAAACTCTATTCTCAGTTCCACCTCTGCAAACTGCCACTGACATTTCTTTTTCCTGAACTGCTCTAAATTTTATAACAGGAAGCAGAATCTGGCCCCTCATGCTGAAGCCACAGTGGAGACTCCCCCGTTTTGGGCCAAAATCCACCAGAATCTGACTTCTGTCCTAAGCAGACATTGCCTCTGAACTGAACTGCAGAGAACACTCAGATGTTCTTAATAAAAACCAGGACAATTTGCAGCAGATGCCCAACTAGTGCAGACTCAAAAGAAAAAATGAAAAAAAAAAAAAAAGAAAAAGGAAACCATGTCTACTGGAGTTTCTGTAACTGATTAAGTCACTGGCTTGGAAAAACAGATCCCTGCTCATGAGTCCAGCTCCCATGCAAGAGCCCAGCAGTAGGAACAGATCCCCTCTACCATATAATTTGCAGAATAAGTGGAAAATGGTGTCTGAATCTCTGGGTAACTTATTTTATTTTTAGAGGGCAGGTGGCTAAGAAATAGCTCTTACCTGCCCTGACCTCATTTACCATTTTGCTACTCCAGAGTAATTTTCCTCACTGGAGAATGGAAAAACTGCTGGAGTGGTGCATAACCATTTTTGAGGGTTTAAATGTCATATTGTTTATAGAAAAGAAAAAGAAGCATGAACTAGACACAGAAGCTTATTTATTTTTAGTCCACTCTGTTCTGAACTAATCTGATTTGGGTACACTGCTAAGATGTCTTGACTGAATTCAAGCCTTTTATAATTCTGTGAATAATGTAAATTATTGTGTTAATTAAAAATAACAAAAATTGTAACTTGCCAGTAGCAGGAGAATGTAGCTGACTTCAGCCATATGGGAAGGAATTAAAGCCAAGCTTTGTTTTCAGTCACACATTTAGATCAGATCAGTATAAACAAATCCTTTGTTTGCTGTAATCACTTTCAAACTTTTATAGAAGGGCTGCTGCTGCAAATGCAGGTGGAACTGCTACAAGTATCTAACAAAAGCAAGAGAATTTCAAACAATATTCCTGCATCAAACACCAGATTGGCTGTTTAGGACAAGCATGTCTTTAGGAAAGGTCCATCCTGCCATCCCCCATCCCCTGCTGATGGAGAACTAGTAAAATCCTTACACAGGTTTTTCCCGAGGTCAATTAATCCCATCACTCCTTTGAAAGTTTTTAATCTACCTTTTAATTTTCATGATGACTACAATTAAAATATGACTATCAAAAAGCAATTAAAGGCAACAATCCCATTTCATTAACAGCTATTTTAATTGTCTGTAAATGTTTTATACTGGTAACAGAACCACCACTAGATCACAGAAAAGATAAACTGAACCAAGCCAGTAATTTCTTTGCTGCTTTACTTACTCCAAGCTGATTTTAAAAGTAATTGTTTTCTTTTAAGTTAAAGCAGGAGAATGGGAAGCATACCTGACAGACATCATAGTGCTCAAAGAGAGACAGCAACCCAATATCACTGCGACTCGTGATGCCTTTCAAAATGGTGATATTGCCATTCCCAGAGTCCAGCTCTATCACATTGTTGAAAACATTGGACACAGCTTTGCCAGTCAAAAGCAAATTCACCAATTCCTGTTTGGGACATGTTTAAAATAAAGAAAAAAAAAAATCAAACCAAAATAAAACCCAAAGAGTAGTTAATCAGCACAAGAGTGACTCAGGATTGATAAACATGAACATGACCCCTAATTTATGTAGTGGCTTTAGGTTTATAGCTAGGATTACAATTGCTTATAAAAAGATTCCAGGTATTTTTGTCAAAGTCTCCCAAAGTAAAATGGGGAAATTATAAAACCACAGAATATCCTGAGTTGGAAGGGACCCACAAGGATCACCAAGTCCAGCTCCTGGCCCTGCACAGACACCCCAACAACCCCACCCTGTGCATCCCTGAGAGCGTTGTCTAAATCCTCCTGGAGCTCTGGCAGCCTTGGGGCTGTGCCCATTCCCAGTGCCCAGCACCCTCTGGGGGAAAAACCTTTTCCAGCTGTGAGTTGGACTTTTTGTCCAAAAGGATGCTGTGAGACAAGGTATTGAAAGCTTTGCTGAAGTCCAAATATTAGGGGAGCTTTCAATTTTCAGCCCTCTGGAGGCAAACTGCTGATAATTTATTTGCTCTCACATCCAACTCTCAAACATCTCATTTAAGTGTTGTTTTTGGTTTTGTTTTGTTTTTGTTTTTGTTTTTGTTTTTTTAATTAAAACATTTTGGTGCTCTTTATTCTCTACAATGAAAAGCACAGCATGAAGGATATAAACTCAAAACCTGTACAGTACTACATGACACTTCTGCACATCTTAGTGATACATTTTGTATGTTGAACGGGATTTGTCAAATTATGATTCTTTCTCACTGATTATTTCTGGCTGAACTGGTCTCCTTCAGAAAGAAATTTACCCATATGGACCCGGATCACTAAGATATTGACATTTTCCTGATTATTTCCTCTCCAATTGAAGTAGAGGTGTGTCAGAGGCTCAATACATGTGAGAGGATGGGTGACACTTGCACATGCGAGCGTGCCTGAAGTTCAAGAACAGAGATAGGAGATCTTTTTCTCAGCTAACATCCCAGCTGGGGAGCATGAAAGCAGAGCTAACAGCAGACTGTGCTGCAGTGGTGAACCAGCTCACTGTTAATAAATCACATATGGATAGAAACAGGAGGGGAAATAACAAAGAGAGAGCTTCCAGAAAAAATACTGCAAACTACTATGCCCAAAGACATGAATAACTCTGGTATGGCCAGTTTGGAACTGGTTTTAAAAATACTGCACAGAGTTACAGCTCTGTGTTTCTCCTGAAGGATTCCCCAGAGTTTATGGGCTTTTACTGATATTTTTAGCACTTCTTATTCACCATCACTGATGTTCTACCACCTTCTCAGGAACCACTGTGTGGTCACAGTACAAAAGCCCTCTAGCAACAAGTGAAGAACATGAAGCTTGTCTTTGGCAGCTTGACAGAAGGTGCTTGATGTTATGTGGACAAGGGAAAAAAAAAAAAAACAAACAAAAAGAAATGGGTGGAGATTCTATAGCAGCCTTCCCATAGCTAAAGGGGCTGCAAAAGAGCTGGAGAGAGACTTTGCACAAGGGCATGGAGTAATGGACAAGGGGGAATGGCTACAGCTGAAGGAGTGTAGGTTTAGCTGAAATTTGGAAGAAATTCTTTACTGTGAGGGTGGTGAGGCCCTGGCACAGGTTGCCCTGAGAGAATGTAGACTCCTGTCCTGCATGATAAAAGCTGTAAGATAAAAATTAATTAGGAGGAAAATGGGCAAAGCATGTATTAAGTCATAAAGTCAAGTAATTACAAATTAGTAAAGTAAATTAGTGAAAAACTATTTTAAAAGTAGTAAACTAACTAAGTTGTTCTCTATACATTTTCAGTGTGAAAGAAAAAAAGGGTGTGAAAGGAAGAAAAGTGGTCTCAAGTTTTATTCTAAGTTTTTTTTCCTTATAGTTTCCAGTAATAAAGGTTCTCTTTGTAACATTTAAAGTTAAGCCTATTTTGCCTTCCTCTTAATCCTATCTCACAACAAGAAAAATTCAAATTAGTGAACCAAAGCCACTACATTAATTAGTGTTTCTGCCCAGTTAAACTGAAACCAAAACAACTCCCCATCCCCGGAGATGTTCAAGAACAGGCTGGATGGGGCTTGGAGCAAGCTGGGATAGTGGAAGGTTGGAAGGGCTGGAACAAGATGAACTTTAGGGTCCTTTCCAACCCAAACCATTCCGTGATTCCATGACTCCGGGACTTCAAAATAAGAAATGCCACCTCTTCCCAGAGGCCAGTTGCCAGCAGAGGCACAGGACATCCCCAGAACTGGACCTTTAACTCACCTGAGTGCAGTAGCCGTGGCTGCCGATCAGGCGGGTTGTGAGCACGTCGAAGTCATTGCGCACCCTGGAAAGGAAAGCACGAATCTAAAACCAATTAAATTTAAATACTACTGATTCTTTTCCTCAGGCCTAACATCTCTAGATCTTACTGAGAAACAAAATCTAACTGTTTCCCAATCATAAATACAGCCCTGTATTTTCTGAGTCCTTTCAAGGTGATCTTTTACATGGCAAAAAAAAAAAAAATCTCAATGAAACCTGTGGGAAGCAGAAGTTTAGTAGAGCTAGGCTTGAAGGAAACAGCTGGAGAGGAGAAAAGAAGTCATTGTCACCACTAGTGAGAATTTCAGAAATTAGATTTACTGCACTATTTGTGTGGCAGAATCACAGAATGGGTGAGGTTGGAAGGGATCTCTGGAGGTCCCTTTGTCCACCCCACCTCTGGTACCTAAAGCCAATATCCCAGGTCCACATCTGGATGGTTTCTGAATCTCTCTGAGACAAACTCCACAAAATACCTGGGCAACACATTCCAGTACTCAGATAAGATCTGTTGTTTGCTATTCCTATCATAAATACTTGTAATATAACCATACAATCTATACACTACGTGGTCCATGAAAAGAAGGAAGTAAAAACCCAAAACTCCCTAGGTGTATACATTTATTAAGGTGCTGTGTGGCCCCTACTTATATGTTGTGACACCAAAGAGAAAAGTCTTTGAAGTTGCATTGCCCATAATAATGGAATAATGTGTCCCTAAACTAAGTACATTCTCTCATAACTCCTGGAATTACTGAATCAGTGATTGCTTGGTGGCCTAAACCATAAAGGTTGCAACTGTGGTAGTTTTTTATCCTGCAGCTATAATGGAATTGTAAAAATTATGTTATATGTGAATAAGTGTTTAATCTAGGTTTGAGGAAAAGCAATGCACCATGTTCTGGAAGAGTTGTGGCAATAAAACCTTCTGATTAATTCTATGGATCATAAAAAAAGCTATTTTCCTTCAGTATAAAATATGCTGATCTCAATTGTTTTGACTCCATCCTTATTTTGATATTGCTACTGAGGTAGAGAGAATTACCGAATAACGATCAGCTAAAACTTAGTTATTCTACACACACCCAGGCTCCTCATTCCCATTTGAATTTGCAAATCTATGCATACAAATATCCATGTTTCTTGACAACTGGCACAATTAATTCTGTCTTAAAATGAAAATATTTTGTTTCTGGCAACGTAGAAGTCAAATTGATGTGGTCAGGGTAAAGCTAGCTGGAAATTTCCCCTTAACATTGCTACACATGCTCTATTAAAAATTTATTTATTAAGTAAAAAAACAGGACATTTCCTGTCTTCATCCCAAACTTAGATAACTAATTATTCATAGGTTTTCTTTGGATGCAAGAATCAGAATGTTACATGTAATTTTGAGGTTTACAGCCCTAAAGGTATTTAAAGCAATTCAGAGAAAGTCACAGTCCTGGAATCACAATTCCTAAATTTTAGATCGTTATTTTCCGATAGGATTTCTTTGAATGTATTGTGTAATTTTGAGGTTTACAGCCCTAAAACTATTTAAAGTAATTCAGAAAAAGTCAGAGTCATGGAATCACAATTCCCAAATTTTAGATCATTATTTTCTCATAGGATTTCTTTGAATGTAATGTGAAATTTCAGGGTTTACAGCCCTAAAAGTATTTAAACTAATAAAGAAAAAAGTCATAGTAATGGAATCACAATTCCCAAATTTTAGATCATTATTTTCTCATAGGATTTCTTTGAATGTAATGTGAAATTTCAGGGTTTACAGCCCTAAAAGTATTTAAACTAATAAAGAAAAAAGTCATAGTAATGGAATCACAATTCCCAAATTTTAGATCATTATTTTCTCATAGGATTTCTTTGAATGTATTGTGTAATTTTGAGGTTTACAGCCCTAAAAGTATTTAAAATAATTCAGAAAAAAGTCAGAGTCATGGAATCACAATTCCCAAATTTTAGATCATTATTTTCTCATAGGATTTCTTTGAATGTATTGTGTAATTTTGAGGGTTTACAGCCCTAAAAGTATTAAAAATAATAAAAAGTCACAGTCATTGAGTCAAGATTCCCATTTTGAAAAATGCATTTTATCCCTTTTTCAAAAACCTATTTCATCCCTTTTACAAACCCTTATTTTAAAGACAATTTACAAATCGGTGTCAGACATAACAAAGTACCACTGACGTCTCTTGCCCGCGTGAAATCAAAGTGCGCCCGTGACAAGGAAAACTCTCTCGTGCACCACTGCAAGGCACGGAGGGCTTGATAAAAATCTTTGGATTTTGGCCATTTTTCAGTTTTAGCAACGGTCTCACCTCGCCAGCGCCGCGGGCAGAATGTCCAACATGCGTCAGTCGGGGACGAGGGGACATACGCCACACACAATGGCAGGAAGCTCTAATTCCATCTGTAGGCACAAACAATCCGGGGGCCTGGAGGTGGATTCAGCTCTTCCAGAAGAAGGACAACATCTGCCTTTGCAATCAGCCCCGCTGCCGAGGAAACCCACGCCAGGCGCGCGGCCGCGGGATTTACGCCTCCGCTCAACGCCTTTGGGGCTCCTGCTCCTACCTGAAAGGCTCTCCAGCCTCTCTGCAGGTGTGGTTGGTGTGGCTGAGGTGCGGGTGCACCTCGTGCACGGCAAAAAATATCACACAGCTGTCGGAATTCAGAACACAAGAAATTATAAAAAAAATAACGGGCCTCTAAATCAAAGCCTAAAAAAAAAATAAAAAAAAAACCCGCTAAATTCGCTAAATTTTGAGCTCAGGCTTTGGGAAAAGCTTCCAAGTTTAAGTACTAGAAGTAAGAATATAGATTTTAAAGCTTAAAACTGAGACATGTTAAGTAGAAAAAAAGTTTAATTAAAGAAGTTTAAGATATAAAAAAAAAAGTATTAATGTGATAAAATAGCCTTAAGAATAAATCTGTGCATTAAAACAGGATTGGCTGAGAAAGGTCACAGCGTAATTAAATTAAATTCCTTAGCATTGGATTAGAAACATAAATATCCTTGTTAACAGTGTTTTGTTGGTTAATAAGTCCTTAAAAGATCTTGTAGCCATAAGTCTTGTGACTTCTGGTCACGGTCTCAATACCTGTAACATGAACTTTCTTGTAGAAGATAAAAAAAATAAATTGCACTTTCTAAAACAAGTACAAGTCCCATCTCCCTGCCTCATTTGGAATTAAAAAAAAAAAAACATCCATAACGTGGGATCAAACAGTCCACAGACAGTCACAATTCTGGGACTGGCTTCTGCTGGGTGTGGAGACATCCATTGGCAAACCTGAAAAGTTTGTTGTGCTGTCCTATCAGATGTCAATGCAGACATAATCTGTAAATCATTATCACTAATATGACTGCCTCAATATGGAATCTTCCAGTTTTACATCACTTCAGAACATAAAAAAAAAAAAAAAACCAAAACATTAATTTGAAGCCAAAAGTCTTTAAAATATCCTAGTGATCATCAGATCACAATGATTTAAGGCTTGACCCCGTGAATCCCTTTTTAATTTAGAGCCCAACACTCCATGTGCTGCTGTAGCAGAATCACAGAGCAGTAAACAGACACTAAAAACCAACAGTTTTAGTGGTAAATATTCCTTTCTTGTGCTGTATTATCACTATTTTCCAGTGTTGTGATAGCTCATAATCCCAGCTGGAGATAGGGTAGGAGAATGTTGGCTGCTAGAGCAGAACAGTGGTAATTTTTGCCTCTCCTGGTAATATTACAAAGTCTGTTAAAAAAAAAAAATCAGGCAGAAAGCAAGATACTGATTTTTAAAATCTCCTGAATAAAGATTTTAAATCAAGCATGTGCTCCATGTGGAGTTTTCAGCAGAAATCATCCCCTGTGCTGATACAAATCAAAGACTTTGCTAAATTTCAGGTCACTTGTAAGATCTCCCAGCTTGATTTTTACTTTTAGCTGTAATGTGTGTGATGTTCTTTATGCCTGCATGAAACCAGGGAAGACAGAGTTTGGGTTTTAAAATGTTTACAGAATATGGATGTTTTAATATGCTCAGAGAACATAAATAACATGGCAAAATTCAGCTCCACATGGTTTATTCACTTAGTACTGCTCTTTTAAGAAATATTCCTATTAAAGCCTTTTTCCCCCCCCAAAAAAAGAGTAATTGTGAGCCCTTATCCTGAGGCTTAACTGCCCTTTCAAACATTTTTTCTCACATTATTATCACCCAAAACAAACATCATAATGTGGTGAAACCAAAAGATGTGTAAGGTGGCTTTGGAGTAAAAACTTAATTTATAGCAACTGGAGAAATCTCCTCATGACAGAAATCACCAGAATACAGCTGGTGTGAGTTATACTTATATTTTCATGGTTTTTAATGCTGCTGGGTTTAAGGCAGGGATGCCTGAAAGTCCTTCCAAAAAACATCTTTGTTTATTATAAATTCATTTTCACTCCATGCTCCTTTTGGTGAACCTGTGCTTATCTTCAGCCTGGTTGTAACCATTTGTTTCAAGTTAAAAATAATGTGTTTATAAAGGATGTTAAGTACTTAAGGTGGACAGATGTCCTGAGCCAAACCTTTGACTGCTCTGAATTGTCACAGCCACAGTGACACAATTTGCTGATTTCCAGACAGTTATTAGAAACCTGCCTGGAAATAAATCCATTCTGGAATATAAATTTTATATTTATATTCCATTCTGGAATATAAAAATAACCAAAAAAAAATTTAAAAGCCTAATACAGCTGGACAAAGCCACTATTTGATAGAAGGAACTCTAATGTCATTATTAACCTAACACTGATGGATAATTGATAAAATAAACTTCAGTTATCTGCACGGACTCAATGACGTTTCACAAGTGCATAAATAAAAATCCAAAATATCAGTATTTTGAGCACTGGAATGTCCAATATAATGTAACCTGCCATCATATTAACTTTTCCTTAGCAAAAACTAAGTGAAATAAATATTTTTCATGCATTTACTCTCAATTTTCTTCCAGAAAAATTCCTGACAAGTCTTCAATGGAGAATAATTAAATATTGAATACAAAAGTCCCATAGAATCTTTAATACCAGGAATAATCCCAGACTATCACAATGTGAGTCAGTTCACGCCACAGGTATCACTTGGCTTGATAACAGAACAAAATAAAATAATAGAAAATCAAAAAAGAGTGCATTTGAGTAAGTGCTGGCTGGTTTACAATCCCTAACTCTGAGGCAAAGCTGCCACAGAGAATTGGTGACCTCACTTTGTTCATGGCAACAGTCACATTAACAAACACACAATTATAAGTCTACTCCCAGAATAGATTTGGGGCTGGGAGGGAGAAAAAAACTCATCTTCAAGCATAATGATTTCAAATAATTACAATGGGGATGTGGAAAATGACAGGATGGGTGACTGCCTTATTGTGTAAATGTTCCAGAATATTTATTTTTTTTTTATTTTTTTTAATACTGGAACATGGCAGAAGTTTCAAATGAATGTTCAAAGAAGAAGGGAAGATCCTCTCTAAAAAAATATATAAAATATTGTTTGGGATTAAGACCAGGGAAACAAGGAAGTGGCTTTATTATTTTTTTAACACTTTTGCCACATATCTGTTAATTTCACAAAGTTCTTAAAATGGTCTGAGGAACTCATGCAGGTTAATTCATCAGCTCTACTGCTCCAGGGTGCTGACAAACTATGGGAAGCATTTCTATTTCACACGGATAGATCTGATGGGAAAAATAATTCATCTACTGGCATATTCAACCCACAACTTAATTTTTTTAAGAAATTATCTTTCTGACTGAATGCAATGTCCTCCTGAGTGCAACAGAAGAAGCAAAGATATTAAATCTGGATCTATCTCACCACACTGACTCTTCAGCACTCAGATGAATAATCCAAATGTGTGAAAGTAACCTGCTGAAATTTGGCCAAAATCTGACAAATTATTTGTTAATGCTATGTTTTGTAGTAGAATCACACTTATTCTTCTACGCCTCTTTTAATCAATATACTTTATTTCCTTAAAACCAAAATAAATAATTTCTGAAATGTTTTGCTTTGCTAAAGGAAAGGAAAGGGGGAAAAACAAGATTGGAAAGATGATAAAAGCTGATCAATCACTTCAGGGCAGGATTCATATCACTGAATTTTATATCTAGAGATGAACACAAACAGGCAGTCACTCTGAAAATCTTTACCTTTTCATACATGGAGAGAAACTGGTACATCCTGGAGGCAATTTAGGTGACCTTGCTTAGGTAATTTTCAGAGTAAAGGAAGACACTTTAGGCAAATTCATTTTCTCCATCTGATGAACACACAGTAAAAGGAGCCTGCCACAACCTGGCCATGGCCATCAAATTGCTGAAGGACTAGAGGGATAAATCACAAATATTCTGGCACTGAAGGCAGACTGAGTCTACTTTGTGTTTTTCAGATTAAAAGCTGAGAAGTGAGAAATAAGGTTGATATAGAAATAAAACCACCCATTCTTTGAAGAAGACTCCTCAATTGGACAAACCAATTAAAAGTTCGATTTCTCAAAGTTAATTTACTACAGATTTTGGCTCAATAGAATCTGAGCATTTAGATATTGTAGGATCAGAGGAATTTCTGATGGTCAGAAGGAACCACAGTTAAAAGTTAAAAACAGCTTTCCTGTGGGAAGAGGCTACAGAGACCAGGATCCTTTCCCTACAGCAGGACACAACTGATGGACTCCAAGAGACATTCAGATTTTAAGGAGATGATTAAGGACTATTTCCTCACAACTTTCATAACATGAATTCCACAACACTCCTTAGACTTACTGGGCAAATCAAGGAAATAAAAAAGGGAAAACTCTTTCACAAAACACAATTCTGCAGTGGGGAGCTCAGGGGTTGCCACAGGGGTTGTGGAAGGCAAAAGGATTTAAGGGTTCAGAGAAATCTGGGGAGCACAGGTTTCAACAGGGGCTAATAAAATCAGTGACCTGGACACAACTGCCAGCTTGGGAAATCCTGGAATTCCTGCTGGAGACATGGAGAACATTCCAGCAGGAGGAGAGGAGAGGAGAGGAGAGGAGAGGAGAGGAGAGGAGAGGAGAGGAGAGGAGAGGAGAGGAGAGGAGAGGAGAGGAGAGGAGAGGAGAGGAGAGGAGAGGAGAGGAGAGGAGAGGAGAGGAGAGGAGAGGAGAGGAGAGGAGAGGAGAGGAGAGGAGAGGAGAGGAGAGGAGAGGAGAGGAGAGGAGAGGAGAGGAGAGGAGAGGAGAGGAGAGGAGAGGAGAGGAGAGGAGAGGAGAGGAGAGGAGAGGAGAGGAGAGGAGAGGAGAGGAGAGGAGAGAAGAGAAGAGAAGAGAAGAGAAGAGAAGAGAAGAGAAGAGAAGAGAAGAGAAGAGAAGAGAAGAGAAGAGAAGAGAAGAGAAGAGAAGAGAAGAGAAGAGAAGAGAAGAGAAGAGAAGAGAAGAGAAGAGAAGAGAAGAGAAGAGAAGAGAAGAGAAGAGAAGAGAAGAGAAGAGAAGAGAAGAGAAGAGAAGAGAAGAGAAGAGAAGAGAAGAGAAGAGAAGAGAAGAGAAGAGGAGTTCTCTGCATTTGGCAGGTAAAGCACAGCCATGCCACTTGCTCTTTTTCACAGAAATCCACATTTCTTTGCTGTTTTCTCTGCTTTCTCAGTGGTAGCTCAGGAACCTGGAATCTGGTCACACTTAAATGAGGTTTTCTGACTCAACAGGCTGTTTGCTGAAGCACTTTCACTCTGTACAAACACTGATTTTTAAAATAAACAGCTTTCTCTGCCTTTCTTGTTTATGTACAACCATCACCATCCCAGATTTTCGAAAACAGTTATGTCCCACCTCAAAATTTGCTTTTTTAAAGCCTAGAAAACATAAAAACGTTTGTTCTTTTAGAATTCTTCTTTGATAAAACAGATTCCTTCTTCCCCTGGTCTGTGCTTTTCCTACACTTCCCACAGCTTTAATGTGTGAACCCAGCCTGACATGGTGTTTCTCTAAGGACACATCAGTGCCTTGCACAGTCCATTAACATTTCTTCACCTCCTAAAACTATTTATGCTGATACACCCTCAGAGCAGGTCCAAGGCTATTTTTTGATGCTGGCTCAGAGTCACTGTGTGCTCTGCTGCTCCTCATCCTGCCATTTACAGCTGATGAACCCCCCAGTACAGTAGTGAGCAGTCTGTTTACAAGACCTTGCAGTTTCTGTAGTGAAAATAAATTCCTTTTTTATTGCCCTCATCATGAGGCTGAGCCAACTCTTTTTTACAGCACGATTTGTCCTCTGTATTGACAGGGCCTTTCAGCATTTCAGTCATCAGGTCACTTCATCAGCACACCACTCCCTTTTTCCAGCATTATTGTAGGGAATAAAACATTTTTAATCCCAGACTGATCATTGGCAAACTCCATCAGTCACCTTCCCCATGCTAAAAACACCTTTCTGAGTCTCTTTATTTATCACCTTTAGAATTCTTAAAAGATACATTGTTTACACATTAGTAAACAATTTTCATTTGTCATACCAAATAAAAATCTCTTATTAGGTCTCCATTAACTAATTTTATTCTATTTTCTTTTTTTTTTTTTTCAGTTTAACAATTCTCCACTTGCTCCTATAACTGCAAGTCAAGTTACTCTGTATTTAAATAAAGCATGACAAAGGTAAGCTTTTAGGATCAGGTCCATTCATAAGGTCTGGCAAAGCAAGAGAAAGCTTAAAAGTGCTGAATAAATTTAGGAATGAGGTATAGATACAGAGATCCTCATTTATGTTTTCCTTCCTGTTGTGCAGCCATCATCACTTTTTCAGGTTAAAGTCCACCTCCCATAAATTTGATTCATTTATTATGCATGAATTCCAATTAGCCATGCTGACTTTGCATGGATTCCCAGGATTTGTGGCTGATTTGGGGTTTTAAGCTTTGGTTTAGTTTTTGTTTATTTTTTTTTTTTAGTTTCTTCTTCTTCTTTAAGTTTTTTTTTTTTTTAAGGAGTTGTTCTCCTTACTGATAGGCAGAATATTAATTTAGACTTAGAGAGTTCTTTACATGATTCCTGATATCAGCCACCTCCACTCTACAGAGAAAACTCACATCTTTTCCTGGTATCTTTGTATTAATATGATAAGGAAATCACTTTTGTTTCATTCCCTCAGGTCTGACCTCATCTGAACCACATTTTCTCTCCATTTTCCAACACCAGGACTCAGACCACTGATGACAGAGAAGGTTGTTGCTCACCACACTTTTTTGCATTCCTCTGCACTATTTTAAGTAGTCAAAACTCCCCAGAGAAGGAGATAATAATCTTCCCTTTCTACAGTTCCTCAGCTTTATGATCCTGATCTGTTCCACAAGGAGCTGGAGGAGTCAGGGGAGCAATCTGGGTTTATTCCCACAAGTGACCTTCCCACTGCAAATCCACACCAAATTTGTCACTCAGTCCCTAGTCCTCCATTTCTGTTCTGTGAACCCAGCAGGTGACACAGCTGAAATTCCTGATTTTCCTTACCAAGGGGACAAGAGTCACACGTCTCAATTATCTGGGCACGTTTTCCCCCATTTATTATTTTTGGCATTGCTTCCCAATTCCCCAATCCCTTACCAATCAAGATAACAAACATTACCAGCACAACAACCTCTTTGTCTTCTCAATTCTCTTTCTTTCTGAGTCTCATTTACCCATTTTTCTTTACACTAACCCTTGTTCCTTGTCCTCCAGTGCAGCAAACAGCCTCAAACCTGATTCAGCCTTTCCTCTTCTTTTCCTCTGTGGTCACGTTTCCACCTGGGTCACATTCCTTACCTACAATGTTAGTTAGCTTCTTTATACTCAGATTTTATTTGGCAAATCCTACACATTTCTTTCCAGTGAGACACTACTCTCCTTTCCTCTATCTTGTCTTCCAAGCCCCCTTTAGTCCCTGGGTCCCCTCTCTCTCAAGCATTAGAAAGTGACATTTCACACATCAATATATTCCACTGCCTATCCCCCTTTTGAAAGCACAAAGCTTCAAATCTTGGTCTCACATCCTCCCACAAAGATTGCTAAAGCTGTCACTGATTATCCCTGTGCTCTTGCCTTTTTTTTGAAGGAAAAACATTAAATTCTTTCAAGCAAACTCCCTTCTTTACTACCTTTTAGCAGCTGTAAGCTGAGCTTCATTATTCTGCATTTATTAATTGATTAATGCTGCAAGCAGCCCCTGCCCAGTGAACACTTTGGCCACAAGGGCCTCAGTCCAATTCCCACAAACAGAACCTCAAAGGCAGTGAAGATCCTGAAAATTAGGAATTCCATGCAAGCCATTGAGCAGCAGGCACAGAAGTTCACTCACCCCAACAGAAAATTCTTCCCTACCAAGGGCTGGATCCCACAAAGTCTCTCCTATTTGCTCCTTGCCCTGTTCCTGGTAAATCTAACCAGCTTTCCTCATGTTGCAAAATCACAAATGGCTCTTGGGGAGCTCTGAGATTCTCAATTTTTTTATTTTTTTTTTTTTCAGTTGTGTGCAGCTCCTTGTTTTTTAGCAGTGTAACACAATTGGCAGCTGTTTCCCCTCAAACACAGCAGCTTCCCTGTCTTTTTCAAACACCAAAAAGCTGTAAAAACCACGATGACATCTATTTATATTACATAACTGCAAGCTCCGAGTGAAAACTACTCCCAGACACAACTTCCCCACAACTGCTGTTCTCCCAGGCACACTCAAGTGGAGGGGAAACTCCTCTGGAAAGGCTTTCCCAGAAAACTGGCTCACAGAAAAATCAAATTCCATCAAGAGCCGAGAGTGCCCCAAGTGATTGGATCCTTCGTTCGGAGTTGGAGTTGCAATTTTACCCCTGGATATCCAAATGGGTATTTCACAGAAAGTCTTTCTTCATCAGGAGAGAAGGTGAATTTCTGGGCATCTCCAAATTACAGCCTGGCTCTGGGACAGGAAAAGGCGTCAGCAAAGGAAAGTGGTTGGAAGGTGGGGGACCCTTTGTTCCACCCACAACTCATGAGCCAGCAGAGCATCACTTTCCTTTTCAAAGTCCTGAATGACTGAAAGAGATTTAAGGTCCAGTAGAATGCCAGAATTGGGCTTGTTTTACAGTAAATGATACAGAAAGGATATAGGAAAGGATACAGAAAATCATGGTTTGATACAGATGACTGCAGTAACGATCATTTCCTGCTACACATCTCAATAAAAAAACTTCTCTTGATGAGTAAAGGCAGACAGAACTGTTAAAATTACCAAAAAACTAAAAAGTAAAAGTAGTTTGCCAATGGACCAGAAAAGGAATATTCTTGTAGGATTGCTTGTAAGCAGACAAATTATTACAGAAGTAAATCCAAGATGATAAACAGGTATATTTGACTGCAGTAAAGGTTATAATAATGGGCAGCATTTAACATGATTTGGTGTTTCTGCATGATTTTATTTCAAAGATGGACTAGAATGGCAGATTAAGGAGATTTAACCTCTCCAGTTAGGTAAAACAGTACCACAGGAGTTAAGAGTAAGTGCACAGAACAACATAATTTTAATAATGTGATTCCCTCAAGTGAAAAACTGTTCATTAATAGATTTCAGAGAATGAGGTGAATTGGTAATAATCCAAGACAGAGTTATTGAGCGTGAGAAATCCTACACAGATTAGGAGTCATAATGTGATTTATTTGATTTAATAACAACTGACTTCTGAAATAAATAAATTAAATAAACACACAAAACAACCAACTCCAAACAACCAAAATTCCCCAACACCAAAATGGGAACAGCAGAGATAGCTTTGAAACAGGTCTTAACACCATGTTCTGGAGCAGTAAGGACTACAGAAGTGTAGTTAATAGAGCTGTGGGATCACAAGGAAGATGCTGACGTTTATTTTCCAAGGTTTACGAGCAGCCAACCTTAATGAAGTCCACAGCCTCCTCTTGACTTGCAACACCAAGCCTCCGTTTTTTATTTTTCCCACAGCCAAAGCCATTGTTTTACTTATTCTCACAGAAACACTTCAGGGAAAACATGGAAAAGGCACCCAGTGACCAATCCTGACTGGAGAGTGACACGTCACCTGCAATCACTAACTGATAAAGCATCCCCAGGATGAAAAAAGGGATGCAAACAGTGGCATTTTCAGTTGTGAGCAGCACAATGAGCCTGTGTTTCAGATCAGGCTCTGGGCACTGTCTCCAGGCAGCCTGAAAATGGCTGGACACTGTTTTTCCACAAAGGGATTCCACCCAAGGAATCTTCTCGTTCCTCACGTTCATTGCTCTCATGGGTTCTAGCAATGATGCTTTTATGCAGTAAGTTATTGCAGGGATCAGGAAAAATGTGGAAACAGGGTTGGTGAGGAGCTGGAATTTAAAGAACTTAAAGAATTTAAAGAAAGCTGTGCACCAGTGAGTGCACCCAAAGGAGCCACATCCCACTCCAGGAATGGCTTTGCATGAGTAAGCACAGCGAGGAAGGGAGCACGGGCTGGGAGAGGATGAGGCAGCACCCAGCAGGGAAAGCTGTGCTGCAGCCCCACTGCAGGCTGGAAATTCAGCCAGACTGTGGGGCTGTCATTAAAACCACTCCTAAATATTCCTGCACTCAGTGGTGAGGCTCAGTGGGTACTTGCAGCCCAACTTTCGAGCTGATTCTCTCTCCCCTGTGTGGAAAACATCCTGTAGCTCTCATCAGCGTGAACACCCCAGCACACATCTTGCACACTCAGAAAGATTAGTCCCCTGAGTTGCTATAATATGACTATTTAAAAAAAAATTTTCGCTGGTTGTTTAAAAAAATTAGGAAAAAAAAGAAAAAAACAACAAAAGCAGTTACAATTGTTAGGAACCAGAATTCCTTCCTGTACCAGAAGCAACAACGCGTTCTCAGCAACTTCCTCAGGAATTCTCACTCCTCTCTGGCCATTTGTTATCAGCTCAGGCAGTGATGATCATTAGTGCTCAGAGCATGAGAAACTCATTACCCCAAATCTACAAAGCAGCGCAAACTCCTGCATTTCCTGGCATGCGTCCCCCTGAAATAAAAATACTTAAGATTGCCAGTGATATTAGAACAACTGCCCAGCAGACCTGGCTGAAAGCTGGAATTTCCATTTGCAAGGGAAAATCTGTAACAATGTGAAAATTATGGAGCTGGACCAAAAAAAAAAAGCAGCAAAAGCAGCAGCAAACATGAAGACAGAACACAAAAATGGGGGACATGGAGATAACATCAAGGCCAGGGGTTTAGGGATGCTAGAGCTTGCACCTTCCATTCATTTAAATTTACTGGAACCTCTTGATACTTTTGGCCTCCTCATCTCTCAGTACTTCAAGTTATTTATGCTGTGGAAAAAATCAGAACTGTGCTTGTTTTAACATCAAAGCTTGAGTGCTTCCCTGAGAGCACCCAAGTTTTTGGACTCTGAGGAATAATGTATTCAACCCTGTCATGGGTGCTTGAATTTGTATTACTTCCAAGTTATTCTTCTTAATTGGTGAAGAAAAAAGAGGGTTTTTTTATCTGTGCAAATTAAAGGGAAACTTTTTTTTTTGTCTCCCACTGTTCCAGCACTAATGTGACTTTACTGACCTGGGGAAACAAGACTACACGCAAGATAAAATATGAAAAATCATATATTTATATGAAGCCATTGATGTGTTTTTATTCTCTTCTCAGCTCTCATGATTTATCTCTTGTCCATTACAGAAAAATTATCTGATGTGTTGAGATAATTAAATTGCTAGTGGTAGTGTCAGAATTTCTCTCCTTTTTTATAACAGCCTATCTAAAGCCCATCACTAGGTGAGGACAGTTGAGACTGTTTTTGTCATGCATAATGCTCTGCTTTATTAACGTTTAATCTCCCATTTCTCACTGACCTGCCACTAAAAATCAGATTTCATTTCATGACTTGATAGTTACAGTGTAAAATTTCTTTCTGAGTAGGTTATTTGGTTATAGGAGAGATAACCAAAGCACTTCAGGAGATGATTTATGTAATTCAAAGACAGACACCCCAAAAAAGTCAAATTAATCATGATTTTTTTTTTCTCTTCTTTTTTAGTTTAAAGGATTAAATGCAACTACTTACAGAGAAAGTAAATAAATCATAGAATCCTGGAATGGTTTGTGCTGGGAAGGATCTTAAAGCCCATTAATTTTTAGCCCTCTGCCATGGCAGGGACACCTTCCACTATCCCAGGTTGCTCCAAGCCCTGTCCAGCCTGGCTTTGGACACTTCCAGGGATGGGGAGTCCACAACCTCTCTGGGCAATAAAGATCATTAAGATAGATAATTACACTCAAAACAGGAAAAATCTAAGTGCTGTCAACTACTCAAATAAAATTTAATCATCTTTTTTTTTTTTTCAGTGCAATATGCACACAAAAATTCAGGCAACTGAAACTTTTGTGGATCTTTCTGTTGCAAAAACCTCCTGATTTTTCTGTCTAAAAAACCCAAAAACTGGGACAGAACAATCCCAGGGAGATCTATTACTGGCTGAGAATTCCATTATCTAAACCAACTCTTATTTGTCATAATCTGTTCATCCAGAACTATGCCAGTTATGTAAATAATTGCTTGCCATGCTGGTTAACACTCTCTGAATGGTATATATTTCTTGAGGATATCAGAGTTATTTGTCTTGATATTTTTAATATCCTAAGAGAAGCACGGTGACATAGGCAGCTAAATCGATTGCTGAAGATTACATAAACAAAATTCAGCTTGCACTTTTAAAATAAAAAATTGTGCAAAGGTCTAAAAACACTTTCCACTGTTTAAAAACATAAAAATTCCTTTTTCTTGAAAACAAAAGATAGGTACCAATGCAGAGTTTTACCCAGTACAAGCTAGAGGAGAAGCAGTACTTTAAAACGTAGTTTTGTGAGAAAATCATGACTATTCCTCAAAATAGAACTGCACTTTATAAACTGTTCTGACATTCTGGATCAGATCTGTAAAAATATTTAGATAGTTTAAAATGCAAACAGGCACCATAAGGATTTGTCATATTCACTTTAGACACAGCTCCCCCAAATAAAATCACAGATGACTGATTGGCCTTGTCATAATCCATCTGGTAGGAACTGGGAGGTGATGAGGGAGAATATATCCTTGCTTAAATTATTAAAGAATATTTAACATTTTATAGCAAACAAAGCAGTGCAGACAGCAGCAATTATGAACCTGCAGATCATGACTTGCACAAGTAACTCTACTAATCTGAACTAGATTTCTGTTGTAAGCAGCTCAGAAAAATGAGAATAAATGGCACATGCCCTGAAATTATCACATCATTTGTGTTAGAGTACAAAAGTGGAGCCAAGCCAAGGGCTGTAGTGTTACTATAACCAAAAGAAAGGAAGAAATTACAATAAAACCAAAAAACCCTCAACCTGTAAACACTTGCTGGGATCCCAGCAGGTGAACAACTGATTGTGGATCTCAAATTTGGGTTAAGTTGCTGTTTCTTGTCAAGACAATGCAGAGCCCTAAGAAATAAAAGCTTCCATAAATCAGCCTCGTGCTGCTTTCAAGCGCAGCTGCTCTCTCCAAATGACTTATTATTTTTTTGCAAACTGGCAGGCAGCAGTTTCCCCTTGCTCCTGGGGATTTTCACAGAAGTGAAAATGTGCCTGAACGAAGGAAACCTTTATATTCTGACCCACTGACACTCACAGCACCACAGAAACACCTTCAGGCTGTGGAGAAGCTCAGTTAAATGCCACAGTGCCTGGGCAGACCTCAGTGAGTTTTTAAAGAGGTTATGATGACTTTCCATGTGTTAGAGCTTGGAATATTCATGACAGAAATAAACTGAGACCAGATTTGCCATGCATTACTTACAGCTACCTAAAAATGCCTCATCCACTTTATTCCAGCTTTTCTTCATCATTATCCCTGACAGAGAGACAGAGAAAGTCATCACAGTGAGGCTATTCCCCCCTGCCTAAGATACCTGGAGTATGTGAAATAAACAACCCTTTAAACAAGTCTTGCTTAAACTGTTCAAGGTAGGGAGAACAGAAAACTACTTCAGACATGGAACCTAATGTATAGGTGGAGTATTTGACATCAGATGTGGTGGACTGATCACCACAACAGAGATATGTAATTACACACACACACACACACACACACACACACCAGTGTATACAACAAGAAAAGTCAAGATGAAGTGAGTAAATCTGCACAACTCCCCCACATTTATCAGAGCAAACACCACAACAGATTAACAAGGCCAGAGATTTAAGCACAGCACGGATTTTTCTTCACTTCTCACAGCTCACTTTGCTGTGCAGTTTATGAAGCAAGGCTAGAGGCACTCACAGGTTGATGGATCTTGATAAGATGACAGACACAGTCAGGAGGATGCACCCACAGGGACCAATTTCAAACTGAAAAACAAAAGGTGTTATTTTGGTGTTATTTTGTTTGTTTCTTTGTCTGGGATTTTGGTGTCATTTTGCTTGTTGTGTATAAATTTCTTGCCCAGTCCTCCAGAAATGCAAATGGAACTGAAGGCAGAAGGAATTGCTGTGATTTATGCTAAAGCTGAATTTGTTGCAGTGTTTGTTACAATGCAAGACATGTCCACAGAGTGCTAGAAACAGTGCTCAGAACACATTTTGTGAGACTAACAGACACAAAGGCTGGCAGCTGAACCATCATTTAATTAAACATAATTAAACATAGTACCTGGTGAATATTCTGCTGTAGAAGTACAATCAGATCCTCGTATCTCGTGGCACTGTGAAGTATTAGCTGGGAAGAAATGCAAGAAGGAAAAAAGGTGACTTCAAAAAAAAAACAGCAACTCATTTTTATAACCTGAAAGCTGAAATGAAGTAGCCAAAACTTTCAAACTGCTTGGAAAGATCTGAACTAACAAAAAGAAATCAAGATCTAATGAAATCTATCTCTTACTGTTGTCATTTGGCATAGAATTATATCTCAGCACCTCATATATTCTGAATTTTTCAGTGCTGCTTTTTGATGATTTTTTAAGTTTCTTGAACAGACACTTGGATTCAATTTTAAGCATCATCTATGCAATGAAAAACAATTCCTAGGATAGAGGGACACTGAAGCTTTAGAAGACACAAGATGGGCAAGAAGCTCAGGGGTTTCTACCTACATGGTGAGGCATTTATCACACTCAGAGAATGTGAGTATTCCTATTTAACGTGAAGTCCAGGAGAGCTCACAGATCCAGGCCCTCACTTCAATATTCTTTGCCTGTTTTTCCATCTTCAGGTTTTTTGAGACATTCATTCCCCTTTTGAGGAGGCCAAAAACATTTCCTCCAACCATTAAAGCCTGGCTGGAGGCACCATAAAGCCATCCGAGAGCCTCAGATGGAAACAAGGCATAACTGGAAAGTGTTCTTCCATTTGGAGCTTCTGGAGGGAGAAAAAGGCAAAGAATTCTGTGTAAGACAAGAAGAAAATAGTGCCTTTTCATGTTCATGGTCAGCTGGAAGGGCCAACGTTCATTTTTACTGTGTGTCATTAATAGCAGGCAGAGGTTTTAGGTTTGGAAGGTAAATTGAACAAAAAAAAAAAACAAAAAAGGGATTTCAGAGAGCCCAACTGCCCACAGCCAGTGGGACAACTCAGAAACAGGCAGGCTATGGGATTTTATTGCCTATTGGGTTCTGGATCGTAACTCATTTGATTTTGAAGCATTAGGAGAGCAATGGAGATCAAATTCATTGAACTGAAATGGGAAAAACAAGAAAGAGGATCTGGAGAATGGGAGTCACACAGAGCCTTACAGTTTCCAGGATTCCATCTGCCTTGTATTTCCCTGTGGGAGTGAACTGCTGTCTTCCTGATGGCCTGAAGGGGATATTCAGACAAAACTCATGTTAAAAGGAAGAAAATGGCATTCAAGAGAAATCAACATGTCATATGAGCTGAATGATGTGCCAAAGATTTGCATTATTATTATTTTTAAGGACTTTTTTAAAAAAAAAAATTCTTGTAAATAAGTTTATATCGCAAATCAAGCTTCTGTCAGTGAAACAAACACTTTATCTGTGCTGTGCTCTCTCAGTCTAACATGAATTACAAGTTTCTCCATACAGAAAGAGGATAAATAAAAGTTTAAGATGTTAAGGACTGTTTTTATTGAAAAATATTTTTATAGCAATGACATTCAAACAAGCAGAAGAACATATGTGAAATATCACAGAGGAAGAAGGTCTGAGATGTGAAATATGTAAAATATCATTTGAAAGGTCTTTGAATTTGCTGCATCTATTTCAGGTTTACGAAGGATTTCTGTGTCCCAAAGCCTCTCTGTTATTTTGCAGCTATCTTAGTTGATCTAATAAAGGAAATTAATTATGGCCACAAGACTTGACTCAGCTAAAAACATCCTTTAGGTGCCAGTGCAGCCAAAGCTAGGGATCTAAAAGTCAGATGTTTTGTGTACCAGCAGCCTAACTGCATTGCAGGCAAATACAGCAAAAAGGAGCTTAATTCCAGCCACAATGGAATATCCTGCAATGCAGGAGCAGAACGCTGCAGCTGGAAAAATAACTCTTAATAAAAAGATTTTGGAGGATCCCTACAATCAGCTTAACCCTCAGGAGCTTTCACAGCAACCTCAAAGTGTTTTGTCTGTGCTGTCCCAGTTAGTGGGGCAGCAGAAACTACATTTTGCATTGCTCCTTGGGCTGTTTCAGGTGGCATAAATGCAGCTTACACAGCATTTATATTGTGAATTACGTAGATTTGGGAGAGATAAAAGTGCAAGAGCAGTGTACAGTGACTAAAAGTGCTTCTCCTACTCACAGTGCCACCAGGGCTTTCTCGTGGCCCCCCGCACGCCACAGAATGTCAGCGAGAGCCAAGGAGAGGCACTTGGTCCTGTGAGCTTCTGAGGGCTGGAGACAACTGCAGGAAACAAAGGAGAGAGACAAGCACCAAAACGTGAGGGCAAACAGATTCATGGCACGTTTGTCCCTAAAAGAACAAAAGCATCTTTAGAGACAGTTTTATAATGATGAGTAACAAGGCACCGGTGGGCTGCGTCAGAAAATCATTATTTAGGTGCCTCAGTTCTTGTACAGCTGAGAAAGTGACAACCTGGATGGCCAAAAATACTGGGAGTTGAAGAGGCAGCAGGTACTGGCACTGCAGAATCCCACCTTTCCCTGGGAATCAAGCAGCAGAATGAGGACAGGGAGCACTCACTGCACACCCTGCCCTGAGACCTCTCAGCACCTCCGCAGCTCCCGAGAGGGAGATGCAGCTGATGTCACCACTGGGCTTTTTGGAACCATTCCCTGAGGAGAAACCTCATTTGAGCCATTTCAGAAGGTACCTTGGACCCTGAGGATAACCAGACTCAGTGAAGGGAGATGGAAGGAGAAAACTCTCTCTTTAGATGGCTGCAGAACAAACTGGGCACACTGGGTGAGTTTCTTCTCAAGTAAGAAGGCAAACAGGCATTGGAAGGACATCAATTCACCAAAGTCAAGGGTTAATAGCCCTGTGCTGCTTTTTGGGGGACCTCTATGAGTTTGTGTTGCTCCTAATGATGGTTACAAATAGTTGCAAACTTGCTATAACTCTGTTCTGTGAAACTTCCCATGTCATACAGGTGAATTTAAGTGATGAAACTCACAGGCTTTACTTCTAGATCATTGCTTAAGCTGGTGTCTGATTTACAAGGAATGATTAAAATAAAACCGTTTTTATCATTAAAAGCAATGGATGCAAATCAAGAGAAGAGTAAATAAGGTATGATCAACAACAGGAACTGGTTAAGCACAGATCTGTTATCACACCCTGATCCTCTAGAAGAAAGCTCCTCTCCCACAGAAAATATTTTTAATTGCTTGGACAAGAAAGCAGATAAATGCTTCAGGGAACAACACCATATTGGCAAATAATGGACAAGAGAAGATTCTTCATCTCTAAATCTGTAATAAAACTTTCACTATTCCCCAACAGGATTGTTTTATGTTTTAAACATGATTTTTAGTTTCTAAAGGCACCCATACTTAATTTGTTTCTGAAGTTTTTACTTCTTAACCCTTTTAAACAAATCTACACCATAATGTTTTCACCCACTACTAAACCTTCTCCAAAGTGCCATCTGCAATAAATGCTGCTTGCACTTTTTTTTTTAAATAAGGTGTGCCCCAAAGTCAAGACCTAAAACATTACAAGACCAGGAAGCTAAAAGTCACAAAGTGGAAAACTGGCAGATTTCAGAATAAACCAAATATCCATGAGACTGAAGAAGTGGCCAAAAGATCCCATGCCCCTGGGAGGAAAATAAATGGAGTTTTCTCTAGTGGTTTCAAGAAAGGCAGCCTTTGAAATTCAGATTTTATCAGTTTTAGAGTGTTACCAGCCTGGGAGATGAGGACAAAACCTGTTCCCACTGTTTGAGTAAAAGATCTAATAATTCAAAAGACTAAACAAGAAACACCAAACATCAAAAAAATTAAACAGACTTTCAAGTTCAATGTCTGCCTTGAATAAAATGGTCATTTAGGGAATGTTTCCCTCTCTGAAGGATGTGAGATATGGGAAATAATTAGTGAGAGTTTTCAAGTGAAAAAAATATATATATAATCACAATTTTTTCTTATCTCTGCCTGTGTTCCAACACAGACACCCAGAAATTTATGGGACTCAAAAGTAACTTATGTGTTTGAGAGAGGCAGCAGAAAAGAAGGAGAAATTATAATTATTTCTTGAATGTTGAAGAAGCCTGAAATCAAACACTTCCTGTGAAGTGGTTGATAATTTGAAAATCCAGGTTAGAATTAGGAAGGAATATTTACCCTCTCATTTGAAACTCTGAGACTTCCCTTTCCTTCTGCCTGCTTAGAAACTTTGAAAGTTTCTGCCCATAGCAAACACAGCATAAGAAAAGTATGCTTATCTCATGAATAAAAGCAAAAATCTTTTAAAGCCATGCGGATAATAAGAGGGGAAAAACAGGAGAGGCAAATTGTGCCAAGTAAACAGGATAGGTTGGAGCTGGCACGAGTTGGGACACACAGTTTAGACAACCTGGCCTCCATCCACTTATTTGGGTGCCACATAATTTTATTTCATTTATGATCTCTGAACCATGCTGCAAGAGGGAAATTAACATCTCTATTTTCACTAAGGATGACCTGGGACACAAAGGGACCAAAGAGCAGAGGATCAAAGGCTGTCCTCAAAGCTGAAAGAAATTCTTGGTTTCCACAACCAGAAATAATTCTTCTGTGGAGATTCCTGGTCATAAAATCTAAGTATGCACTGAGTTTGCTGCAAGAAAGTTTCTGAGGTTTCTCTTATGCAGACAAGAATCTTGTAAAGTCTGTCCTCATTATAATCTGAATCAGAATCCTAAAGTTTTGCAGGATTTCTGTCACTTCCCATTCTGGATGCTGAAGACAAATAATGATGCTCCACAGGTACCTGTTTCTTTCCAATACTGATGCAAAAACAGCCCAAATAATGAATTTACATTAAGCCAGACAGCACAAAGGAATATCAACAGAGACCACAGCATTTTCCTACACAGCTCCAAGCAGAAAATGAGTATTTAAGGCCAAATTTAATAGAATTATATTGCAAGGTAATGAAGTTCAAGAAGGATATCAGCACGAAACCTTCTCTTCAGACTAAATCGAGGTCAGACTAATGGAAATCACAAATAAAAGAAGGTGGTGGCAGCACAAACCAGTAAAATAATTTTCCCCATTAAATGTTCTGTTCCTTTAAGGAACAGGGGGTCCTCGTGGAATTTTTCTTTTAAAATGGACTTAATGTCTTACTGAAAAACAAAAGGCAAATACATTAAAAGTGGTAATAAAGTAATTTTTGAGGCATTATTGTCCAGAATTTAATTCAGTAACCCATGTTCCTTTAGCAACGTGCCAAGTGACATTACTATTATAACAGTCCAAGCAATTTACTTGTCAGCAGTAACACCTAACAGAACTCCTTAAAACAAGTAGAAAATACACAGAATATAAATTCAACTTCCATTAAGAAGTTTAAACAGGAGTGATCAGATACAGTGACAAGAAAAAAAAAATCATTATAACTTTAATTTTTCAACCCTGTTGAGATTTCTTAGTCCAACACTGGATGAACTTCATGGTCTCTCAAACCTTGATTATTTTTTTGTTTGAAATCAAATTTCCATGAGGACCTCAAGACTAAATAATTTTCATTGGCCTCAATTCAAGCCGTTTGGTTTGTGTAGAGGTTCTTGGGTTAATCACAAGCAATTACACAAACAAGACACCAACTTCTGCATTCCTACAGTTCAATGGAAGTAAACACAAGCAAATCAGATGCTGCTTTCTTTCTCTCTCTCTGAAACAAAAAGTTGTTCAGTAAGTTCAAACTCAAAAGGCTCCTGAGTGACTGCAGCAGGGAAATAAAGGTTTTTTTTGTTTTGTTTTGTTTTTTTTTTTTACTTCTGTAGGGAAAATTCCTGAAAATTCCCTGCCTTACCGGATGTCTTTGTTCCTGTTGCTGTCTGTAAAGATGAGCTGCTGCAGGACACAGGCTTGGACTGCAGCCAGAACTCCACATGGACCACCCTGGGGGGAAAACGGGACAAGGGGGAAAATTTTCATCCAGAAAAAAAAAAAATTAATAGTAGTATTTACAAAGGTAACTTAAATTCAGTGATTAAATTGTCTTCATATTCCAAACACCTGTTCATTTATTTATTTTTTTTTTTTGTGTGGTTTGCTCTCCTCTCCTCATTCCTTCTCCCCACTGCAAATATTTAGCCCAGGTTTAAAACAGACTATCACAATTAAAACGTTTCAAAAACAGTAATTAATTTACCTTGTGCCAAAAAAAAAAGAAGAAAAAAAACCAGCACTATAACATTACTCATAAGATTTCACAAATCCATCATAATTAAGGAAAGTTCCAGGAGCAAAAAAAACTTACACAACTCGTAGACCTTGGGAGGAGAAATAAAGGGAAGAGGAGACATACATCCATTGACTTTTCTGTCTTTTTGTTCTTTTCTGAATTTAATTTACAAAAAAACTCCTGGTACTCTTTCTAATGATTCCACACCTCCTTTCTCTTTTGCTCTATGAGCAAAAATCTGATGGATGCTGGGGAAAACCCCTGTGAGCTCCCCTCCAGCCCAAAGCCATCCTTCCATCCCTTTCTTTCCAGCCATGACTTTTCAGTGCTCTCTCTGGCTCTAGGGTTTTGTGCAAGCCAATGCAAATCTGTGTTTTTAAAAGTGTTTTCCTGCCTATTTTTCCTGAAAAGATCTAGACATCTATCATGTCAAAAGAAATGTGGGGTTTTATTTAAATCTGGGATATATGAACTAAAATCTTCTGATTCCTACTGAGCTGCATTTTAATTTTCAAAGAGAAATCAAATCTGGGTGTTTTCCAAGGACTGAAAACAAGCCTTGCTCTTGTACCTCCTCTCAGCACCTTGAGTTCCCACCTGCATCACTGAACAAAGATTTCAGGTTTCAGTACAGCCATGTGCAACTCAGATCCTCCCTCTCACTGGGGAAGAGCAAGAAAACCAAGAAAGCTTGAATCCTTCAAATTCTCAGTCTCAGAGGAAAAAAAAATCACAATACCAAGAAACGCCATATTAACTTGAAATTTTATGGAAAGCAGATTCATAGCTGGTCTGGGCTTGTGCAGCACACAGGGCTGACATCACAGACACCACAGAGCCACCCATCAAACTCCTCTCAAAACCCTGCAGGACAGGGGAAAGGGCAGCCAACACTGCTGTTTTCACACAGCAATGTGATTAAAGGATCAGTTTAATTCTCTGATTGTCCTAAGTGCAGCACCAAGGGAAAGGGACTGCAGGTAAATGCAGCATAGAACGTAAAAAATAACCTAATTCCTGGAATTAGGAAACAGCTTGGATATCGACACCTTCCCATTTCTCATTTATATTATATATACTCTGCCTCTGTAGATTTATTTAAAAAATTGATGAGTGAATAATCTGAAGAATATCAAGAAAAAAACAAGGGTCTTGTCAGTCCATCAGAGCCTCTTAGTCAAAAAGGAAATTACAGGGTTTATTCTAAATATCTTCCTATAGCACCACAAAAACTTTAGAAAGAACTAAACAGTTGTTCAGCTGAATTAAATTTTGGAAGTGAGGAAGAAATATATAAATGACCAGGGAAGGCACAATCTCAGCAAAACACCATTCCTGCACTGGAATTCATGGTGGGGAATTTAATGGCCAGTGAGTGGCTGGAAGTGATGAGACATCCTTTCTCTAGGCTGGAAACACCAAATAACATTTACTGTGGGCCAGAGACCATCACTGCCACGGTTCCTTTTGGAGTTTAAATTAAGATTTAATATCTTCTTTTTCTACCAGGCTTTGTAAGATAAGCAGCTTTCTTCTGAGATCATCAGCCTAATGAAATATTTAACTAGATGAGGTAAGTTAATTAAACATCTTAATGACATGTTTATTAGCCATTGTTCTTGCCTCAAAGCCTCTCTTCCCCTCATTTCTGTATAATGGTCTGCTTCTCTCAGGCCAGATAAAGATTTTCTGCATCAGCACAGAGGCTTAATGAGAGTTCTGTACAGAGGAGCCCCCAAGAGTTCACTGAATTCCTCAGATCCCTGTTCCTGAGGGGAGAGATTTTGTGTGGAGACCCCAGGAGCAGTGCACAGCCACAGGGCTGGCACAAAAGCATCCAGCACTGGGCAGGATCCATCCTTCCAAGGGCTCTGGTGGATTCTGGGGGCAGCTCCATGACCCTGGGCTGAGCCTGTGAAACCAAGGTGAGCACACAGAGCAGAGAGGGGTGAAGCACTGGCTGTGAGCCAGGTGCTCCATCAGGGCTGGAAGGGAAGAGCTCAGACAAATCCCTGAATGCCCTGGATCAGAAAGCACCAAAAATCTCCCTGGGTTGGGCAGATGCTGTCCAGGCTGGCCCAAGTCATGGCCACAAAAACTTGGTGGTTTTACGAGCTGTGGTCACCACGGGGACCTGCTGGACATTCCAGATGTGTTCACCTGCTGGATGTTTCCAGGGGATTGATGAAAACCTCGCTGTAGGGAAGAGCTGGGATCCTGTGGCTCCAGGAGAAGTGAGCAGTGCCAGAGTCCCAGGGAGCCTGCAAGGTGTTTGTTCTTTTTATTTTAGGAATGAACTCCATCACCTGACCCCAGCATCTTCAGGAAGTAAAAATCAACAGGGGATTTTCCAGGTGACTCTTGCTACATCTCATTTGGAGTCAGACCAAGCTGCATCTTAAATTTGTTTGGCCCTAGTATCATTTCTATCTTAAACTCCACCCTTGATTTATTATTCTTTTACCACCACTAGTTTTCAGCTGCAGTGGCTCCTCTTCCTCCCTGTGAATAATTCCCCAGCACACACATACACATTTGCAGAATTTCTGCAGCTTTTTCACATTTTCCTCCAACCGTCTGAAGTCTCCCATCACAACTTGACAAGGTGACAACATCCACTGGTAACCATAATTTAAAGAAAAAGTCTTTAGAAAACTGATTTTTTTCACTGCTGAAACACACAGCCTTTGCAAAGTCAGTGCAAAAAGAAAAGATCACTGTTAGGAAGGAATTTACAGTACCTTTTTCTGCACAATGCCATATTTTAGCTGTGGGATATTGTTAAATGTAAAACTCTGGATTTTCCATTCTTCACTGAAGCAACAAAGACTAGAGCCAAACAGAAGATTTTTTAATTCCTATAAAAGAAAGGAAAAAAAAATCTCATTTTAAAAACAAATCCAAAACACAGTAACTTGTAGAAGAGAAAGGAATGTGGAATGGGTAATGACTAACTCTGTACAACCACCCTCTTCTGTTTTATCCATACTGTAAATAGCAACACCCCAATGAAAAGGACCAGTATTTTCCTTTTCCTGCCATATTCCTTCCACTCATAATGCTGGGAGCAGCTCAACACTGGAAAATATTTATGTCTCATGTCTGGGGCACAGTTTCTCATGCAAGCATCCCAGAACATTGCCTGAAATTTAACAGCTGGAAGAGCAACCAACGGCGATATGAGGGAGAAAACAACCTTTTAATATGTTATGTATGGGATAAATGTGAATTAAATGTTTGATTTCTGTACTTCAGGTGACACAAATCCAGACCTCAGCCCTGAACAACTGCAGACCACAACCACACAGCAATAGCCACACTGAATAAATTGCATTCATGCTAAAGCAGAGCTCAGAAAATTAAAAAAAAAAAAAAAACTGCTCAGGGCTGGTAGAGTTACTCCAAGCTCTTAGATCTACAAATTAAACTGGAACACACCCTCATTATTTGGTCTGGGTTTTTTTTCTCCTCTGTCTGAATGGGAAGGCAAAGTATTTAATAATTTCATCTTTGCTCAAAATAGGGGAGATAAGGAAGGCAGAAACAGTGACAGGGGAATAATAACCCACTGTCAGTGGAAAGGACTGGAGAATAAGCACATGAATAACTGACTAGAGGCATTAAGGAAATAATACAAACTTAATTAAAGCTATTATCTGTGCTTCAAGTGGGCTGATGCATGAGGGGTATTTTTCTGAATCTAGGCATCCCTAAATGACTTTGTCACCCGGACAAGGAATATACTCAGGAATACAGCACATGTTCAAAAGTGCAGCACAGAGCAACCCACTGCAGCTTCAGCTAAGGAAACTCAAATAACAACCTCACAAATCTATATTTACCATAATTAGTCTTACTTTTGCAAGAGAAATATCAATTGCCTTTGATACTATTTGAAGCATATAGATTGTTGAAAGGTCTGGAGTCTTATTAACTTCTCCAGTTGCCTCTTCATCCTCAACATCGACTGAAAGAAAAAAAAAAAATTCCAATGTTGGGTGGAAAGAATTGTTTACCCCAGCACACTCAGTGCTAGGGGCTGATCAACACAAAAACTAAAATTTATTGTCTTTATAAAAAGGAAAATACAGTTTTAGCCAAAAAGAGCAGATCAAAATACATTGTTCGATTATTTCCTAATGATTTCTTTATCTTACCTGAAAGTTTATAGGAAATGCAATTGCTCAAGATCAACTCTGAGTTACAAAAGAAGCCACTCCTACTTATTTATTTGGTCATAGCTGCCTGAGCAATTCAAAAGATGACAAAGCCAAAGTGAAATTTAATATAACTTACCCAATTCTAGGAGTTCTTTCATCTGATCTTCTTTACAGCCAGGAGATGTTGGAGACTTCCTACATGAAATAGAAACAAGAAATTAAGGACAAAATGTTCATTTGAAATGAGAAAGGTTGTTTGGATAAATGGTAAGAAATAAGGAGCATTCCCACACAAGGTTATAACTTTTACATGTGTGTGTGTGCATGCATATACATATATATATATATACACATGTATATACATATATATATATATATGGTCTAAGAAATAAATGGGCTTAGAGGAAAGCCTTTTCCAGTGGAAGAAAGCTGCATTCCAGGAGCTCATCAGGAAAAGCAGCCAGTACAGAGCAATACCCTGTGTTTGATTTGGGATTTCAGGCCTGTCCCAGCATCAATCTCATTTCATTTGTGTGATAGGACAGATCGGGTCATAAAATAAAATTTAAATCCCTGACAGGGATTAGGGTACAATTCAAATTAGTTATTAAACTACTTGAAATATCTGAATAATTAAAGTGGGAATAGGTCTTAGACTGGCTCCTTTACCAGGATATTATTTTAATCCACTAAGAGGGATCAGTTGTTCAACTCCTCTTGTGATTTAATTGTGTATTACACAATTAAAAGGTTAGAATTCATACGAGTAACTATAAAAAGGACTACGCATTTAAATTTGGCTCTGAAGTGAGAGCTGAAATAAAATGTTATGTTTTGGGAGACTAGATGGGTTTTATTATTCCTGTTGAAATCACACCAAAACGAATTTGGAATCAAGGAAAACTTTTGAGTAACCATTTCTAAAAACACTAAAAATTGACTTTCTTTCTTCCCTCCCCCCCCCCCAAAAAAAAAAGCAATACTGTATCACTGGCTTTTGCTCTGGAAAAAAGGTATTGCACAGACAATCCTTTCAAAACTAGTATGGAATAGTTTCCTCAGCAACATTCTTTGTGAGCATGGTATTACAACAACAACTGCTGTCATGCCACATACTTTCCATGAGCTTATTTTCCTTTTCAGAATATGAAATAATAACCCCAGAACGCAGACATATCACACTCAGGATTTGCCCAGTTTAAAGGCATTTTGGCAGCTTTCTCACAGATAGTATTTGGTACTGTAAGAATAGAAATCTTTCTCTTTTTAGCTATAAATAAGTTAAAGGACTGAGGCAATGAAATGTGGGTGGCCCCGATTTGGGCCAGACAGAATGGAAATGAATCACCCACATTCTAGGAACTTCAGGTAAAAATAAATGGGAGGCCCAGCAGGTCAATAAAAATAAGAGGACTGAGAGCAAATTTGTGTAGTGGCATAAGCAGCACCGAGCTCCCACTGGATATTACAGTATTTTAATGGGATATAGAATTAAATACAGTTGATTGTGGTATATTTTACAACACAGTTAGATCTCCCCTTGATGTTTCCTAACATGAGTTTCAGCTGAGATTCCCTTCCCATAGCTGCTTGCTACTATTTTTCTCTCTCCTGGTCAATGAAAGCATCTTAATGAGAATAAATTCACCCATAAAACACTTCTCAGCCAAGTCATGTCACTCAGGCATAACCAAAAGCCACGTTTCTGTTTTGTCTGAGATTGCACACTATTCTCTCTTCTTTTCTAGTGTTTCTTCAATAATTAACACCTTCCAAGGCCAGGTTGGACAAGTCTTGGAGCAATCTGATCTAGTGGGAGGTGTCCCTGCCCATGGCAGGATGGTCTTTAAGGTCTTTTCCAACAAAACCATTCTGTGATTCTGACACAATGCAGCACTACAGCTTCCATTTAGAAATTAAAATACAGCCACCCATAGTACAATTCACATACACAGCTCACCTGGCACCAGTTTTTGCAGAGTTAATTCTCTCTGAAAATTCTAAAAGATGTTGGTTCTTCATCCATTCCAGGAAGAACCAAGCCCGGGATGCAAAGTGCTCTGAATTCTCAAGGCTGAGAATTCCCATCAATCTGAGGAAAGCACTGACACCTAAGATTAATGTTGGGTGTTTTCTGCTTAAGTGGGGGATTTTTGCAGGTGGAGGTTCCCCCTCCTTGAGGGGAACTTGCGTTTCTCAAAACAGCCACGATGTTTATTGCAATTTCCATTTCAGCAGAGGGCTGCTGTTCCAGGAAAATTTATTGTAGGTGTAAATCCATTCAGTTGGAACACTTAGGGAAGGGGGAAGTCATCCATCACAGCAGGAAAATGGGACAGGAAGAAAATACATTTCATTCTAAACATACTATACAGTACTTTCTCTAAATATTTGAACATTCCACTCTGGCCTCCAAGCACTGTAGGAAAATGGATTTACAGAGAGGAGGTGAGCTTGCAGAGAGGGAGCTCCTTGGCACAATAATGGATGTGCATTCCACCACTTCCTATTTACACCAACACTCACAAGAGGTCAAATAAGCAGAGGGGCTTAAACATCAGTGGCTTTAAGGTGACTGTGGTGGTAAAACCCATTTTCATTGCCAGACTGCAACAGCTTCTCTACTGGATGTAGAATAGGCAGACATATCCAATATTCTTGGAACAGTGAGTAAAATATGCAGAGTAGATAATTGAAATATAACCTCTATTGCTGTCTGAAAAAGGGTAAAAAAGGCCATTCCATGTGGTGCAGCTTGTCACTGCTGTGGGGCACAATTATAAAACCCGAATTATCAAAAGCAACTGCAATGATGCAAAAGGACATGATCACAATCAATGCCAGGAGATATTTTTCTACAGGAAAAAGGTCTTCTCATGAGGATTTAATATAAGTTCTATCATGTTGGCAAGTCTGGTTGACAAAGGTAACAGAGGCTCATACACTTAATTTCCCCAAATTTCCTTTTTAGAGAGGACCTGCATCTGATCTGACTTGAACGTTTGCAGCACAAAATATTATCTGGCGAACAGATGACAGATAGATTTGTGAACACTGACAGATATACAACAGGTAGATGAGAAACTTGGCACTGAAAGAGTAATTTCTAATAGAAGTGGTCACTTCTGACAGAAATAGATCCCCTCACACATGACTGCATTTGTCCTGCTGAATTTTACTAACTGTGACAAGGTGCTATCTTAGTGGAGAAGATTTGCATATAAAGCAAGAGCTATTATAATCAGAGGTTGAGCTACAAGATGGTTTGAAGTTGACCTGATAAGTTGGGCTCACCTGAACACAAAGTTCATCATCACAGGCTATGAATGAATATTTATCTCCAGCTACAAAATCAGAATTATAATAAAAAGGGAGCTGCTTTGTTCCTACTGTTCTCCAGCAGAGATTTTGGAGTGTGACATCCTCCCACTGGAATTTCCACGGAGCTCAGTACCACCTGTGTGAACTCATCACTATGTTCAGCAACTCTAAACTGCTGCCAGCAAAATAAACAAGAATCACAAAAATTTTTTTTTAAAAAAAAAGGCAATAAAATTCCATGGAATAAAAATGTACAGCGCCCTCAAGACACTACATAAAGCCATAAAGCACAGAAAAGGGTTCCCAGATCTTGGAACTCTATCAATTCACATCAGTGGAGATGAATCCAACCCTCTGCTCTGCTCACCATCCATAAAATACCCACTTTGCCTGGTTTGGGCCTTCAACTCTTAGGTAATTTAATTTTTAAGGATGTAGGATATTTGTGGTCTTCTATTTCCTGAGGTCAGAAACCTCAGACTTTTAACCAAACCATGGTAACCTGACAGGTACCAGAAATATAAATGATCTTCCTGAAAACTAATATCAACTGTTAAATTGGGAGATAGAATCTTACACTTGGGATGGGGTATTCTCTTATCTCATCTTATTATAAAAAAAAAGGTGAATTAAAAAAACAGGTTACTGGTGAGCCCACATAGATTTTACCTGGTAAAGTAATCGTAGGGGTAAATAGGGGTAAAAAAAAATCCTTTTGCTACCTGCACACAACTGGTGGCTTTTTTTAAGGAGCAAGTAATTCCACATAGTCATGGAATAGTTGGCACTGGAAGACACCTACATGATCCTCTAATGCAAATTCTCAACTGACCAACTGCATTTCAGGCAACAGGCTGGACCTCTCCAGATTTTCCTCCTTTCCAAAAATAAATAAATTATACAGAAGCCATTTGTCACTTCCAGTAATTGCAAAGTGCCTCTTCCTATGGAGTGCTGGAAAAATACTAAAAGGGCAAATGGCAGCCCCACAGATATTACACCACGGGCTCTGCTGCCATAAATCCATTGGCACCACACGAAAGTCACAATAGTTTGTAACTTTTATTTTAGGCCCTTTTTTCCGGTCCAAGCATTATGTTGTAAAAGGTGTTACGCAGCTCCAGGCACTTGAAGGTTTTCACTCCTGATTTGGCAACCACAATGTCTCTTTTCATCCCTGGGAGAGTCAAATCCACACTCCCCACGGGTGAGCCCGTTCTGGTGGACAGACATTCCTCTGCTGCCAGTTGTACGAGTCAAATCCAGACTTACTCCCTGGAGCAAGGGAGCAGAGGAGGAACCAGGAGGGGTTGGTTCCTCTCTCCAGGAAGGTGTGGCTGCAGTGTTCTCACCGTGTTTCCTGCCCCCAAAGCACTCCAAAGCACTGGAGATGATGCAAAGGGTGGCTCGAAGGACAAGGCAGAGGTCCCAGACAAAGGTGGAAGGAAATGTGCCAACGTAATTTACTCCTGGGCTGCTCCAGCGCCGCGTTCCTTTCCGCTCTTCCCTCTGGAACTCTGACTCAACTCCTACTCTCCAGAAATGCCACCCCAGCCCAATGCATCCTCTTCCTCTCACAGTGGGGAAAACTGAATTGGTTCCTCAGGCATTGCTCACACACACACTGAGAATAACCTGGAATAACCTGGGGCTTTCTGGCTGGTTTTAAATGAGATCAAGTCCAAAATGACCCGGTCATGGCAGCTCAGACCTCATTCCACAGAACTGGCTGTCCAGGTGCTGAGGACTTTCAGGAGCTGCTCAGCACCTCCCAGGATCAAGACTTTACTACTCACCCAAGTGCCAGGAATTATTGTAGACAGAGCCATCCCATCCCACACACCGATTCTGTGCATAACACTGAAATACTGCAGCCCACCAGGTAAACAATACAGAATATTGCTACAAAACTTACTTTTGCACCAAAATGCACAGTAGGAAAGACTGAAGCCAAGCAAAACTGCTAGGTAAATAATGTACATTACATAACTCTGCTGGAACTATTTTTTCCTTTCAGTTGGAAATTCAAGTTTATTTTTTTTTAAAAATACCACTAAGCTGGAAAGTTAATTAGTATTCTTTATGAAACGAGACATTCACATATTAACCTTCAACAGGCATTGAATTCTCCTTTTTCACTGTGTCAAGAAATTATCAGTGCAGTCCAGAAACCTCCTGGGTTGCTCGTGCTCTGCTTTGTAGCTTACACTGACTGAGGGAACAGCAAATCCTGCTCAGGACTTGCTCAGAAACTCATGGCCAAGGTTCTCTGCCAATCCCTTATGCAGAACAGCCCAGATTTTGGCTGGGGATGATGCAGGATAAAAATACAGGAGAGGATCTTTACAGTTTTAGGCCCTCAACCATCTATAATTGACAGGTATTGGCTCAGTCCTCACATGGAAAATAAGCTTTTTTTATTCCTGTTAATAACAGAGAGCACGAATATCAATCCTTTAAGGACATAATACTTTCAAAGTAATATTTTGAAAGTGTTATGGTCCTTATAATATTTATACAATAATATTTTGAAAGTGTCAGATATCTAGAAGAACAAAAAACCAAAAAAACTAAACAACCCTGAATATATTCTTAAGGATTTAAGGGATTTCTTTAAAGATCTGTATTTTTTCCCTCTAGGGATTTTTTATTTCTATAAAAAAGTTTTCGGGGCTTTTTTTTTTTTTTTGTGAACATATGAAAGGGCAAAATTTTCACTGACACAATGAGTTCACCGGTACTGTGATTTTATAATGCTGAGGACCAGGCCACAAGCAGAGGGCAGCAGTTCTTGCCCTGTTATCTGAGTCACAGTGTGACAATGTTAGAGACACCCCTAAATAAATAAATAAATGGGGGAAATATAAAACAAATCAGTAAAATCTAGCAGAGTAACTGCAGCAAAAGTTCAGAGCAGGAAAGATAAAAATATTCAGCAGACAGTACAAGCTTCAGACAAAAAAATGCCTAAAGAAACACAAAAATACTTTAACAGAGGTGAGTATGTAGCAAGGAACACCAGTCAAAAAAATCAACTTCGGCTATGGATAAAAGGACAAAAAATAGCAAATGGAAGGTGAACACAACAACAACAAAAACTTCCTTATAATAAGAACTGCTAGAAAGTGGAATGTATTATCAGGGGAGAGGTGTCACTTGAGTCATTTAAGATTGAAGCAGACAAAACCTGGAAAAGATATTACGGCAAACATAAATACATACATCAGTGATTAATGTGCCATAGAAAGAAATTACCCTAAAAGTTCTTTCCCATCCATAATTTCTAAGATTCTATGAAATATGAGTAATACTCCACTTGGTGTCTATGGCAACTCCCTAACCCAACCCTATCCATGTTAGAATGCAGGGCACTGCTAGAACATGGTTTCTTACCAAAGAACGAGGGATATTTTGGGAATGGGAAGCACTGAGCAGTGCCCAGCTGTACTGAACTCAGCACAGACTGGGGCAGGAGAAGACACCCTGGCTCTGAGCTCACTGGAACTTTCCTGGTGCTGAAATGCATGGGAGGGGCTCAGCATTGGGTTGGGAAAGGCACCTGAATCCAATTTCTGTAAAGGCAGCAACTGCACCACTTAATCAGTGGCTTGTCTTCATTTTCTTCTGCCTTCACTCAGAGTCTGGATTAAAAACACGGATGGGACAAATTTTCTCCTGTTCAGACTTGCTTGTTTATTAAATCTTATCTAAAGTACAGAGAGTTCTGAGACACTTCTAGCTAAAAAGCTAAAAGTGAGCAAAATGGAGACAAATCCAGCTAGTTACAAGGTCTTTTAAAGCCAAACATTCCAATAAAGAACTAACACCTCTATTATTTATACTTTTGACCCAATAACCAAACTCCGGTGACCCTCAGGGCAGCACTAACTGTCCAACCAGAAACTACTGCCTGAAAGAATGAAGGAAGAAGAAGAAGAAGACAGTAAGGAGACACCACCCAAAATCCCCCATCTTGTCCCATACCTATTACTATACTATAAAAACCTCAAATTCAAAACCCTTCACCATGTGAAATCACACACTTCTATTTAACTACACACCAGTGATTCTATCTCCATCACTCAATTTTGGGATCCTTCTCCAAGGCCTCAGGTCAAAAGCAGCGTTCTCCAGGGGGGGTCAGTGCCAGAAAGCACAGAAAGCTCAAAACTCCCAGGTTTCTGGGATCCAACAAATCTCCACAGCCATAAAGCAGCCCCTGGTGCCTGGAACACCCCTGTGCAGTGGCAGAATGGTGGCAGGAGAGCAGCAGCACTTCAGCCAGCACTGCTGGCCAGGCACAGGGGGCTGGGTAATTCAGGGGATTGCTCACAATGCAAGGATGAGTGCAGAATCAATTATCCTCCCTGCTCCTGGAACTGCACACATCTCTGCCTCTGGACAATGGCATTCACTGCTGCATCCCTCTGCTCGCTAATGGCAGCAGGAAATTTTTGTTCTGGCCTCACGATACTCCCAATTCTTTGTGCCTTTCTGATTCTCAGCCATTCCCTTGGAGTTCCTCTGAAATATCCTTAATTTCAGGTCCTGATTGCAGATTTCCCTTGGTCCAGTTTTTTCCCCTTTTTTCTGATTTCAGTGCTCTGATTCTAATTTTATGCTGTTTTTCTTGGAACTGGGGGAAGGAAACTGGTTGGCTTTATATGTGAAAACCAGAATTTCAAGCATCACATGTTCCTCTTCATAACTACCAGAAGAGAAACGGAGCTGTACAAATCAAATCTCCCCATCTAACAAAAGATGGATTGCTCCCCATCAGCAAAAGGTGGCTGCACCCTCCTGAAGAACTTCCACCTCGGATTTACTCATCCAAAAAATTATTTATTCAGCTGACAACTGGAGGGTTTCCACAGCACCACCACACTTTGTTTGCACTGATAAACTTAATGGAAAATCAGAAAAACACTTCAGGGGTTGCAGAAGCAACAACTGCAGCACATCTCTGCAGTCAAGACAAAAGAACTCTTTCTCAACTGTTCTGAAGTGGGTTTTTCTTGACTTTCCCCAGTTTTGTTTGCTCAAGCTGTGAAATGGAGAAATCTTGACCTTCTAACCCCACGTAACCTTCCCAAAAAAGTGATTATTCATTGTGGCTTCTTTCCAAAAAAGCAGTACAAATTCTTTAACGCAAGGAAAGTCATGAACTTCAACACCCATTCATTTTTTCACAATTTCTAAAGATCATTAATTCCATTCCACTCATTCTTTATTCTGTGTGCTGAGGTTAATGATAAATATTCCCCTTGGGATTCAGCACCAAGGAGAATCACAGGATGATTTAGAGGTCACCTGGCCCAACTCTACTTCAAGATATTAAAGGAAGCAGGAACCTTTCCTTGCTGCCATTCAAGGCTGTACCCAGGATAAAAGTCTCAAGAAAATCTTTAATAATTTGTTCCCTGTGGCCTGAGCATGTTTCCCTCAACATCATCTCTCCCAAGTTCCTACGAATTTTAAGAAACCACAGATAGAGCAATTTTTAGGTGGAATCTTGGATCAGTCACTTGGACAGGGTACTTCTGAATTTAGGTTTTTATTCCCTTCAAAATCTCTTAAAAAAAAGAAAAAAAAAGCAGTGAATAATCCACATTTTACTTGGCCTTGTACACAACTGAGAGGAACAGGGAATCAACAAAAAAAGGGGGATACTCCTTTGAAGATGAACAATAAACAACAGCATCAAAATGATCTGAAAGGGGCTTCAAATTCTCCACTGAAGTGGCACAGAGACATAAATGTCATTTTCAGCTTGTTAAGTTAAATAAAATTGCTGTGAAGGAACATGGAGGAATTACTGACATACTTCTGTGTAAGTATGTTGTGCACTGTTTGCACAACATCACCACATCCCAGCATTTAAATCTTGGCTCAAATAAGATGGAGACTCCCTTTTTCCAAGGAATCACATGGGGCCATGGATACAAATTACTCCTGGGAACATTCCAACTGGGAACAAGGGGAAACTTTTCAGGAGAACAATCAGCCACTGGAACCATTCCCCAGGGAAAAGTGTTGAATTCCCAAACCCTGGGCACTTTTAAGATCTGGCTGGACAGGGTGCTGGGTCACCTTGTCTAGACTGTGCTTCTGCCAAGGAAGGTTGGACCAGGTGATCTTTGAGGTCCCATCCAACCTGGTGTTGTGGGATTCTGTGAATTGAGAAATTAAATTGGCTGCTGTCAGCTTACAGCTGAGCAGAGATGAAGATTTGCTGCCACCTACATATTGCTTTTCTCGTGGATTAACTAAAAACAAAAATTCTTTAAAAAAAATAACAACAAAAAAAACCACCTTTAGAATCTGGGTAGGTATGCAAACTCCACAGCATATTATATATTTTTTTAATGAAATAACCCTTCATGACTTGGCAAAAAATACAATCATGCCAATAAAGAACCATCACTGACCCCTGTAATTTCTTTCATTAAAAGGTGTGAGTCAAAATGCTGTGCATATGCATTTCCCTAGGATATTTTGATGGCCAGGTATTCTTTTAAAGCTTGGCAGTAGTTTTACTTCCAATTTTCTCTCATATGTTTGCACAGGATGCCTTCAGCTTGCATGCTCTAACAGCACTTTTGGGACTGGAGAAAAGAGAGTCAAAAAGTAAATGGAAGGAAAAGTAAGATTTATCTTCTGGGAACAAAACCAGAATTGCAGATGCTGTAAGCGAACCAGCTGTGGTTAATCCTACGGAGGTTTTCAGCTGCTCATCTGAATACTCAGATTAGCATTTATTTCAGGTACCAGAGGATGGAAGAGGATCCAGACAAATATCCACTCCCACATGGTAATTTTTCGTTCTTTAAAACGCTCAATCACTTTGGCCAAAACCTGCAAGGCTCCCAAACACTGCAGGATTTGGCTGAAGGGAAATAAAACTCTTGCAAGAGCCAGCACTTCCATTGTGGGTGTTTATTTAGGGGCTCTATTCCTTGCACTGCCCTCCAGGAATCTCAGCATCCCTGCTGGCTTCTGTGGGTGCTCCCAGGAGCTCAGAGCTCAGCACGGATCCAAAGGCTCTGCTGGCTGCAGCTCGCAGTGCCCAGCAGGAATGAACCCCTGCAAACAGGCTCTGCTTAGCAAAGGGCTCCCTCTCCTGCTGCAGCTGACACCAAAGCAGCTCTCTGAGGACAGGGAATGGTTTCCGAGCCCTCCCTGCGGGGTTGGAGCACGGACACCATGGCAGCACATTGGCAAGGGTTAGGAAGTGCCAGCGTGTCCACATCTGAGTGAAGCCAGCATTAGAGAGCTGTTTAGGCTGGAAAAGATCTCTCAGATCATCCAGTCCAACCACTGCCCCCAGCACTGCCACCTTCACCACCAAACCCTGTCCCCAGGTGCCACATCCACACGTCTTCTGAACACTTCTAGGGGTGCTGACTCCATCACTGCCCTGGGCGGGCTGTTCCAACGCCCGACCATCATTTCAGTGAAGAAACCTTCCCTACTATCCAAACTAAATCTCCCCTGACACATCCTGAGCCCGTTTCTTCTCCTCCTGTCCCTGTTCCCTGGCGGCAGAGCCCGATCCCCTGAAGTGTCCCCTCCTGTCAGGGACTTGAGGAGAGTGACAATGTCCCCCGTGAGCCTCCACTTCTCCAGGCTGAGCCCCTCTCCCGGCTCCCTCAGCCTCTCCTGGGGCTCCAGGCCCTTCCCCAGCTCTGTTCCCTTCTCTGGACTCTCTCCAGCCCCTCGGTGTCCTTCTTGTCACGAGGGGCCCAGAAGTGACTCCAGGATTTGAGGTGTGGCCTCAGCAGTGCTGAGTACAGGGGACAGTCCCTGCCCTGGTCCTGCTGTCACACAGTTGCTGACCCAGGCCAGGAGCCATTGGCCTTCTTGCCCATCTGGCCACGCTGGCTTCTGTTCAGCCACTGTCACAGCACCCCCAGGTCCCTTCCCACCAGCCATCTCCAGCCACTGTCCCCAAGGCTGCAGTGCTGGCTGGGATTGTTGTGACCCCCCCGTAGGACCCAGCATTAAAAACTGAGGTTTGCATCAGACTTTTTACTGCGGTGGTTTTTTTGCAATTTGTTGTTTTTTGTTATTTTCCCCCTGGGAATTCCATCCAGCCCACCACGCCTCTGAGGCTCATCCATAATGAACTATAGGTTCACTGATTACCCAATATCAGGAATACACCCAATATTCTCAGCTTTGCTGGGGAGCTGCACTGAAGCTCTCTTCTCTACCTCAATTAATGCTGAGTGTGAGGTAAAAAAATATCATCCTGAGAGGGGAAAGGATGAAGTGATAGGGCAGCACTACTTTATAGGCTCAGTCAAGCCGTATGAAAGCAGAGTTTTAAAACTTCAGACCATGGTACTTTGACCTATTAATCTTTTACAAATTCAATGAACCAACACCCTGTGGAATGCTGGCAGCTCTTCTCAGTTAATTTTGGGTACCAGATAGGAAGCAAGTGCCATTCCTGGCCCATCTGCAGCTCCAGCAGATCCCCAGTTTGATAATTCCCACAGCCCCTAACTTAGAAACGTGGAGAGACCTGATGTATAACTGCTTCCTTCTCAAAAGGGTATCCACACATGGTATCTCAATAAGAAATCAAACTTGGAAACAAAATAATAATTTTAAGAAATCTGGACACGGTTTTAGTGTATAAATAATAATAATTAAAAAAAAAAGGCCACACCTCCCACTCTTAAATTTTTACCCAGAAAAAAAAGTATTAATTAAGAACATAAGAGAGAGAAAAGAAAATATATATTTGGAGCTCTCAGAGGGAGACACTTCTAAAACTTTTATATCAATAAATAGTGTAGAACAACAATAAAACCTCTGTTTTAGCACAATATTCCCAGAAATACTCTCACCTGTGACCTGCCAACCGAGTCTCAGTCTTCTTGAGGGATCTTTCCTTCTTTTCTCTCCCAGCCCCTGAATGTCTGTGAGGGGCACTCACTTTAAGGCTTTTTTCACTGCTGTCTGCACCAGAACCTGGCAGAGATTTCCTTTCTTCTGTCTTGGCCCTCTCCCTCTCAGATAGCAGCTTGGAAAAAAGATCATCTGGATCTTTGGGGCTGTTCCTTGGTTTTTCAGAGGCAGAACTGGTGTGTGAGCTGAGCACAGTCTTTGATGCAAATTCCACGTTGCATTTTGTTGGAGATGTTTTGCTTTCTTGCAAATCAGTGTTTGGGACATTCAGGTCGTGCTCCTCATGTTCTTCACCCCTGGGCTGGGCTCTGCTGCTGCTCGTGGATCGTTTGGAGAGCCTCCTTTTGTGGGGATCCTGGAAATAAGTGCCATGAAAGCCCCAAATTACAACTTTACCATCCTTAAATGAACACAAAAAGCAGAGGAAAGCTCTAGCACTGATTTCTGAGCTAACTTATTCATTTATTTTTAGGAATGAGCTTATAGAGTACATCAGATTTTTTTTAAAAAATCAGTAATAAAATAAGACAAGCACTTTCTCTCAAAATTTGACCAGTATTAAAGATGCTACCTACTATTAAAACATGTTTTCCATGGTTTTACCAAGAACAACACTTCATAAGAGCTTAATTTTGGGCTTGTATCCATCTCAGGAAATCAAGACATGCAAGATATTTTACTGGTATCTACCACTACAGGTATCTAGTCTTTACTTCTAAATCAGAGATATTTATAAATATCCAACTAACTCATTGAATTTCCATATGCTCTTCAGTTCCACCTAAATGTCATAGTTAAATATTTCATTTTCTCATTATCACAAGCTTAATTTCACATTGGAAAAGCCCTGTCATTATAGAAAAGAAGCATAAAGGAAATAAAATGGGCAAGCAATTTTTAACTCTGCTTTGAAAGCACTTCTTGATGAAATATGGTCTGATTTGATCAATTCAGAAACACATTTTGAAGTGAAAGCAATTTTCGTTCCCAAACTGCTACTGATTAAATGTGGGGTCTTGGAAAAAAACCAGAGTAAAACAGATACTGTGAAGGTAACAAAGCAATTTGCATAGGAAAATGGAAAACCAAATCTGTCAAGAGGCTTCAAGAATGGGAAAGATTTCTAAAGGAATTCAGTGACCTGAGATCACAGACATGCAGGGGGTAGCTGCCTGTAGCGGTTATATCTGAAATTCTGAATGAAGCAGAACAATTTCCCTAACTCACCACTTCCTTCCAGCCTGCAGATTTAATGGATTAACATACAGAAGCCATTTGAAAATTACTTGCAAGTGATTTTTATCCCAGCAGGCTGGATATAAAATCCACGGACAAGCCAAATAATTCTGTAAAGTGTTGGGAATCACCTCTGGTGGACTGGCTACTGGTCCAGCCATCATTCCTCTGGCTATGAGACCAGCCCTGGGCCTTGACTTCTCCTTCCCTGTGGACTTCAGCTCCTCAGAAATCAGAGCTGCTTTTAAATCCTCCTGACTGTCTTTTAACTTCTTGTCCCAAGCACAGGATAAGTTACTGCTGTGGGTTGTCCCGGTGTGGCATTTTTCACTCCTGTGCTGATGTTTTCTGGGTGGAGGGATTTTATCCAGTGGATTTTCAACATCATACCTAGAGGGAAGAAAGAGGAAAAGCTTGAAACAGCAAAGTAATGCACAAGTAAATTAATGAAACCAGCTAATTAAAGCACTGTCATCAAATTAAGTTGCATTTTATCTCAGTGATAATCAAATGCAGTCACTTTTCACCTAAACATCTGCATGTAGGATGTCAGGACATTATTTCAATGTCATTATTGTAAGTCACAATTGGTTATAATACGGGTAAAAAGGGTTCAGACTGAAAGAGGGGAAATTTACATTGAATATTGGGAAAAATTTCTCTCCTGTAAGGGTGGTGATGCCCTGGCACAGGGTGCCCAGAGCAGCTGTGGCTGCCCCTGGATCCCTGGAAGTGTCCAAGGCCAGGTTGGACAGGGTTTGGAGCAGCCTGGGACGGTGGAAGGTGTCCCTGCCCATGGCAGGGGTTGGAGTGAAATGATCTTTTAGCTCCCTTCCAGCCCAATCCATTGTGTGATTCTATTACTGTATATCATAGTAAAAAGTACAATTTATATGTTATAGCCGACAGGTCCTCAGCTACCACCAGCAGTTCCTGTTCCTTCTCCATCTGTTTGAAAATTTTTTAGCACTTTTGCTCACATTCTCTGTTCTCCTGTAATTTAGACTGACTGCTGACCCTCTCACTCTTTGTTCAGCTGTAGAACACTTATTTTAGTCCGAAAACAAAAGCACTTTCATGACAGAATTATTTTAGTGAGTAGTTCCCAGTTCCATGTCAGTTTATAAATTTATGCTCTGTGTAACTCAAAAATACTCACCTTGCTGACTAGAAGGAAACAAGTCTCTGAACTACTTTTTCACTCTGGGATGTTTTCCTCCAGCCTAATTCATGATAAAGCAACTCCAAAAGTTGAAGCATCCTGTACCACAAAAATGTTTTGCCGGATTTTGCCCTTTTCTGACCCAGAGATGGGGCAAATGGGAGGCATTTTAAAAAAACTTTTATTCCCTTTTCAGTCTCGTATGAAGGGTGAGACAATACAGATGTTATAAATCACGCCATCACAATCAGAAGCCAACTATTTCTTAATTATAATACAAGTGTTTCTTAGATCAACTTTTATCACCTCATGCTGTGAAATGCCTTAAAGCAATTAATCTCAAATCACCTCTCGTGGGTTCTACTACAATGCATCTTTCATAGTTCTATTTCTCCAAAGTACCTAGTCTTATTTGCAAAGCCATCCTTTGAAACTCTTTTCTAGCTCCATTTCTCTCTCAACAATATCTGTCCTATTCCATGGCATTTCTAAGCCAGCATTTCTTATCTCCAAGTCTGCGTACAGATGCACACTGTGTGAGCCTTCTGTCAGGCTCTAAGAATTCTCCACAAATCCATTTCCCACATGGTTCCTTTTATTAAACCCGTTTTCCCAGGAGTGTGTCTTGTGTGGTGAGGCCACGCTGTGCATGTAAACTGGAGGGAGCCTGATCTGCCTCTGGAATCATCAGGAAAAGTAAGGACTGCTAGTCCCCATCCAGCTCCACAAAACCCCTCACTGCCAAGGGGTGCTGGCTTAGAGAGTGCTTTAACAGCGACAGACACTCACATGAACCTCCAAGAGCAAAGTCAAAGGGAAAGCAGACTCCTTAACAAGGAACCAGAGCAGAGTCCTGTCTGAATTAACTCTCCACCCCTGAAAGCATGGTTAAAAGTTACACAGGTAGTTGGAATTAAAACTGATTTCAGGCCCTGGCTGGCTGACCTTGGCAATCCCTGGTTTTCCCTTGCCCAAAGGGGATGGCAGTGGTGAGGATGACCCTCAGGGCAGGGCTAGATGGGATATTGGGAAGCAATTCTTCCCTGTTAGAATGGGGAGGTCCTGACAGGTTGCCCAGAGCAGCTGTGGCTGCCCCTGGATGCCTGGAAGTGTCCCTGGATGGGCTTGGAGCAACCTGGGATAGAGGAAGGGGATGGAGTTAGGTGATATTTAAGGTCTCTTCCAACATTAACACTGCTGTGCCCTCTCAGAGCAGTATCAGGGACTCCTCTGTGGGAAAGATCCATGAAAGGGAAAGAAGAAGAGATTAAAAAAAAAAAAAAGGAAGAAAAAAGAAAAGACGAAAAAAGCCTTTGCATTGCCTCATTTTCAAGTGCTGCTTCTGAGCTCAACTTAAAACATCTTGGCTTTCTTCCCCTATAAGAAACGACTTCATGGGTTTTTTTCCATGTACTGATGCTCAGACTTGGCTGCTTTGAGCATGCTGCATTTAGGATGAAGAACAAAACGTGACTAACTCCCTGAGGGGGAAGGCTGGGAAGCTGAATTACACTTCTGCGCCCATTTTAAAAGCTATCTATGGAAGTACAGGCTTGTTAATTCTCTTTGAGGCACCAATAAATGAAAATCTTGGTTACACACTATTTTCAGGTATTCTGCAAGGTCTGAACCTAAAATATTTGTAACAACATTGAATTTAAGACAGCAGAACTTGCTTTTGCCTATGTAAGGCATGAATATACCTTTAGTTTGAGTACAGGTGGTTTGTTTCACCTCCAAACCTGCCTCAGTTTGAGTATTTCCAATGTAAAAGGCATGAAATCTCCTGTTTCAATGTGCTTCAGTGACTGAAAGATGCAACTGAGGTTATCAATCTTCATAATTGGCAGGGAACACAAAAGATCATTTTTGAAGGGTGGCTTGCACAGGAGACATTAATAATCTTGGAAGTTAAGCTTTGAGGTATGAGGATAACTAATAAAACAAAGTCAAGCTAAAGATATAAATGATAAAACATTCAACACTCTTTCCATTCATTAAGAAAAAATAAGTTAATACACTGGGCAAAGAGAAATAAATGAGACTGTACCTGGGGGCCTGAGTTTTGCTTTCATCCGGAGCACTGGCATTCCCATGATCCTCACCTGGGAGCTCAGGTGGGTTGGGTGCTGAGCTCTTACTGTGAGGAGCTGACAGAGCAGAGCTGGAACCAGTGCCCCTGGAAGTCCCACGGTGCTCCAGGAAGTAATTCGTGATAATTTCCAGCAGTGTTTTCAGTGGGTTCTCCTTTGCCTGGCCAAAAAGAGAAATAAGAGCTCCTGGTGACTACTGAAACGCTGTGTTGGTGTGGTTGCAGGGCATTATTTTTACACTGCACTGAACACTTTAACTGTTTCCTAGAGTTACCTGTGGGTGTATCCGAGGAGTGACTGTACAAACAAACCCAGGGAACTGAAAGATGGCAGCTAGAGAATGTCAAGAGCTCAGAGGTGCTGCTGTGCTAAGTGAAGGAAGCACAACACAAAAAAGCAAAGGTGATTTCTGACTCATTTTAGCTAAATATTCTGAAGCGTGGAAACTGTGCAAGAATGCACAGTTCTTTTCTACACTGGGAGAGGGTTTTTTGAAGTGGTGTTTAAGAAAACTTATATGAAGACACCAAAGCTTTGTGGAGCCTCAAGTTATGAGCGAACTGTTTCTATTACACTTCCAAGAACAATAAATACTAGAAGTGTAATTTTCATCTGCTGTGCCATATATGAGGCTGCAAAGGGAAATGGGCATGCAAGGATACTTGCACATTGTGCCATGCCTTCCCTCACCTTGTTCTGTTTGTACAAGGAGTGCAGGTGCAGGACATTCCGCAGCTCGTTCCTGTTGTTGATGCTGAGTGCAGAGCGGGGAAGCTCCCGGTCCATGGTGGTGATGGTTTTCTTCAAACCCTGGGAATGAAAAGTGTCAGACCCCAAAGCTTTTACTCCTGGTTTTGTTGGGTGTGACACGGAACTTGTGGGTGGCAGCAATCTGTAAGCAGGTAACTCTCAGAACCTGTGCTGTAACAGTACAGTCTTGAATTACAGCAGCCCACGGATGTGAAAATAATCAAGGTGGCTACATGAGAGCAAAACTGCTGAACACAGAAAAACAAAAACCTCTGTGCAGGTGACTTCTGCTGCCAAACAGCCTCCTAAGCCTGATGGTCTGTATGAAAGGCCCCGAGCTGAAGTTATTCCAGCCAGCCTCAGGCTAGAAATCAGTCAGATGTCCACGGCACCAGCTGGTTTGGGGTCCTCAAACTTCAACTTTCAGTCTGTGGCCAGCACCCATGGGCACCTGAGAGACAAAATCTGTGGGCATCTCACTTTCTGGGGGCAGAGACTGATTTATTGTGAGTTGGATGCCAAACTAATTTAAGTGGTGCAACACAAGGCTACTATTTTGAAAGAGCAAGCTCTGATTCCTTCTGTGGAGGGTTATTGTCACAACAAAGGAATTCCTTTTCTGCTGACAGTGTCTGGCTCAGATTTATGAAATTAAGGGCAAGTTGAGGTAGATAAAGGATCATTATCCCTGTATGCACCTGATGTCTGTGAAAGATCAGGGGGAAACAGAAGGATTATCAGTGCCCTTTGTTCTGAAAATGTGCATTTGGGATGCAAAACATCCCAAACATGAGGTTTGTGTAACACTTAACGAGACTGTGGCTGTTTAATTTCTGATACAAGACAATTCATTCCTGACACAAGGGGTCCAACATCAGCAGTATCTCCTATGGACACAAAGTACTAGGTGCTGCTACATGGAAATTTGAAGGTAGTTTCCAGTCTGCTCAATCCCACCCTCGCCACCTCCCTGTGCAGCCCAAAATTCACTTTATAGTATTAAATTTGTGACAGGTACAATGGCCTCTTTCATCTCCTTATCTCAATTTCTTTCTTACCCTGCCGAAAAAGAGTTTTCTGCTGAGTTATTGCTGAAAACTGGGAGGGGGGGGGGGGGGGTGACGAGGGGAAATGCATGTCACCACTTTCTCTAAGAGTGTTACCTTAATTTAAAAAAAAAAAAAAAACAAACAAACAGGCTTTGTACGCCTCTTGCAAACGGAAGGGCGACAGCAAAACAGACAATTCATTACGAAAAATAAAATTAAAATAAAATTAAATTAAAATAAAAATAATAAAATAAAATTAAAATTAAAATAATAAAATAAAATAAAATAAAATAAAATAAAATAAAATAAAATAAAATAAAATAAAATAAAATAAAATAAACTACGAGGAAAGCCCGAAGCGAAAGTGCGTTTCTGGAATGAATTAGCAGTCTCGCGGGTGAGGAGGAGCCTGGCGGGCAGGAGGAAGGAGAGGCACGGCCGGGAACGCCAGGGCAGCGTGGGAGATGGAGTCCGGCCCCCGGCGCGGAGCCTGCCGCCCTTCAGCTGCAGCTCCCGGCGGGCTGGATAAAGCCCCGGCATCGCTGGATGCCCCCAGCCCTGCCCGCCGTCCCCAGTGCCATCCCCCGCGGGGCTCCGCCGGGACAAACCCACACCGAGTTTACCTTTCTACTGAGAAACTCTCTCACCAGTGATGCGGCCACTTCTTGCACGAACGTGTTGTCCATGTTTTAGCCCCCACCACCCCCCCCCCCCCAACCAAAAAAAAAAAAAAAAAAAACCCAAAACAGCAGATTTGGGGCGCGGGGATGCCGCTCAGTCCTCGGCAGCCCCGCGGCAGCGGGACGGAGCGCGCAGGGATGCGGCCATGGGTGGGTACCAGGGCACCGGCAGAGGGACTGCTCCTCCCCTGGGCAGGCACGGAGGGATGCACGGAGGAAGCCGGATGCAGATTTGGGACGGAGGGAAGTTGTAGAGAACGGGAATGGAAAAAAAAAAAAAAAAAGAAAAAAAAGAAGAAGAAGAAAAAACATTTTTATATATATATATATATATGTATATGTATATGTGTGTATACATATACATATACATATACATATACATATACATATACATATACACATACACATATACACATATACACACATATACATGTACATATACATATACATGTACATAATGTACATATACATATATATACACACACATATATACATATATACATATACACATATATGTGAATATATGTATATGTATATATATCTATATATAATATATACACATATATTATATATACATATATATAAACATATATCTATATATTATGTATTATATGATACAATGATTATTAAAATAATAGAATATATATTGTAATATATATTATATGATTCATATTAACATAATAGAATATTAATTATATATATTCTATATATATTCATATATATTAATATACTATATATATTGTGTATACATATATATACACAACATATATATAACGTCTGTTAATGTTATGTATGTTAATGTAATGTAATATCATAGCACATAAATAGACATTATATATTACAATATATTTTTTCTTTTCTATTCTATTCTATTCTGATAATATGTAAAGTAATAAGTATAATAAATATATAATACTTATTATATAATGTATATCAAGATAATACATAATAAAATAAGATGATAAGATGATAAGATATGTTCCATATTCTATATTATATTAAGATATAAGATATAAGATATAAGATATGATATATTATATTATATTATATTATATTATATTATATTATATTAATTATATTATATTATATTATACCTAAAAATAATAAAAATAATCAAGATATTTAATTAAGGAATGCTCAGCTCTGAGATAGGGAGTGGATTTACGATGATTTTTTTCTTTATTTTTGAGAACAGTACACAGTTACCTGCAGTCAAATATGTAATCTAATATAATAAATATAATAATATATAATATATATTGTAATAGGACATGTCTATTAAGATAAAATAGATTATAGATTATAGATTATAGATTATAGATTATAGATTATAGATTATAGATTATAGATTATTGATTATAGACTATAGATTGTCTTGTCCTGGTCTAGGGCCGTATATATATATATTTATTTTTCTTCTTGGACTATAACATGGTGAAAGCAAAAAGCTTTTTTTCATGTAGCTAACTCAGAGAATGGTAAAAAGACAATCAGAAAATTCATCACATTCTTGGATTATCCTGTGTGGATGAAGACATGGGTGATGAACACCAGAACTCCAGGGAAGGAATTTATTGATCTCTGTTATCAGGGAGTGGGCCAACAAGAAGGAGCCACAAAGAGAAAAATAAAAAATGTTGATTTACAGTCTGGGGGGTGGTGATTTTGAATAATGCATAAAGGTCTATGAATATGCAACAGGTTGATGCATAATTTAACCAGGAAAGTAAATTATTTACCAAGAAAGTGAACCTGATTTTTCCCACTTTCCAAGTCTGGCATTCCCCTGTTCTCACCAAATGATGACTTTCCTTTTCCATCCAAGTCCCCCTGCTGAGCAGAGGATCAGGCAGAGTTTGAGGTGTTGTAGTGGTTGCTGCTCCAGCATCGTGGCAGGTCCAGGCTGGAGCTCTCCCTGCAGAGAACCTGACCTGGCTCGCTGCGTCCTTTGCCTAAATCGCTCCAGCTCTTTGGTAATGACCTCTCTGGTTTAACTCTTGGAGCGTTCCCAGTGTTGTTCCATTTGTCTCGGGGCTGGGACCCGTTGCTTCTGACATCCTCCAGCCCTGCAGGCTGCATCCCTGTCCCTGGGAAAAGCCTCCTGAGGCCGGGTTGTGCAGATTGTCATCAGAACAGAGGCTTTTGCCAGGTTAAGATTAACCTGGGGTGTTTTGTTTTCTGCAGAGCTGCTGTGGTGGGCTACAGGCTTTGTGTTAACCTCCTGTACAACTTTTGGGGGATTAGATTCACATTCTCTGGGATTCCCTTTCTCCGAGGCCTTCAGAATGATTTTTGGGTACATTGAGCAGCAGCATCTGCTCAGGGGTGATGCTCTTGGGGCACAGGGGTGCCTGCCCACCCCATCCCTGTGGTCCTGAAACTTGATTATTCTCCTTCATGTCAGTGACAGTCCCCTGCAGTGCAGCAAACCCAAATTGGCAGCACCATGCTCTGGAATCCACAGACAAGAAACCAGCTAGCAATGGTTTCACTGAGAGAAAAAAAAAAAAAAAATCACTTTATTCTTAACCCATCAGCTGCATCCCACCTGCTCCAGTTTCCCAGCTGCTGCAGAGGGATTCCTGAGGCACATTTCCCACATTTTCCTAATCTCTGTCTGAGCTGAGGGCTGCTGAGCAGCCACACTCTGGGGACAGAGGGCTCCCGTCTGTGCAGCTCTGTTGATCAGCAGGAAAGTGGGTTTGTGGTTTTGATCAGTGCGGGAGCTCACAGGTGTCCCTGTGGGTGGCAGTCATGGCACGTGGAGCTCACCTGTCCCACAGCAGCTGCAGCTGCAGGAACACTTGGCTGGTTCAGCACCACCAGCTACTGATTGTACCCGGTCTAAAAACATTTTTCTGGTTAGAGGCTAAGGGAGGTGTTTCCAGTAATTTGACAGTTCCAGCAATCCAGCAAATGGGAGGTCTGGGAAGACTCTTTAAAGTTTTCTTTGAACGTTGTGGTATCTGTAAATACCATTATTTTCTGGAATGGGTGACACTTAATAAGTGTAATAGCCCTGGCTTTTAAGAGGCATCTGTAGCTGGCTGACAACTTTTTGCTAAAGAATCTGGAATACAATAAAGCCTGATACTACTGCAAAGTATTAGGAACAAAAGTAATGATGTATAGCTTGTAAAATTGTACACAGCTAGGCGTGTGCTGCAGTTTGTCTGCTCCTTTGTGCTCTGCTCTGTGCTTTGGAGAACATATTTGCACTTAAGCTTGATGTTTTATACTCTTTGTCTTGTTAATGTTCCTGTGATTCTCTGTAGAAATGCAGAACATTTCATTGTATGTGATAGCAGAAAGTGAAATGTATTAAAATAAATTGAAATGTGGAATCCGGTAATTTTTTTGTGAACAAGAGGCATTTATGTAAATAGTGGGGTGGGAGAGTGGCTGATTTGTACAGGAAAGGAGCTGGCTGGTATTTGTGGTGATGAACAAGAAAGCTGGTTGATCACCTTGTTGCCAGAACATTTTTTTTTTTTTTGGTCCATTTTGTTTCTTTTTCTATTGCCTGTCTCTTTTTCTCATCCCTTAGCTTGTTCAGAGGAGCTGGGTGAAGGTGAGGAATGAGTTAAAAGCACAGGAAAGAAAGAGATGAGTCTGCATATCCACAGAGGCACAGAATAGAGAGTAACTTACCCGGGACAGTGGTTGGAAATAAAGCTCAGTGAGGGCACAGGACAGATGTGCTGGCCAGCCCCTCCTAACTCCTGCCCTTTCTGTTTCCCTTGTACCAGGGTACCAAAAATGTGTGTGACATTTCCCATGCACATCGTGGGGATGTGACCTAGTGTGATCTAAACCCCTCAGAGCCAAGGGGGTGAATAATTCCCTTCAGGCATTTTTCCTCAATTTACAGGCCTTGCTCTGTGTAGTTTGAGTAAAAGTGTGTAATACCACATGATGGAAAAACTTAGAATTTAAAGTTTTACAATATAGCAATATATCGAAAGCAAGATGGAGGTTTTAGGGTGGAGATTTCTTTCTTCTTCACCTTGTTCTTCATGGGTCTAGGAGGAAGTTTTTGTAATTGGATAAAAAATTCTGCATTACAGGTCACGGATGTTTACTTATTAGGATAAAAGTAAAAATAATTTAAGTGGTGCTTTTTTTAATTAAACAGTTAAACCTTAAAAGACCTTATAACAAGAACAAACATCACCATTTTTAACTTAGCTAGAAGTACTGTGGCACTCGCTGAAACCTAAACAAGAATTAATAAACTTCAAAGTCCAAACACAAAATACTGTCTCTTGAACTTTTAACCCCAACTCTGACAAAAGAAAAAAAAAAAAATAAACACAATAATACTCCTTTTAGATGCTGCTTTCCTACCAGGACACATCACTTGCTGACTACTGAGACCTCCATGTCCCTTCCTCACAGACTATTCCCAATTACCACCATTTCCTTCATACACTCAGAAATCTGTTCTGGGAGGACTCATTTCATCATTTCCCCACACACTGAAGCAAAGCTGAGCAGCTGGGGAGTCCCTGGGTAGAACTTTTTGGCCACTTTTTGAAGCAGCTGAAACATCAGTCTTTCTTCAGTGGCTGAGGACTTCCCTGGATGCCCACGACTGTTCCAAGATGCTGGACAGCAGCCTTGCTATGATCCCAGTCATGGGTGTGAGAGAACCAGCACTTCTCTGAGCCCTTGAAATCTTCTACAAGCATGAACTGTGCCTGAGCTGTGGATTTTCTGACACCATCTCCATGTGCCTTGGCAGCATTTCTAAATTCCTTCGTTGCCCCTTGCTACATATCACAGAGCTCCAGTTGTTCAGGCTTCTCGTGTTGATGTTCTTCTGGTCTCCCTTGACCCATGCTAAGGAGCAGCAAGTGCCCAAGGGCTGGATGAGCCTGGTAGCTGCTCCTCATCACCCCTGATCCAAGGCCAGGGGAAGCAGCAAATCTCCCCGGACAGGGATGTGGTTCTTTGTCATCTGTCTCTGGCACCACACCTGGGTGCCAGACCCCAAGGCAGGAGCTCTGAAATGGATTCCTGATCACCACTAATGGGGGCAGATAAGTGGTTTGATTCTTGGCCAGCTTCTGAAATGTCTTTGGAAAGAGGGTGAAACTGTTCTTTGGGGCCTCAAGAGGGGAGCTGGAATAGGTTGCCCAGGGAGCAATGGATGCCTCATCCCTGGAAATATTCGAGGTCAGGTTGAGCAAGATGAACCTGATCTGGCTGAAGATGTCCCTGATCATGGCAAGGGGGTTGAACTAAACGAGTTTTAAAGGTCCCTTCAAATCCAAACCATTCCATGACTCTGTGATGCCTGTGCTCCCTGGAATTGCCTTGGGACTGACCTCCTTTGGTCTAATTGTCACAGAGATGGCTTCTCCTGTGGAATTTGGACGTGTTTATGTGCTTGTGTGTGTTCTTTGTGTGTGTTCTTGGACACTGGAGATGTTTGGAAGGAAGGATTGGGAGCTGGACTTTGATAGTCTTTGCGTTTCCCTTTGAACTCAGGGGATTCTATGATTCTCAGAGTGTGTATGTATTCACAGTAAAGATGCACCTGAGTGGATTTCCAGAGGTTTTCTGGATGGCTTGGTAGCACCTTTGTAGTCTGATTGGACCAGATTCTTTGCTGCTTTAAAAAAAAATAAAATTACAGTATGTAGCTATAATTTCACCCTACAACTTAAATTTCCTTCCTTTGTGTCACCTCGTATAAGGATTGCTCTTTGCATATCTGCATTTTTTAGATATAATTTTCTCTCCTCTGTGACTCATGCTCTTTATTCACATGAATAATTTTCTCCTTGTTCATTATTATTTAATGAAACAGTACTTGAAATGCTCCAATTTAAGCCTTAAATTAACCTTGGATGTGAGACATAGATTGGCAACATTGTACTAGGGAAGAATCTATTAAATAATTGACAGAGTCTTTTAAATTGGTGCTTAAGCTCTTGAAGGCTGTGAGACCCCCTTCAATTTATATAATTTGGGTTTGAGCAAAATGATGCATTTAGCTTGAACTTGGCTCATTAGTGCAGGTATTGATTAGAAAAAAATCCCTTTCTGTTTTGCAATTGTACATTTTATTTGAAAATGTACAGTACTTTGTGCTGACTGTGAACAGATACACAGGCAATTACTGCTGATACACTGGAAAAAAAAAGTATTAAGAGAGGGAAGGTGTTTATGGGGTGGGTGAACTGCCCTTGCCAGCAGCTTTGCAGGCTCACTTTGCAGGGAATGACAATCAGTTCTGGGGGTTTATTGACAGCTTTGGTTCAGTCCAGTATTTCTTGATTCACTCCAAAGTATGTCAGGGATGTGGGAGACTCCCCAAGGTCTGTGTCACAAGAGCCCCGTAAAGAAATTCACGGAGTGTTTTTGTTGTTTTCTCCATCAAGCTTTCCTGGTGATTCCTTAGCTGGCCTCCCACTTTAATACTTATCAAGAAATTCTTATAATGAAGTTGAATGTCCACTGTAAGGTGCTGTTCAAATTAATTTACATCCTCTTAATTTCTTGTTTTGCTTTGACCTGCCATGTTTTATGGTTTCCTGCTTTCTGTGTGTGTGTAAGCTTTCCACTTCTTTAAATTCTGACCTTTTCCTTCCTAAACTCCCTGTTGAGGCAAGCTAGAATTAATTGGATTTTCTTTGTTCTTTTTTTCCCTTTGGTCTGTGTTTTATCTGGCCTTCCAACCCAGTATTCTGTGTAGTCTCTAGAGTGTTTGTAGATGTGACAGTTCCTGCTTTTGGAGCTGTTCTTTTCATCATTTTCTTGTCTAATAGCTTTGTTTCTACATTGTTCAATTTCTTCACTTTTTTTTTTTTTTATCTTGTGCTTTTTTCACTCCGCTCTTTCCTGCAGCAACCCAATTTTGTTGTGAGCACCACTAGAAAACAGCTTTTCTTTTTAGCTTTTCTTTTTCTCCACTTGAACTGTTTTCCAAGCACCACTCGAATCTAAACATCTTTCATATGGATTCCTGTATAGGTTCTTTGAGAAGTTTTGGGTTTGCAACTCATCCTGAAGACCCATTTTGAGTAGAGGTGATTTAACTACTCTCAGTCCAAAATTTACACGTTCTGTGCTCCGGATTCCTGGTCACTGTCATTGCCCTGGTGGGGATCAAGTTCCAGTCCTAAACTGGAATTAGATTATGGGATTCCTTGCCTCAAGGGTTCTTCCATGCTTCTCTTTTCCTGGAACACCTTCATGCTGTTACATTGCAAACATGCATAATTCTCTAGTAATTCAAGCAGAGCACAATTTGCCTGTTTGAGGCTGCTGCAGTCCCAGCCCTGAGAGACTGCTCTGGCATCTCCCTCCTGAGGATCTGTCATTTAAAGAGAAGATTTTCCAAGTATCATCTTGTTGCCTGTGTTTATCACACCTACCTTCATTTAAGTGTTGGAAATCACAGGTAGAAATGACTGGAGGAGTAAAACAACAATAGCAAGAAATTTCATGAAGCTTTTCAAGGATGAGATGTTAAGGTGATGCTTGAAAGCTGTTACACTGCTTTCCTTCTCAGGAGTGCTGCTGTAAAGCAGTGCTGCAAAAATTAACCTGTCACAAAGAGACATGAAGAATGCGCTCTTAAGGAAAAAAAGAAAAAATACTGAAATTTCTCCTCTGAACACTTCAGTATCAAGGTAACTTTCTGCTGCTGTGCTGACTGAAACCAGCAGAATCTGCCTGGGCCACGCATAGACTCAGTTGATCTTGTTGTGAATTTTTTTAGTCAGTGTTGAATCATAGAACCACAGAATGGTTTGGGTTGGAAGGGACCTTAAAGATCATCCAGTGCCACCCCTGCCATGGCCAGGGACACCTTCCACTATCCCAGGTTGCTCCAAGTCTCATCCAGCCTGGCCTTGGACACTTCCAGGGATCCAGGGGCAGTCACAACAAAGTAGGACCCCTGACAAAGCCTCACTGTCTGGAGTGGCTGGGCCTCCATTGTCCTGCTCTTTAGGTGCTCCCCTGCTGACTCTAATCCCTCTCCAGACACTGAGCATCTTCTGCTGGATGTGAGGAATGGGATGGATTGAGGTGCCCCTCTCCCAGCAACTTTAGTTTAAAGCCATTACTACTACTACTACTATTATTATTATTATTATTATTATTATTATTATTATTGCCCCTGTTATTTTAGACCCTATTATTAAAGCAAATCAAAAGATCTGTTCTGATCGCTGTCATGTTGGTTTGGATTCCTCAAGTGTGGTTTGGTTAATATTTCCCTAAGAACTGTTTAGATTCTAGATTTAAAAGCAGTTTCATTTTGTAAAAAGGAAAAGGCATGGCACCAGGTTGTTTTCCCCCCACCATTCCTCCCACCCCATCAATTTAAGGAGGATTGGGAACAAAGGACAGGCCTTCAAACCCCTTCATTTTTACACTGCCTGGTAGCCTTGGCTGCTTCTCTGTGCAGTTCTGAGTATTTCAGAATAACAAACAGCAAGCAAGTAATCACAGAACTGCCAGACCCAGTTGGAAATACAGCATCACCATCCTTTGTATAACTCATAAACTGTGAGCTGTGGCATTGCTTCAATCTGGAGCTTCATCCATCTTTTTGTCTTGTTCCTTTGGTGAAGGAGGACTGGTTTAATGGGCATCTCAGCTTTCTATTACAGAGAAGTTATGAAACACAGGTAAAAATTAAAATTTTAGAAGGAATGAAAGCAAACAATACATACTTGCCCACCACTGAGTTTTATAATTGCATCCAAGGCCTTGAAAGGCAGCAGCTGTGTAATTTTTAGTATTGTTGTAATACTTCAAGTAGAAATATGATGGATGCCTTGCTCTTCTTGAGCCCTGTTGTTAAGGAGCTGCTGGAATCCTGAATCACTGTTAACTATAGCCTGGGTGTCTTTTGGGTACAATGCTGTTATTAGTTTCCTAATATCAGGTTGTCATATCCCCATGAACATTGCATTTTCAATAGTTAAAAGCTAATTTAGTCAAAATCTCTGGGACTATTTGCTAATGCAAGGAGCAGGAGGCAGAGACCATTGTCTCACCTTAATGCTTGGAAAACAGTTCTGAACAAATGTTGGCCATTATCCTGGTGGAAATACGGATTCAATGCAGCTGCACAGTGGGGCTGTGCTTGGAGCATTCCCACAGCATCTACTAACGCAGGATTTGCTGCTCTTTGTGCAGCCCTTCCATGGTAGCTGACAGCCTGTTTTTCCTGTATTCACCCTGGTTTTATTCCATCCTGTCTTATAGGTGACTGTCCTGGTGTCTGCTGAGGGTCTCACAGAAACCCAACCATCCCTCATAGCGCTCTTTCTCCCCTTTTCCACTGGTATTTTTATTCAGCAATTTCTAATGTTGTGCCCAGTAGTTTTTCATGGTCTGTTCTCCTGGTTAAACCTCATCCCAGTGCCCCAACTTCTTACAGACATCAGCAGAACCACTCTGAGTTTGTGACTCACATATTTTTCTTTTTCTACAACATTCTACTCCTCAAAAATCCAAAGAAACTTTATGTGAAGATTTCACTGTTCCTGAATTATCTCCAGTACCAGCCAACGTGGCTGAGTGGAAAATCAAGAGTGTATTTTGGCATTTAAATAGGAACTGGTGCTGCTGTCAGGAAAATAATTAACTCCAACCCAGCAGTGAACAATAACATCTTTTGGCACACAGACTGAGAAATAAACAAAATGCAGAATAAATTAGAGGGACAGAGCACACAGGGCTGTCAATTCGGATTTCAAACATCTTTTTTCTCTTTTATGATTTTTTCCCTCAAGATACAAGATATTGCTAATACAAGAGTGTAAATCAGAAGAATACAGGAGATGTTTTCTTTTTCTGTGCATATCATTGCCAGTAGAATAAGGTATTTCCTTGTCCCCATCTTGCTTTTGCTGGCTTTGATGGGGTCTGTCAGGCCCCCTGCTCTGGACTAGCACTGTTCTTATATCTCCTCTGTAAACCTTTAAACCTTTATCCTTGAGCATCACTGCTTAGTGTCCAGTTGTTCTGACCGAGATAGAAATAGGAGATTTTGAGATTATTTTTTTTTATTTTTTTACCTTTCAGAGGGGTTTTGAAGAGGGACTTGAGATGGACCAACCACCTGCCTTAGTCACAGATCACGAATGAATTGAGACTTTCATATAAATCCCACATGAAATGCTTCAGATTTTTAGCTCTTGCTTTTCTTCCCTTTCCTTTCTTCTCTCTTGTGTCTTAAGCTTTAGAGTGAAATCCTCATTAACAGTTTTCTAAGCACTGTCCCTGATAAATGCTGCTGTCCTTGGAGCTGGAAAAATAAACTGTAATTTACTGATTTGATATTGATTAATCGAGACCAAACTGTGCATCAAAACACTATTAAGGATGAACCAAAGGCCTCTACTTCCCAGATTTCCCCCCCCCAAATTTCTGAGTCCATCCCAAACTTTTCCTCCTCCTGTGGGTTTTGAATTCAGGTACGAACTATCATCACCTTGTGCCAAGTTGTTGTTGTGTTTGGTTTATAACAGGCACACTGAGACATCGGCACAATGTTTTTCTTCCTGATGCCATCCTATTGTCCATTTCCTAAAGGAAAGTACAAATTTCCTGCATCTTGGGAGCAGTTTTGTCTCAGGTAAGTGCCAAAATTCCCCCACCATATCTGCAGGAGGCTGTTCAGTGCTCTGCATGTGGCAAGACAATATTTTCTTCCCCTAAAATGTCCAATCATTTTCTGACTGTTAAGGAATTCACCTGCTGTGGACAACATGCCCAATGCCATTTTTTATGTTTTTCTCTCAGCAATGAGCAAACTGCAGAACATTTAACATCTCTTCTCAAAAAGCTTTTCTGATTGTAGTATTCAAAGGCTCTTTTTGTAGTTTTCAAAAGGCTTGACACTTCTTTCTTTTCATTTTCTCTCACAATTTGCAGCCCAGTACACACTTCTGTTGTAATTGAAATGTTTGCTGTCCCACTCCTCCTGGTACTTCCTGTCCTCTTCCTGCAGAGGGTCAAGTTGCCATTTTACAGGGGACAGGCTGTGCAAAAATCATGGGTATTCATTTATTTATTTATTTATTTATTTTCCTCTAGGCTGGAGTGCATGATCACAGAATCCCAGAATGACAGAATGGGTTGGGTTAGGTTGGGTTGGATTGGGTTGGGTTGGCTTGGCTTGGCTTGGCTTGGCTTGGCTTGGAAGAATCTTTAAAGATCATCCCATCCCCTCCCCTGCCCCAGGCAGGGACACCTTCCACTATCCCAGGTTGCTCCAAGCCCTGTCCAGCCTGGCCTTGGACACTTCCAGGGATCCAGGGGAAGCCACAGCTTCTCTGGACACCCTGTGCTGGGACCTCCCCATCCTCACTGGGAACAATTTCTCCTAATATTCAATCTAACCCTGCACTACTTCAGCTTAAAGTCATTCCCCCTTTTTTTAGTCCCTACATGCCCTGTCATTGACCTGTTTGCCTAAAATGTGTTATTTTATAGGGAATTAAAATTTAAAAGGCACAAAGAGGAAGAAAAATTAGAGAGACAGCTGCATGTAGGCTGTATTTATGTAAATTGACTCATTTCTATAAACCAGGTCATGAGTAAATTGAGAATTTGGTATAAATTCCTCAGGAATTGCGTCAGATTTTTAGCTATTGCTTTTTGCCCCCTCTCCTTTCTTTTGTCTCGTGTCTTAGAGTAAAATCCTCATTGACAATTTGCTAAGGATTGTCCATGATAAATGCTGCTGTCCTTGGAGCCTGCAAAATGAGCTGTAATTTACTGCTTTGATATTAATCAATTGACATCAGGATGCACATAAAAACACTGGAGTATTCCCATTTTGCTGTAAAAGGGGAGAGCCAGATGAGGAAGCATTTGTTAAATATTAACAGAAAGAAATCAGAGCTTAGGCAAGGAATTTTTTGGTTTTCATACAGACAAGGTGCACAGCTAAAATGATTTATTGAAAACACCAAGTAAAATATGAAGGATTTTTTAGCTCCTCACTGCAGTCTGATATTGAAACACTAGGGAGAGCTCCTGATTCATGGTTTCATTTTTCCAGAGGCTTTTTTTTGGAGAGCTGAGCCTCCTCATGTTCTCCTAACTGTAAATAAAGGAGAAACTTTCAACAGAATATTGCCTTTTACTCCATATCACAGCAAATCTGTGGCTAGTTAAAGTTGAAATGTAATTTAATACAATAATTAAACAATTTTCTCAGCAGCGAATTAACGAAATACTGATTTTACAGATCTTCATCTGCTGCTTATCCAACTTTATTTTTTTTCTTACCAGTAACAGTTGCAGGTGTTGGGAACCCACTTAACACAACTTTTTTACTTTTATTCCACTCTGAGAATAGCACAGGAGTTTTTCTGCAACATTAGAGTTTTGATCATGCATTTTTGGAATATCTTCCCTGTCGCAGTGGTCCCAAGTATTCTAAATTTCCTTTGAGGTATTTGGGAGCGTTTGGGTAAATGAACCACAAGCAGTAGCAGCATTTCCGTTCCTTGATTGGATGAGCAGCTCTGGCATGAATCACATTCTTGTGTGTGCACAGTTCCTCTCTGGAGCCTCAAATATGCACCCCTGAGATCTCCAAACTAATTTCTTATGAGTACTTCTGCTAAAAAAAGGAATGCCTGGATGTTTGCTGAGAGCCAAGCTGAAGTCTATCTGTCCCAGGCTCCTGCAGGAATCCCAGCCTTTTGTTACTCAGTAATTTGAATGATTTCCAGTCCAGCAGCTTGCAAACTTGTTTGGGTTTGGTACTCAGGCTGTGTGACAAATTCAGTTTATTGTGAGCTGCGGAACTACAAAATAATTGAAATTGCTTAATGTTTGGATTGAGAAATAAGGCTGAAATCAGACATAAGTGTGCAGACCTTGTGTAGATGGTCAATGTATGTAGATATTTTAAGAAAAAACATGTTGTGGCTGCTGTCCTGGCCATTTTTTTAGCCCTTAGCATTGCTGCCATCAAAAACGAGGCAATTTTACTCTATTTTTGCACTCCTACCCTGAAGAATGGCAAGTTCTCACATGGTCTTCTAAAATATGTTTGACTCGGAATTAGATTAACTGACCCAGACCTTACTGCTGGTTTGGAGTTCAACGTTTGGACTTAAGTCCATGTTTTGGAGTACCAAGAGGATAAAATCTTGGGGTTTAGACTAGATCTACCTAGGTCTGGTCTAGTGAAAGGTGTCCCTGCCTTTGACAGTAGAATTAGAACTAGGTAATTTTTAATGTCCCTTCCAACCCAAGCTATTCTGTGATTCTATGTTTCTATGATACTGGATATTTGAAAGAAGGAGCAAGAAAATCTGCAGTGCAAGGCTAAGTGCAAAAAAGAAAAATCTGCAGTGCAAGACTTCTTGCTTCTCTTCAAATTTTAATGGCACACAGCAGAGCTCATTTCCATTGGATTCTCTCTTCTTAACAACAGTTCTGGTGGTGAGGACCTCCATCCATGCCTTAACAACAAAGATTCAGGGAATTGGAGTAAGGGATGAGTTTAATAAGATTCATGAAGGGCACATTATTTGAGCTGGAGTAGAATTTACAGCTCATCCCCATCTCTCCTGCACCAGCCTGGGTCACACAGGTTTTGCTGCACAGGTGAGCCTGGAGAAGAGGTACCTGGTTTGGACGTTACCATTTCACCAGTCACTTTCCCCATGTTTTAGGTGGGAGAAATCCTCGTGGAGCTGAAGCTTGCAGTGACAGAGGCTTCTCAGGAGCAGCAGCCAGTGAACAGCACTGCTCACTGCTTCCAAAGAGGTGTCTGTGGCCTCTTTGTTTTCTCCTGTTGTTTGTGGGTGTTCTCAAAGTTCAGCCCTTTATTTTTTACAGCACGTTTCCCTCCTAATGTTTATACATGAGCAAATATCTATTTACTCCAGCATGACTGTAAGGTCACAGTTGTTGCTAACACTAGCGTCACTTCTTTTGATTGCTCTGTTTCCAGGGGTGTTTATTCCCCTCTAACAATGCTCTTCCTTTTTTTTTTGAACAACTGCTCTCATTAGCATGATGTTGTTTAATGATAATGTCTAATTGTTAGAGACTGTGCTTCCCCCTTCCAGATGTGTGGGAAGGTTTTGTTTGTGGTACAGGATTGTTCAGTGAGAACGTTCACGGGAGTGGTGTCGGGTTGGGAAATGGAGCAGGGACTGATTGAAACAGGAATATTCAATTGAAATTAGGTATAGTGAAATTGCAGGGGAAGTAAATATTATTTTAAATGGAGATTCTGGAGAAGAAGTAAGGCCAAATGCTTCCCCTACAGGTAACCCACAGTGAAAATGTTTGGCTGTTAAGGGCATTCATCTTCCATGATACCAAACTTGTGTTGTGCCCAATGTCAGTTTTCTTCTTCCCTCCTGTAACTGTCTCTGAACCTTGAATCTCTTTCAAAATTCAGAGGTATTTAAAATTTGGATTTAAAATGTATTGTGCCTGAGGGCTGTTCCTACTTCACATGTTCATCTCATTTGAATGAAGACCTTGAGGTCTGCCCAGCCATCAAAGCTATTGGAATTTGCTCTTCTGGAGAAACATTAAATTTTTTCAGTGGGGGGAATGGAAAGGTAAAATTCCAATGGAAATTGTGTCCTGCCTTTCCAGCAGCCCTAGGAAGCATTTCTCATCCTGTTTCCCTTCCTACCGAAGGCATGTCTTCCATATTAGAAGCTTGGTATAAATTACAAACATCCAGAAGGAAGCTCTGAAACATTTGTGGCTATAAGCTATTCCTGTGCTCTCTTTAGGATCATCACTCAAGCTTTATCAAAAATATCTACGGTCTTATGTTCATGGGGTTTTTTTGAGGGAAGCTAATTATAGATACTAAAACTAGCTGAAGTGGAGGAGGGGGGATTTTTGTTTTGTTTTCTTGGGGGTTTTTTTTGGGATTGTTTTTTTTTTTTTTTTTTTCTGGTGGGGGCACCAAGCCAAACTCATGCAAGGTTGCACAGATTGTTGCCTGTGCAGGCCTGGGGAGCAGATGGAGGGAGGTAGAGGAACTCTCTCAAGTAGAGCTGGCTGGGAAACTGTTCATCTGCTTTGTGAAAAATAGGGATGCTTTGGAATATGTGTGGCTGCCAGTGTGGAGCTGTAGGGCTGGTGCTGCCGTGATGGATGGGGGGACAAGGCAGCTTCCTGCAGCAGCAGCAGCTTTGCTGTCAAAGACAAGCTCTCAGTGATGTCAAATGCTCTTTTTGCAGCAAGATTTGAGCCCAGGAGTTGCTGACCCAACAACCCACAGAGAGGGGAATAAGGAGAAGGGTGCATGCAAGTTGCTCTAAAATGCTTGTAGTTATTTTTTCCTTATTTTCCAGTTATTTGAGTGTATGATAATAAAGCCTAAAATTTCATAGGGGCACGGAGGGACAGGACAAGGGGGAATGGCCTTAAACTGAAGGAGTGAAGGGTTAGATGAGGATATTATGAACAAATAGTAGGAAGAAATATTAGGAATAAATTCTTCCTGTGAGGGTGGTGAAGCCCTGGCACAGGTTTTCCAGAGAAGCTGTGGCTGCTCCTGGATCCCTGGACATCTCCAAGACCAGGTTGGAGCACCTGAGATAGTGGGAGGTTCCCCTGCCCATGACAGGAGGTGGAACAAATGATTTTTCACGTCCCTTCCAACACAAACCGTTCTGTGATTCTCTGAAAATGTCACTGAAGACCTGCTCTACCCATACTTTTGATAAATTTTGGTTCAAATTCCTCTCAGATGCTGAAGGATTTCCACTGACCTAGCAGGAGAAACCCTGTTCCTGTGGTTTCAGCTTGACACAGTGAAGGGTCTTGCTTGGATCAGCCTTGCCTCTGCTTCACAAGGTTGTAAGAAGTGCAGAATTACAGAGTTATTACAGAATTATTACAGAATTATTGCAGAATTGCAGAGCTGTGGCTCTTCTTGTCAGAATTACAAAGCCATTTAGATTGGAAGGGATGTCTGGAGCTCCCTGGTCCAACCTTGGTTTCCAGCAGGATACACTTCCCAGTCAGACCATGTGGCCTGAGTACTTTATTGGCTGAGTGCTGAAAATCCCCAAGGACAGGGATTCCACAGACATTCCAGGCACCTGTCCCAGTGCTGCACCAGCCTCACATTGAAAAAAGCTGTTGCTTGCTCCTCCCCAAATTCCCCTTGGTGCTGTTTATGTCCACTGCCTCTTGTCCTTTCAGTCTGGTTTTGTCTTCCCCCTAACCTTTGTCTAGACAGCTGAAGGCAGGAATTTGATTCCTTGCAATAACCTTTCTAATCTGGTGTAATTGGGACAGGAGAGGAGGATGAGTGCAGCCAAAGGATCACTCATTTCAAGTTGGCCATATATTCATGGATATTTCCTTGCTGACCCAACTCACCCCGTGGAACAGATTTCATCAGCACATCCCTATCCCCCAGGTTAATTCCTCTAAGCAACACGCTCCAGAGAGTGGAATTTTCCTGCCTTTTTTTTTTATTTTAACTGCTCTAAATTAGATAATTACTTAGAATCCTGACATATTTACAAGAGTAATTACCTAATTTTATCATGCAGCTCTACCAAAAACAAAGATTTCTTGATTTAAATCAGGTCTTGAGAAGAAAAGTCTCACTGGAAGTGTTTGAATAATGCCTGAAAAACACAGTTCAGCTGTACTACAGTTCCCTGAAGTTCAGCTGGCCACTGGAGAAGAGCCAGTTTAGGTTCTGGCCCAGGCAGCTCCAGGGAAGCAGCACAGGGAACTGGGGATTATTGGAACATAAAACCCCTCAGTACACAGAGAAGTGTGGGACAAGTGGGAGGACACAAGTAAGGAGAGCCACAATAATGACTGAAAGACCTTGATGAGCCCTTTATCAGCAAGCTGAGTTCAATTTCCAACCAACTTCTTGTTTTTTTTTTTCTATTTTCCTCTCTACTTCTAGTAATTCGAAACAACTGCTTGTTCCAGCAGTATTGACCCTGGGTTGAATTTGATCCACTGTGTCCTGTTTCGTTTTGACTGGCAGCATTTTTGGGCTCTCTAAACAATAGGATACTCTAGGATAAGTGTGTATAGTGGAAAACAAAATAGTAAAATACAATACAAAATTATAGGAAATTTGTCTCTTGCCATTCTGCTGAAACATTTTTCTGATGATCCTCATGACTGTAAAATGTCAAAATAGCTGTTGTAAATCAAACAGCAGGATTTTGGCTCCTGTGACCCTTCCTGAAGTGCAACTGAGGGGTCCCAGTTACTCCCTACATGTGGCATTTTGTTCCATTTGCAATGAAATCAACACCCAGCTAAATTTCTTTGTGACTTTAATGCTGATTTCAACCCATCAGAAGGTATCCTGGAGCCAGGTGGGTTTAAGAGAGTTAGAATTTTATTGTGTTCAATCACTTCAGAATCCCCTTAACATGGGCATGCTAGGAGAACTAATAATGGGCTTTTCTGCATGTCCATGAGATCTGTACCAAAACCAGCCTGCCTTCAAATCAAGAGGGCTTTTATTCCAAGAGTTTCTACCCTGAAGGCAAGATCCAGGAACTGTGCAGGTGCTGCATTTTCCCTGCAAAGTGAATGCAGTGGGTTGAGGACATCACAGTTCATCAGGTGAATCAGGGAGCTGGGTGGATTTCTTCCTGCAATAGGAATCATCTGACCTGGAACAAGGTGCTGAATTTCTGGGTGGCTGGGCTAGGTTGCCTTGCCAGTGCAGGAGGAAGGTGGGATTGGGTGAGTGGTTTGTGCCATCTCTTCCAGGATAGCATCTCAGAAAGGTGGGATGAGGCATCTCCTTGGAGGTGCCAGTCTCCCCATTTCCTGGAAATGGAAACCTGGAAGAATAGTTGGGATCCAGTGAGATACACTGTGCTAACTGGGCATCTGGAATTTACTGTCCAGATTAAGAGGAGTGAAAATCAATGAAATTGGACCTTCTTGGCTCACATTTTAGTTTTCTTACCCATCTTTGGTCAGGCCAAACAGTTAAACAACTAAACAGGAAAGCTAAAGGAATTCCAGAATGGTTTGGGTTGAAAGGGACTACAAAGAGCATCTCAGAATCACAGAATCACAGAATCACAGAATCACAGAATTACAGAATCACAGAATTACAGAATTAGAGAATCACAGAATTACAGAATCACAGAATTACAGAATTACAGAATCACAGAATCACAGAACCACTGGGTTGGAAGAGCCCTTCAAGATCATCAAGTCCAACCCCTGCCCTAACACCTCAACTAGAGCATGACACCGAGTACCACATCCAGTCTTTTTTTAAACACATCCAGGGATGGTGACTGAACCACCTCCCAGGGCAGACAATTCCAGTACTTCATCAGTCTTTCTGTAAAAATTTTTGGCACAGCTTAAGGCTGCTTAATCTCCTTCCTCCCTCTGCTGTGGGTAGGGACACCTTTCACTGGACCACACCTGGATGGATCTGGTCTAAAAAACATCAAGATTTTACCCTCTTGGCACTCCAAATCGTGGGTTTGCCTCCAAAAGTTGAACTCCAAACAGCTTTTTCTGCTTTTTGAGCATAAAGGCCCAGATGCAAAATTTTCCACAGGAAGTAGAATAAATCATAGAATCCTGGAATGGTTTGAGTTGCAAGAGATTTGAGAGATCATAATTCTAACCCCCTGTCCTGGTCAGGGACACGTCCCACTGTCCCAGGTTGCTCCAAGCCCCTTCCAACCTGACCTTGGACTCTTCCAGGGATGGGGCAGGCACAGTTTTTCTGGAGAACCTAGAGGAAGACCCTAAGCTTGTTGCAGAAGTAAGAATCACAGAATAAGCAGAGTTGGAAGGGATCCATCAGCATCATCGAGTCCAGCTCCTGCCCCTGCACAGACACCCCAACAATCCCACCCTGTGCCTGAGAGCATTTTCCAAGCACTCCTTGAACTCTTGTCAGGCTGTGACCACTTTGATACAAGCTGCTGGTATGTTTTTTACTCTTAGATACTGACATTGCAGCTCTTTTATTGCTATTTACTGTGATGGCTCCTCTGCTGAGCCAGTGGGTTTTTTTTCAGTCCCAACCATCCCACTGCAAATTGCTATGGCAATAGAAATCAAGCACAAAAACAGTCATACCCAAACATGTAAAGATTTATTTACCCACATTATTGGACTGCATACTTTCTCAGGAATATTTTTGGGGTATCAGACTCAGAACAGAACGAACTGAAAAATTGTGTTTAATATGAAATATATAGAAAGAAAAATGACAGGTCCTAGATGCCCAGTTATCCCAAGAGGACTGACTTGCAGAAAATAGGTATTGTACATATTTAAAAAAACAAGAATCCTTCCTGTTACAACAGAGCCACTCAATCCCTGATGGTCTTACTTACTCTTTTGGGGAAAAAAAATCACTCCAGAGTCTGCCATACTAATGAGGGACAAGTCTACCCTGTTAACCAACTTAGCTCCCTGCTTTCTATGATCTGTGATGGACCATGCTGGTGAATTCCCAGGCCCTCCAGCAGAGCCAAAAATCAGCTCCTTTGGGAGTAAAGTCTGGGTTTGGTTCATTCCAGGATTTGTGTAATCAACAGAGACAGGCCTCTGTATCATGTGTCCTCCAATTTACATCTCAAAATGATTCCAGGAGAAAAGCTACTCTGGCCAAATGTGCCAGGCACTGTCAAGCATTTGAGAGAATTATGATTCTTTCAGTGAAAGAATAACAATTCCTTGTTGAAAGCTGTGGCAGGGGAGGCTTAGATGGAACAGGAGGAAGCATTTCTTTACTGAGAGGGTTTTCAGCTGCTCATTCACCAGGGGCTTCTCTGAGAGCCTGGGGTTGCTCCCAGGTGTGCCTGCATTTACCATAGAAGTAGGATTAGGATTTGGGGGGGGGGGAAATTCAATAAAAACCCATCAAACACACCTCTTGGTGTTTTTCAGACTTCCTAAAGCCCAAATGTTTAAACAGAAGAGTTGCCTTTTAGAAATTCTGTGCCATTGCTAAAATGAGAATCCTTCAGAAGATTCTGCTGTGTTTTAGATGTCCTTCCTCAGCACTGCTGTAAGTCCTGTAAATCACCCCATATTGTCTGAGTGCCAGCACTGAGCCACAGACTGAGACTTCTCTTTCCTTAAATCATACCAGAGTTACCCTTAAAATGCTTTCAGTGCATACTTTCACATATGTGAAAATAAATAGAGCTGAATTAAGTCTGGCAGAGCGCTTTCTTTCCAATTAAATCAAACATGTAATTTATCACTGAATTTTATTCACAAACTCATATTTCAACAAGTGAATTTTCATCTCATCTTTTAATTAAAGCTGATTTACAACTCCGTGGAAGCTCTTAAAATGAACTGCCATTATCATAAGCCCATAATCAATCACTTGTAGAGTGTTAACAGACCAGTAACTGCAGATATTTTCCCCCCAACTATTTATTAAGGAGCATTTGTTAAATTTCCTTATTTACAAGCATCTCTCTGTTTTGGCAATCCATCTCAGCATCAAACTGAGCCTAAACATTTGCAGTTTACACCAGTGATGGTGCCCTCTCTGTTTACTGGGAAGTGAATTTATCCCATACTTAAGCACACTTTGGAACCAAGAGTGGAATAATTTTGTGATTCCATTTTCTTCTATGAAAATATCTTCTGGGAGGAGCTGAGGAAGCTTTCCATTAAGACTTTTGGATGTGGAGAGTGAAGAAGCAGCTGGCTTTGGGGTGCAATATAAAATGAGAGGACCTGCATTTACCTGGTTGAAAATGTAGAAAGAGGGAAAGATGAAACTACTGAACAACCAAAATGGTGGAGAGGTGTAAAAAACTATTCCAGAAATTGTGGGCTCTTTTAATTCCTGTTTCCTAGGTCACAGATCAGGTGTCAGCTGGGGTTGCCCCCTAAAACATGGAAATAGGTAATTTTGATTTTTTTTATATTTCTGATATCACCAAGCTGGTGAAAGATTTTGCCACAGAATATTAATCTGTTGCCAAATTCTGGTTGTATCTCCTCTAACCTCACCACTGCCAGGGCTCTTGGTAAGATTATTGTATCTTCCTTGTAGGCAAGATGCAGCCATGTGGCACCTTCTCCTTCATTGTGCTCCAGAGAATATTTCTGGCTCAGACTCATTTTCTGGATGCTTTATGTATCACAGTGGCATGGACTGAATTTCTTTCCATTGCCTTTTTTTCATCACCACAATAAATTGACATCAAAGCGAAGATGGAGGAACGAGTCTGATTCCAGGAGAAAAGCTGATCAGGCCTTATGTGCCAGGGACTGTCAAGTGCTGGAGAGAATTATGATTCCTTTAGTGAAAAAGTTACAATTTCTCCTTCAAAGCTATGCCAGGGGAGGCTTAGATGGAACAGGAGGAAGCATTTCTTTACTGAGAGGGTTGTCAAACACTGCAGCAGGCTTCCTAGAGAGGTGGTTGGTGCTCCAAGACTGTCAGGGTTTAAGAAACATTTGGACACTGACCTTAACATGAGTTTTGGTCAGGCCTGGATTGGTCAAGCAGTTGGATTAGATGATCATTGTAAATCACCTTCGACTGAAATTATTCTAGTCTATTCTAGTCTAGTCTACTCTATAATTTATACAACAATATTTTTTAATATAATTTGGGAAAAGTAATGTTTTATTAATCACAGAATGGTTTAGGTTGGAAAGAACCTTAAATTAACCCAGATCCACCCCCCCCTCCCCCCCCTGCATGGACAGGGACATCTTCCACTATCCCAGGTTGCTCCAAGCCCTGTCCAGCCTGGACTTGGACGCCTCCAGGGATTAGGCAATCACAGTTTCTCTGTGCCAGGGCCTTCCCACCCTGACAAGGAAGAATTTCTTCCTAAAATCTAAACCTGCCCACTTCTGTTTATTGCCATTTTCCCACATCCTTGTTAAAAGTCCTTCTCCAGCTGTCTCGTTAATGTTTTTCGTGGGGCTTTTTTTTTTTTCATTTCCTATCTGTTAATCCTTAATATCCTTATTAGGATTACATGTTTTTGAAGATGATGCTGGAAAGAGACCTGAAATCTTTATCATTCCTCCAAGTTCTGTGAAAATTTGTGAAAAGTGCTGTCCCCAGTGTGGGTGCAGAAGACCAACTCCATTTCCAGCCTCAGGAGATCCAGTGTGGGAGAGGAACCCCACGGATGCCCTGACAGCAGAGCTCTGCCAGAGCTGAGAGAGGCTCAGAGCTGAGCCTTGCTTGGAGCAGGAAAACATGGACAGAAGATGTAAAAAACACAATTATTTTTAAATTTATTTTTATTTTATAACCTTGAAAACTACTTCTGTTTCTCCTTCTGGATGAAGTCAACACAGCATGTTGAGAGTGTGCAGGAACCTTCTCTTCCCATCCCAAAACACACACAAAAAAATTCCCCCCCACCCCATAAAAATGAAGAAAGCATCTACCCAGGGTCTGATACTTGAATTTTCTCAGCTGTTGTAGAAACGTGCCAAAAAGATGCTGTGCAGCCTAATTGAGGGCAATCCATTTAAAATGAGTAAATATTCCTGCCCCTCCAGTCAGCTGGGTGTGCTTGGAGGGCTGTGGCTGGCCAGAAACCAGAGCCTGTGTTTGCAGCTTTCTCTGGCTGCCTTCATAATTTAATGAAGGAAATAATACAGTCAAAGCCTGCCATTGTGAGCTGCTGAGTGATGCCTTGCCAAGCATACTGTAATAGTGATTAAGACACAAAAGATGGTAAAAATGTGTATAATTACATCATGTGCAACATTGCTTAATTGTTCTCTGTAGGAGGCAGAGGAAATTTCCCTTGTGAAGTGTTATTTCCTTGGATTGGAGATCCACTCTGGTTGTCCTCTTAGTAGCATATTCTGACCCCTTCAAGAAGGGATGTCGGAGAACAATGACTCCTCCTGGGGAAATCACATTTTTGAGAAGCATTTCTGTACCCTGATACACCCAGGAAACAATCACTGGCCTCTGTCCTGAAGCCCGTGGGATGAAACATCCATTTTCCAATACTTTAATAAGGTCAGTCATTAGCGAGTCTTGCTTGGGTTGAGGGTAAAAACACCAGAATATTGGTTTTCCTCCTGAACCGTGTCCTTCCATGATATATTTCCTGTCACTGCTGTCCTGCCTTGTGTTGAACTTGGCAGCTTGAAAGCCAGCAGCAGCTTTGTTTTGCTACTGCAAGTCCTGTAGTTGCTCTTGTCAGTGAAACCGTGTGAGGAGTTGGTTTATTATCCACATAACACAATAAAAGAATTGCTAATAGAGACTCCCAGGAGTTAAGCACTTCTGGCCATGGGGCAGGAAGCAGAGGAAGGTGCTTTATGACTTGTAGCTGCTTCCCGAGGTGCTGTGCAGAGTAACAGCACAATATGGATGTCTAACTCCTACAGCTGGGTGAGATCTGGTCCTGCTGAATGCAGGGGAGAGGAATGCTTGGCTTTTAAAATCCAGTCCGGAGCAGCACTCCTTTCCAAAGGGATAACGTGGGATAACGTGACTCCGTGTGAGGCTGTGTGTGGAAGCAGCTTCTGGGGCGCTGCTTCTCTGACCTCAGCTGGGGGCACAGGGAGAGCAAAGGCAGAGGGACTGGGATGCTCAGGGCTCTCATTGCACCTTTCTTTGCTCCAACCCATGTGCCAGCAGGCTGCCAGCTCAGTGTGTTATGGTTTAACCCTGGTTGCATCAGGAGCAGACCTTGCAGTTTTCCTCAGAGCGTTCGATTTTCTGGTCACTGCTACAGCTGGATTTAACTGGAACTTGGAAGCACGAGTGATCAACTCAGATGAGGGAATTATCTTTAATTAGCTGTAATTGAATTTGGGAAGGATTACATCAGTGGTCTGAGATGATGAATCACTCGGAGCAGCTAATTTTTCTGCTCTCCTGACTCTGCCATCGGAATTTGCCTTCTCTCTTCTACTTTTTTGTGATAATTGAGACTGGGACAATGGAGAATTTCCAATCTGTGCCCTGGTGGGAAGCTGCAGGAGCTGCCTGACAAAAAAAACCAGTCTGTGCCTCAGGAACTGTGTTCTCATTCTTGATGTGTGGTTATTTGTTGTGAAAACTGCCCAGACTGGGATTGCCTGCCCCACGTAGCTGGCTGCTGAGCAAACACAAGGGGAGCTGGACGAGGTGGAAAAAGAGTCAATTGAAAAGAAAAAATAAAAGCAAGGATAAACCAGCCTCAGATGCAGTAACTTAAACACAAACTCTCTTTCCTTGAGATCTACACTTCTTTATCCCCTCTCAAACTGTGGCACGGCACAGTGGACTAGAAATTGTAAGATTTGGGTTCCCTGGTGGAACAGTTCTCAAGGCTGCATGAGAACTGTTCTGGATAACCCTCCCTTGCCCTTGTTATAACTTCTCAGTGAGAACAAAGAGGGAAAGGCAGGTGCAGAAAGAGAAATCTATTAATGAAGTTTCTGCAGCTTGCTGGAACAGAATGGAATGGACACTGCACCATTTCATTCCCTGTAGCTTGGGCAGGATGCAGGAGGATCAGCCCTGCTGAGGAGCTGCAAGGATCACAGGCTACCCCAGCACAGCCTGTTGGCCTCTTTCTCTCTCTGTTTGCCATCATGCCCTAGCATGAGGATTTTTTTACCTCCTCCACACTGCTCTGCTCTCAGCCAGGCACCACTTGGGAAAGGAAATGTGGGTTCCTCCATTTCCCCAAACCCATGAGTTTTCTGCACTCTCCAGTCTCTGGGAGCCCAGGCAGACCACAGGAGGCTGCACAAAAGAGCCGTTCCCCTCCAGTGGCAGCGTGAGGTTGTTTTTCACACTCACAGGAGTGTGAATGCACCCATGTGCAAGTGTGGGAGAAGAACCAGTCACCTGAGCTGACCTCTGTGTGCTCAAAATAAATCATCTCCACATTGCCCTTGTCACACGTGGCTGTGGGGCCTGGAGCAATTGTCCCTGTGGGTTATTCCCTTTGGGATGTGCCTTCCAGGAGGGAATTCTTGGGTGGGCTGTGACATGCTGGACACGGTGCCAAGACTGAGCTGGACCCTTGGGGAGGGTGGGTGGTGTCTGGGGTGGGTGGTTGTGACCCACAGTGCCCTGGCACTGGTGCTTGGGAGGCTGTGATGCCTTGGAGTGGCTTCCTCAAACAGAGGCTGGACAAGAGTAAAAGAATAAAAGCAGGTATTTATTAAAGGCCTTCAATAAGTGCACCTTGGGCTCAAAAGCCTCGGAGAGGGGCTACACCCAAGGTGGATGATGGTTATGAGTTTTTCATACAGTTGTAAGTTTGGTCCATTTACATACCAGGGGTTAACACTCCAATTACAGCTTCAGGTAATGAAGTCATTTACTCCAAGTTTCCCCCCCCCCCCCCCCAAGTTCACTGTTTCTTGGGATCTGAGGCAGTGAGGTGTCCTTTAGTTTCATGCCCAGAGAGGAATTGATTTGTCTGAATAAAACAGGAGAACAGCATCTGACAGTCTATGGAGTTTTAGAGCTATACACTAAAACAGCACAGGACCTGAAAAACATAAAAGCTAAAATCCTAAGGCATCAGCTGCAGTGGCCTCCTGCCGTTCCCCCTGCAGCAAACCCGCTGTGCATCCCAAACTCCCAAAAAACAGAACAGCAGCACCTTAACCCACCCACAGGGAAAGGGCCTGGGAGTGGCAATGCTGCCCTGGAGTGTGGAAAGCCTCACTCGGATTTTCACGTTTTCATTCCATTATCAGCACTGAAGGTTTTAAGAGCAAACAACCACTCGGATGCACTTCCATAGCCCTGTAATAATTTTAGAGTTTTGTTTTCAAGCACTGCACTGAAAGCAGCCACTTTGGAGTAGAACCATTTCACTCTCTCAGTTATTTCTATTGTGTGAGGCATAGCTGCCATAAATTTTGTCATAAACATAAAAAACTCATTCCTGGGAACTTAGGAATTACAGGGTTTTTTTTTTAATGTTTTGAAACATCAGGCTTCATCACCCTTGTTGCAATTTTCTTTGGCTGCAATGTTTTTCTGTCAATGCTATTTATGCACAACAGTGTTTTGAGAGGGAGGAATGACTTTTTAAAAACTGAGGGGTTTTGGGGGGTTAGGCTCCTTGACATGTCTCACTTCTTCAATTCCTTTAACTGTTTCATCCCCAAGTCTGACATTTCTGTTTGAGAAACTTGTGGTTTTTGGTTATTTTATATCTTGGTTTGAGTATTATTATACTCACATAATAAATAGGAACTACTTGTGATGTCTCTTTAAAACAACCATGTTCATGGTGGGCAAGTGAGATATTAATGTTTGGCCAAGCAGAGTTTTCTTGATGTCACAGGAACCCTCATTCTGCTCTAGGGCTGGTGTGTCACTTTTGAGTAGATGTAGAAAATAAATGCCTGGGTTTGCATCAAGAGACACATAATGGTTTTTTTCTGAATATAGTTGCTCAAACCATTCTGATGAGGGAGAAAAGAATCAGATTTTTAGTACAGTTCTGAGGAAACAAGTTGTTTTAACTCAAATTTCAGTAAAATTTTGCTGCTGCGAGATGAAATAGCTCTCAGGTTGCATTAAAAGGAAGAAATAAGTGAGGGGGAACCCAGTAATTTTTGCAAGGGTGCATTGGTGGCCAATTTCTGATCAAATTTGGAAGATCAAATTTGGAAGATCAAGTGCCAGGCTGCGTGGAGAACAATGACTATAAAGAGCAGAGAAAATTACCAGCTCTAATTCAATTGTAGTTCACATTTAAGGGTAGGATTAGCACTGAATCAGTTGCAAACTCTTCCTCTGCTATACTCAGAGGGCTGCAGGGTGGGTGCAAAGCTGCTTTTTTCTTGCAGAGGACTCTGAGATGAGGCTGTGGCTGGAGTGTGAAGCAGTGCTGGGGTGATGATGTTGCTGGGTCTGTGATGGGGAGCAGTCTGTGTTGTGGCTGTTGTCAGACACTTCCATGTATTGTACAGAGGCTTCAGGCTGTTAAAGAGGGAATTTTCTGTCTGACTTGAGCAAAAATAGAGTAAAAAAGCTTTACCAGATTGGTACCAAGGACAAAGAGCCTGTAGCTGTGCTCTGAAGAGACCAAAGATGTCTGGACTCTGTTCTCAGCCTGAATGATTTTTTGGTGACTCTTTGCAGAAGCCTTTTAATCATTTTACCCCTCGAGTCTCCCAGTATAAAACACGAATAACTGTCCCTGTCTCGCTCTCCTTCACTCTTCTCTTTTGGCACCATCACCAAAGGATGCTACAGCAATGTCAGCAACAAAGCCCCATCTCAGAAAGACCCCTGATGCTGACATAGTTAAGAGAATTAATGGATATTTTCATTCTTCCCTGGAAGTGTTCACATTTTGAAGGGACCTTCAGCCAGCAGCGGTCATTATTTCTTCGTATCTTTTTAATTATTTCAGTTGTTACCAATTTTTTTGCTTCAAGAGAGGTTTTGCCAGGTAACTCAGGGCACCAGTGCTGGCTGTAAAACTGACCAGCATGGGTGAAAAACCTTCAGGCTAAATGAGCATGGAAATGATGAGGCTTTTGCTTTCAGGGAAAATGTGCTATTTATTGCACAGAAATTTCTAAGTAGCTCTAAGAGCAGCTGTTGAAGCACTTATTGAAGGCCCAGTGCTACCTCAGTGCTCCTGGTGCTGAAAAATCAGTCCTTCCACCACAAACTGTACTGAACAGACACAGAAATGATGCAAATTCCAGGTATCATCCTCTCAGCAAAAAAGGTTAAATAGCTGCTAAATATCTAGAAAATGGAAAAAGAATCAATGCAGTGGCTTTGTCTTCAGCAGATGTGTATAATTCTGCCTTAGTGTCAATATACTTGTGATAATGAGCTTCTCTGAATTTCACTTCTATTCTCACCCAAGTAGGTACCTAAATACATATTTTTAGAATTGCTCATTCTTTGGGAGTGAATGCGTTCATGGCTCTAACAGTGTGTGGGGTCAGTATAATTGTTTTAAAATTACTCAGAAAAAATGGAATATTAGCTCCATTTTTCTACAAGGACAGGCTGAGAGCGTTGGGGTGGTTCAGCCTGGAGATGAGAAGACTCCAGAGAAAGCTTAAAGTTATTTTCAGTGCCTAAAGGGGCTCCAGGAGAGCTGGAGAGGGACTTGTAACAAGGGACTGAGTGATGGAATAAGGGGGAATGGTTTTAAACTGAAAGAGGAGAAGCTTAGATGAGGTATTAGGAAGAAATTCTTCCCTGTGAGGGTGGTGAGACCCTGGCACAGGGTGCCCAGAGAAGCTGTGGCTGCCCCTGGATCCCTGGAAGCGTTCAAGGCCAGGCTGGACACTGGGATTGGAGCAACCTGGGATTGTGGAAAGTGTCCCTGCCCGTGGCAGAGGGTGGAACAAGTGAGTGTTTAACCTTCCAACACAAACTGCCCTGGAGGCAACCAGTCAATAATTCAGACTGGTTCTATCAGTGTCTCTAGGGTTGCCCTGGTACTGATGAAAACAAGACAGGTGTGGGCCACTCTTCCAGGAGCAGCTGGCAGCAGGAACAGAATTAAGAGCTTTTAAGTAGAAGTCAAGCTATTTCATGGTTGAGACTTACCCTAATCTTTCCCAGCAATCTCATTTCACAGTGCTTTTGGGTCGTGGTGAGTCCCAATCCAGATGTTCACCCAGCCTCACCCTGGTTACATGCACAAATTTAAGGTCGTGTGCCCCTCCAGGTGGTTCCTCACAGTGGGACACACGTCACATGCAGGAGCCCAGTTGTCTGCTCTGCATTATTCTTTTACTTTGCACATGTTTCTCATCCATTTCTGGTTTTAAAAAATAATACTGTGTGTGTACTTATGGCTAAAAGGCACGTGGGAAGTTGGAGTTCATGAACTTCAACTGATACAAAAAGTAGGATGGAAAGTTTAGAATCAAGGTGATGATGGGGAAATTGCTGGAATGAAATTTGGGAAACTGAGCTAATTCTTGGTCTGTTGCTGCCAGGAATGAGTGTAGAGGAATCCCCTAACTCTGCATTTTGTGGTTTTTCATAGCAATAAAAAAGTCTTATTTCAGCTGGAGTCTGTCTTATCTAAAGGACTTTTGAATACATAAAGCTGGAGCCTTGACACATCTGTGGTCATCATTTGGAAAATCACGAAACTCTCTGGGTTGGAAGTGACCCTTAGATTGTCTGTTCCCAAAATCTTGCTGGCTTCTATCCCAGACCAGGCTGCTCAAGGTTTTAGTGCAGTCCTGAAAATCTCCAGCAATAGATTGTTGGTTAACACTGTGGTTAAACATTGGAACAGGTTGCCTCAAGAGGTTGTGTGGTCTCTGTCTTTGGAAATACTCAAAACCCATCTGGACATGGCTCTTGGCAACCTGTTGTCACTGACCCTGTTTGAAAAAAAAGGGGGGTTGGGCTAGAAGATTTTGAGAAGGCCCTGCTAATCCCAAGCAATCCACGATTCTGTGAGGTATCACAGCCTCTCAGAGGCTCCCATGCTCCAGCACTTTCATGGCAAAAACAGTTTTCCTTTTTTCAGGTGGGAATTTGCCTCCCTTCACTCTGTAACTGCTGTTTCATGTCCATCTGCTGTGCCCTGCTCAGCAGCCTGGCTCCTCATCTCTATTTTCCCCTATTTGAGAGTTAAAAGAAGTCATTTAGATCCCTCTTGGCCTTCTCCAGGCTGAAAAAACTCTTCCAGGCTCTCCTCATCACATCCCCCAGGCTGGAAGACCCCAAACCACCTTCATGTCCCTCACTCAAATTTCTAAACGTCTTGCTTGTGCAGGAGGACACACACAACATTCCAGAAGTTGTGTGCCACGTGGAAAGGAATAACAAGTTTCCACAGCCCTCCCAAAGCCAGCAACATTTTAGCTGAGCATCATTTGCCTGTCAAATCCTGCCAGCAGTTTAAGATGTGAGTTCAAAGGTGGCTGAATCGAGGTGAAATTAATTTCCATCTCCATCTCAAAAGGAATAATTGATGCTGGGATGGGTCCAGTTTCTCCTCAATCACTCTGGCATCTCTCTGGGTGTGCAGGGTTTACCTAACACATATGTGCAGCCCAAGGCAAAATCCTGATGCTGCTGTCCTGTGACAGCTGGTAAAAAATCGGATATATCCAGAAAACCTGAATATAATGTTGGAGTGAGGAGCCAAAAGGGAATCAGAGATTGAGAGAAATTGCTTCCAGTTACAGGCAAGGTCATTTGTAAAACATCTGGGGGAGAAGGAAGAGTAATTTATTCAGTTATTTTATTATTATTGTTGTTGTTGTTGTTGTTGTTTCTACTATAATTGTTATTTATTTGGCTGTATCACAATGCTCATTTCTATCTGAACCACCCCTCATTTTTTAACTACACCACACACTTGCTCCCACAGCCCACTTTGCCTGGGGTGAATCTTCTTTCTGGGTTAAGCTTTCTTGTCCTGAGAGAGAGGAAAGACCTGCAGAAGGGAAATGGATAGATTTGAGAAAGCTGAGCTTGCCCTGCAAAGTAAACGTTTTATATTGCTTCTGGTATTTCAGGAAGGAAAGTGTTTGGACACAATTCAGATTTTTCCAGCTGGAAAGAATAGCTGCTGAGGTCATGGAGGAGCGAGTTGACAAGAACAGGCTTCCCCTGGCAGCTGCTGCCCAGTGCCTTGACTGAACATGGAATTTGTGGAGTGATCAAACCAACCTGGAGAAAAAATCAGGATGCTACAACCTAGCGGATCATGGTAGATTTTCATTAGCCAGGGTGTGGTTCCAACCCCCACACCATGGGGTTTAATTCCATTAATCATAAATTAAAGCACTGAGGAGAAGATCGACAATTTCAAAATTCACTGAATTAGTTGAATTTTGAAATGTGAGCAATGCCTGCAATATTGCATAATTTACTATATGCAGGGGAAATGGGCACCTCATGCCTACTGAAGGCTCTTCCTCACATAGAAAATCATATTTCTAAGCCTGTTTTCTGCATGTGTCCTCTCAGGACTGTGCTCCCTTCAGGGTATCCACGTAGGAGATTTTAGATCAGCCCTCTGGGCCAGTATACCAGAATACCATTGCAAAAGATAACCCAGCAAACAAACCCCTGAGTTATGGACAGTCTGGAACTGTGGGCAAGCAGGTTCCTGACGGGGCTGCCTGTGGGGTTCAGCTCTTGGGGTCACACGAGGATTTTCTAACACGTAAGGGCCTGCTGGGGTCAGTGGCCCATTGCCAACGTTAATGTGGAGTTCAGGATTAACAAGGTATCTGGGGGACTAAAGATCATTTATTCTCCCCCCACATCTCCACTGCATACTGACGCAGGTCCCTGCCACCTGTCCCAGGATCTGCCACTTCCATACAACAGTTTTAGACCTAGAACTTGTGGGGGAAAGATCACAGAGATACCTGCTGGAAGGTAGACCTTAACTCCCAAGTGACTATAATATTCTGGACTTTTCACCTTTCTTCTTCAAGAGTGGAAAAAAATCCAGTCCCACCCCCATCCCCAGATTCCAGTGGGATTTCATTCCTGCTGACTGCTGAGATGAAAACAGGCTGCCATGGATTTGGCTGGAGCTGGCCTCGTCTGTCATTAAGTCTAAATCTGCCCAGAGGCATCTGTGGCACTTAGAGCTCGTTTCTGTCACAGTCTACTTATTCAGAGATTGTCCCTCAAAGTAAGGTTAACTGATTAGGAAAGGGTTTAAATACTTATGCATTAGAAAGAGGAATTAAAACTGAATGTTTTGGTGTTCTCAGGCATCTAAATTATACAAAGCCAGAAAATTCTGCAGTCCTTGACGTAGAAATAATAAAAGATTAAGAAACATTTTGAGCAGACATGGCGAATTGCAGGGATACATTAACATGAAATATAGAGGACCTGATATTCATCTGGCAAACCTAGATATGGCTCCACTGGGTTTTGGGGAGCAGCTTCCATCAGCTAACATCCAAATCAGGTTTGACAGAGGCTGGGGTGCAGGTTTTCTAGCCAGGAGGTATCTGGGGGTGATGGCTAAAGCAATAAATTCAACCCCACAGTAACCCATTGTGGTCATGGCTCTTCCAAGAGCGAAGTGGGAGATGCTGCACAAATCAATGGTGCTTTAGTTTCTGATTGTGTAAGTCAAAAGATGGTTCCCTTTGCTTGAGGGCTGTCTTTGAGGTCTCCTGACAAAAAAAAAACAAAACCAAAAGCTTATAACAATTCAATTGCATGATCATTTCCTTCTCATAGCAGTGAACATCTCGAAAACTTCATGCTGCTCTTTGTAAATACCACATGTGTACCTTGAACATTTGCTGTTTCTTGAATTTATAAAAAAGGCAGGAAAAGACTGAACAACTCTAGGGACTAGAGCTCTTGAAATTAAGAAAACTCCAAAATATTAAAAATCCCTGACTTTGCCAGACTCTCTTCTAACATCAGACTTGAGTAGTTTGTGCAGTTCTGTACTTACAGTGCAAATCTGAGATGACATTGTAGAGATCAGATTGTTTCATTCCTGTCTGGGGGCTTTTTTTACTCGTTTATGGAACATGTAGCTGCTCTGACCATAATCAAAAACCCACCATGACATTTCTAAATACACTTCAGCAAAATAATCCTGAAAACAATACGTTCCTGGTGCTGATTAGAGCCAAGCTCAGGTAATCCCAATTAACCCCGTTACCAGAACTTGCAGAGCAGTACCGCGTGGCAACCAGGCCTCAATTTTTTTCTTTACAGCAGCCTCAAGTCAGCTGCCAAGAGTAACTTCAGTTCCCATCTATCAAAGGTGAAATAGCAGCCCTCTGCCCTTGGCTTTTTGGCTCCTCAGATGTGCGTGGCATCGAGCCAAACCTAACAAATGGAAAGATTTGAGCCAGGAAATAAACACAAAATAGTCCCTGCTGTTGCTACAGGGGGAAGAGGTGCTCAGCCATGCCAGCCATGTGTGGCACTGTTGGGGACAGCCCCCGAGCTGCCCGGGCTCTGGTTTGGACAGGGGTGGGTGTCTGTCTGCAGGAGTGGGTTTGGGGGAGCGGACAGTGGCTGTCAGCTTTGAAGAACAGCCACCAACTGTCTCCTGTGCCAACCCGCTCACATCACCATGAAATGTGTTATTTTGGGAGTGAGAGCTGCTCTGATGGAGCCATCTGTCCCAAGGGAGCCAAAGGGGTCATCAGCCCGTGGTTGGTGGTGGTGGGAATGACCACTGCCAGAGGAAGCTGGCAGTCTCTGGGTGGGAAAATAGTGCTAGGAGGAGGGTGTCAGTGCTGGCATGGAAATGTGCCCGCAGTGAAATCAACTGTCACCCAGCTGGGCCACAGCCAGGGGGGCAGGTGGCTCTGTCCATGGTGGTGCTGCACAGAACTAATGAAGCAGGAGGGTTTGGACATAATGGACAGAAACTCGGACAGGAAAAGTGCCCTGCTGATGGGAATGAACAAGTCAGAGCACAGGAGATGCCTTTTTGGTGTTTGCTTTACAAAGTGGTTGTTAATGGTTGTTTGCTTTACAAAGTGGTCTTGTGCCAGGGCTTTGGCTGGTGCCCTCCCCACAGCAACTCTGACCTCCTGCCCTCATGCTATCCCTCTGCTTTCTGTGCATATCTCACCTGGAATTCCTCTTGCAATATGCCTGCATCCTTTTATAGCCCTTTTTCAAATCCTTTATTCCCTAAACGTCTCTTATTTTCCCATTATTTGTTTTTTTTTTTAGTGCTCTTTGCAGTGTAGAACTGTTGTAACAATGAGGGGTTATTGAGATGTTGTTGATGAAAAAAATGTGCTGGAAGAAATGGGGTGACAATACGGCAGGTGTGGAACTCTCTTTCCAAGCTCAGGAATAAGGACCTGAAGTAACTTTCTTGACCAAGGGATGGTAGATAGTGCTGGGTGTCTCCTTTCGGCCATAGTTACAGTGTTCAGAATTCTAATCCATGTTTGCAGTGGTTCAAAACTTACAAACCAATGTTGGGGCCACCTGTTCAGTCAGGGGGGTTGGAATGAGATGATCTTTAAGGTCATCCCCAGCCCAAACCATTCTGTGATTCTATGAATCAAGCTTTAAACCAACTGTTAATCTGGATTTCTGAACTGCAGAAAGATCTGCCCTTTTCCAAGACCTGCTGTTTCCAGGACCACATTTGAGAGGAGGTCGCTGGCCTGGGCTGGGTTGAAGAAGCAGAAACCAAAATCCAGACCAGGGTACATCATGCTCTCACCCACAGGGACTGACACAAAGGGCAAGATTACAGCTTCTGAAGGCCATTTCTTTCAGTTCAATATTTCACTGCACTCCAGCTAGTACAAGTCATTTAAAGTGTCTGTTCCTTTTACTGGGGGCTTTTGAGCCTTCTTCCTGCTCTGTATAATTATGCAGTCATGCAGCCTGACATTTACTTATATAAGTGCTTGCTGGAGAGGTGCTGGAAGCAGGATCAAAGGCTACGTACAGTACAATGAGCTCTGGAGCAAGGGCTTGGTGTCTGCAGGGCATGGCTCAGAGCTTGCCTAATCCTCACAGCTTTGTCACACAGTGTGTAAGGATCTTTATCCAGATTTTCCAGATGTCAGGAATTGAAATTCTACCCATTAAATGCCTTGGGAACTCCTGGTATAGTGTTTTGTCTTAGCTGAGGATTGGTCTTCTCTTCCTGGTGGGTGTGGGTGTGCCAGCTGTGTCTAGACCTGGGAGAGGTGAGAGGATGACTTTCAGTTCTACCTCTTCATGTAGGATCAAATGCATTTCTTAATGTTTGATAGACAGGAGTGTAGGGCCTAAATTAACCTTTCCTGGATTCTCACCCTGGTTGTGACTCCAGTAATGTGTGTGCTGTTTGCCTCCCTTTAGAGTCACTGAAAGGTTATCTGCTGATTTTTGCACTTTCCTCTCTAATTAGCCAGAGGCCACATTAAAAACAGCAGTTTGAATCCAGAAGTTTAGAAACAATATGTTCCGAAGATTTTTTTTCCCCCACTTTCCTTTTTCCTAAGCCTTGACTTTTAACCACCCTTGGTTTTCATCTGGGTTTTGAGTGAGTGGCTTCTGAAGATGCTCAGTCCTTGTGGTGCTGAGAGCTGGAGCACCTCTGCTCTGGGGACAGCCTGAGAGAGTTGGGGTTGTTCAGCCTGGGAAAGAGAAGGTTCCTGGGAGAGATTGTTGTGACCTTCCAGTACCTAAAAAGGGCTCATAAAAAAGCAGAAGAGCAGCGTTTTTACAGAGGCAGATAATGATAAGGTGAGGGGAAACAGTTTTAAAGTAAAAGAGATTTAGGCTGGGTTTTAGGAAGAGGAGGTTCTTTACCCAGAGGATGCTGAGGCCCTGGCACAGGGTGCCCAGAGAAGCTGTGGCTGCCCCTGGATCCCTGGAAGTGTCCAAGGCCAGGCTGGACAGGGCTTGGAGCATCCTGGGACGGTGAACCAACCCCCATGGAAAGGGTTTGGAATGGGAGGATTTTTCAGGTCCCTTTCAACCCAAACCGTTCTGTGACAATATTGCCAATAATGGCCATGAGACAGAGTAGTGTACTAGGACCCTAATATAGCACAGTACAAACCCTGGATCTGAGGAGAGTGGAATTCAATTATAGCAATATATAACTCTTTTTTTGTACTGTCTCTAGATCTAGACTTTATCTACAGAGCTGAAGTTCTTCTGTTAATAACAAAAAAAAAAAAAATCCAACAAAAACCAACCAAGAAAGGAGGTCACAAGCACTTTTAATTTCCCAAAATGTGTTTCTGCTCTCATGAGAGGGAGTGTGTAAGTCCTGAGCTGTGAGCAGAGCTCCCTAAAGCTGTGAGACAAAACTGTTCACAGTGAGAGAAGAGGGCTAACTCATCCATAAATTCAGGTGTAAAGCATCAGATATTTCTTGAAACCTCTTCTGTGGCTGTGAGTTCACACATTTGTGCTTCCTTGAGCTTGCAGTGTTAGTGTGAAGCGAGTGGCCGTGGGGATTAATGCAAAGCTGAGCAGGGACATTTCTGGAGGAAAGATTCCTTCCAAACACAGTTACTTGTGGTATGCTGAGGGGATGGTATCTTGGTTGCTATGGTGATGAGCAGATTATAGAATTATATAGGTAGACAAACAAAGTTAGGTTTGTGTTAAGGTGTTTAAGTGGCTGAGCATCTTTTATTCAATCTCAGCAGCTCCACTGCTGTTCAGTCTGAGAGAGCCCCTGTGTCAGAGCATCTCTGAGAGTGGATTAAACCCAAACAATTAGAAATGTTACATTTCTTTGGGATTCAATGGGATGTGTCGCAGCATTTTTTTTTGAGAACTCAGCAAGGACCTAATTTTAGAAGTTTAAGTATCAAATAATCTGGTTAACTACATGCCAGTTTATTGGATTTCCAGCCCTGAGCAGAATTATGGAAAAGCTGATATGGGATTTGATTAGTGAAGGTACAATGCAATTATCCTGTGTGCCAGCATGGCTTTATTGAATATAGGTCTGTTGGACACTTGATCAAGGGAAATTGCAAAGATTTGTGCATAAATACTCCAAAGCATCTTTCAAATGCTTTTAATTAATATTGAGCAATATTTGGGTAATAATGAGCAATAGATCGTGTGAATAGATATTCTTATCCACAAAAACACTTTCAAATTATTAAGAACAAGGGCAACAGCATTCCTGTAGCTAATGAAATGACTTTTTGAGATGCTTTACTGGCACTTTACAAGATTGGCTCTGAGCCCAGCACTATCAACAGTGTCATTAATGATCCCAAAGTAAATATGCAATCACTGTCGATAAAATTTGTGGGTGTCAAAATGATGAAGCACCTATAAATAATAATGAAGACAAGACATTTAGGGAGGGCAATTCTGACTGCTTGTCAGTGAGGCTGGTGCAAATGGTCTTTTTATTGCAAACAAATGTAATCTGCTGCCTCTAAGCATGCAGGCAATTCTTGGAGAATAGTGTTTTGAAAACAATGACTCTGAAGACAATCTTGTGGGTAAAAATCTGAGCAGTTCAGTCTGCTCTAGTAGTCACAGACTGAAGAGTTGCTTGTGTGGTTTGGAGGGAGGTGTCTGATTGAGCTTTTAGGTGTTTGGGGAGAGGAATAGCTGGGTAAAAAACCTTAACTGGGAACACTGGTCTGACCCACATGATATCTTTTGGTGTCAGCACATGGATAAAATAATCAGGGAGGAAAAGCAATACGTACAATTATCACAGGCTGGGGAAAGCACTTTTGGTAAGTGATTTAATGAGCTCAGTCTCTTCAATTTGTCAGAAAGATGATTGAGAGGTGACCTGATTGCAACCCAGAACTACAAGTTCCAAAATAAAGGGCAAAGTATTTGAGAGGTTATTCAAACTAACACAAAATAGCAAGACCCAGTGTTGGACGGCAGAGAAAAACTCGGGCAGTATTTTTTCACCCCAGAAGAAAAAAATGAGCATTGCAGCCAAGAGCTGAGGGACTGAAGTCTCAAAACAAACTCCAGGCACTCTGTGTGAGAAATGCTGCTCCCAGGAGCTGCTGGGCTGTGACCCAGGGCAGCAGTGAGTTGACGGATGCTCAGAAGTGACGGGTGATGGGTGATGGGTGACAAGCCCTGTCTGGTGTTCACACTTGCAGAGCTTCTGCACTTCAAGCCCTGCTTGAAGTCCTGGCCCAGGACCCTAAGACAATATGAACGGTTTTGGGCAATGTCACCACTGCTGGAGCTGGAGCTTGTACAAAGAGCTTCCAGAGTTCATTAAATTGTTTAGAGGGGCGCAGTAAATGGTAGTATGAACACATTTCATCCTGAAACAGCTTCCAAACCCACAGAGGGGGAAAGCTGTGTGTGAAGCACCTGCCTACGAGGAACAAGCCAGACCTGGGACCCCTCTTGCCCGGAAAAACCCCCATGGAGCCTGATGCACCCTCTGCAGGGCTGGTTTGAGGCAGAGCACTGCAGCCCTGGCCTCTGGACATCTTTCTTCTGCACATGTCCAATCCAGGTGCTCTCTCACCAGCTGGGTGCTCGTGTGCTGCTGCTTAATCTTCTCTCCAAAAGCAGAGAGGCTTTCAGATGCTATTTCATTTTATATATCTGCGTAAAAGGCTTCTTTTTATAGCTGAAGCTGCTCAGCTTCACAGCAGTGCCAAGCCCCATCCTCCTATTTCATTGCTCGTTCCCCGGAGCCTGGATGTAAAACCTGCCTGTGAGCTGCTCTTAATGTAGTCGCAGTCTGTTGCACTGTGTTAACTTGTGAATGCATTGTCTGGCAGGCTCCTTTTTCTGCTGAAAGAGGAGAGGAAGGAGTGGGGAAGGGAGGGGAGGAAATAGTGTTAATGAAAGCAGCAAGATGGGAATGGCAGAAATCAGCATAAATTATCTTTATTTGCTGCACCACTCTGGCTTTTGGCAGAACTTCAGCTGTGGTTCAGGTCAGACTTTTCAGTGACTCTGGTGACCCCTGGATGAGACTCTTTGTGCTGGGGTTGAGTCCTACATTCCTGCAGGTTAATCAGGTATTTGAAGGTGCACTCAAGTTCACCTCTGCTCCCCTGAAGGGCCACTGGGAACAACTCCACCTACCAAAGAACCTGCTCGGGGGTCATGGAGTGGAAAGGCTGTGCTCTTTTGTGCTGGAGATAGCACAGAATCGTGGAATCTCCCGAGCTGGGAAGGGGCCAGAAGGTTGAGTACAGCTGCTGAGCCTGCCCAGGACACTCCAATAATCCTGCTCTGTGCATCCCTGGGAGTGCTGTTCAAACTCTCCTGGAGCTCTGGCAGCCTCGGGGCTGTGCCCATTCCCTGGGAGCCTGGGCAGTGCCCAGCACCCTCTGCAGCAAAGAACTTGTTCCTGAGATCCAACCCAAAACCCCCCTAACACAATTTCAGGCCATTCTCTTGGGTCCTGTCACTGTCACCAGAAAAGAAGATATCAGTGCCTGCCCCTGCTCCTCCCCTCAGGAGGAAATTACAGCCAGGGCTGAGGGTCAAGGTCTTAAACATGGTTTTGGAGAGAATTGCAAGAGGACATCCTTGATGGTGCCTCTTGCTTCTTCACAGGCATCCAGGGAGCCAGTGATGCCAACCTGTCATCACCTCCATCTTCCTCACCTGCTCTCCTCCTCTTGCTGCTTAGAGAACTAGTTTGCCAGGGTTGGGAAGAAGTCAGTGAGGTGATACCACAGCTTTGGGTGGAGAGACAGTGAGTGGAGGGGGGAGGGAAGCAGCAGAGCCAGGATCAGAAGTTCAGGGAGAAGCCAGAGAGAAGAATCACTGATGGAAACAAAATCCAAGGTTTCAGCCTGGAGCAGAAAGAACCTCAGTCAGCAGCTGAACCCTCTGTCACAGACACCTCCAAGTGTGGAGGTCAGAGGACAGTAACAGTTCAGAAGAGGCCGAATCCTTCCCTCCATCTCCCAGGGAGACACTGGGCCATGTGTTTACAGCTTAAAAAAAAAAGGATGGAGGAAATGGAAAAAGCTCTGAGTGATTTCAGTGGATCAATCCCAAAGGCAATTTTAGAGACGCATCATCTGCAAAGACTTCAAAGAGCAGCATTTAGGAGCACACTGCACACAGCTTTGGCCCTAAGCTCTCTGCAGGCTGTTCCAGCAGCTTTATTGCTTCTATAGGCTCATGGGCAGGGCTGGGACATTGTCCTAACCCAGCCCAGGGTGCCCTTTTATGTGCATCTTGTTGGGAAGGGACCAGTTCTCCCAGCACAGCTCCAAAACAACTAGTCCCTTCAGCAAAAACTTGGCTCTTACCACTCTGTTATTTTTATTAGTTTCCTAAAATACTGAGCACTTCAGAGGAGAAACAGATGGGCAAAGATACCCGGCGCTACAAGCTCTCAATTTAATGTTAAATATAATGCATATTTTGGAGAACGAGTAGAAAAGACAGCTTGGAGGGTGCAAAGGACAGTCTTTGCAAGAACATAACAACATCTGTGTGCTGTTGCTGCTCTGTCATTTTATCCACTTAACTACCTGCTTTGTGTTTTTTCTAATTCACTTTAAGCCAAAAACTACAGGATTTTACATTGAAGGCTTAAGGTCAGAGAGCTACTAACAGACACAGCTAATTTATGCCCTCTAAATATGACTTTAACGTGGGAGCTCTGAGACAGGATACAGTTTAGCCTTTAGGCACATAATTTTCCCCAGAAATCTTTCTAAAGCTGGGATGGTTATAAAGGTATTACCAAGGTTCATGGCCTTTCCTGAGAAAGCTGCATCCAATTTGAAGCACACCTGGGCTGTTCAACAGGTTTGCAAGGAGCTGGAGCTAAACAGAAAATTCATTATCCTTATTAACATTACTTTTTGGAAACTGATCTCTAAAGGAAATCCTAATATTTTTTTTTTTTTTTTTTTTTTTTTTTTTTTTTTTTTTTTGGTGCCAAAAATCAAAAAAAGTGGTAACACCAAAGCAGGTGAGTGTAACTCTAGCTTACATAGACCAGACTTCCTGCTTTTCGCTTTGGGATCCAAAGTTTCTAGTTTTTAGGGGTTTTTTTGGCTATTTCATATTATTTATGAATCCACTACAGTAACATGTGTTTAACAGTTCAAGGAAATTATATTCAGGCCAATACAGAGAGCTGACAACTATTTCCAGATGGTTCAAGGCACCAGATGTGGCATTTCCTCTGCTGAGACAGAGGGCACACAGAGATGAAGTGAAGTGCCGCAGGGTCTCACACAAAAATCTGTGTTGGGTTTGGGAGTTAATTCTGGGTCTGGTGGTTAAATCCAGTGGGTTGCTGTCAGCTGGAGTGTTTGTGGCAGGCCAGTGTGTGGGTCTGTGTATAATGTGGGAAGTCTGACATTTTCAGGAAGGATTTGGTTTAATTCTCACCTGGCGTAGACAGATCCAACATTTCTGGTTGTACTGAGCATCAGCACATCCACAGCGGGGATAAAGCTTCACATTCCAGTCAGTCAAAAATCCCAGGAAGAAACTCAGGGCATGTCCAGTGAAACCTGGGCTTCATCCAGGGCCCCATCAAACCTTGAGCATCCTTGTTTGCTGAAACAAAGGCATCAAGATGTTGCAGGAGGCCACTGATGGGGCAGTATCAGCCACATGCAGCATCTCATCTGTGACTGTTCCCTGCTGCTTCGCCAGCCACTGCCAGGGGATGCTGCAATTCAGAGCACCTGAAGCTGTCAGAGCACTCTCAGTGCTGAGGTGCTTCAAGGACTGATCAGCTGGGACTCTTCTCTTTAATTGGTTTTGTGCTGTGTTTTTAAATAGTTCTTTGCCAGGCCCTGGCTGTTCTCCCTCCGAGGTGCAAGTTCAGCTCTCAGAGACAAAGGCAGCAGCCTTGTCCTCTTGCTCACAGTCCTCTCTCCTTGTCTCCAGGCAAAGTTGGGGATTGGCAGGCAGAAAAGTGCTGTGCTTGACTTCACACCAGCAAAGCCAGCATCCTCTGGGGGTTTTGTTCTGTCTCTGGCCCTTCCAGTAGTGCTGCACTGGGATCTCAGCAGCCTCAAGGCTGCAGCAGAGCCTTTTCCCATCACCATAACTGCCTTCAGCACTAGCCCCACAGTCCATAATAACTCCGGGAAGGATCACAGAGAATCAGAGCACCGTGGAATGCTTTGGGTCAGAAAGGACCTTAAAGATCATCCAGTTCCGATGCCCCTGCCATGGTTTGGCAGCTCAGCTGATCAGATTTAAAGACGTGGTTTAGGGAGAGCTGAACGGGGCTGCAGGTTGCAGTGAGATCAATTCCATTACAGTCAGTACAACCTGAGCTCAAACACGAGTTAGGACAATCTGACTGCCACTGAGAGATCTTTAGGAGTGGAGTGGAGATAAAGAGGAAGTGGATCAAACACCTCTCTATAATCTACGTGCCTAATACCTTTTAATCCTGAAGTAAACCTCCTTAAGGGATTTCAGAGGACTGCATAAGGACCACTTGAGGGTCAGGGATGCCTTTTAGCAGTTCAACACATCCCTTTTAGCAGCTCAACACCTGCTAAATTTGAGTCTGAACTCTCTGGGTGCCTCTGGTCCAGCTCTCATCCAAGTGTCCATTTCCATGGCATCACCTTCCACTTCATGGGGATAAGGGAGGAGGAGGAGGCAGCTCTGTGCTCATCCTAAAGTGAAAACCTAAAGATCTGAACAGCGACAGGGAGCGGAACTGCCTTCGACTCCTGGATTGATTTTTGCTCCTCTCAGTACTACCACCCCTAAATTCCCTGAGTGTAAAAGTCGAAATGAAGGATGCAGGGCTCCAGGTGTTTTTTTTAAATGTTATTTATTGTATCCAAATGATTCAGCAATTCAGGAGTCATGGGTGACAAGAGCCCAGCCTGTTCAGCCACAGCTGTGGGTTCGTCTGAAGCCACTCTAGTTCTGGTTAGAATGCATTATATACTTTTCATTGCATCTCAAAACACGAGCAAAACATGACAACCAATCAATACCTTTACTATTACCTGTAGCCTATCATAACTACTAACATTAGTTTTATTTATGTTACTATTTTCCAATCACAAAAAGTATGTTACAGTTTAAGCTAAAAGTTGTTTTCATTTTTTTTTCATTGGAAAATTCTGAGATCTTTCCTCTACTTGCAACATTGGCTTTCTTGTTTGCCTGTGAAAATCTTTTTGCTTGGTAAAAACATCCTTTGCTCACACTCACAAGAGTCCCTTCCAGCTCACTTGCTCTTTGCCTTCTAGTTACCCAGTAAAAATGGCTCAGCAATTATTTTCTTCTATACCAAAACTTGCTATCATTTCTATTCTTTCTTCCGATTCTACATTCAAAGATTTTTCTGTTATACATATCTGTGAGACCTTCCTGTCAAATCCTTATCCCTCCCAACACCTGAGCCCTCACTGCACACACAGATTGATGCTCTGCCCTTCCTCCCTTGCTGTGTGCCAAAACTCTGGGGCAGCACTGGCTGTGGAAGGGAGCTGAGCAGTGCCCTGTAACCCCTCTGGTCACCTGTCCTAATTCTGGGTTTGCCCCTTGATGCAGCAGTGATGGGGCTGGGCAGTGTTTTGTTTGTGCTCTGGAAGCTGTTTCTCTCCCAGATTCTCTTCCTTTTGTACTGTTGAGCTGGTTTCTTGTTATTCCAGCAGCAGTAATTATGTGACAGATATGAAGGAATCTCAGGGTAACACGCCTTTGGGACAGGAAGGAATAAGAAAGCACAGCACGAGCTGGAGCAGTGGTAAATCCACAAGAAACACCCCCTTTTTAATAGCACTCTTCATTTTCACAAGAGATTTACAATGCTGATGCGTCCTGACAAGAAAAGAAAATTCCAAAAGAAATTCATCTGTGCTTCAAGCTGATAAATCCATGAGTACAAATGTTATTTTGCTGCAGGACACACTTGTGAGGAGAAAGGCAGGTTGTTTTCAGGGGGCTGATGGCGAGTGAATTTCCCATCTGGGTAAGGACTATATAACTGTGTATTGCATGCCGGAGAAGGAAGGGCTTTGCACTTAAAATTAAGGGTGTTGTCTTGAGGGGTTAGAGCATCCAAGCACTCTGATCCTCCCACTGTGGCTTTCTGGAATTAACACCCAAAGGGACAAATGGAGACTTGATCCTGTTTGCTGTTTTTCTTATCATTCCACAGACTTGACCAAGAGGTAATTTAATCCAGCACCCATTATGCCTGAAATCTGTGCACTGCAGAGGCATAAAAAGATGCCATATGGGTCCTTTCTCATTTTATGACCTCTCTGAAATTCCGTGCTTTGCACATGCATCTTCCAGTCAATCTATTACAATCAGATTTTATAGATGTGAAACCCTGCACAAGATCAAAGAGCTTGAACAAAATGCCTTGCGGTGATTCTGGTAAAAACTCCAAATATGTTACAAATGTGGGTAAGCTCCACCTCAACGTTCTTGCAGTGAGGAAATCACTCAACAAATGCATAATGATGGAGCTTGGATAGGGCTGGAAGGTCTATCAAAACTGAAAATGCTGTTGTTAATATTAGAGTTGGGATATATTTGCAAATACGAGTGAAGCTGACTTCCCTTCTCCCTGTCTGGAACGTCACCAGTTTTAGGAACACAAATGTGTTTAGGGTAGGAAAGAAGGGAAAGAAATCAAAACCTGTTTCTCTTGGAATTACAAACTGACCACGGATGCTGATACAAAACACTAAATTCTGTGGGTTTGGGGGATCCTGTTGTGCTTATTAGAGAGGCAACTCCTGTGCTGGCAGTGCTCCCAGGTGCTTCAGGAATGTCTGAAACCAAAGCAGAGCAGGTCAAGGCACTCTGCACATCTTGCTGTGTCCATGGATCCCCAAAGCTTCACCCATCTGGACAAGAGGAAGGTGGTGGTGGGCAGACAGCTCCTGGAACCCAGTTTCTGATGACAACCATCACTCTGTTAAGAGCCATTGTGTGTATTTTGTGTGGCACTGGTGGTTTCTCCAAGGGATTCTGGCACTGGCACGGGAAATCTCTGCACCCTCTCATCGTCTGTGGCCTTTCCAGAGATGTTCAACCCTCTCTCTAAAAATGTTTTTATAAGGAAGACCACCTGGTTTGTCCTAAAGGAGGCATGAACCCACGCTGCAGGTGGGCTGCCCTACCCAATGCCATGGTGTGCAAATTTGGCTTTGGTTCCACTTAGGAAAAAAACAAACAAACAAACAAACTGAATTTCACCTATCTCAGGTAGAAATGTTTGTTGCCAGGACCGAATGTGGATACAAGGCAGAGTGACAGCAAAGAAAACTTTAAATCCCCAAATTTAAATGCACCCCCCACTGTTTGCAAGCCCACAGTTAATGGGCTGATGTCAAGAGGTGATGATGAGTGTGCTCACTTTGCTGAACGTGCCTTGTTACTCACAATTTGTGTGTTTTGAGCCTGAGACAGTATCAGTGAAGTTCAACACGTTGATTCAGTGGAATCTGGTTCCCAGCAGAAATGTATCTCTTGGATGAAGCACTCCAAAAATAAATTAACAGCTTTTCTTTGACACTGACATTTCCTGCTCGCTAATAGCAAAATCCAAACAATAACATTGGGTTTTGTCAGAGTGAAATAGCTGGCACCAGTGAAGCCTGAAAAGGAATTTAAAAATGTTTTCCTTAGGATGAAAAATTCTAATTTTCAGCGACCTCATTCATACTTTTTAATGATAACTTGAATGAAAATTAGAATGTTGCAGCAAGCCCTACATACAAAATCTCTACTTACCTGGTGAATATTAATATATCTGAATGCCATAATGGAATAATCTGATTTTATTAGTCACTCTGAGGAGAGTATGATAAATGCTGAAGTCTAGCCAAGTTCTGTTAGCGCTGATAGGCTTATCTGGGCTTAGTCTGCTTAGTCTGAGCAGTGTCTTAAATGTGCCACAGAGATGCAGAAAATTCGAGGTTCTAACCTAATTTGGTCTATTCCACCTGGACTGCACTTGCATGTGTTTGAGCTCGTGGAAAGATTTAACAATTTATCCGTGTGCCAATTAGAGGTAGTTTTGCAAAGCCTGTTCCCATCACTTTGGACCACAATGCTGTGAGATTTGCACAACTCTCAGCCTCGATTCAGCTCAGAGTGAAAATTCACATTTTGCTCTGGGGCCCAGATGCTTCCCTCTGCCTTTGGCACTGAGAATTCCTTCTCCTGCTTAAAATACTTCCCATGCTCCCACAGACTCTTGCGACTTGCTGGAAGTTTGTTGAAGTCTGAATGCTCAGGCAGTCCTTAAAGAATCCCCATTTAACTCAAGGAGCAGAATTCCATGAGCTCCAGGGCTCTCCAGGGCTGGACTCAGTTGCCTGAATGGAGGCATCTGGTGGCACTACCCCACACGGGGACTTGGGGGTGGCCACCAGAGAGGTGATTTAGGATTTAGGAGAAGCAGCAGAGGCTCCTGAGGCTGGGCAGCATCCACCCACAGCGCCTGAGATTACAATAGGTGCTACACTGGGAGCTGAATAGGGCTGCACAGTCTTCCTGTTAAAACCTTTCCGAAAAAGGTCTTTTCCCTCCCATTTCATCTTTTCTCTTTGTTTGCTCTTGCAGAGCTCCTGCACCAAATTTTCCTTTCTGCATCCCCTAACAGTGAGATTTATTTTCAGAGCCTGTAACTGGATCTGTCTGGGAACAAAGATGTTTGGGAGGAAGTTTACACTGGAGTTTTTTTCCAGGTTTGTTTTTGGGTCTGTCTTTCTTAAATTATCAGTAGGATCAAACCAAACCCCAGAATGAGGATATTTTGTGGTTAAAACTTGACCAAATCTGGTTTTCACTCGTAACTGTGTGACTCATCTGTAATTCTCTGGAAGTGAAGACCAAGTGAGATAGCAGCTCTGCCACCTATTCTACCTCACCCAGCTTGTTTCTCTTGTTTCTTTTATTTATTGTGAGGGTTAATTAGAGGCAGAGACACTCATCCACTGGGTGATAAACTCTCCCTCCCATTTTTTCATCAAGTGAAACTCTCCGTGGAGAAAGCTGCCCTTTTCCATTGCCTGGAAAACTCATTTAAGTCTAAACTTAGGGTAGATAAATATCTTTTAAGTGACTGTGACCAGGGTTTTCCAAGGAGGCAGTGACAGAGGAAGGAGTGAAATCCTTATCTCCTGCAATCCAATGCACTTTATCAATAATTTCTGCTTGAAATCAGCCTAACTTGTACATAGAGCATGATCAAAACTCTTAGAAAGATCTTTCCCATGGCAATTCTAGTCTGGAGAGTGAGAAAGAGAGGAGGTTGGGGGGTTATTTATCTATTTATGTATTTATTTATTTATTTATGTGGGGTTTTTTTAACATGCCAGGGTCTTTTAATGGAAATGAGTCAATGGCAAAACAAAGGGGAAATTCCATTCAGGAATGGAGTCTGAATCTATGTGGTATCAACGCCCGGGTAAAAGACAACTGAGCAAATACCAGGCAATTTCAGTTCATGAATAATGCATGTGCACCCTCCAAAACACACTGCCACGGGAAAATTAGCAAATATGTCAACAAACTCATCAGGAGTGCTTCTGTAATTGAGTAAAGGATCCTGTTGTTCATCTGAAACACAAAACTAATTCAGAAAGAAACGTCACAGGCAGGCACGGAGGATGGTGTGATTAGCACATCTAAATGTACACTCAGAGTCATTTCTGGGCTGACTCTTTCAATTTAAACACTCTCAGTTATCCCCTCATTCCTCAAAGGTGACATTCACACCTTCTTAATCATGTCTGGTTAAGCAAGAGTCAATGTAAAGGTGATTTATCAAAGCTGTAAGGCAGGAAAATGATCAATTTTGTTACTTGCTGCAGTTCTCCCAGGCTGGCCCTACAGCCCAGCTCAGCTCTAATGGATATTGACAGGTGCTGGATGCTGGGATACCAGAGTTGTCCCTTTTCACTTCTAGAATTCATTACTTCATTTTCAAAGTGATTTACTGAGAATTATAGAATCCCAGAATGGTTTGGGCTGGAAAAAATCATTTAATTCTACAGCCCTGCCATGTGCAGGGACACCTTCCACTATCCCAGGTTGTTCCAAGCCCTGTCCAGCCTGGCCTTGGACTCTTCCAGGGATCCCGGGGCAGCCACAGCTGCTCTGGGAGCCTGTGCCAGCACCTCACCACCTTCCTAGGGGTAAATTAAATTTCCCCAGACATGGCTCTGCTGTGGGAAACCAGCCTCTAGCACCTGGTGGGTTTTAAACTGATCAGCTCATTGCTCTTTATCGCTCTTTATTGCTCAGTGACCAGGTTTGGGAATGGTACTGTGAGCTGATCAGTGTAAAAGCCACCCTGGAGGAAGAGGGGCTCTGCTTCGTGCTTAAATTACGGATTAAATTCCTGCTACTAGTTCGGGCTTAACTATCTAGAATCATAGGATAGAATCATAGGCTCATTAATGTTGGCAAAGACCTCCTAGATCATCAAGTCCTTCCTGTTGGGATAAAACTCTTCCCAGTCCTGTTGAGAAAGTTCCAGCACTGTAGGAAGGCTGTGAACTACTCCTGAAGTTGTGTGGGAGATGTTGCCCTGAACTTTTATTGATGCCTGGTGGGATTTTTGCAAACTGTCTCTGAAGCTCTGCAGAGGAACTGCACAGTCAGTAACCAAGATTTCATCACGGCCGGTCCAAATTCTCACCACTTCTAAGCAAAAAAGACCTAATTGCAGCTCCTGGCCATCAGGCAGAGTCCTGCCCATATGAGAAACAGCAAATAGTCCTAAAAATGCCTCGTTAAGGTCAACTCTATGGCTGCTGGAAATTAGCACAGTTTGATTATTACTTACATGCTTTGAGTGTCAAACACCAGCTGAGACCCTGTAGCTGGAAGCTCCTTGTCCTTCTGGCTTTTCCTGGGCTGTTAGAAATGCGAGTTTCAAGCTGTGCAGAGGCAGCTAATGAAGGCATCTCTCTCTAGAGGGGGTGTTGCCTTTCTGGTGAAAGAAATCTGTTCCTGTGCTCAGAGAGAACCATCCTTATTGCTTCCTGATGTCCGGGTGAAATGGTTCCACCTGCCCCAGGGCCAGAGTTTGCTGAGCCACTCACGCATTTGCAAATGCTTCAGGTGAAGAGACAGCAAACAAATGCAGCCAGCAGCATTCAGGGGGAAGGAAATGAGCTGCCACCACCTCTGCGTGCTGTTCATGAAGTGGGACAGCTGGACAGATCTGTGTCCCTGCTGAGGGGATGTTACAGTCCAGCCCCTGCTTCCCTCGGGGATTAATTTTTTATTTTTTTTTTTAATGCTGGAATACACTGAATCATAAATAACTAAAGGTGTTTTTTTCCTACCCACAGCCCTTGACCTTGTGTTATCTTCCCATTAACTTTATTTTTTTTCATGGAGAAAGAGCCAGAATTTTCCTGCTGTCAGTATCTGCAGCTCTGAACTGCCTCACCTCCTGCACATGGCAAATCTGAGCCTCTGATGCATCACCCGCTGAATCTGAAATATGACTCAGTCCCAATTTTCCAGCTCATCTTATTGACTACATCTTAGCTAATTAGACCAGTAAATCATCCCATTAGATGCAAAATTGCCAACTCACGATGGTTTTCAACTACTAACCCATAGGGGCAGCTAAAAACCCCAAATAACAGCTCTGTCCACTTGAAATTGCCTCTCCCATCTTGCAATGACCTCTTTTCTCCTCTCCTCTGCTCTGGGCAGGCATCATGCACAGTTTGTCACCTGCTCTTGCCATGTATTTGGGAAGAAATCAAATGTTTCATGGGCAAAGAACCATCTTGTAATCATATTTCCTATTGATTGGGAAACTCTGGAGCAATATTCAATAGAAGGTGTCTGAAAGAAGTCCCCTGCTGGTGATTGTCACAATTAATGGATCACTGGGACTAGAGTAATCAGGAGGTGCCATGAGACAGCACAGCTCTGTGACCCAAATGGCTTCTGGTTGAATTCCAAAGTGGTCCCACTTTGTCACTTGAGTGGAGTGGCTCAGAGAATTAGGAAGGGGTTTTGTAATCATCCCTTCATCTCTCTCATCCCCACTCCCTCTGCTCACAATGCAAATTCAAAGTGGACCAGAAGGGAATGACTGGAGCTCTCATTTTTTAATGATTTATTTCATTTATTCCTACTGCTTAGCATCCAAGGCTCTTACTGTATCATAGAAATATGATCCAGATTGCTTTTTTTGTCCAAGGGTCGATTATTTTTTTGTTGTTGTTGCAGAGAGCTGCTCTTCTGTGGGTCTTTGCCATCTTTGATTTGTGATTAGATTTGTGATCCAATATTGCAGATAACAAAACCCAGTGACACCGTGGCTTGGCGGTGGCTGCAATTTTGTTTAAAAGTCTTCAAATCCTTCCCAGTTTTCCTGAGGTGACTTCAGTCATGGAAGTCACTTTTTATTTTCATGTCCTCCTTCTGGAAAAGGAGAGGACCAGGGCAACCATAAAGTTGCCAACTCCAGTTTTCCAACCCTGTGCTTCCTCCACAGAAGTGCTCAGTATCTTTCCACACAATATTTTTATTATCCTGTGTTTTACACCTGTAGTTTTGAGCTTCCCCACTGAAGGGAACAAAGCCTAAAGGAGTGACCTGTTATCTGTGGTTGCACAAAGTTTTTCAGGTCACTCTTTGACCTTGACTCTCTCCTGTGGCATTGCCTGATAGGCAGCATCAGTGTTCTAACATCCCAGAGGCTCAGCTTTTGGGCCTGCAGGACTGCTGTTCAATTGCCCTAGAACAGTTGTGAAATGGATTTTTGGTCTTTACACCCTCAGAGGACTCTTTGTTCACCAGATACAGCAGGTACATGAACAGTTTCCATTTGGGTTTTCCCACTGGAAGGGGCTCCGCACAGCAGGCTCCCCTTCACCCTGGAGTTTCTGGGTTGCACACAGGAAAAACTCAGAGAATTTGACTGGTTAAGGCATCTTTAAAGTTAATGACTCCTCAGTTACTTTATTTTCCATGATTTCTGCTAATTTTGAGCTCACAGAGGCCACAGAGAGGCTTTGCTGGCCCCATCCTCTCATGGTCTTTGTGGTTCATCTTTGTTTCAGATCTTGGGGCTTACAGCAGCAGTAGGTCCGTGAGAAAGCTGTGAAAACTTCCCTCAGCTCAGCAGCTTCCCCGAAATTCTGCTTTCTAGCAGACATCTCCAAGGAAGTAAGGTTATTGGTGGTGACTCACTGTGAAGAGGCTCTCAAGAAGTCCCAGGAAATGGTTTTGAAGGGCTGGGAGCATCCAACAGCTGCAAGAGAAAATGAGCACATTTAGCTTTGATGTGTTTTGATGCAGGACCAGTAATTTCATTTTTGGCATTGTTAGGGAAGCAAAACATCTATTAACGGGGCATAATTTATTTTAAAAAGGAGAGCAAGAATGTTTATTGTCTTCCTGGTAATGCAATTGGGCTGTCCCATGATCATCTATCAGGAATGACAACATCTCCCAATCTTATGCAGATTTGTTATTTAAGCAAATTTTCTGTATGTGCAGAAGGGGAGGGGGTGTTCTTTCTTTTAGTGTACACCTCTAATTTCTTTAAATCAGAGATTTCCTGCAGGGAAGTAAAAATGAAATCTTTGGTTTTGCTGCGTGACAGGAGCAAAGCTTGCAAAGACAGTCTCATTTCTTGTCTCCTGAGAGACAGCACTGGCAGGGTGGGACCTTCTGCGCCCCTCTAAAATCACCACTGAGACTTTGATCAGTAGAGCTATGACCAGGGTTTGCAGGCTTTTTCTCTGAACTTAAATATTAACAAGGGCTGTTCCAGTTTCTGACATTCCTTTCTCTTGGGAGGGATGGTGAGGAGCAGGCAGAGGGCTTAGGGACATCGTAGAATCACAGAGGCATGGAGTCATTAGGGTTGGAAAAACATTGAGTCCAACCCTTAACCCAGCACTGCTGTGTTCACCCCTAAACCCTGTCCCCAAGTGCCACATCCATGTTTTTGAACACTTCCATGGATAATGACTCCACCACCCTCCTGGGCAGCGTGTTCCAGTGCCTGACCAGCCTTTCAGTGGAGGAATTTCTCGCTGTTTAAGATCTGTGCTCACACCCTCCTCACTCAGGCTCAAGCTAAATTCCCATAAACCCCGACAAAGACTTCACTATTTTCCTCTCCCACTTTTCCCACTTTTCCCTGCATCTCTGCACAAAGCCACGGAGTAAAATCCTTGTGTAATTAGTGGCAAAATTCCCATTGACTTCAGCAGGGCCAGGATTTCACCTTAGACCTAAAATTGCCTGCAAATTCCCTTCTAATTGAATTAGTGGGCTGAACTGTTCTCAGTGGTGCATTGAGAAAGAAAAGTTCTTTCCACTACAGGAAATGGCAAGTTCAGTCCTACATCCTGCACTATTTATAGGGGACCCACATCCTCCATCCAGCCTTTAATGCTGGTGAACTTCCATAACTTCTTACCAATGGGAATCTCTTTCCACCTCAAGCTGCTGGAAAGGATTAGCCCATAATTAAATTTCTGCAGTGAAAGGCCATCTTCAGCATATGAAAAATCTGCCTTTTTGAGAACTCATAATTTCTCTGCTCAGTTACAGTGAACCTTCAGACACTAAATCAGAATAATTACACAGTGATATATATAATTCTATTTTTTTATTATTTTTTTTTCCAACACAGAGTGAATTAAAAGGTTTAATTTTCTTTTGCGGCATCCAGTCTGGCTAATTGATGTTATCTGGGAAGCTTGCCCAGAGGTAACATGTAAGACATACTGTGTCTGTCAGACAAGAAATACCTACAAACAAACTCATCCTCCCCATTCTCTCTACCTGAGCTCACAAAGACAACGTGTTCAGAGTGAGTATCCAGAAACCTGATGAAGAACACGAGAAGGGTGAGCCTTAACCACACAGAACAGGAGAATTCCATGATTTCTTCCTGCCTTTTTTTTCCCCTCCAGCAGATGAAATATTTATTGCTCAGCAATTGCAGAAAGAGAAAGTGTTTTTCATGTTTTGCATCCCTAACATCTATTTCCCTTGGCACAGGTTAATGGGGCAGCAGAATTACCAGGCAGTTCTGATGAGCCAAGAGGTCATAACTCATAGATCTGCCTTGAGAGACACAGGCCTTGCCACCTGCACTGCACTTTGCTGGGTGTGAAACTTGTTTCAGGAGATCTGATTTCACACTGCTTCAAGGTAAGCAATGTCCTTCTGGGACCTCATGGCACCAAGCCAGCCTGGTTCTTCCTCTGCTGCTCTTGGGTGCTGCCCTCAGAGCTCACCTGGAGGCTGCAGGTACAGAAACACCTCGTTGGTCTGTGAGACCTTGTGGGAATTTTCCATGTTCATTTGGCAGAATCCATTCTGTTCAACCTGGATGTGAGATGCAAAGAATCACAGAACCACAGGATATCCTGAGTTGGAAGGGACCCACAAGAATCACTGAGTCCAACTCATGGTCCTGCACAGGACATCCCAACAAACCTGTCCTGTGCCTGAGAGCATTGTCCAAACACTTGCTGAACTCTGGACACTGAGAGGTATTGCCCTGAGCTCACCTGAATATGTACTCAGCCTTGCTGGTTTCTGAGGAAAAAATAAAAAAAAAAGAAGGGGCAGCAAGAAAATGTTGCATTTCAGGTTTAATTCTGTGTTGAATACTGGTGGATAAAACACCTTTGAAGTGTAAGGGTCTGCCCACATAATCCATTTAAACTTTACTCATCAGAGATGTCATCCCAGCACCTGGACACAGAGGTCAGAAGTACCTCAGCAAATTTTTCACAGATTTCAGAGATTATTTGGAGCTGGAAGGGACCCACAAGGATCATCAAGTCAAACTCTTCATGGAATGGCCCGTATGGGGATGGAGCCTGTGACCTTGGTGACACCAGAACCATCTTCTGACCAACTGACTGTGTTGATATCACTGCAATTTATTTGTGTGACAACGTGTTCCTGAGGTCTCAGCTGTGCTGGATTCATGCCCCCAAGATCTCAGAATCATAGAATTGTTAGGGTTGGAGAAGACCCTAAAAATCATCCAGTCCAACCATTACCCCAACACCACCATGTTCACCACTAAACCCCATCCCCAGGTGCCACATCCACACAGCTTTTGAGCATCTCCAGGGATGGTGACTCCACCACTACCCTGGGCAGCCTCTTTCAATGCCAGACCACCCTTCCAGGGAAGAATCCTTTCCTAATATCCAACCTAAACCTCTTATAGCACAACTTGAGGCTACTTCTCTCACCCTGACACTTGTTATGTGGGAGTAGAGACCAATCCCCACCTGGCCACGCTTTGTAAACAATTCCCAAGGAAAATAACTGTTCTAATTCCCTCCTTAAGGAATATTAATGCCACATTCAGCTTCTTCAGAGCTGTGGCCTTTGCTTATGTTTGAATGTTTGAAGAGGCAGTGGGAGCCAGTTCACCCCAGGGTGGAACATGTTCCCAGTGGAATTGCCAGCAGAAACACAGCCCTGCCAAGAAAAGAGCCCGCCAGGCTTCTGCTCTGTGGGGACTCCAGGGCATTTGTGCACTGGGAGACTTGCTGGTATCTGATCCTGCTGGGAAAAAAAGCATGGAAAAAACAACAACCTCCATCCCAGGAGCTGTGTCCAGCCATACCGTAACAAAAGTCCTTACTGTGAGGTAAGGATTCACTTTCCAGCAGGTGGATTGGTAGCTCTGAAAAGCCCAGATTTCCCTGGCTCAGCCATTCCCAGGCACTCCATGGGCAGGTTTCCATCCCATAGGATGGAATACATTTTTCCCATTCCCACACATTGTCTGTGTGCAAGGGAAGGCTGTGCTGGGATCAGGCATGGAGGTGACATGTTCATCATTTCTCCTGCAGCACTCGCAGAGCAGAAACCCACAGTGTGCCCCTCTATGTTATCCCAATTAAAAAGTGGTTTTATTTTTTACCAAAAGGAATTACAAACCTCAATCTGTGCTCTCTTTTTCTCTTTAGCACTGGAGGGAGATGATGCTCTATAACCAATCTGCTCCTTTAAAAAAAGTTTTCCATGGGCTCTGTGTGTTCCTCGGAATGTTTTCTATATTTTTTATTTATTTTTCACTCCTGCCTGCAGCTTCAGTTGGAGATAATTGCTCTTTCTTTGTCATCATGCAAGGTGAGCTGGCTCCCCAGTGTGCTTGAAGACCTTCAAATGCTTCCTAGCTAGTCCAGGAGCAAGACAGAATGCATTGCAAAATAGTTGCTTGCCACCCCCAGCAGAATTTGAGCTTAGGAAATATGACAGATTATTCAGCCCCTAGGTAGCCAATTAAAAGGGAAAAAAAAAACAACTCAGCAGCAAAGTCAGTGATGTTACAGCTGGGAAAGGATTGCTTGAGTAAAAGGACTTCAGTGTCATCTAATTTTTGGAAATTGGTAGCTGCAGTGGGACTGCTTAGAACAATGTCCCTTTTATTCTTTGAAAGGAAACTTTGCTCTCCCTAGAATTGCATCTTAGGTATGGCAGCATGAGGGACCGACGGGGGGGATTGTCCTGCCTTGCTCCCAGCCAAGTTTTGTTCATCAGCTGGACATCCTGGTGTCAGTCAGTGTCAACTCCAGAGCAGCTGAGAGACATCCCTTGATCCTGTGGGTAAATGTACCCCAGGAATGGGCTGAGCTAATTGGATTTTGGAAGAATTGTCAAAGTGTTGGTTTGAGAAGCTCGTGATCGAGGTGTTTAAAGATGTGCATAGAAACAGGAGCTGAAGCTCCTGGTTTGCCATCAGAGAGGTTAATATACTGTCTCTTCACTGAAAGAGTGTTCAAGCTTTGGAACAGGCTCTCCAGGGAAGTGGTGGAGTCACTGGAAGTGTTGAAAAAATGAGTGGATGTGGCACTCTGTGATTTGGGTTATTGGGCACCGTAGAAATAGGTGGACTTGATCATCTTGGAGGTGTTCCCAACCTTAATGCTTCTGTGATTCTGTGAGTGGTTCAGCCATTGCCCTGTAAGCTGCCTTCCAAAATCTGAACCATGAAATGGACCCTTATTTCCCATCTGAGAAGTGAAGTGCAGAGGTCAGCCCTGACAGGATTTGCTGTAGTTCTGCATATCCTGGATAAGAGAAAAATCCCTCCAAAGGCTGCTTTGGATGGAGGGACACTGCCGGGGCCCATCCACTCATCCCTGGATGTTATAAGTGCATATTTTATTATTGGCTTTTCACAAGTATTAATATGAATGCTATATGTATAATGTTAAAATAGCTTTGCTGTAGGGATATAGTTTTTATTTTCTGCTATTAGCAAAAGTTAGGCATAGCATTAATAGTTGATAGAATGCTTGAGCTGGGATAGTCTGCTTGGTTGGGATAACATCCAGTGAACAGATGATGAGGACCCTGCTGCTGACATCCCAATTATCAACACTCACTGTGGAAAGAAGGAGCCAAAGCCCAAATTGAAGTTGATAAAGAAGATGTATTAAAACCACAACCAAGAAACACACATGCTCTAAAACGGCAGACCCAAGGAGTGGCCATGCTGAACAGTTCTTGGAAAATGTAAACTAGTTTGTGAGAAAGTTTGAATATGCATGAAGGTCTATGAATATGCAACAGGCTAGAGTAATGGAAAAGGTATTTAAGGGGTGTCTCTGAAGTAGCAGGGGTGCTCTTGGCTGATTGCCAAGCACCCAGCTGTATTAACCCTTTGCTTTATTTCTGTCTCCTATTGTCTTTTTATTAAACCACCTAAATTTTACCAGGAGAGTGAACTTCGTTTTTCACACTGGACAAACACCACATCAGCAGTTGCAGGGGGGTGCTGCTGTGCTCAATAAAGAATTCTTTGCTGCATTCCAGACAGAGCATCCAATAAATGGGAAAACATTCTGCACTCATAAAAACCAGTGATAACTAAAACACAAAGTGACTGAGGTTGCAGCAGCTCTACTCCAGCCCTATAAAACGAGGAGTCACACAGAGATTTGGAAAAAAGCTGTCTTTTCCCCAACCTGGCAAGTGTTGTCTCAAGCAGTAAATCCCAAAGCCAGGAAGCCTGGGGGTGCTGCCTTGGGAGCTGTAAGTTTGACTGTGATAACCCAGAGAAGGGCAAGGCTCTGAGTTAATACAGGCGGGCTCCTGCATTGCACCCTGCCTCGTCATCCCTCAGACAGTCAGGGGGCAGAGCAATCACATTTACATTTGTATCACCAGAGGTGTCAGTGCTCCAGCTGCTGACCTGATCCTTCCAGTGCCCATTGCATCACTGCCCTCTGGCTCCCAGCTGCTCCATATAAAAGTCATTACTGGACTGCAGAGATACTCTGGCTTTTCCTTTTTAGGCAAAAACAAACAAACAAATAAAATATTCAGCTTTGCCTGCGTGGTCTCTTTGTGGTTTTGAAGAGGAAGGGGAGTGGCAGGGATTATTTTCCCAGTCCCTGCCATGAAGTGTTTCACTCACTTTTCCCAAAGTGCTTGTGATTTGAGGCAAGACCAAAAAGGAACCTATTAAAAAGTGCTAATCTTTCAGCCAGTCTATCTGACAGACACATGAAAGAGGGACATGTCTTTATTTGTCATCCAGTAGGGCCAAATTTGCAATCCCTAGTGTAGAATTGATCTGTTTTGCAAGTACTGGCTGGACAACAGAGAAACCTTTCAAAGCCTGTGGCTCACTTTATAAGAATAAACGCAAAGCATATAAGAAAGGTATGAAAAGGGACCTGGATTTTTCCTGCTGTTTTGCAGAGAATGGTCACAGCAGTGTTCTTGTGGTCTGATTCTGTTTTTGCCTCAGGGCTTTACAGCAGCAAGGCCTTGGAGTGTCCCACATCTTGAACTTCCATGTTAATTCTTCTCAGAAATTACACAAAGAGCTCTCCCACCGTTTTCTCCAATGGGTTCTCAATGAAGACCTGAAACACACCAGTTATTTGGGACCTCTGAAACAGCCCAGAGAAGCTGTGGCTGCTCCTGGATCCCTGGAAGTGTCCAAGGCCAGGCTGGACAGGGCTTGGAGCACCCTGGGACAGTGGATGGTGTCCCTGCCCATGGCAAGGGGTGAAACTCGATTAATTTAAGGTCCCTTCCAACCCAAACCATTCTGTGATTTTATGATTCAAACAAAAATGGGAGGCCTTAAACCACCACAGTTTTTCACATCTGGCTTAATTAAAGTCTCAATTTTCTCAGTGTCCCCACAGAGGAGTAAAAAAATTTACCTTGGTGAAGTCACCTGATGTCCACACAGCCTCCTGATAGTCTGGCATTGAAGATGCAGCATCCTTGTATTGTCAAACTCTTGAGGAATTCCACCCACTGGCATGATTATTATGCACTTTGGGACTTACTCACATAAACAGGAGCAACTTGCGACTTTAAAATCCAAGTTTTGCCATCGAAGCAAAGGAAAAGATGTTTAGGTCACCATGGGAGGCTTGGACCACAGACATGAATTCTCTAATCCTTCCCAATTCATACTGCACCTCCAGACTCTCAAGTTGACCACAAATATTTGAAATAACTAATTTGTCTCCTCAAATGAGCCATGGTGTACATTTCTCACCTACATTCTTTTTAGAGATGTGATTTAATTTCATCAAACAGGCCAAAGAGAAACAATATTGAAACAAAAGGGGATGCAGCAAAGTTTGCTGAGAAAGTTTTCCCAGTGCAAATTGCCACAGCACTGAAATCAATCTGGCCCCCAGTTCACATCTACAATTTGTGAAACGTTTTAAAACCATTCCCACTAAATCACTATGATAAATCCATGTAAACCTTGAATAAATAATTTTGAGGAATAGCAAGCTTCTTGTTTTTAATTACGAGGCTGTCACTTGGGAGCCTGAAGGCTGCAGTGGAAATGCACTTTGTCACCACCTGCTCCACACCTGTCTGAGTGCTTTATCTGCCTCCCAGGAGACAGGGACTGTAAATAGGAGCTGGTTTGAATTCCTCCTCTCCTAAGGGATAAACTGCCTTCTGTTTACCCCCAGTGCTGTGCTCAGGAACACAAACAGCCAGGCAGGGCAGACAGTGTGCAGGATCTATCTGGTGGGTCAAATCCTTGGAATATCAGTACATGCAGGACCCAGATCTTCAAAGGGATTTGACTCCTACTGATTGAATTTGATTTTGGGGACTTGGGGCATTGTTGTAAATCGATGTTCCACGCTCATAAGTCACAAGTGAAAATTTGATTTAAGGTCTTAGAGAGTGTAACTCTTTTGAAAATGTTACCACTCAGAAACATGACTTATCTCGGCTAAACAGCCTTTAAAAATGATCAGTCTGGCTCCAAGCCTGGAACCAAAATGAAAGGCAATCTCTTGGCCTGGGAAGAGCCAGACAAGCCTTGCAAGGGTAATTTTCAGCCATTTTCATCTGCCGTGCAAAAAGAAGATAAGGGAAAGACAGGAATCAGGACTAAGAAAAACCTGTGCTTTCTTGAAGCTTCTAATCTCCCTGTTAAGTACATTAATTTTTATATAGGGGATTTATAAGTAAAGCATTCATATTTAATTACATTTAATGCTTTGCTGCTAAGGGCCATGCCAAAGCAGATGTTTTTGTTGATGTTTGTGGTTTTAATTGCACACATCTCAGACAGGAATATCTGAGGGATATAAGGGAGAAAGAACAGCCTTGCTTTTAGAAAAAAGAGAGCTGGACTTCTGGGGCACATCTGCAGTGCTTGAGGTCACCTGAGTTTACTTGGACAGTGCTTTAGGAGCACCTGGAGTATTTGGGGGTGTGATCTGCCCACGTGGTTCCCAGTTAAATCCCAGTTAATTTTATTTACTGAAATTTTATTTACTTTTATTTTTTATTTATTTTATTTTACTTGCTGAAGTCCTTTGCCATTTTGCCCATTTTGCAGCTGGCAGAGACACCCAGTTATTCTACAGTGGTTAGACCTGAGTACTCCACTGCCAAAATGGGTGAGAAGAAGCAGTGTGGACAATGTTTGTTTGTTTTTTCCTGCTGCTGGGACTGGAAACCATGGGAATGGTTCACCTGGAACAGCACCTACCTGACATGAGAACTACAGTAAATAAAAAGTAATTTTGAGGGAGGAAGTGGGATGAAAAGACATGAATGGATGGATTAGTCTGGGAAAGAGAGGCTGAGGGAGCTGGGGGGGGCTCAGCCTGGAGAAAAGGAGGCTCAGGGGTGACCTTGTCCTCTACAAATCCCTGACTGTAGCCAGGTGAGGGCTGGGCTATGCTCCCAGGTTTCCAAAGACAGGACAAGGGGTCACAGTCTTAAACTGTGCCAGGGGGAAGTTTAGGTTGGACATCAGGAAGATTTTCTTCACAGAAAGGGTCATTAGATGTTGGAAGGAACTTCCCGGGGCGTGGTGGAGTCACCATCACTGGAGGTGCTTAAGGAAAGACTGGATGTGGCACTCAGTGCCACGGTCTGGGTGACAAGGTGGTTTTAGGTCACAGGTTGGACACAGTGATCTCAAAAGTCTTTTCCAACCTGGCTGATTCTGTGATTCAGGCTGAGCAGGGCTCTGCAGGGCTTTGGGGCTTCTCCCCTTATCTGCAATTTCCGCATAAAAGCTGCTTAGTCTGGGTTTATCCCATCACAGTGTGGGCTCTGGAACAGGGAAAGGTTTTCTTAGGGGCAGGAGAGTGACACCAGAGAGCATAGTCACATCTTTGGGATGTCTGGTTTGGGATAGGAGTCCAGGGGAGCCCTTGCTTATCCTTCTTGGGCCAGGCCAGGAGCTGCCTCATGGAGGGGCAGCTTTAGGAGACCTGGGAATATTCCAAAATACAGGCAACAAGAGTCTCTGGACACAGAGATCCATGAGCAGCCCCAAAACTCTGCTGTTTGGGGAGGCAGGAGGACAAACTCAGAGGCACCAGTCCCTGAGAAATGCAATGAATATTCAGTCAGATGAATTCCTGTTTAAGCACAGAGAGTTTTCACCAGCTGAGCTGGAAGCAAAGCAGATGCTCAGCTCAGCCAGGAGGCCATTACTCTGTGATTATTATTTCCATGTGCTTAATTTCCAGCTCTCTGGTGCCTGTCAGTGATGGATGCTGTGACAAAAAAGTCCTCAATCCTGCAGATAACTGAAAGCACACAGGGACATAATCCTCTCCCTTTGTTCTAGTAAATCTCTATTGTTCAGGTAAACCATCTGGTCATTATCCCATATCCACACTTAGGCCCTGAAGGAATAAGTCCAAGTCAGGATAATCCACTGCTGAGCTGACAATGAGGGGTGACACGTGGTAAAATTATTTTTTTTTATATATATATATATATAGTTAAGACCATTAAAAAGCCATTCAGCGAAATGAAGTTGTTGTTATCACAAATAAATTACAGTTCAGCAGGAAAGAACTACATTGAAAACTGATTGGCTGTAAAATTAATAATGTTTTGGGCAATGTGCCTGCTCTTGGCACTTCCCTGAGGTGTCAGCCTGTGGCAGTGCTCACACTAGCCCTGGATATCCACGCTCCACCTTCTAGGAACGATGTGCTAAGTCTTGCTCCCGGGTATCTGGCACGAATTCCCAAATATTGTGGAAGAAACGTGGGATCTGTGCAGAGCTCCACAGGGGACATTTGCTTATGAGGATGGCTGGCAAAACGCCCGTGTGCCTCCTGCACCCTGAAAGCTGGGAGAAGCAGATCTTGTAAAAGGCATTTCCACATCAGCTCTCTTAGGTTTGATGTGTGGTCACACTGACAGGAGGAGAGGAGGATTTGGTTTGCCCAAAGGTGAGAGTCTGGAGTTTCAGTGGAAGTGCTGTCTCTGGGGCAGCTGCCAATAACTTGAGGAACAGTGGCCACATCTCCCTGGTGCCAAGTGTCCTTAGATAAACAATTCCAGCATCAAATAAGGGCCAGGACACCATCCTTCACATTCAGAGCTGGAGGAACACATCCCAGAATCTATCTGTTGGTACAGGATGTGTCTTCATGCAAGGAAAATCCAGTTTTCTTATACAGACCCCAGAATCCTTGAGCTTCCATGAGATGATCCAAGTGTGTTATGTGTGCTCAGTTTTTTTTTTTTATTTTTTTTTATTTTTTTTTCCTCCTGTTCCATCAGAATGTGCCCATTTAGGATAACAAGAGCAGGAGTTTTGCATGAGGATTTCTTTTCATGATGAACTCTCTTTTCTCAGAAGTGAGAGAGGCTCTGGAGTCAGGACAGGATGGACACAACAAATATCCTGCCCCGGCTTCTACATCAAGAACTCCTGTCAAAAATTTGGTTGCTTCCAGTCTCCCTCTCTGTCTCTTTGTCAGTTTTATCCTCCTGCCCACCCCATTAAGCAGGACTGATTTCCACCAAAAACTCCCCAGAGTGGTCTTGGTGATGTCAGAAAATCCAGTTCCTAACCCAGATTGCATGGACACAGCAGTTAAATGCCACAGTTATGGTGTCATTAAAATTGTGCAGAGAAGGGATTGTGTCCTAACAAGGCTCTTTGGAATACATGTAACCGTGTCAGTTGATTCTCTTTCAGCAAATATCAAGCCATAAAAATGTCACTGAGGGTTATATACATATATTCAAGGAAGAAACAGAAAGAACCATCTGAGTTCACAAATCTTCTGCTCCACAATAAAAGTCTCATCTCTAGCAATCATTCTTTCTTAAAGTTGTTCAAATCTAAAATTGACTTGAAGCTATTTCTTGTTTCTTCAGTTTCAGAACCAACTGCAAGAGATTTATCTACTTCCAAATTGTCTTTGCAAACTGTCAGTACCAAAAGGCAGTTAAGCTGGAGCTCAGTGAGATATGATGAAATAAAAATTAATTAGAAAAGGCATGATCCCAAAAAACCAGTTTTCTGGCAAAAATACATCTGTCTTTAAATTCAGATGTGCTGCAGGGGTAGAGCTGAGCTGTTTGACTCCACTTGTGATATTCTCATCAAACGCACGACACCACATGAGACAAAGCCAAGTTTGCAATTCTCATTTCAGTATTCCAGAGTATACTGGAATTCCAGGGTACCACCTTATAGCTCAGACTTGCAGCAACATCTGGAGCTGATGTGCATCTTCTCAGCTTTTAAAAGGCCACAGCCTCCTGTGGCTCCAGTTGTGTGTAAGAAAACCAAAGCTAAGAAGGTTTTCCCAGTGCTTTTTAAATAAATCTGCATCTCCTCCAGCTGCCATGTTGTGTGGTGACTGTGCACACATTTTTAAGGTCTTGGTGCAATTGCATAAATCCCAATCCAGACTATTTTAGGTGCTGGCAACACAGGAAATGTGTTTTTCCCTCAGCCTGACAGTTTTGATTCCAGCCTTTTCAGCTCTTGTCTTGAGAAGGTGAACAGTGTGAAATTATGAGACACACACAGGAGTGCGTGCAGGATGCACCACCTTGAACGGGTTAGACTGGGTTATACCCCTAAGGACACTGGTGTTTGTCACTGTCATTTCAGGCTCACCAGAACTGCAGATCCAGGCAGCTCTGGAGGAGGCTGGAGCCAGGATCTGCCTTTGGACGTGCGTGCAATGGAAAATTACCACAGCAAAATGAGTTATCACAGAGCAGCGGCATGCTGGTGTCAAACTGGAGCCAACTGCTGTCCCAGCTCACCCGTGCTCACCTCCCTCCTGGTGTTTTCCTTCTCCCTGCTCCAGTGCCAAGGCAGAGGGAGGAATCTTTCCAACACATCCTGGAGGCTGCAGTGGGACCTGGAGTGACACACTGCGCTGATGTAGATGGAAAAGTGGCTGTCAAGGCTGACATCACACGTTGTTCTTGTATTGTTCCCAACAAACACAGCTCGTTCATGTGAAACCCCCGGTGCTGATCTTCCCAAGAGGCTGCTGCTCCCGTGGGACTGAGGGATTCATGCAAGGACAAATCCCGTGGGAACACTCACCAGCAGAGTGGTGAAAATGGCCCTGGCCGCTCTCTGTGTTCCAGGGTTGCAGCAGTTCATTTGCCATGTGTTACCTGGTCCCTTGAGCCTTGCACATTTAGAGCCAGAGGCAAGTCAGGCTGTTGGCAGGGGCAGGGACTGGAATTCCAGGGAGTGCTTGGATTGCCCCTTTGGAAAGGCTGGCGCTAATGCCAGGCAGCTCTGGATCTATTTGTGTCCTTCCCTGAAGACAGCAGCTGGGGTGGCATCCCTCCCTCAACCCTCATTGTGAACCCCAGACATCCCAGTCAATCCCCTCTGCTCTGCTCACACTTCCTGGGGCTCTTGGCCCCTTTCCTTCTTGGATTTATTGTCTCTGTGGTCTCTCGGATCTAAAGCCCATGAGCTGTTGGAACCCTGGAAACAGGGAATTTTGAACTTTCTGTGCTGTCAGGCAGCGATCCCCAAAAGAACACTGCTTTCGACCTGAGGCCTTGGAGAAGGCTTCCAGAATTGAACGATAGAACTGGAATCACTGCTGTGTAGTTTGAATAGAAGTGTGTAATATCACATGGTGAAAAATTTAGAATTTAGGAGTTTAGAATATAGCAATATATGGAAGGCAAGATGGAGGTTTTAGGGCAGAGATTTCTTTCCTTTTTCACCTTCTTCTTCTTGGGTCTTGGTGGTACTTTTGTAGTTGGAGAGAAAATGCTGCACTGCGGGTCACGGGTGTTTGGTCATTGGGTAAAAAATAAAAATAATCTAGGTATTAGTTTTTAATTGAAATCTTTTGCCTTAGAAGACCATGTAACAAGAGAGATACTGCCATTTCTTCATTTTTAGCTTGTTAGCTAGAAGTGCTGTAACACTCACTGTAACATAAATAAGAATTAATAAACATCTGAGTCTGAACATGAAATTCTGTCTCTAGTGCTTTTAATCACAACTCTGGCTGAAGAGAAAAAAAGAAGATAAAAAGCAATACATGACCACTGTCTCGTGCTTCCCTCCAGACTCACACTTTGCCTTTCAGTTTGTGGTTCTGTGTCCTCTGGGTGCTCCAATCCACACTCAGTAAATTTTGTTTTGGTTTTTTTTTCCTACTTTATCCTTGACATAAAAATCATCAGTGACTAAAGCACCTCAACTCTAGCCCATAAAGAGATCAGACTGCTGGCTCTGAAGTTTTATTGGTTCAATTCCCCTCGAATGAAAAATTTTGGCATCTTTGTGAGGGGGCTTTGCTCTGTGGATCTGCCCACATGTATGCTGTATATAAAAAGTTCACCACACAGGAGCTGGTATGAGGAGAGAAGAGGGAGGCTCCAGAGCTGCTGTATTATCATGGACACAGTTGCTGGGACCCACACTCGAGTCCTCTAAAAAAAACAGAATTGAACAAAAATATGAAATTGCCCTGTTTATTCCCATATCCAGAAGTATGTTTGTAGGGGAAAGGATCAAACTGTGGCAGCAGCTGTAGTCAGATGTGCTGTCCCAGTTCCCTGATCCATGCATGGCACATCTTGGGCTCAGTTATCCTTGGTCTCCTCTGTCTCTGCAGGCTGGCTGGAAATCCTGAAGTGGGCAAGAAGTGAAGAATATTTGCTGTGACTAGCAGCAAAACACATGGCAAGAAGAAAGGCTGATAAAAATCTGCCTGGTGTTACAACTTGGACGGACATAACCACGATAGATGGTTCTTGTCTGGGAACCCCATCAGGCAGGTCCCTGCTGGGTCTGTGTGCTGGAAATTTAGATAAAAATCTCTCAGTCCCTGGCTTAGACCTGTGTATCCTTTTGTTGCTTGCACCTAAACTGCCTCCACACATGATAGGAGGATCCCAGGGACATTGCTGGAGGTGCTGTATGTGAGCTGGGCCATTTTATTTGGCATTCCATTTATCACAGAATCATGAAATCATTAAGGCTGGAAAAGACCTCTCAGATCACTGAGCCCAAATGTTAAACCAGCGCTGCAAGTCCATCCCTAACCCATGTCCCCAAGTGCCACACAGCTTTTGAACACCTACAGATGGCAATTCCACCAGTTTCTCAGGAAATGTTCCCAGGAAATGCCTGACTACCCATTCAGTGAAGAATCTTTTCCTTAGATCCAATCTAAACCTCCTCTGGTACAGCTTGAGGCCATTTCCTCCTGTTGTGTCTTTTTTTTTTTTTTTTTTTTTCTGACTCTATAAATCCTGCTCCCTTCTCACAGGGAATGTGTATCAGACTGTTTGTGTTCAGGATGCTGTCCTCAGGTTGGAAAGGCATTGTGGAAACGCTCCCTTCAGAGCAGGAATGCTGCAGAGCCCTTTCCATCTGTGCTGTGTTCACCGAGGAGGCTGAGCTCATATGTTACCCTGAATTAAAAGCAGGAGCCTGCCTATGGCTGCAGCATCTCTGTCTCACTGCCACGGAGCAGGTGAGAGGCAAACACACTGTGGGCAGCCTGTGGTCTGACAGAGACCATCTGTGTGGCTGCTGACACAGAATTTGAGCACTCTTTTGCACCGTTCCCAAGTTTAGTTGCAGAGGAGGAACATGCAGGAGATGCTGAGGAGCTCTAATGCAGCACGGTCAGACATTCACTGAGGGTTTGTTGTAAAAGTTACCTTCGTGGCTTCTTGGAATGCCCTGCGCTCTCCATGGACCAGTTATTTTTAATGAACTGTCAGCATTTGGCGCAGCAAGCCAAGGAAGGATTAATAAAATGCTGGTGCACGAGATGGTTTGAACTCTGTTACAAACACCGAACACCAGGAATAGGAGATACGGAATAAATTCACTTCCAGGGTGGGCTGCTTTCAAGCACAAAGCCAAGCATGAAACACTGAGCTGTCTGCAGCTTCTGTGTTTGTTTAAAATCCAGCTTTTAAAACCTTTCTACTCAGAGGCCATTTCTCCTCTTATATTTCTGCTTGGATATATCAGATTTTTAAACCTCAGTGGCAGGTGAAGCAGTGGAGGTGCTCCTGACACCCTTACAACCAGCAAATGCCTGGAGAATATATACCAGCAGCACCTGCTTCTTCTCCTGTGCTCTTCTCCTCCCCTTTCCATGGAAGCAAGGGGAGGGCAGGGTCTTGTTGGATAAGCACTGCTCTGCAGAACCTCTCCCTGGAGGACCAGGAAATTTAATGTCTCAAATGTAAGGTCCTGTAATTCACAGTCTCCATCCTGTAAGCTGCTCAGAGCCCTGCCAGCACGAGGAGTGGAAGGAGTTTGGCCCTGTTGTTTGTTTAGGACAGGCAGGAGGCTGGTGACAGATCAGGTGTCTGCACAGATTTGTTTTTTTTTTGCTTTTCAGGATCCTGTCAAGGAAATTCTTCCAGCACCCCTGGGGAGTTCATTGTGTCACCGATATTGTGGCACCCAGATAAATGCCAAACATTCCCTTCCACCTTTCCAGACCAGTCACAGCCTTAGCCCAGCGCATCTCTAGGGATTAATACCTGTCTGATTTGGAAGACAGCAGAAAAATCTGTGAGTTACTGATGGGACTCACACAAGGTTGCAGAAAGAGGCTTCAGAACACGGGAGGTTACTCTGTCCCCACTGTGTCCAAAGCCAAGCCTTGCTGACATCCCCAGTTGTGCAGAAAATGTGGGGCAGGTGGAAGTACCTCTTCCAGGCTGGACTTGTCACCTGGAGCAGAAGGAACATCCCTGGCTTAGGGCCCAGCTGTACCACCCAAGAGAGCTCAGCACACCAACAGATTGGCCAAAACCCCACCTGATTTTACACAGCTCAGAATGGGGCAACATCTACATCCAACCACCAGCAGATGCCTAAGCAGGCTCTGTGTCCTTAGCAAAATATGTTGACATGAACAAATAAAAAAACTTCTCAATTCTTCCATTTCATCACAACAGTGAAAAAGCTGAGGTTGCAATGAAAAGGTTGTGCATGCTGACTTCCAGCTTTAATAGGACTGGGGATAAAATTCCCATTCCCTGTTGTGTAAATTGCTGTTCAGGACACTTTTCCATCAGTGTGTCTCAAAGGGGAGGAGGTTCCTAGGGAAAGAGAAAGCAGCAGCTTTCAATTTTGGCAACATCTGGTACCAGTGTGAGCTTAGGGTCGTTAACAAGGCCAGGTTGGACAGGTCTTGGAGCAGCCTGATCTAGTGGGAGGTGTCCCTGCCTTTGGCAGAGGGGTTGGGACTGGATGAGCTTCGGGGTCCCTTCCAACCCAAACCATTGTGTGATTCTATGATAACACTTCATTAGTTGTACTTGATCAAGGTGACAGCAACAGGGTAAACTGGGATCCAAGGAGCAGCTGCTGGATAGACTTTGTGTCTGAGCACTGCCACTGGAGGAATTCACATTTTGTGTGTGTGCTCTACTAACAAAAATAAATCTATGAATATATATGTATATGTCTAATTTTATGCGTATATTTTTGTATAAACACATTGCACAAACAAACTCCATCCTGATTGGAATCACAGAATCAATATCTTGAGTGGAAGGGACCCATAAGGATCATCCAGTCCAACTCCTGGTCCCGCACAGACACCCCAACAATCCCCCTTGTGCAACTCTGGGAGTGTTGTCCAAACGCTCCTGGAGCTCTGGGAGCCTCGGGGCTGTGCCCATTCCCTGGGGGGCCTGAGCAGTGCCCAGCACCCTCTGGGGGAAGAACCTTTTCCCATCTCCAGCCTGAGCGTGCCCTGAAGCAGAGTTTGGTGAGAGGAGCACCACGGTGGGACCAAGCTGCTCTCAGTGAGTGAGGGTTTGCACATCCATGTGTGAATTCCTGCAATATCCCCATGTCTGGGTGTGTTCCCATGGGGAACACAGGCTCAGCCTCACTGCAGGCAGCATTTGAAGCTCACCTCTGCCAGGTGTCTGGATTTGGCATTTCCCAGCAATTAGCACAGCAGCTCATGCCTTCTTGAAAACCCATATATGGTCTGGCCTCTGCAGAATGGCTTTTTGTTTGTTTATGATATTTTCATTCTTTTTACCCTTCCCTTTCTTGCTTTCTTCCTGCAGTTCCTGTGGTATTTGCCTGGCAGTGCTGCTCTGTGCACAAGTGGTGGTGAGACACAGTTCCCTTCCTGCTCCTCCAGACAAATCCCACTGGGCTGCTGTGCAGGAAAACTCAATTCACAGTTTTCTCCCCATAGTATTCCCACAGAATTTCCACTCTACAGAGTTAGGTTCTCCCTGGCAGCCACTATTTTTGATATAAAGGCCCTCAATTGCACATGCTACTTAGACCAAATTGCATAAACTCAGCCCCAAAGTGACTTACAAGTTATGATGACAGCTTAATCACAAGAACAAACTGCAGCTTTAAAACCCTGTAATTTAAATTGTCTGTAAGTAGGATTTGAATCTAATAGTCTACCATTTGAGGCTCAACAGTGCAGTAATTGCAGCTGTACACAGAATACGATCAAAGCACCAGGGGGGAAAAGAAAATTTTTTTAAAAAAAAGAAAGAAAAGCCATGACAACAATGCCAGAAAAAAAATAATTACCACGTCATCTCAGGCACTCTGAGGTGCTGGGCACTTCTGCAGCAACATGAGCTTTTCCCAGAGGGCTGTGCTTAACAGAGGTAAAACAGAGAAGGACAAAATCCAAGCTACTATAGGAATAAGAAGCACCAATCCTCTTGATCCCAGAGAAGTTGTGGACTCTCCTTCCCTGAAAGTCTTCAAGGCAAAGTTAGATGAGGCTTGGAGCATCCTGGGATAGTGGAAGGTGTCCCTGCCCATGGCAGGAGTTGGAAAAGGATGACCTTTAGGGCCCCTTCAAACCCAAATCTTTCTAGGATTGTTTTTGTTCACACAGCAATCATTTTAATTACACCAGAGATTTTATATCTCCAGAAACAATCCCTGGCTTGGGGCATAGGCTTAAAACTGGCTTTCCACAGTACCTACGTCAAAAAATATTTGAGACTTTTGCTTGTAAAGAGTAAAACTCCTGATTTCCTTGATTGTTAATAAAGATTCACTGGGTCATACAGACTGATCTGCTCAATTCAGGCTGTGTGTCCTCTAAGCCCAGCACCAAGAGTCAAACTGAACCTCCTAATTCCCCAGGAGATGCTATTTGTGCAGGATATGACAGGAGGAAAGCTTCCACTACAGCAGGTCTGAAAAGGAGAGTTTGAATAGGCAGGCCCAGGTTATCCCATCAGGTGAGAAATCTTTTGATCATGCGTGGAGAAAAACCCAATAAAAGAGATCTCTGTCTTATGAGGAAGAAGAATGGATGTTGCCAGTACCAGGGTGAAGCAGAAAAGAGCATCAACAGATCAAGGATATACAGCAGAGAAGCACAAAAATGAGGACAGGGCATGTTTTTGGTATCAAGGGTGACTTAGATTCAACAGAGAAAAGCTTAACAGGGAAGAGCTGATAGAAACACAGAAGTGGGGAAAGGGAAACTGAGCAGCTGCATCTGAAACCTGGAGTTGGTGAAATGCAGGTGGCAATGACCACTCTGTCCTGGGTCCCCATCCCTGCACACCAAGGCAGGACCACCCACACCAGGAGCATCCCTGATGTTTGTCCAGCTGTGAAAAACTCCTGTTCTCCTCAGTGCCATTTACCCTTGAAAGCTTTCCTTCTTTCCTTTGAGTCCAATTTAAATGTTCACATGGCATTTTCCTTTTTTTTTTTTTTTTTTTTTTTTTTGGTTTCTTTTTTGGTTCAGTGAATTTGCCTTTCCTTCTGCTGAAGCAAAGTTTTCCACGCTGGCACATGGGTCAGGTAAAGGCCAAACTCCCAAGCCAGAATTGTTAAATTGAATTGTTTAGAGACTGTTCAGTTCCAGGCAGACTTGTCCAAATATGCTGCAATTTCAGACTTTATAATCTAAATTCAACAGATTTTGGGTGAACAAAGTGAAAGTGCTATTTCAGATGAGTCCTTAAGCAAACTCAGCTTCTTTAAGGCTCTGTGTCTATATGTTCACTTCCATCCAACAACTTTTGAATATAAAGAAACTTAATAGAGAATTTCTTTCAAGAATTGCAAAAACCAGCAGCTGGGTGATGGTGAGAAACACAAATCAATGGTCACTGAGGAAAAAAAGCAGGAAATTCTCAACTTTATTAACACTTTATTTTATATTTAACACTTTATTTTCAGTGTCTGTGGCTTTCCAGCTGGCATGTGTGTCACTCTGGAATCCCTGCACTCTCAGGGCTGTGGGGGAGGACATCTGGTGGGTTGTGGTGGGCTGGTGTAAGAGAAAACAGCCTGCATATCTGGAGGAATTTGGGCTTCTCAGATGCCACTTCTTGATTTTCCTTTGCAGGACATCTGCCCATCAAAGAAGCTGCACTGCAAGAGGAACAAAGCTGCCTCAAAAAGCAGAATAACGTTTGGAAATGACTCTGCTGATTTCAGGAGGCAGAAGCAGCTCCTGCACACCTTGGGGCTGCTCATGTTTCTCGAGAAGGCAGAGGGCAGAAGTTTGGCAGTGATCTGAAATGCACATCCTTGAGCAACTGGTGCAGAGTGGAGGGCAAAGTGATGATGGAAGGCAAAACCCCACGAAATTTGCCAAGCTGAAGGTCAGACCTGATATCTGGTTGAAAATAATCCCTTTTCAGGTCACTTCTGGTGGAAGGTTTATCAGCATGGCTTCGTTTCAATTCCATTTTTACAGTTTGTGGAATTGATGCTTCCAGCTCCCACTTACCACATTTCAGCATGAATTAAAAATCTGACAGCTTGTCTTGTGTCTGCTCTTCCCTCTGCATTGCCAGAGTGAGGTCAAAGAAGGCATTAATGATAGTTTAGAGGGCCAAGGGCTCTTGTGCAGTGGGAGGAAATAATTTTCTGCTAATGCACACGACAAAGTGAAACATTAAATGTAAAGGTCATTTTGGGGGTTGGAAAGGAATCAGTGCATTTCTAAATCATTGCCTCATATGCCTTAAAATGACTGAATATCTCAGGAGACAAAAGGCATCTGGAATATTTTGTAAAAGTCTGCAGGAGAGCCTCATGGGTTGAGCAGGATAATGAAGATCTCCTTCTCCAGCCATCCTGGCTTGTGCTGGAGACCAAAAACAACATTACAATACTGGGGAAATGTTTGGCCAGAGTCCTCTGAGGTAAGCAAGGAAAAAAGGCTTTCTTTTACTGGACTTTTTCTGTGGAGAAGTGGACAAGGACTCAAGTTTAAAGATGAAGACATTGATTCTGGTGAGATGCAGAGTCCACGTGGTGTGACTGGAAGATGGTTTTGTGTTAAGCAGCGTGGAAGCAGCTCTCAGGAACAAAAAGCACTGAAGACTTGGAAGGATTTTAAAGAGAGGATCTGGCAAAAGTAATTCACTTATGAAGACCATTTAAATCAGTAATTAAAAGTCAGTTCTACAATGCAAATAAAATACAGATCACAAATTTCAGCTGGAAGGGGAAGCTTTTAGAGCACAAACTGTGCAGCACCTCTGAAACAGCGCAGTGACCCAATCTAGTCCTGAGGAATGAGACCAGAATTTTTAAAAGGGAGCTCGCAGTGAGTGGAAACCCTGAGGAGGTTTTTGAGGTGTCAGAGATAGGGAGCTGAGGGAACTAGCCAGGACACACTCAGTCTGTGGGTTACTTTTTATCATCTTTGGGAAGAGTTCTTAAAGAAGAAGGCAAGCTGAAATACTACAAACAGATGTAGTAAAGCAGCATGCAAAATTTGGAGGACTATGCAGAAGAAAGGCCAAGCTGTGGGCTACCCATGAAAGTAACTATGAAAGTAACTATTTTATCTGCTACTTTGAGCCCTTTCAGTTTATTTTTCTGTTTGCCCAACACCTGCAATTCCTTTGTTTTTCCCTTATGCCCTGTCTTTGTCTCTCTGGTTATTCCCATCGCTCAGCTCTGGAACACTTCCAACTGGGCCACATTTTTCTTGACTTCTGAATAATCCTGTGGGTTTTTCCTTGACATTTTGCTGAGGACTGTGGTTTGCTATCTTGGGCCAAACAGGACTTCAAAGCCATGGTGTTCACTGGGTAGGACGGGCTGTGACTAAAATTTTGTTATTGACACCCTAGAATTGAAACCAGGCCCTTTCCATTGCCCACCTATACCTGCCTGCACCATATTTTCTGTTAATTAAGGTCAGGTAGGAGGGGAATATACATTTAAAAAGTCTGTTTGATGAGAAATACACAGGTTTTCACTTGGGTATTATTTTCTTTGCTTCGTATCAACAGCGAGTTTTTGCATCTGTAGAGGTAAAGTGGAATTTCTCTGCATTCTGCTCCTTCTGTTTCAATCCCTTTTGTCAAGGCTCCTCATTTCTGTGCTCTGGGGGTGGCTGTGTTTGATGCCTGCTCAGAGCAGCACACCCACACCCTTCCTTGCGACCTCGTGTTCTTACAAATTGAGTCCTCCGGCAGCACAAGGGGTTGCTGGCAGAAAACAGGGAGTGTGGAATCGTTTCTTTCCACCTCAGGTAAAAAACCTGAACTGTGTAGGCAGGCAGGGCTGGTGCTAAATTACTCAGACATGGAGATTTATTCACACAGAGCAGCGTGGAGCTGCTGCTTTTTCCGAGCCCAGCGCCCTGTGGTGCTCCCTCCCTCACCAGTGCTCCCCACCACCACTCCCAGAATTAAATATCACCTCTGCTGAGTTCACCAGGCTCTGAATCATCCTCTGTAACCTGCCTAGGGCTGGCTGGAAAATTTGCTGGCAAAACTATGTGACTTTGGGACAACAGTGATAAAATCTCGGGCAAGAGATGCTGCTGGGTTGAGCTCGCTCTGCTTTTGCTGTGTGACAAGACTGAGTTCCCACACAGTCCTTGGGTGCTCTCTTACCTCAATTTTTAGTAAATTCTGCTTCTTTGAGGCCCATGCTTGTTCCTGGAGCTGGTGTTGGCAGCTCCTCTGGGGCTCTGACCTGTTTGCTCAGGATATTCTTGGTGCAGGACAAGACTTGCTGTTCACTCACTCCCCAAGCATGAACTAGAAATAAATGAACAGGACGACACCCTCCAGTCACCTATATAATTTTCCTAAAGTCTCTTATACTGCCCTTCAGGGTCTGGTAGCAAAAAAAAAAAAAAAAAATATATATTTTTAGTGTGGAGTGTTTCTGGCTATTTTCCTTCTTTCAAAGCAACTAAAATAGTAGTGCTTCAGATCAGTAAATAATAAGGACATCCCATGCACCAAGCAGTTTATGATTATCTGCTGGTAAAGGTGCCAGGACACTATGAAAAGTACAGTTTAAATACACATTAGCAGCTCTTCATGGTAAGGCTTCCCTTAATAATGTTTTGAAATCACATGCACAAAAAAAATTACATTATTCTTAAAGGTATTGTTCAGCACCTTGATAAGTATGCCTGTGAAAAAACAAGATCTTATTCGCTCTAAAAAGAGACCCTTTATTAAAAAAGTCCTCAAAAGATGGGAATCCACTTGCTAATAAACAAGTATCCTGTCCCTCTCTCATAAAATACTCAACCAGTTACAGGGGGAAAAAGTCCAGCAAATTTAAAGAAGTGCTGAAATCCTCTTCAGAACTGTTCCACCAAAATGGGTCAAGCTATTGTCAGGCTGAAGTAGTGACAGATTTCACCAGGAATATGAAACAGTGATGTGGCCAGATTAGCAAACATCCTTGGTTTGGAGAGCTGGAGATGGGTGTAAAACTCTGTCCATGGCTCTCTTGTTTTCCTGGGAGGAAGCAGCTACTTCAGGAAGTCTTTAATTATTGAGAGAAGGATGGACTGTGTCAAATACCAGCATTTAACATCTTCCTATTTTAGAGGTCTTTATGATAATTTCAGAGGGCTGATTGAAGGCATTGGCTGGATGGAAAATCGATGATATTTTGGATTAGGGATTGGAGCAGGAGGTGAGGAGTGGCCAGTGTTGGAGGATTTGAGATTGGAATCAGAATGGAGGGCTGAGAAATGGGAGATGGGAAAAGGAGCATCACTTTAGACATTTCTTTCCATTTTAATATTTACCTCTCTCTCACTTGTAAAAACTCTCTGAAATCTGAAAGACTGGGTGCCTCAAGCAGCCATGAGCTCCAGTGGTGACTCAAATATTTAATTTTAATTCATCCATTTAACTTTAAGAACTCAAATACTGAACATCTGGCCTCAAATTTAGCCTCATGCTATGCATGGGGCATATATGAAACAGATCTTTGAAGAAAATATCTATCTTCCAGGTATCTATTTACTAGGAAATGTGTATATTTGAAATTAAATTGTGATTGACTGGGATTATGCTTTTGTCAGGCTTTATAGTTAAATATTATTATAACACTGTCCTGCCTTAATTGATGTCCTCACCAAAAATGGCTAAAAATGCATCACAATGCCACAACAACCTCTTGGTTGTTTCTCCACAGAAATTTGAAATATGTTGGTTTAAAGAGAAAAAAAAATAAAGCATATCAACAGTACATGTCCTGTCAGACACTGTGATGTGACCAAGAATAGCTGAGATGTGTAACTGAGATTTAGCCTGGATATCATCCTTGGTGTTTCCCATTTGATTTTTGATTTGATTTTTCCCACAGCCTCTACAGACAGAACCTTTGCAGAAAGATTTCACATATTAGCACAGATAGAGAAAATCCAGAAAGGAAGGAAATCCCTTCCCATTGTGGTTTGTTCCTATTCTGGCTGTGCCACAGAATCACAGCGTGGTTTGGGCTGGGAAGGACCTTAAAGATCCTCCAGTCCCCTTGTCCTTGCCCAAGAGCTGGATCCTGTTGCTGAAGGAACTGCCCCATCATTCAGCCTCAGCTGACTGAAGCCTCAAACCTCAGCCTTCAGATCCTTAGACAGAGGTCCTGACTTAGGACTGAGAGCCTGAATGTTTTTTTGGGGGGTGTTTTTTTGTGTGTTCAAGACACTGTGGAAAATGGATAATCCTCTATCTCTGTTTTACAGATTGAAAATTACCATTTCCGTAAATGTCTCGGCAAACACCACTTGGGTTAAGAAATTGTTTAGATGTAGCATACATAGAAATTAAATTATTTTTTCAGAGGTTACAGAATTATGGGGAAGAGTTTTGCTTTGCCCTGACTCTGAAGACAACAGGATAACTCAGCACCTCTCCACGTTCTTTACTTCATTCTCCTGGTTTTTAACCAGCTGTCAGTGAATACCACATCTCGGGTCCATGAAAAGTGACCTTTCATTCTCATGCACGTGTAAGTACACAACATTTATACTAAGAACAGCAATTGTGGCAAACGTGAAGTTACTTGCAGGGTGCAGGATTAGGCACTTCAGGTCCTCAAAAGGATTAGGAAGTAATGGGGTACCCAAGATTTTGGCAAAAGCTTGCTTTATGGTGTTGTTTTTTTGTTGTTTTTTTTAAAAAAATCCTCCCTTAAACAAGTTCTGTGATTGTATGTGTGTGTGTGTCTGTGTGCTCTCCATTTTTACCAGGAAAAAAAGGCAGCTCCTAAGGATGACAGATGACTGATGATTCTGGGTTCCTAAAATGAAACCTCCTCAGAGGTGAGCGACTTGTATTTCCTGAATATGTTTCCTCATAAAGATCTTTCTGTTCTTTGACATTCCTGTACATTTTTCACTCTTGAATTTTATTCCTGGTGAGGACTGCCAGCATTCAGGGATTGCATTTTGCATACCATAAATCTCAGAATGTACAAAAATGACAACAGCACACATGGGTTTATGTGAGAGCACATGCTCAGATTATTCATGGCACTGGCTGGATAGAGAGCTTTGCTTTTCACTCCCAGCAATTCTTAGCTGAGGCAATCTCACAGCCATAAATTCACTGCAGAAAACATGCTAAAACTTAGGCGAGAAATGAAAAGCCTTTAATTCTGAAAGTGTAAATGTATTCAAGCTGAGCTGTGTGGGCAAAATATGGCTTTTAAATTCTTTACCATGCCCTATTTTATTGCAAGTGCTTCAGGAGCTTTAATTGCTATAAGAAGACAATGCTGAGGCTTTCAGCTCTAACTAAATCATTTTGGCTGAGGCTTGGATGACCTACAGGACCCCACCCTTGCGCCAGTCAAATGTTCTGGGAGCAGGTTGTACAGAGAGGCTGTGGATTCTCCTTCCCTGGAAGTCTCCAAGGACAAGTTCACTGGGCTCTGAGCAACCCGGTCCAGTGGAAGGTGTCCCTGCCCATGGCAGGGGCTTAGAATTAAATGATCTTTAAAGTCCTTTCCAACCCAAACCATTCTGTGAGTGTGTGATTCTGTTATTCTGTCCCCACCAGCCCATTTCTCTGCTGGTGTCACTCCACAGGCACTGCCATGGATCCCCAGCACAGGTGCTGTGTGACATGCCAGGTGATGTGGCAGGGACTCAGGGGGAAGAGCTCTTTGGAAGAGATTTCATTTCCATGCTCATCCTCGTTGCTCTTTGGCTTCATTTGCTCGCCCCAGTGCATTCCCTTGATGGATCACTACAGGGAATGTAGCCATTCCCTGCTGGGCGCTGTGTAGAGAGCTCTACACAGCTGACTTAAAATAGATAATTATCCTTATTTCCATAAAGGAATTGCATTGTTCAGGGAGCACAGACCCATTTCCATCACCATGCCATTGTTTTAATGAGTTTTCAGGGCTTTACCCAGGGCTCATGTGCAAAGCAGGTTGCTCCTTCCGCTGCCTCTCTCCCAGGATTGTGGTCTCACCACAGGTAGGCACGGGTTCAATTTGGGTAGCATTTATATTGGAGCAGGGAATTTCAACACAGCTCCACCATTTCTGAGGCCAAACCTTGCAGTTCCACTTGTGTGTGCTGCTCTCTGATGATACAGACAAGCTTCATTCCTCCCTCAGAGCAGCAATCTTCACGAGTTTAATTTAGAATCAGCTCCATCTGACATGAAAACAGGGAGGCAGGGTGCTTGAAAGGCAAAGGCACAGACCTCTCCCATGTGGTTTGGAAGAGCCCTGCCTGCTCTTGGCAGGTCAGACCCTACACGAGGCAGTGTGAGACAGGTGCCTTAAGGTCTTTCTTGGAGCAAAGTGGGAAACAAGTGGTGCTGAACGAAACAGAAAATAGAGAGAGATGCTCCTTTTTTTAATGAATCAGTGCAAATGGCACTGAGAACAATGTGATTTTGCAGAACACATTTCCCAGATTGGAAAAGCCATTAGGATGAGACTTCAGGCAGCACTATTAACTCCCCTACAGCTATTATTAACTCCCTGTACATTTAGTGTTTGGAGCTGTCAGTTTTCACTTGTTGGCATCAGGAGAACAGTGATGGTAGAGAATGCCATTCAGTGACAGGTATTGTCTTCAGAGCAAGTCCATGCAGTCAGTCCTGTCTGTGAAGGGATGGATGTCAGCAATCCAGGCCCCCCAGTCAGTGCCTTCTCCAGCCCCTCAGCTGGAGATGCTCCTCTTTCTGTGAAAAGATTTGATTTCAGTGCAGGGAGGAATGACTCAAATCTCCTGGAGATTGAAGTCACCTGTGCATTGCTCAGCCCTGAGCAATCCCTTTGGCTTTCCGGACTCAGCAGCAATTACTGCGTGAGCTGATCCGGGACAAATCACTGATATTAATTAGGATAACCTCCATGGGCAACTGTCTAATTTAGGCCCCATTTCTATTTCCTTTTGTGCCTTTATGAAAACGCTAGGATATCTTTTTTCCTTCTGCCTGCACTGGTGCTCATTAAAGTATTTCAGAAAGAAATTGAAATATATTTTCCCTCCTTGTAATTGCTCTCATCAATAACAAGTCACTGCCTGGATTCCAGCACATCACCCTGAGCCACAGAAATGCATAAGCAGGAGAAGAAGCAGATGGAATTACAATATTTAAACCCAATTCTGTGGGGAGTTCTCAAGTGACAGCAACCTTTGCTGCTGCCATTCATTTTGGAGGTTTTTTGTTGAATGTGTAAAGAGAGCCGTAATTATTGATTGCTCAGCAGGCTGCAGCTGACAGCTTAGTAAGAAGTATTAATAACTGGGATAAAGAAGTGACTAAGAAATATTTTTTTTTCCCCAAGCAATTGGGTTTATTCCGGAGATAAATTGCAATTTTATAGCCCTCAAGAAAATCAAGTGCAGGAGCAAAAAAGGTCTGCTCACACTTTCTGCCCGAGGAAACACAGAGGTGGAGCAGATTGGTTGTAAGCTGACATTCATCAGAGGATGCTGAGCATTAACGCTGAGCTGTTTTGGTGTTATTTCACTTTTCCCAAGCCACTGCATCCAGTGAATTTACAACTCATTTATGTTTTCATAAACAAGTTCTAAGTGCTTTAGTAACGCTCTGTACGAGTCATAATTATTGTGAACGTTAGGAAGGAGAGAAGTGGATTTAGGTCTTGCAAATATTTCAGTAAACTAGGCAGTGAATTTATTGGAAAATAAAGTTTAGAGAGACTAAAGCTATGTCTGGCTCTTGGCCAAATTTGGCAAATAGCTTTCGATTGAAAAAAAAATCTTGAAAAAGACCATGAGGAGCAAAGTGTTGCTCTCAGATTTGCTGAACAAAATATTCTGCTATTTCATTTTGAGAGCAGTGCTTTAGATTGAAAAATGACCCAAAAATAATTGGTTTAATCCCCTTACATTCATGGAACATTTAATTTCAGTTCAAATGAAATTATTCAAAATGAACTCAAATTAATTTTGACTTCCTCTTCACTTCTTTTCAGATGGTTGGGGAAAAAAAAAAATCAAGATCTTGTGTGTCTGTGCTTATCCCCTGAGCTGAAACATCCATACTGCCAGCTTTGCATTAGAGAATTCCAGATGTAACCAGCCAGGTTTTCCTGGGATGGAATGAGCAGCACTGCAGGGTCTGGCCCACAGCACCAGTGGAAGAGGTCAACAAATTGCAACAGTAGAAACAAACAGTAATTTACAGTAGGATATTATGGGCTAACACCCTGCAATTCCAGGACTGGGGTCTGATCTGCCCCTTTAGGCTCTCTAAGGCCAATGAGAGAGAGAGAGAGAGAGGCACCTCCTGAAGGCATCTCCCATGGCTTAGCCCTGTCCTGGAATGGGTGGGTGGGCGAGGAGATGCAAAACCTGCAGATGATTAATGGCAGCTGGAAGTGGGAGATGATCCTTTATGGTTTCTTCACAGCCTCAGTCAACTCCCTGGATCTCAGCCTAGAGGTGCTTGCAGAATTAATTACCACCACTATTGTTGGTGCTGCTCAGCTCTCACCTGCCACTCGTCTGCACTGGATACCCGACTTACTCTCACTGAGCCAAATGAAGATTAAAATTAAGATAATTCAAGCTTTTCCTTGGAAAAACTAATGATGTGTTCTATTAAAAATGGTCTTCTGGAAGCACAGCTTATTGAGTATTTTATTGGCTGGCATTTTTGTTTTCCTCACCAGGGAGAAGTGAAATTTAACACATAAACGCTTAAAATGTTTCCTTTTGGACTGAAGGATGCATGACAAAGGTCAAAACACATTTACTGTCGTTTTTCACTTGGGTACGTTGTTTAAATAACGCCACAATATTATTAGTTTGCTGTTTATTGATTCTTTGTACTCAGTCTATGATTTTTCTGTTTCCTGCTATGCTTGGTCATTACTGTAATACTTGGATGTCAGTAATTGACTCGGAATTTTTACAAAAACACATTAATTTGGACACATGCAGCCCAATTCTGTTCCATTTCCATCACAGAAAATAATTCATCACTCCCTCTGCAACCACTGAGTCTTGCTGGGAATGCTCCCAGAGCAAGATACAACTCCAAGACTCTTAGTGGTGGAATTAATACCATAAAATATAGCTTTAAACTTAAAGTGTGCTGAAGTGAGTCTCATATCTCTTTGATATTCAGTGGAACTCAGGTCCATAAATGCCTGTCTGACTTTTAAAGAATAAGACTTACTCACAAGATTTCTGGAAAATAAGCATTCTGAAGCACTTTGCTGGGTGAAATAGATCATTCCAGGGAGGAAAAAAATGAAGTAATTGGTGCTATCGAATGAGTTGGAAGGTCATGGGTTGTTCTTGTGCCACACAGCAATCTCCAGTCCCTCTCCACCTCTCAACCCTGATGCAAAAAATGTCAAAAAGTTCAAAACTTTCTCCTTTAGGTGCTTGAAAGTTGGCACAAGGCTTGAAAAATGGATGAGAAATGTGGGTTCCCTTGCAGTGGAGAGAGAAAACCAAGCCCTGGGGCTGCTGTGAGCTTGGCCATGGGGAGCCCCCAGGACCAATTTCCACCTGACTGGAACTGGAGGGCCCAGGCTAAGCACAGCCAAGGATTGTTCTTTCTCCTTGAAGACAAATAATAATGTGGCATTTTTTTCATTTTTAAACTGAACTCTGCCCTCATCTCCAAAACCTGGTAGCTTCATTCAGTTGATTTTTGTTTTATCTAAAAGTGTAGAAAAATGCAGATCCACCTGGGCCTGAAAAAGCAGCAGCTACTATAAGAAAGGAAGCAACAAAAGATTAATTTAACACTGCTGGCATTTGTGAGGTATTTGACTATTCTATGCTTTAAAAATGAAAAGCTTTGTTGTACCAAAGAGAACAAAAGCCCCTTGTCAATCACCATGTGTCTTACATCCCATTTTAGTGATTTTATACACTATTTTCTATAGGTTTCTACAGGAAGCCTCTTTTCTGCAAGGAGCAGTGGTTAATTCTTGTTGTATTTGCTGTCTCCTTTAATTTGATAAAATAAGAATAGCTCAAATCAATCACCAGGAAGGATGTCAAATCATCAGAAAGGATGTCACACATAGCAGCTCAAAATGAGGTGGTGGGGGAAACAGTGAAGGTGGAATGTTAGAAGTGAGAGTTGCCTGGAAAAGCAGGAGGTGCTGGATCCCTCTTTGCCTCTGGTTTGGCACAGCCTCTGCCTTGAGTTTCCTGCTTTATGTCCATGTGACAACGGGCACTTTCCTCCCTCTGAGTTGCCTGCTCTGACTGACAGCTTAATTTTGAACCCCAACGAGCCATTTCAGGTCCCTGTGACCTCAGTGAGTCCGCTCAGCATCCAAGTGAATCCTTAGGACTCAGTGTGACACCACTGCAGCCCTGGCAGAGGATCCCAGAATTGCAGTGGGATCCCAAGAGCTTCTTGGGTTTCAGGCACATGTGAAGAACTTCTGCTTTTGCCCAGATCTTGGCACCACGAAGGTGAGCATGGAAGGGATGGGGCAAGCTCTGCCTTGGGTACAGGTAAGGGAATATGGGGAAATGAGTAGTTTGGGCTCTGAGCTGGGATCCCAGCTACAGAAGCCTCTTTCCAGCACCACCTCCAGCTGTCTTGTGAGTAGGGGCCAGGGCTTGTCCTGGAATGTCAGATACTGCTCACATCCTCATCACCCCAACCTCCAACTTGCTGTACCACGTTTAAAACAAGATGCAACAGCTGTCACGCTGCAGGATATCCCATGTGCCTCCCTAAATCTTCCTTTATTCCTGGCCCACGTGTCCCCTGTTACAACTGGTTTCGTGCACCTACGTGTTCACCAAATGGAAAACTGGTCCTCTCTGCCACCTTCAGAAGTGTCATTTTGGTTATCTTGTGTACAGCTCCTCCCTCACCCACAGCAAGAGACAAGACACTTCTGTGCTGGTCAGTATCCAAGTTTTTTATTTGACAGTTCATGTCTGGCTATGGAGATCTACTGACATTAGCAGGGAGTTGTCAAGGGATGGATCTTTTTGTGTGAAAACACCCTGTGCCCATTTCTGGGGCTGGACCAAAGAGTCCTCCTGCCCTGAGAAACACCCTGGAAACAAAGGAAAACTTCTGTCTTAAAACTACAAGAGCAATTATTTAGAATCATGGACTCACAGAAACATTTAGGTTGGAAAAGCTATCTGAGATGACTGAGGGCAACATTCCCTCAGCACTGCCAAGTCCATTATTAAACCCTGTCCCCAAGTGCCACATCTACACAACTTTTAAACCCCTCCAGGGATGGTGGCTCCACCGCTGCCCTGGGCAGGCTGTTCCAATGCCTCTTCACTCTTTCAGTGAAGAAATTTTTCCTAATATCCAACCTAAACCTCCCCTTGCACAACATGAGGTCATGTCATCTCATCCTGTCCCTGAAGTCTGGAGCAGAGCCCAAATCCCCCCAGCTGTCCCCTCCTGTCAGGGACTTGTGCATAGCTGGAAGGTGCCCCCAAATAACCAATTTCTTTGGCTCCATTTCCATAAGAAACACTGTGGAAAAGACTGGGCTATTCTCTGAGGAATAACAAAGGTGGGATCCAGTCTAGGACAACAAGGAGACCATCCTGGCTGACCTTTGAAGTTTTTCCAAGGTCATTCTGGAGTTTTCAAATTGGTATAATTAATTTCTTTTTTTTTTTCCTTCCATAATTACTGGGAAATGATTTGTACTGTGGCCTAAGGGACAGGGAGCACTGGGAGAGCTTTGCAACTTATTATTCAGTGTGAGAGGCTTTCAAAGGAATTTTGAATGTATAATGAACTGTGAACATGGAGAGGGATTTCTCTCTCTCTCACCCTTTCTCTAAATTCCCAGCACGATGTGGATAAAATGTGAAATATCAGGTCAAGACAAATGTGGCTGCTAAACTGTGCAGGGAATAACTGTTATCCCTTATAATAAGGTATCATTTCCCAGCTCCATCTGCTTAGCAAAAATTATTCCTGCAGCAGGGTGTTCTTTCATGCAAGCTTTAGAATTTGGTATTTTCTTAAATGCCTTTTTTCTTCCCTGTATTGCCCTCTTAGGCAAACATGTGTCTGGAAACTAAAAGACAGGAGAACAGGCATGTAAAAAACCAACCAAACAAAAAATAAAGGAACAAGAGAAAGTCTAAATATGAGAGAATTTCAGAGAAGTGGTCTGAATGCTAACTTCTGCACCAAGAATGTGAGGCACACGCTAGCCTGACTCCACATCAGAGGTGAATGTGTTTCAAAAATTAAAATTAATCTTTTTTAGCCCCCTAATGTTAAGCTTCCATCCATAGTGAAAGAGGATTATTGGCTGTTGGAAGAGAAGGGAAGATTTATAATAAACCACTTAAAGCACAGCACCTCTCTGCAGAAGGGAATTTACAGATTTCTGGAAAACTGCTTTCTCTGGGATTGAACAGCTCACCTGGCTCTAGGATCAGGCCTCATATGCACCTGTGTGAAGGGGAAAGAGTTTGGTAATCTCAGTGCCAGCCCTAAAAAGCAACCTCTGGAGTAAACATGGTCAGCTCAGCCCAAACCTCATTTTCTTAAGTTCAAACTTAAAACTCCACCGTTCACAGAATCAAAGAATTGTTTAGATTGGAAAAGCCCTCTAAGATCACAAATTCCAACCATGCCAAGTCCACTCTTGAGCCATGTCCCCAAAGGCCAAACCTACACAACTTTTCAACATTTCCAGAGATGCTGATTCCATCACTTCCCTGTTCCAATGCCTGACCACCCTTTCAGTTAAGAAGATTTTTCTTAATATCCAATCCTGGCACAACTTGAAGCCGTTTCCTATTGCCTTCTATTGTGTTCCTTTTTTAAAAAAATGGAATGGAGCTAATTAGACAAACTTCAATATTGAGGCTAAAATCTGCTTTAAAAAACACATCTCCAGCTAGAGATGATTTATTAAGTACAAGAAGCTTGGTGATTAGCCAATGTTTTGTGATCTGGAAATAAATTATAGTAAAAGAGATGTAAGACTCTGAGTAAACATGCAAATTAAGGAACGAGGAATGTACAGCTGATTTTAGTGCTTGCAATGTGAAGCTGAAAAATAGGAATCTCCCATAATAATATATATCTGTATGCACAGACATCTACTTAATGCACAGTTATCCCATATATTTTAAACTTGAGGTGGTGAATGTAACTCAGAATAGTAAAGAAGATGCTAATTTGACTGTGTTAACAGAGAGGGAAAGGCAAAACAGAGGAGTGTAAAGTGCAGGCTTGTGTTTTAATGGAGAAAAGCAACTCACCTTAGGCTGGTGGCCTTCTGCAGCTCAATGAAGCTGTAAGAACATGCACTCTTCGCCAACATCTGCAATATATCTGCAAATATATCAAGATTTATCCATGGTTTTGTTGCATTTACAGCAGAAAATGCCCTGCTATTTCTTAGATTGCTCCTTTCCCTGCTTCACAACTTCTCCCAGGCTTCATCCTCAGGTTTTGCGTGTCGCCAGCTGGATGAGAGAAACTTCGTAAATTATGGAGCTTAAAGGCAAGGTTTAATCAAACAAAGTGGTCTAACAAAAACTAAAGGGTGCAATGTTGTGGTGGGGGAGGTTGATGCCCTCCCCTGTGAGTGGTGTCAGCTCTCACTGTCAAGTCAAGGTCTTTCAAACCTGGCTGAGACACTTCCCTAGAACCCACAAATGTAATAATATTGGGAATTTAATGAGTGCGCAGCGCATACAGACTCTCTTGGCAATCCTCAACTCAGGAGCATCTCTGGTCCCCAGGAAAATGAGCAGCACTCATATTTCCCTCTGAGGAAGTAGCAGGACAAATATCCCATCCAAACCCTCCTCTGCTGCAGGGAAATCCAAAATTACTTTTTCTTCCTGGCCTGATTTCTGTCATCCCCAAAAGAGATAAATGAGCCAAGGAAAATGGTTTGAGTTATTCAAGCTGAGGAGAATATCTGCACCCTTAGGCCGCCAGTCTACACCAGCTTTCATTGGTGTGGAAAACTTACTTTGTGCCCTACAAAAGTTTCTTATCAGGCTCGCAGTCCCATGTGGGGCTGAAACGCAGTGAAAGATGTCTCCCATCTCACAGGGATCCTAATTGTGGCCACCAGATCTGATAAGGGCAAGCTGGTAGAAAAATGCTGAGAGATCTGCCAATCCCACACAGAAAGTCAGCAGTGGAACCCCAGGCTGAGCACAGATGGGGTTCAGTGCTGGTCTGGGACTTTTCAGAAGGAATAAATTCCAACCATGTTTGCATTAGCCTGGCACAGGGTGAACAGTAGAGTGAAGAAGGAGAGAAGTTCAGAGAGGAGGCAAATCAAAGGCTATGGGGATCTGTACACTGCAAAATAAAAATACACTGAATTCTAGCCATTTGCATCCTCTGGAATCAGAGACATTTGGGTTTTGGTTGCATTTGAGGGGCAATAATTAGGAATCAGGTGAAAAAAGGTTCAAAAACTTAAGCAGATTCACTCTAAGTCCTATTAGTCAGTTCACTTTTATTTATCACTCCCCTTGATATAAAGACAATCCAGGATTTACATGCAGGTTCATCTCTTTGGTAGCTGGTGGGACTTTGGAGCTGTGGGTAACCAGCACAAGGAAGGGTTTTATTTCAAATCTTCTCAAACCACTCCAAACCACCAGAGGTGCCTTATTTCAATTATCAATTTAAAAATAGAATTGTTTTTTTGCTCCCTGATCCACTGATTCTTGCTTGGGTGACGTTAGAATCTCATTGAGGCCCAGGGGCAGCAAGCATTTAATGAGGATTTAGCTAAATGGGTGATTATTTGGCTGTGTCTTTTCTCTTCTTGAAAGACTACAAGATGTGCTACACTGGTTGAACTTTTAAAAATACGTCACCAGGTTATAGTCTGCAGGTAAAAATTTAATTAAAAAAAAATAAATCCAAAGCTATAACAGATAAAAGTACTTAAGACTTGATAAGAGGTTGCTCTACCTGAAGATTTCACTCAATCCCATATCCTGCTGGAGATGTTTTTCAAGGTTTATTTTGATTTTTTTTCCAAGAAAAAAAAAGGTGTTTTTTTTTTCATTAGAAGAGCTACTGCATTTCAGGAGGAAAGCGTGAAGGATTTCCTTGGAAATTTGACCTGGATTGTGACTTAGGCCCCATGTCATGGCCATCCCCAGCTACTTTTCTGCACGTGGCCTTGATCCCCCACTTTATTTGGTTGTTGCCACAGTCTGACTCCACCAGAGAGGACTGTAGGAAGCAACAACACCATCCTGATTTCTGTGTGAGATGTGGGATGTGAGATTAATCATGCATTCCCCTGCTTCTTCCCACTGGCAGCAGCACGTACAAGAACTAGTGGGTATTTAGGGCCAAGGGGGATGCAAGTTTGGGGCTGTTGAAATCTAAAAAGGTTTCCTATAAAGGTTTCCTAAAGAGGAATCACTGTGATGACGAGCAGGAGATGTCTGTTTCTCCAGGGAGATACTGGGGGGATTTCTGGTGCAGGAGAAAGGCAAGTCAATAAATAAGCATTTGCTGAAGAATAAAATCATTTATAGCCTCATCAGGAAAGCAGCTTTCTCTAAACATGGATGGCACCATTGAACATCTGTGTAGTGCTTGACTGCAGAACAAGGAGAATATACAGAAAATAATAACGTTTCTGAGAGCAGGAGGCCTGGGGTATTGGGTAGCTGGGTTTTTTAGGGGGGTTTTGGTTTTTGAAGCAGCTTTCAGGCAATTTGCCCAGAGAAGTCTGCAATACAGATATCTCAAGGATCTAAGCCCTCGTGTGAAATTGAACTGGGCTTAATGCGTGTTTTTCTGGCAGTCAATAAAATGGGAGGGAGAGACACAGAGAAATTTCATTGTTGGAAAAAAAAACCCCACAAATCTGAAGGGCCAGGAATGTCATTTGAAGTAACTGAGGGCAGATAAGGAGACAATAGATTTTTAAGGAGACTTTTTTGGGTCCTGTGGTTAAAGACTTTTACCCTGCAGACAGAGGAGCACAGAGAAACACTGGGGGAGGCGGGGGGGGTTGGGTGGGAGGTGACAGAACCCAAAAACCTGCACAGAGGAGCAATCCCAGAGCCCTGCTGGTCTCAGGGATCCCAGGAGAGCCTCAACCCCACATGCCAGGGGTGACACACATCTTACCTCCAGAGAATGGAGAAAAAGAGGCTCCTTGTGGGATGTTGGGGGAGGAATTGGAGGGGAAAGGGAGGATTTTGGCTGGTTTGGGGAGGAACAAGCATGGAAAACCAGTGGGATAACGGGGCAGGTCAGGGAGATAAGAGACTTGGAAGCCAGGTGTTGGGATGGACAATGGGATGGGAGAGATGCAAGACTGCAGAGTTGGCTGCTGGAGGGACAAAGGGGTCCAAGACAGAGAGACCACGAGGTCTGGGGGTCTGCTGAGAGACCTTTTGCTTCCTCATGTGCCTGTGCACGAGGAAACTGGAGAGGAGAGAATCCAAGATCAGCTTCTGGGTGGGAATGGTCCAAGGCCACTTCCTGAAGGGATATTCTATTCTATTCTATTCTATTCTATTCTATTCTATTCTATTCTATTCTATTCTATTCTATTCTATTCTATTCTATTCTATTCTATTCCATTCATTGCTGTAGGAATCATCTTTCTCTTGGAACTCCATTTCACACACCAGAGCTCTTTTCCTGCTTTGCTTTTCCACTGTCACATTCTCCAACTGTCATCACCCAATGTGATCCTTTTGGACTAAAATCAGCTTTCAGTTCCCTAGAACCATCTCAACAACACTGCCTTACCTCCAGCTGCTGGTTCCCACCCTGTAGGGAGAGTCCACTAAGAAATGTCACACGAGTGATCCAGGTATCACTGGATTGTTTCCTCATCCTCCAAAAACTGCTTGCCACAGCTTGCTTGATTCAGAGGAAGTTCTAAACAATAACATGATGTAATTCCCCACCACCAAAAATTACTTTTTCTGAACCATGAAAATGCATCTGCAATTTTTGAGGGTCATTCTGAGATTTGGAGTCAGACATGGTCCAGGAAGGAATTATACAAGCAGATATTTATCTGGCAGTGTCTGCCTAATTTCATTCCTGAAAACTAACGTTCTTTGTTGAGAATAGGTCTTTTAAATGAAGAATTTATAATCACTATGGTTTGCTTTCTTTTACACTATTTTTTTAAGAAGTAAAACCATTTATGATTTCACACCACATCACTGAGCTTTTCTGTCATATTTTTCATGTTCTTTTCATAAAACAAGCTTAACTGACTGGTGGGTAAGTCCAAATTCCATACAGTGAGGCAGGATCCATTTCTTTATTCCAACAGAGTGGGCAGACTATTTTATGTATTATTTCAGGTTACAGTTTCTGATCAAACAAAGATTTTAAGTTCTTCTTTAAGTGCCTTAATATATTGGATTTAGGATTGTTATAGGTCTTTTATGTGGGAAATGCTATCTAGGAACAGCAACCTGAGAGTCAGAAATACTAAATGGGATTCCTGAGGTTACGGGCAATTTCTGGTAGATGGATTTTGTCTTCTGATTCCTGCTATGGAAACGGGGAAGGAAAGGGAAATGTTTTCCAATGAGAAAAGCACTGGCTGGTTAGACAGCAATCTGTGTTTATAGTCTGCATATTGGTGGAGAGTCTGGAGACCTTTGGAGAAGAAAATGTAAGAGAAGCTCAGTAACATTCAGGGGCGTGAACAATTCCAGTTCTGAGACCAAGGTTTGTCCACACCTGAGTTGCCTGGGTCAAACATGGCATTGATAAACTCCTGCCTTGGAAATCAGGAGTATCAGGCACCTGCTGGGAGGAAAAGGAGCCAGCTGGAAATGAAACAGGAAAATCAATCTCCATCCTTGGAAATACTCAAAACTCAGCTGGGAAATGTTTTGGGCAGTCTCCCCTAACTTTGAACCCAACCCGCTTTCAATGGGTGGTTGCACTGGAGGCATCAGAGGTTCATTTCCAATCTAAATTATTAAAAGCCATTATGGGCCCCTGGTCAATTTATATTCAGCATTTTATTACATTTTATGACATTTCTGATCTTTCTATGAAGGCTTATAATAAAAGGGAAATTTTATAACTTTATTAATCCATTGAACTGGAATACACACAATATTGATCTGGGTATGTGATGGCTAACTCCATCCCAGTCTGACCCAATACATTTGGAAATGGGGGACAGGTTTCCCTTAATTTATTTTATCTTCTCCTCGTTTTCCTGTTTTCCTTCATAAAGCACTATTTTCTGAAGCTATTTAATTCATTGATTTAATGCACAAGGAAGTGTCAGTCACTGAGGAATATCCTATCACTTCACACAGTTTTTCCCATGTTTCTCAATGAAAATGTGGATGGATGTTTTGAAATTATCCCTATAACTAGAATTTGGCAAAGAAAAAAAATCACATATATCTCTCTATATATGGGAATGTAAATAAACAGAATCAAAACTAGCAAAACATTTCATTCAAAAAAATGCTACAACAGGAGGTTTTCAGTGTTAAAGCACATTTTCTTCTCTGTTTTCCTCTGGGAAAAAAAAACAAACAAGATTTTTGGTAAATCAAGCTAGCATATTGGGATGTTTCAGGTTTTTTCTCATGGTGTATTTTCATAGAACACTCATTAATTTAAAAAATACCTGTTCTACTGATGGTGCCTTCCTGAGTGTGACAGGACCAGCTGTCTTCCAACAGCAAATGGGGCAGATCAAGTTGTTCCCATGCCACAGACTTTTGTGATCTTTGCACCAGGAGAAAAAGAAGCTGCTCCTGCCCTCAGGGAGACGTGGCTGCTGCTCGAGATCCCCAGCTACAAGCACAGCCTGTGCTGTGAAAATTCTACCAAAATGGGTGAGGAAGCTCACACCTCTGCAGGGATGATTGCTTTTCTCTTCCCTTTACAAATACTTGCCTTTGACTGAAGATAAACAAGAAAACACTAAAAAATGAGAAGACATGGGTCCATGTGAAGTGGTGGTGCTGGAGGAAAACTTCAGAAATTCAAGAGACTCAGAGAGTCCCAAGTACAGGAGCAGAATAAAATCTCTTACTCACACAGGAATGTTTCCCTACCCCTTCCATGCCTGTTTTGCCTGTCTTGGCCATGATGGCCCTTTACAAAATCCATGCAGTGCTCTTGAGAAAGGCTCCAGTGCCTCCTTAGAGCCCCCCAGCCCTCCTGAAGGAGGAATAGCAATGAGGGAAGGAATGCCAGACTCCAGGAAGAAAGTCTTCACTGTAATGACACACTTTATCCTCAAGTTTTGTTTGTAATCCTATGGAAGAATCTGCTGTGGATTTAAAGGTTTGAGGAGACTTTGTTTAAGACTACGGAGAGGTATTTAAGGGCTTGGGCCAGGTAATATTTAAGGAAACTTGTAATTGGTGAGCTCTGGGTTGGACACCACCTTGTGACAGTGGTAGGGATGCATGTTGTGTGTGCTGGTGATGCTTTTTTGAGAGTTAAAAATGGACCAGGTTTCCCATCTCTTTATTTTACCTGCTAGAAGAAAACTTCCATGAAGCTTCTGAAGTCCAGTCAAAATGCAGATGCAAAAAAGCAACAATAGATTTGTATTTGTCCTTCTTTCCTCCTATTCCTTTAATTGCTATTAGTGTGTTTTTCAGTCACAAGCAAAGATCTGAGATTTTAAAGGGCCATTCTTCCTTCACTGAACTTCGGTGCTAAGTTTATTTTGCAGATGGTCTCATTAGGCAGTAAAACCAAGAGCAAAAAGGTTCTGCCTTCCCAATTTTTCCAGTCAGTTCTTCAAATGGGTGCTCAAGTGAGCTCTGCCCATCACCATCAAACTGCACGTGGGGCTGGAGGTGTTCAACACTCAGAACCCTGCTGTTCTCATGTGGGCAGAGGCAGAAAAGTCTTTTGCCCAGAGATCTGTCTGTGCTTAGGGAAGAAATTTTCCACCCAGCAGAGTTTGTGTGACACAGAGACCAGGAGCTCCCAGTTGACTCTCCTGTCTTCACCAGCATCTGCTCCCTGCTCAGCTCCAGAGAACATTTGGTTCCTCTTGGTTATTCCTGGAGCATCTGCTGAGGGCAGGTACTTCCTCTCTAGCCCTGCATCTCACCCAGGTGCTGTGTTATCAGTTTGCCCTGATTTGGGGGATCAGGTGGATCTGAAATACTCTGGTGTGCATCAAAGGTGACTGACCTGGTTTTAGCAAGGTGTGGGGATCAGAAGAGCAATGCAGGGAAAGGGACTTGGCAAAGCAAGCTCTTCATTGAAAGACTGCCTGGTGCTCATGGAGAGCAAAGCTGAGTGACCTGGGAAAGACTGGTGGAACAATCCACCAGAGGAGAAAAATTCCTTTGGGACAGCAACCTTAAGGAACAATAAACAGACGTTTCATTTTCCTTGTACAGAGCGAGTGCTTGATTTTCTCCCCCAGCTCCCAAGCAGCATGCCTGTCCCTGGAGATGGTCAGTGAGGACCAAACATCAATATCTGGTTCAGCCCACACACTCTCCAGGCCCTGAGGTGGACAGGGAAGCTGGAGCACACAGGCTGCAGGGTTCAGGCGAGTGCAATGTGAATAACTCCAAGGAAACCGTGTCAAAACCAACAGCTGTCTCTGGTCATCTTTCCCTACTTGTGGGTCTTAGAAAATACATGGATTATTCCTAAGCAGGGAAGTTGTCATTCTTGGCTTGGTGGAGCTCACTTTGCAAGGGAATGTCTTTGCCAAGTCTGCAGCTGAAAGAAGTTCATGTGAGTGGCTTCTGCTTCTTGCTCCTGAGAGTGCTGTTGCAAAATTAATAGTTGCTGGGTTGAAAATCTGATTTTCCAGGAAATTTTCCATGAGATCATGTTGGTATAACAGGGTAAAAAAGAAAAACAAACCAAGCATCAAAGAACTGACTCCAGAAAACTCCATTATCGAGTGTCCACACGGCTTTTACTTTTGGTGGAAATTTCAGTCTGAGTAATTACTGAGTAACCTGTTATATCAGCAGAGGGCATTTTGTGAATCTAATGGCATCTCACCTTCTTGCTCCTGGCAGGTGTCCCTGTCTTAAAAAGAAATTAAGTGATAAGAAGCAGAGAATGACATAAATCCTTCCAAGTAGAACAGCAGGGACTCCAGTGAGGTGTATGTGATCAGCACATGAAATCCCATTATCTTTGGACCCATTAGGCTTTAATAGAGTAAATCTGGAGAGGAGGATGCACAAGTGCAGGGGAGATTCCATCAGCAGACTGAAAAATATTGTGGGAGGGAGCCCAGGACTTGCAGACAGACATATTTTTTTGTTGATGGGATGTAGAGTACACATGGTGCAACTCCAAGAAAATTTAAGTCATAGTTGGGATGTTCCTGCAAGAATAGAGTAGGATCTATATACTGAATTATGTCAGCTCTCACAATCTGAGGTGACTTTTGGTAAAGGTTACTTCCAATTGTAAAAATAAGGAGAAAATTGCACTGACGGTTTTTTTAAAGGTCTGGTATTTAAATTAATTAATGGTTTTCTTCTCAAAACCTTAAATTGGGAACTTGACCTGGCCTCTTGCTGAAGGGTTATTCCAGCTCCTGTACAGCAAGTCCAAGTCATCCTCACAAGGCAGTTTCTCAGACCAACAGTGCTTTGTCCATCTGACTGACAATTATTTTAACTGTTTATAAATACAAATGTTAATATTTTGCATTTATTATTTGTTAATAATCCACGCTGGTTTTGCTGTTGGCACAGAAGCACCCCCCAGCAGTATCACATTCTCCAGATATCCCTGGTGGAGGAGTGTGGAAGGAACTTGAGATGCTGTGGCTGGCAGCTAAAAACAAAAGGAGGAGAGAGTTCTGACACTGAAAGTGAGATATGAAAGTCAAACTCTTCCCACCACTGGCAATGGAGATAACAAATGGCAACAACCACAAGGTGCAGCTTGAGCAGCTCAGGCTGGCCACTGAGTGTGACATTTCCAGCAGCAGGGAAGGGAGCAGAGGAATTGGCTGCTCAGAGAAGCTGTCAGGTTTCCATCCTTGGCTCAGCATCCAAAACTCCCCACACCTGATCCAATCCAGTGTTTGTGGTTTGGTTTGCTTCGAGCAAGAGGTCAGGGTGGAGGCATACAGAGGCTCCTTCCAGGCAGAGAGGAGAGAATTAAAGTAGCAGAAGTTCATGACATTTTATAAACCCATCTTCACACTCAACAGTCGTTGCAAAGTTCAGTGCATCTTTCGTCCCCTTGCTTATTGCTTAACTTTTAGTTTGCACACTACACATGGCAAGATATTCTTAGGAAAATGGTGTTCAGCATTTCAAGATTTGTACAAGAAATTCCTGGGAAACCTCACAAACATTTTTTCCTGACAGCCTGGAGGTCAGAACAGATTCATTACCAGATTCCTCACTGCCTCCTGTCCAAGAAGCACCTTCTGTGATGGAGCCCAGCTCTCAGTTCACACAGCACCTGTACAGCCCATGGAGCTGTGGCTAAAACTGCTTTTTATCTCCAGTACACATTAATGTATCTCCTTATTTAGGATTTACGAGGGCAGGGATGTTGTTATTTTCTGGAGAAAGGCCAAATATGTTTTTCAGTTGGTGTGTGAGTTGGGGCAAGGAATAACAACTGCAAAAGTGTTTTGTTTTTTTTTTAATCTTGCTGGCTGACACTGCACTTTTGATCCCCGCAGACCACGGAGAGCCTTGTTGAACAGAATACAGAACACAAGACCTTTCCTCATATTCCCTTCTTATGACTGCCCTGAGGACTTTGAAATGCCATCAAGCTGTTGAGGCTTAATAGGTTATCAGAGTCATCTGAGATGTCTGGGCATTTGTTCTTATCCCAGGGCAAATGGCAGAGGATACAAATTATTCCAGACTCCCTTTACTGACAGCCACACACCAAAATAAATGAGCCCCTCCAGCCCAGGGGCTGTAAGCACACACTGTAACCACACAGCTGAAATGGCCAAGGCTGTGGATACCCACAGCTGAGAACATTACCTGGTGCTTTATCTGTCATCTCAGAGAAATGGGAGTTCTTAGGGCACAAGTCACCTGTCAGGTTTGAAAAGTCTGTTTAGGGCAAGATGAATAATGCCCAGCAAGCAGCTCTTCCCTTGCCATTATCTACGCAGAGAAACCAGGCAAAAAGCTCAAATGGCACTGTGGTCATCTGGCCTGGTGAATCTCACCCACTGCCACTTTTTAAATCACCTTAATTGAGTGTCTGACATTTAAACTGGCAAAGAAAGAGGAGAAAAAGAGGTTTCACACACTGCCTGTGCTAGGAGTAATACACCAGCAAGCACTGGGTAGACAATCTCAGTGGTTTTGTTATCAAGTTACTGTTCTAGGTTTGGTTTATAAATATAGCCATATGGTGTAATCAACAGAATTCAAGGTGCTAAGTGGATTCTAAGTGACATTCTGATTGACAAAAGTACCTAAGGGACATATATCCCAAATGAGGAACAGGTTAAATGTCAGAACTTGGAAATGTCTGCCAGTAAAGAATTGCTATTACATAAAGTATTTCTGAAGTTTTCCAGGAATTCATGCTGGTCCTGGCGCTGTTGAAGATTTCTTGACACTTTTTGGGTATAGATAAAATGATGTGTGACAATGAGGACAGATGAAGGCAGGACAGCGATGCCCAGACTTTTCCTTTTGATGTTCATCACAGAAAATCATCTTCCTTTCCATGCCCAGGCCTGTGGTTTAAACAGTGACCACATTCCACACCTGAGATGAGGACCTGGAGAGGATATTTGGCTCATTTCCTTCCATTTTTCCCAAAAGTGGACACCAGGAATGCAGTCAAGCCCTTACCAGAGTGGCACAGAGTGCAGGCTGATTCTCTGATGGGAACAGCCAATATCTGGTCTAGCAGTGCTGGATTCTTTAGTAACAGGAGACAATTTTGCATCATGGACAGAAAATATATTTGGGGCTTTCTCCTCCACTATTCCTCCCAAGGAAAGAACATGGTCAATTCAGTGTCCCATTAAGCTGTTTCTTTGATTATAAATATTAATTAAGTTTTAGCACCAAAGAAGAAGCCTCTTACCTTGTCCATCCTTTTGCTCAGTGTCCACAAACCTTAGGAAATTATGAGATTTGGTTCAGTTCTTCAAAACTTGTCTCTATGCCTGACCTAGTACCCTGTTGGGAATTTGAAATCTTCCAAAGGATCCTGCTGGTCACTCTGGCAATGAATAGAGAAGTTTCCCAGTACCTTCTGGCTGGCAGTTTTTGAAATTCAGTCAAGTCCTAGCTATTTTTGCCAGGTGAAGCTGATTTAAATATCCAGTTTGCCATAGTGGCAGTGGTGTACAGAGGGGAAGAAGCTGTGATTAAGCCTGGTTTGAAGCACAGAGTGCCTGGTGAGCAGGAGATCCAGCTTGAAATGAAGTTTGTGGCATGTTTTCCTTGTGGGATAAATTGTAATTTGATTCATCTGAAGTTGAACAGTCTGAATTACTGACCTGGAATTTTTATTATAGTGTTTTCCAGGTTCTATATGCTCTGTGTGTGTCAGATGCCATGTAATTAACTATTTCTTGTTTCTATAACTGTCTGCTGCTAGGAGGTACGGAGGTAACACAGAGTAGCTGTGAAAAAAGAGGGGATAATTGGACAGTTCAATGTCAAAGAGAAAGATAAAATCATCTGCCTTGCTTGTGGGAACAAAACAATTTGGGTTAGTGCTCAAGTGTGTTTGCAGAGAGCGTATTTGAAATTTGTAAACAGTGTTATTCCCTGAGGAAAAGACATGCTAAAAGCTCTGTTCCCTGTGCAAGGAACCAAAATGCAGAGCAGCTCCCCAAGACATCCTGAACTCTGATGCCTGTGTTCAAACCTATGGAAAAAATGCTTGTACAGAAAGTGCAGACTTAGAATCTCTCATAGATGTGATCTGACAAATAAATTCATTCTCTGGACTGTTTGCACAAAGCAAGCATGGCAGGAATATCAGGATAAACCAGGGTTTATTTAAAACCAGGAGTAAATATTTGCTGAACATCTCTTGCATTTTCATAGATAAAAGGATCAAAACGAAAAACAATATGTACTCGATCTGCTCTGCTGCTTAAAGATTCTCCTTATTAATAAGTCTACTTACTTTTAGTATTGCTAAAAGTCTGATTTTCATGTTCTGTGTGCACCCTGAAATGAAATGTTCTCACCTTTGGCTTATGCATTATTCCTGCAGAGGAATAAAGGTTTTTCTCACCATGACAATCTCAACTTTTTCACCATTCCTGAAGCACTTCACAATTTAGGCTTGTCAGCTGTTGACACTGAGGCAGCAAAATGCTACTGTTGTGGGTGGGTGAGGAGTCTGAGCCAGCTGTCTCCCACATCCTCCTTTCAAAGTGATGAACGGGGAGGAAAACAGCTCTTTGAGCACTGCAGCTCAGTGGCACGAGGTCCCCCAGATCTCAGGACCAGGTGATGTTCTCTCACACCACAGCCATGGCTGCACACAGAGCAGTGACCTGAACAAGAGCTGTAATTTCTCCCCCATTTGATTTTTTTTTATTATTTTTTTTAATCTGGACTCTGGTGAATTTTTATTTGGGTGAGCAACTGCTTTTGGGTTTCTTGGTAGTGATCACCCCACACACACCTGGGATGGTGCTATCCCAGAAACAATCGTGGAATCATTTGGGTGGAAAAGGCTCTAAAATCACCAAGTCCAACCCTTAACCATGTTCACCACTAAACCACATCTTCACCTGCCTCATTCAAATGTCTTTTGAACACTTTCAGTGCTGGTGACTCCATCACTTCCCTGGGCAGCCTCTTCCAGGTCTTGACAAACTTTTTTGTGAAGGAATTTTTCCTTATTTCCAATCTAAACCTCTCATGGCACAGCTTGAGGCTGTTTCCTCTCATCATTTCCCTGATTATCTGAGAGAAGAGGCTCCTTGTCAGGGAATTTTAGAGAACTACAAGGTCTCTCCTGAGCCTCCTTTTCTCCAGGATGAGCCCTCCAAGTTCCCTCAGCTGCTCCTCATCTGTGCTCCTTTGACCACTTTAAAAGCTGTTTTATTTCACTGTCTTCTTTCTGGATTCCACAGTGTCCCAGAAATTTTGTTAACCTGTCAGAAGTTCAGTGAGGAGAGAGTGATGAATTGTCACTTATTGCCTCTCAACTGCAGGAAACAGGCTATTTCTGGTACATTTACATACCTATTTGCAGGATTCTGGTTTGTGTTGCAGCTTTGATAATATTTATACACAGGACCAAATCATATCAGAACCCTTCTTATTTGGTAAATAACACCAGAAAATAAATTAGATTGAGAAATGGAAGCGATTTCTCTGAGAAATACTAATGTGATCCTAAAAAGGGTTGATAAAAAAAAAAACAAAACTCCTGGCAATTTAATTTTTCCTTTCAAAATGATCAGTGTTTTATGGAAATGAGCACAGCATTTCAACAAGGCTGTAATGGCTGGTCAAGTAAGGGTCTGCCTGGGGGAGCAATAGTTCACTGTTCATCCCAGGAGATGTGGCACTGCAATTCAAATCACTCTCCTGCCAGATTTAGGCCAGGGACTTGTACTCACACTCCTGTGTCACCAAGGTGTGCTGGTGCTGATTTATCCTTTAATCAGTCAACACCATCTAAGAACACTTTAGTAAAACAATTCTTTTATTCTGCCATCCACTCACTATCCTATAGATTCCCTCTGCTTTAGCTTTTTGCTTATTTTCAGCCACACAGTTTTCATGTTAGCTGAATAAAAAGAATAAAACAATTATCAGACATAAAAGAACAGCTGTACCACTGCCCAGGAGAGAGGATTGTGTGGGGATGTGTATTTCTGAACAGGCTGGCAGTAACAGACAAATGACAGCTCTTCTCCCAGTCAGTCACAGCTCTTGGAAATATAAAGACTCCATTCCCAGGAAACAACATCCTGGTTTCATAAACACATTCACAACAGGGAAAAAGCTCTCTGGGAGGAGGCAAAACGAGGCTGCCACAGGCACTCACACATGGACCGGCTGCTGTTGTTGGTATTATCACTGCAGCACCCTGCCAGCACCCCGGAGGGAAATTTGTCAGGAGATCTGCTGCAATAATCCTGCACCAGGCTCAGGTTTGATTAGCAGCCACTCTGGCCTGTCCAACGAGGCCAAGAACTGCCAACTCTTCAAACTGTATGACATTCCTGCCTTTCTGAGTGCAGGGAAAGCACAGCAGGGCAGCAGCCGGGAGCTGCAGCTCCTCTGGGACTGCTCTGAGCATTTACCCTCCACCAGGGCCTGTGGGGCAGGACAAGGAGTGGCTCCAGCAGAGCAAAATCTCCTGTCCGGTGTTCTCTTGGGGTCACTGCTGCTCCAAATTCTTCACCCAGGGCTGGTCAGCAACCATGGGGCTCTCTGGATGCTACAGCAAGGAGCTGTAGCCACCACAGACACAGCGCTCTGCTGAGGGAACCCAGTGCTGCAGGGCATTATCTACAGCTAGAGAACAAGGAACTACCTACAGGTGCCTGAGCAGGGCTCTTGTTTTCCCCCACTGATGCCCAGAGCAGTGTCAATAACTAAAAAAGTGTTGGACAGCTCATTTTTAATGAATATTGTAAAACAACCCTGGGAAAACAAAACAAACCAAATCAAAAAAAAAACATCCTGGTGTTTTCACCCGTGGAAGAGGGATTGGAACTGCCTGATCTTTTAGGTCCCTTTCCAACCCAAAGCATTCTGTAATTCTGGGATTAGTAAGGGCCAAGTAAACCCAGCACCTCTCACAATAAGTGGCAGAAAACATCACACACAAGAACGCTTCTCTCTCCAGCAGGCTCTGGTGGCTTGGAACAGAAAACAACTGCTTGTTCCTCAATTAAGGCTGGTTCTTAGAAGCAGAAAAGCTCCTTACTCAGAAAAGACTATTTAGTGCTAATTTCTCCTTTCAGCTTGTAAACATGGCTCTTGCAGTCCAAGGATAACTCATGAGAAGAGTCATCCTCTTCCAAGGGGGACACAGAAACCTGCCACAGCCTCTCAGAGCAGGCTGGTTCCTCCATGCCATACATCACATTCTGGCACAAACTGCTGGGGTGCAGGTCGAAGGCTGGGTGTTATTTTCTGAAGGGTTTTGATAGGAATTTCAGGGAGATGGAAAGGGGAAAAATGAGAAAAAGCCTGTTGGACTAGGGCAATTGACAAAGAGAATAAATCACTCATCTAAGGGTATTTGTTCACTGTTGATGAATGTGTTACAATCCCTTCATGCTCTCTTTCCCTGTATTGCCCTGATCGAGTTATGCTTGACCTTCTTTGTCTTTTTCAGCACGACATTGACTGTTTCTATTTTTATTGATCCATATAATCCCTTCATGGACTTGGTGACATTAATATCCTCAGGGGTCTGTCTGGGTTCCAAGTCACTGAGCTGTTTTGCTTTCCCTTTCCCATCTGTGCATGGCAATGGCATTGCTCCTGACAATTAATTCAATAATCCACTGGATTGAGGAACGCCTTTCCAAGAATCTTGTGTGAAGTGTCTTGTAAAAACATCAGGCTTCATTACACTTTCAAACTGAGCATTCTGAGCTGACAGTGAGCTTTGTGGTTTAGCAAGTATAAACAAATATCCTGATTTAATCAGCCTAATTTAGAGCTGAAGGACTGTTATGAAACTGTGAAAGAAACTGGGAAGATATCACACATTTTTTAATCCATAGGATTGGGAAGACTGTTTAGTTTAAAAGACCATCCTACTGGTACAAGGCATAATTTATTGAAACAGGGTCAGATCCAAGGTTGGGATAAGTGTTGGGACATTGAGATATTGGCACTATTTTATGACCAATAGGAAATCTCAAAAGAATAACACAACAGAAACACTCTCTCCTCTCGATTCAAGCACTTCTGAGTAGTAGTTAAATACTTCCACAAATATAGGGTTTGGAGCCCAGAGGATCCCTGGGGATGGATGTCTGAAGCTCACACGGCAAGGAGAGGCAGAGGAATATTCCCCTTGGATTATTTCTAGAATTTGCATTAAATATCCAGGAGGGAAAAAAATTCCCCTGACTTTGCACAGTGCTCGGCTTGCAAGGTAATTGGAACAACATCTGGGGCACATCTGTGTGCTTGAACCATCCTGACTGTTCTCTGCTTTATTTCAGTTCCTCAGAGAGCTCATTCCTTGTGCTGGGGCTCTCTCCTGATGCTCAGATGAAAACAGCCTGACTTTACTCCTGGTGAAACCGACCAAAAGATGTCATTTTTCTGCCTAATTTTATTTTGTGCCACTCTCACCACAGTGGTAAAACATCCTCTGCATAAAATCAGCAGGAAAAGCAGTATCTGACTCTGACTGGAGCTGGAAAGGAGCTGTGATGCCTGGATCTGCTGGTTTAGGATCTTCAGCTTCCTTTACTTCGCAGAATTTACCTCGTGCTGATCCTGGGCAAAGGAGGACAGATTTAGACTGTTTAAAGCTGCCTTTCTAAAAATAAACCAACTAAAGCACTCACCATGAGGGTCCTGCAGCTGCTGGGATTTCAAGGAAGAATTTGAAAGTTTGGCTCCACCTTCAGGGTCAAAAAGCCTCGTGCTGACACAATGGGAAACGCAATGGTGAGGGAGGATCCTATGGCAGGGACAGGCAGGCAGTGTTCCCAAACACACGCTGCTATTTTTAAAGGAGAGCTGTCTTGTGAAGCAGATGACTTAGTGCTGCAGTCTCAAAGAGGAAGTGTGAATGTGTGTTCTGCTAGCCGGGCAAGCAGGAAGGTTATATTAATTATTATTTTTGAAATGGAGAGAGAGTGGGTGCTGTCACCAAGCTGGAAAGGCTTGTTAGGATAGAAGAGCAGCATCAAGTCAAGGCATGAATATTAAAAAAAAAAAAGCAAAACAAAACAAAAAAAAAAATAAAAAACACCAAGCAAAAACAATCCCTAAATCTCCTCAAAATTTCATGGCTATTATGTTTCCATTACCAACTCTGAAAACCTGATCAAATAAGCGTTCTGCTTTTCCCTGGCAGGAACACTGTACGAAGCCATCAGTGTTTTATGATTAATTACAGAAATTCTCTGATAACTTTGTGCTACCCACCCCTGTGGAAGAGAACACGAATTTCATGCCACACCACAATTCGGTGCTGTCAACTCACACCCTGCACTATGAATACCCAGCTACCTCACACTTCAGTTGTTTCTCCAGATTCTGTACCAGAACCACTGGAAAGAAACTTAGTGAAGAAAACCCTCAGAGCCCTCCATTTATTTTTTTTTTTTTGTTTTTTTGGGGGGGTTTTTTGATTTTTTTTTTCCCCCGACTGGTTATGGAGAGAGTTCTGAACACTTGGTGTAAGAAAAACAGAAATTCCCTATAAATACATGGAGAGAGTTGTAAATAAGCATCTTCAAAGCCTGCATTTTAGAAGACTTTTCATGGTTTCTAAAAATTAAGCACTGGCAAAAATAAATTTTAAAAATCACTTCTGATCTGGGTATTTACCAGAAACTGCCTAAGAAACAGAGAGTGTTACAGCACAAGGCTGGTTTAGCTTGCTGTGCCCAATAATAATAACAACAATAATTAGAGTCAAGATTAGCTTAGCCTAATGAATGAGACTTGGCATTAAGTTTTTGTTTTGTTTTTTCTTGGGGTTGGTTTGGGTTTTTATTTGTTGGATATTTTTTTAGGTCTTTTAAAAAGCCTTTTATAGGCTCTCCAGCAATGAATGCAAATCCTGATTGATGATGCACAATGGAAGAAGGAGGAAATTTTTGTTTTTTTTATTGTTGTTTCATTACCTGCTGGGTCCTCAGTAACCCTCATCATGATCAGTGCTTCAGAGATGTGATAGTTTCATCCAAGCAGAAATCCTGGTTCCATATGGCATTTTCTGCAGCAGCAAGGATGCTGTGTGCTCCCTCACTTTTCACTTCCTCACATCAGCTCAGCTGCACCCTCACGGAGCTGTTACAACTCAACAAACCAGATTCCTAAATCAGCTGAGGTGGGGACAAAACAACCAACACAGATAAACCTTTCTTCTGCCTGTTTCTGCCATTTCACATGTCCCAAATATCACCTGAAAGCTCCTCAGGTGCACAACTTTCAAGAGGCTGATGTAAATGGATTTTTTTGACCATAGATTTTAAATGCTTTGAGATTTAATCTGGAAAATATTACTTACTGCCATGGTTCAGGCTGATTTGGCAAATATTCTTCAGTTTATCATCAGCTCGGCCTTTAAAGAAAACAAACAATTAAGAGACCACAATCTCTTCTTCCAGTAAGTGCCAAGAAATTCAAGTTTCATTCATCTTGTTGCAGAAATAAACAGCTGTTTCTTGGAATAAAGGAATTATGGTCCCCTCTCAAACTGGCTTCTTGCATTTGCTGTCTGTATAAGGATATCCAAATGTGATCAGCCTGAGTTTATTCAGGTAATGTGTCCTGGCTGAAGTAAGAGAGGGGGAAAAATACCTGTTAATAATAGCTATGTGTTTAATTTCTATTTTAACCTACTGGTAGAGTAATGCTTGGCTTAAAGATCAAAAGTTTATCAGTTCAGAGTGGAAGCTCTCATCCGTCATTGAATATATGCTCCTCTCCAAACTGTTCCACAGTTTTGTCATCACTGCTACCCTGCAGTAGCACAAGACAATTTTTATTTCGTTCATTTTTTAGTGCCTCTCTCTCCCCCCAGATGAGGTTTTGGCTGGTGGGATTGTTTGCCTCAGGGATTTGGAGCTATGAGATGCTATTGAAGCCAGATCCCAAGTAATGAAAAATTGTTCCCCGTTTTGGGGAGGGTTTGGCAGTTTTTGTGATTTCCCTCCCCGGTGCAGTTGCAGGTTGTAGCAGACAGCTCTAAAATGCCCACAGCAGGGAGCAGCTGCTTCCCAAGGCAGAGACAGCCAGGAGCTGAGGGTGGTCAACCAGACAGCAGCACCAGGACCTCCCTGGCCATGATCCTGCACCCCAAAGGAACGCCAGCCCAGGGATGGCACTGAGCTTCAGCCAAAAGTCCAAAATCCTCGGGTAAGCTCATGGCGATGAGGCAAGTCCAAGGTTAAGGCGAGAAGTCGAGGCTGGGTCAGGTCTGGATGATCCTGTCCCTGCCATGCTGGCCCATGGTGACAAGGCAGCTTCCAGGTCAAGCTGGGAGGTGTCTGGGTCCAGACCAGTGGTGTCCCTGTCCAAACACAGCTAGGAGTGGCAAAAGGCAGCTACTCATCCAACATAACTCAGGCTGAGGCTGGAGGACCAGGACTGGACACAAATGCAGGTGGTGCCCACAGGAGTGGCTGGTAAAGCCCCTCAGGACTCTGCTTCTGTTCCCCAGGTTATAAAGGGAACAGAGACAAGCCCAGACACCTGCAGCTCATCAGATGCATCTCCCATCAAATCTCACATCCATGTTTTCCTGGGTCTGCCTTGGTTCACAGCCTAAAATGAAACTCTGCTTCAAAGAAAACCTTTCACCCCAGTTAGAAGCAGGGCACTTTTGAAAACTGGAATACCAGCTATTTGTTACTAGGTTTCCACAGGAGGGATATACACTGAATTAGACAATCCCTCCTCAGGACCTTTAAGATCTGTCTGCTCTTGTGTGCAGGGCAGGCAGCAAGCTGAGGTCAGTGAAATCCAAGCTGATGCTGCTGAAATGCAGTAACCAAATAGGCAAACTAAAATTTGTATCTCTGAAAAGCATAGCAGGCATTATTTACGAAGGTGGCATGAAGCCTTAATGAATAGTTTGACTCCTAAGTCTTGGAAAATCCAGACTTTCTTATTGTGTACTGCATCTTTTCTGATGATTGCCATCTTTTTCTCCTGCTAAACCTCAGGAATCCATGCATTTATCTCCTTCAGGTTGTGCTATGGTGACTCTCTCACAGTGACCCGGGCAGCAGCTATGAAGAACACGAGTATTTGTGTCTCCACAGCTCTGTCAATTCAGTGTTTCCAAAACCAAGCTTTGTAAAATCCCAGGATAAATTCCTATGTGCCATCCATCTCTTTCTATGGGACAATCTGCTCAAGATGTTCCTGCAGCTCCATTCCCCGGTTTTCTTAGTGAAGGATTCCAGCCCCTCAGTCTTGGAGGAGATCTCTTCCATTTTGAATTTCTCCCACACTTTCCCTCACCACCACAAAACAAAATAACTGAGCCAAAAAATCAGCACAGCCTTAAATACACTCTGAATCTGGGAAGGAGAAATGCCAGAGAATCTGTGGAATACTGCTGTTGCTCCTGATCCTATATGGAAAGCAATAACATATTTTTGTGATAGCTGACAGCAGATAGATTATGGATCTGTCTCCTGGGAAATATCTACGTTCTGCCAAGGCTGAGATATTCAGTCTAGTCTCAACTAAGCTAATTCTGGACATGGAAACAATATCGTTGTGTCAGTAGGATGTTCCACTTAGATTAATTAGCCTTTCCAGCTGACCCATCCCTGCTCCCGTCGACAGGGACGTGGCCTGGGACACGATGACTTTCCATGACTGTCATCCCCAGCTTCCCACAGGCAGGAGGGCTCACACTAGGAGACAACGATGGCAGGCCCATAGGCAAAGCAAACCAGGCTCAGAAGTAAAATATGCCAAATTACACAAGGATTAAATCATGTGTTCTTGCTTCCTTGCTAAAATCAACCCAACTTTATGCTGGTTGTTCCACTGGACTAGCCCTGGTAGCAGCCCATTCCTGATAAAGTGAAGGTGTTCGTGTCCATGGAGGTTTTTGTGCAGTCACCCAGAATCCCAAGGTGTTTACATGTCTTTGCATCTTAAAACCCTTCACAATTTTTTTTCTTCTATGAAATTGTCCTTGCTATTGCCATACTTATTCTGATTTTCCTTATTAAATCTAAATATTTCTGTGTTTTCTACAATTTGCTTTCTCTTTCTGGGAGCACCTAATTATGGTGAAAAATGTACATTTTTTCTGTTCTCCCCAGTTTAATGGTGAAGGAGAATTTGAATCATCTTCCCCTTTTCTTAAATTAGGATATCTTGCCACAGCTACACACTGAGTCCTCAGCACCTCACACCATGCACTTTAACCATTCCACTTCTGATTTGGGAAACACGTTTTAATTAAAACTTGAGAGGGAAATAGATTTTTTTTTTTTACTTGAAATACTGAATGGGGGGGGGGGGGGAAATTGATTTTTCAATGGGTACTAGAGAAAGAAAGCTTCCTATAAAATTAAATCAACAATTGTATCGGGTGCTATTTTTTTGTGGGGGTATTAGAATTATTTAATTATGACTGCTCCATCCCTGGAAGTGTTCAAGGCCAGGCTGGATGTGGCTCTGAGTAACCTGGGATAATGAAACGTGTCCCTGCCCATGGATGATCTTTAAGGTCCCTTCTAACCCAAGCCATTCCAAAAGCCCATGATCTATGATTCTATGATCTGCTCTCTTTTTTAAATGGGAAATAAAGTAAAAATAAAAGCTGATTTGAAATGGAAATCACACCCTGCTGCTCCTGAAAGACTGACAGGAGAATATTTCTACGGAAGTGTTCTGATTTTTCAATACGGTGTTTTATCAACTTGACATATTGCCATGATACAATTTTCTTTTGACAGGTTGACATTTCCCCATGGGAAATTCCATAGGAATGTTTCTGATGGGTTCCTTCAGATGATCAGCAATTCAAAAAATGAAGGCACAACTTGTGGGATGCTGAAAAGGGTTATAATAATTCTGGGGGGGAGCTGGGAGCAGACTGATCACTGCATTTTGTGTTCTGCCTTAATAAATCCATAAACAAATTACGGGGCTTAAAGCAGCAGATGACCTGGTGCTTTTTAAAATGAGAGCACAAATGCTGTACAAAACCTCCTTAATGTGAGACTTAATGCCTTGGCTCTTAATGAGCATTCCCTCATTAATTGCTTAAGTCTCCAGATTTAAGCTCAGACACAGAGAAGGCAGAGTTTACTATCAGTGTAAAAGACACTGACTGAGAGGCATTTATTCCTTGAAAACAAATGGGCAGGATTGTGACTCAGCTTTTAAGCAGAGCTTCCCCACTGAGGCTGATGAGAATTCCTGTCTTTTTTGCATGCACTGAGGGCCAGGTCTGGCTCAGTAGCTCGAGCATTTTAAAAGTCTAAAGCCATTTTCTCACTGGCTATGAAAGCAGAAAAATTCCAGCAAAGCTGGCTTGCTTCAGCAATAGCACATTATTTCTCTTCTGCTTTAGATGATATTCACACAAAGGCCTGTATTTTTGTTATTGTTTTAAAAAAAACAAACAAAAAAAACACCCAAACAACTTGGGTGCTTTTATGTCCTCTACAAAATGAATGTTTGTGCTATTGCTTGTAGTGACAATCTGTCTTCAGCCATTGAACTTTAACTCAGACGCATGAACCTGGCAGTCATTATATCCTCAGTTCTGAGACAGCCAGAATTATTGATCTTGGACCTTGAGCTGTCAGAGAAGGACAGGACAGCCTGATGGCCAGTGGACTACAAATGGCAAATACAAAAACAAGGGGATATTTGCTAGGTTACCCTAGCTTCATTTCACAGTTGTGTTCTGTGGCTTTAAAATGGACTATATTGTAAACAGCATGGTGTCTGAAAGACTTGGAGCCTGAAGGATTTGGAGAAGGTGGTCAGGGAACATTTGTGTACTGTTTCTTGCCTTGAAGAACTAAGAACTGTAAACTAAAACTAACAAGAGTTACTGCCTTGAGCTGTGAAACTGCTGTGCTCACACAGGCCTGCCCAGGAATCAGTGACATCTGCATTTTGTCTTCATTGCAGACAATTTGGTTTCATAACTATTTATTTCTCCCATCTGAGCAGCCAGGTGCATAATTTCAGATTTCAGGGAGGATTTGTTTGCCAGTGGGGGTTTGTGCCACTGAGATGAGCAGAGCAGATCCACTCAAAGGATGAATTTGAGATATAAACATTTACTGAACATACTCACCCTGATCGATTTTCCATGGCTGTGTTTCCTCAAGCTCTTGGAAAGTTTATCAGCATGTTTGTCATTGAAGTTTCCACTAACTTAAATCACCACTGCCTGTTGCTACATGAAATTAATCCAGACCTATTCACCTGACTGCAGACCTATTAATAACATTCTTTGCATGCTTCAGTACTCACACACAAGCCATACATCTAAAAAGTGCTTTGGAACTACTGTCAAGCTCCCTTTTAAACCTCATTAAGATTGGATTACTTGGTTACATTAATCCCGGTGGCCTTATGCCAGTGGGCCTGATTCACAGTAGTAATTGTAACACATTGGCCATAACAATGCAGGAAATGGCAAATTCAAAGGTGAGACTGAAAGGGAAAGAATCATAGAATAGTTTGGGTTGGAAGTGACTTTTTAAAGGTCATCTGGTATAACCTCCCTGCAATAAGCAGGGGCATCTTCAACCGCATCAAGCTGTTCAGTGCCCAGTCCAACCTGACATTGAATAATTCCATGGATGGATCATTTGTGCCACTGTTTTGCCACTCTAATAAAATAGTTCTTTCTTATCTAATTTAAATCAGCCCCTCTTCAGTTTAAAGTTGTTATCCCTTGCCCTGCCACTCCATACCACTGTAAAAAGTTCTTCTCCATCTCTTTTACAACCTTTATAGGTACTGGAAAATGCTCTAACATATTCCCAGAGCTGTCTTTTCTCCAGGCTGAAAGAAAAGCAAGAATTGGTCCCCATGGCCCATTTAGTGCCACAGTGTTGTCCACAGGTCAGATGAAGTGAAGAGCCAGCACCCTGTGATTTCAGCACTCAATTATTGTGTAGCTGAGGCACACAGAGCTCCCTTTAGTTCACCTCCAATGATTTCAGTAGCTGGTGCACCCACCATGCAGTAGAAGGGAGCTTCCTGCCTGCCATCCTAGCACAAAAATATTGTTTGTGGTTATAAACACCACACATTCCATACTTTGCAAACTGATGCTGAATTTCATGGTAACAGCAGAAGCATTTTGGCTCTTTCCAACTTTATAAGCAGGGAAAGCAAAGAAGAGAGACTTAGCTTAAAACACATGTCAGCAGTGGAATGTGTGAGATCTGAATTCTTGGCTCTCGTGCCCTTGACATTAAACCAAGGTGGTCTTTCCTTCATTTTATGTTTTGGTTTTTTTTTGGTCATTGTTGTTGTTGTTGTTTTGTTTTTTTCTGAATCCAACAATCAAGATAGCTGCTACTTTGTTAGTTTCTGACGATTATAGGAATTACATATTGTAGAAAGTCTCATAGTGTAAGTCTTGTTTTATGGGAAGAGAGAGGTGAGGGAAAGATGGCAACTAATGGGCTTCCTACACAGAGAGACTGACATCGTGTGAGAATGCAGAGTATTACGTCCTAATCTTTGGAAAATATGATGTAATCTGCCATTTGCATTTTGAAAATCACCTATCAGGATCATTAGAATCATAGAATCAATTAAATTAGAACAGACATCTAAGAACATCGAGTGCAACCACTAATCCAGCACTGCCAAGTCATAGGCTTATGAAAAAAGGGAGGAGAAACGGACATTCCTAAATATTCCTCTGGGTCCCCTTGGATATCAGTGAGGAGAAATTCTGTAAAAAATGAGCCTTTTTGAAGCCAGCACCACAGGGGTAGAGGCACTGCTGGGAGGGCTGCTCTGCTGTACGCACCACCCCAGTGGCTGATCAACAAAATGCAGGTGTCAGGTGTATCTAAATTTGCCTTTTCTTGGCTTTAAGCTTTACTTGTGTACCCTGCAGTCTTGTTCTGTAAAGGGTTTCCCCTTTGGGCTCACAAGGATAAAGCCTACTGCCTGTTTTTATCCTGATTGCTGCTTCAAGTAGGAGAACATGATTCCTTTGGACAGAGGAGTCAAGGGATGAGTTGGTTTTTTTTTGTAGAAGTTAGAAGGCAAGTGTGGTTCTGTGCCAGAAAAGGGGATGAATCCTCTAAAGCAGGCAGTGTTCTCTGGAGACTCACTCAGCTCTGGGAAAGCCCCTGTGCCATAAATGCCTTTCCCTTTCTTTCAGTAGAAGTATTTTTACCTGTGTTTCACTCTGTGGCTCTGCGAGCTGTCTGTCTTCTCCCTAATTTTACTCAGGTAAAATTCACTCTGCTTCCCCTGGCTCCATTTGATTGACACCATCCTTGGGAGGGAGGTGTGTGGAAAGCAAATCCAGGTGTTTGAGGAAGCGGGATATAAATCCCATCTATGCTACACCTGGCTCCTGGTGTGCTCCTCACACAGTTAGGGCGTGACCTGACAAGGACCACAATCCACTGATGATAATCACACTTCACCTTTTTTTGCCCCATCAGGATTTCTACAAAGACTTTTCCCAAAGGAAAGATGTAAAATAAATTGCAATGAAGTACAAAATCATAGATAAACCTGGTTGAAAGAAACCTCTGGGGATGTTGACTCTCACTGCTGCTCAAAGCAGGGCTGACTTCCTAGTCAGGCTCAGGGTTTTTTCCAGTGAGGTACAGAAAATCCCCAAACTTAGATTTTAAACTTATTAGTTCCCTATAGCACTGATAGGAACTCTTTGAATCTCTTTTCCTTAAATAATGTAGAATACATCCGAGTTCTTCCCATTTGGATCAGAGGAGACATGCTAGCATGGTAAGAGGCAATGTTGGTTTCATTCATTGCTGCTGGGTCTTTATGCCTCCATGTAGGGGAATTTCAAGATTTATACCTTTTATGGAATGCTGAAAGACTTGGAATTCTTGTGGACCACCTGCACAAATTTTAATTCAAAAAATATCCAAATATCCAGATTTTAATTCAAGCCCTATAAGGATGACACAGTTTTGTAGCCCAGCTGAATTTTATGCTCACACCAGTCAGAGATTCCCAGGCTGGTGTGCAGGAGCCACTGCTCTCAGGACATGACTTGTATCTGTACATCTCACCAGCATCCTGAATTTTTTTATGTGGTTGGAAAGAAAGGTCTGTGGGGTTTGTCTTCAATTCAGCCACTAATATGGACAGCTGCAGGTATTTGGGGAATATTATTCTGTCCATTCTGCTTTACCCAGCATTCTAAAGATTTCAAATAAATAAAACCTTTGTTAAGTCTGTCATACACCTTCTGTACCTGGAGTCAAAAGGAAGTGGAACCATTTTAGATATAAAATTTCAGTCTTATACGGTTTTGTTGTGGGTTTTTTCCCTGGGATGAAACTCAAGATTCAGTCAAGTGCTCCTATCAGCTTATCTGGAAAGAGAGTGTCTGGCTTGCTTTCCACCTGAAAAAAAAGAGCACAAGACAAAAATTACACACCCTGAAGCATTTCAGCTGCAGGTGTCTTTAGCTTAATCTCTCTACCTCTGTTTTCATTAGAGGGTAAATTGCCTCAGCACTGACAATAATCTCTTCCTTTCCTTTCCACGCCTCAGGATGTAAAGCAGCATTTATTGACAAACAAGCAATACCCAGGAAACTCAATTTCTGAGCAAAAGGAAATGCTTTATTACCATATCTCTGATAAATAAACATGGAATGATTCCTCCCCTTCCTGCTACCATAACTCACAAAAATGCTGCTTGCCAAGGGTGCTGACACAGCAGCTCAGTACAGGCTGGACTAGAAAAAAAGGAGAGTAGATGGATGAAAAGATGGTTTAGAAATGCAAAGTGGTGAGCAACCAGCATAAAAATCTTTTCCTTCAAGTGCTGGAAGGAAATTTCTCTAAGATAGCTTCAGCTCTGCAAGATGAATAAGTGGTGGAATTTTAGAGGAGTGTATTTATATTTTTTATGAGATATTTTCCTGGTTAATCCACGGGCTGAGTCCACTCAGTGTGCCACCTTCTCTGCAGTGTCCATGGAAACACTGGGGTAAAGCTAGAAGATTAATTTTGTGGGCCCAAAAAGCCAAGTTGTTTTGATTGCCAATGGAGGATCCCCTGCTAACTTCATCTGACCCTTGAGGTGAGAGGTTCCAGTTCTTACACAGGATGAGCAGCCTGGAAAAGGCTGAACCATTGGCTGGCCATTGTTTCTGTGTAAAAGAAGTTGTGAGCTAAAGAAATCAGATGCAGAGATGCTCTGGAAAAGGATTTTGACTGATAGTCAGCCAGACCAGAGGAAATAAGACAAGCAATCCTGGCTGAGCCACAGTAGGCCCACCAGCATGTGTTTTAATTAGGTTTTGCCTGAGTGAAGCATTATTCCATAAAATTTCAGACCCTTTGAAACTGCTGAGGCTGATTGCTGCAATATTTAGAGGAGTATTAACATGAGTGACTAGCAGGTCCTCCAGCTTTCCTGCCTGGAAGAGCTCTCATCTACAACAAGGCAGCACAAACAGTTTTGATTCACACTCTGGGAGCCAGATGTTCGTCACAGGGAAGTGCTGCCAAAGGTGGCATTAATTAATCACTGTGAACAAGATGGGCTTCAGAAATCAAATGCTCTCATGCCTAAAGCTGGGACTTCTCAGTGAGGATTTAAGGGTGTGGGGCCAGAGCATCAGTCATTGTGAGCTGTCCTAATCCTATGGCAATGAGGAACAGCAAAGTGTATGGCAGGTTGTGACATCTCCACGGTGATTTCTTCTGTCACTAAAGATTGGGTGGGATTTGTGGCATTCACCTAATTTCAGTTATCTACAATTCCCATCTGACTCACTGTTTTCAGCTTCTTTCACTGACTAGGGGGAAAAAGCAGACAAAAGCAGGATGTGAATCCTCAGATGGACCATAGAACTGAATTTAGGGTCTTGTGGAGTGAAGCTGGGCTACTCTGACTGTCTTCTCAGGTGTCCAAAGGGGGAATGGACAAACCCTATCATTTGTAGACACTTTATAAGTAACGTTTTTTTTCAGCCCAGTCCTACCTGTGATGGCAATTTGTTGAGCCATAAGATGTCTTAGGAACTGACATCTCATTTCCTGTGTCCTTGTTAAAAGTTTAGGGTCTCATACTGGACATCTTGTAAATGTCTTATGCAGAGACCGAAATGCTAACAGGAGCCTCTGCTTAGTATTCAGTCTGTGTGTTTGCATTTATTTCTATTTATCAACATAATTTCTAGACCCACTGTTTACCACATGGAGCTTTGTGCTGCTGCTGGCTCCAGTGACTTGCAACACTGAAACAGCTGAAGGGCAAGAAGTAAAAGGAAAAAAATCATGATGTGCAAGTCCCTTGTTTCTCCTTTCTACCAGAAGATAAAATAGTTTTTTGTTTATTTATCACTGTCTTGGCAGCAAGATTTTTGCAAGCAGTTTATATACCAATGGAAAATTGCAAAAGCAAAAGGTCACATTCAGGATAAGTGTTATATTTGTGTTCAACCTGAGAGTCCTAACTCACAGGGATGCCTAATTCTCATTTTTTTAGAACATGTTGCACTGGCACAGGTTGCCCAGAGAAGCTGCTCCATCTCTGGAAGTGTCCAACACCAGGCTGGATGGACTGGTTTAGTCAAAGTTGTCCCTGCCCATGACATGGGCTGGAATGAGATGAGCTGTTTGAGCTTCAAATTCAAATGCTTCTGGGATTCTGTGATATTGAGTTCTTCTAAGTCTGAAGTAACACAAATGCATTTCCCTCCATGCTTTGAGTCACTTTAGGCACTCAGAATAGAAAAAAACTGCAGCAAGCATGAGCCAAAATAGAAGGCAGCTATTCCTGGGAAAAGAGTGATGCTTTTCTTCAGGGATAACACAGCACCATTAGGCTAGAGATAAAGAGAGATAAATCATGTTGACAGCTGAACTCTAGACAAGTGGATGCAGAAAATTCCCATTTCATGCATTTTTCCACTCACTAAGCCTGGTTTGTCTCCTGTGTGTACCTCCAGTGTGGATTCACAGAAACCCACATGGCTACATAGTGTAAAATTGGAGTATTATTGCTGTGACTGACAAATGAATATTTGTAAAACTGCTTCTGATTCATTCACCTGCCAACCGCTGAGTCATATTTCCAATCCTCTCTACTAACACTTTCAGTGTCAGGCAAGAATGACAAGAAATACAATAAATCTTTTTGTTTGTTTGCTGTGCTGTGAGCTTCCAGAGAGCCTGCAAACAGTTCTTGGGGGGAAAAAGAGAAAAATAAGTGATTTTCAAACCTTTCACTAGAAAAGGTAAGTGAGCAGCATTGTTAGATGATGGCAAGAAATAAAACAGTCATTGCACTGGCAGGAAAGCAGGAAAACAGTTTTTCCAAGGAAATTCCTGACATGCTAAGTGATAACCCCACACAAGGAAATCCTAAAACAACTTAGCTGGATCTGGGGACAGAAACTGCTGACAGCCCTGCTGCTAAAACAATTGAGACCTCAAGGAATTCAGGGGAGCTCGTCAAGGGAAGGATCCTCCCAAAACTTTGTCTGGTGAAGCTGCACTTCAGCAGGGAAGTTTCTCAGGCAATGATGAAGCTTGTCAGAAATCTGAATGAACCCCAAGAGACATGTCTTTTTGGCACAAAAGTACTTTTTTGGATTTATTTGGCTCCCTGGATCTCCACTGATTACACTATTAGCTCAACGTTAAAATATTGAGACACCTACAGTTATTTGTCTCAGTCCACAAGAGACATCCTGTCCATAGTAACATTTAAATTGCAGGACTAGATTGGGTGTCTGGGCCTCAAGACAGAATGAAAGCTACTCTAGCTTGTACAGGGATATGGCAAGCTGAAGATGAATAACTTAAATTTGAGCCCAAAAACCCAGACATAATATTGAACCAGAAAGATCCAAAGAGGAAGGGAAATGGAAGAGGGGAGGAATAAGTTCTTTACATTTCTTTGCAAAGCAGTAAATCTTCCAGTTTTGCTTTACGTTCCCAAAAGTATTGTAATAAAAGTGACTTTTATTGAGGCCTCAACAGTAAGCTATAAGTGTTTTCAATCTAAAAGGACTGGGGGCTTAGCCCTTGTGTTATTTATTTTATCTTTAAGACTGCTGGTTAAAAAAAAATCACCGCTTGAAGAGTGAGTGTTGTATGAAGACATTGTCTGTTAAGGGGGAAAATAAATACAAAATTTAGGTAAGAATCCTAAAAACTACATCCTGGAGAAAGAACTTCAGCAGGAAATACATGAGTCAGATTTTAGTGTAATCACAATTGATTAAAGCTGGATGCAGGAACTGTGTCAGTCTTCATTTGATTGCCCAGTGCCACATCTCCTTCAATGTGATAAAATACAGGTGAACACTGCAATCCAAATGCAAAATGCAAAAGACATTTCTGATAAAAGAGGGAAAGAGAGAGTGGCTGAATCACGCATTTTTCTCTGTTTTTTGGAAATTCAAGGTTTATTTCCACAGAAGTGACTTGAAAGTTATTTGGAAATAATCAAGTTGTACCAAGAATCCATCAAAACGTCAGATCTACTTAGAGGTGTGACACTACTTACTCAGTGTGGCTTGAAATTCTGAACCCAAATTAGGTGATGCCTCTCATGACACATTTCCCTCCTCCCCCATTTTTAAGGTGAAACATCTCTTGATAATACTTTTCACCATAAACTGCTTTGCCAGGGAACTTTGAACGGTGTCCATATTGTCAGCTGTCCTTCCCAGCCTGGGTCAAGGCAGCTGAAAGCCCCAAGTACCCAGATCAGCATCCCCAGATGTGGCAGCTTTGCTGTCCCACAGCTGGCTGGGGAAAGGGGAACACCTGGCAGGGCTTGCAGCCACCAGAACAATTCTCCCAGCCCATATGGGCTCGGTGCTCACTGAGGTTTGTGGTGCCCTTGGGAAGTGACGAGCCAATTGCATCTCCTTGGCAATAGGATGTGCCAAACACTAAGCACCAGGAAAAGCCCTGGGTTATTCCATGAGAATACAGTGGCCACATGAGTTCCACAGTAAAGAAAGCCAGAGAATCTATTTTATGCCGAAGGGGTGATGCTTTCAGCTCATTTTCATTCTTTCTCCCCACTCCCAAGGTTTATACTACACCCCAGAGACTTCACTATTAGGAACCATTTCAGACAATGGAACTTTCTTTAAATAGCACCATTTTTTCCTCCATCCTACTTACATCTCTCCTTCCAGTGCAATTGCAAGTACTGACCTACTGAAGGGGAAGAACCTCTGTGCCTTTTGCTTTGTCAGATCAATCTCTGTTTTCCTGAGCCGTGCTCGTTACCAACTCTGACCCACCATTATTTCAGGAAACCATCACATTCATAATTAATAAGAACCCTCCAGCTAACTTTCCTCCCTTGAAGAAATTATTCTGGTTTGAAATGTCATCATGGCATTCACTCATTCTGCAAGAAGCAGGGGGAACTCCTCCCATTCCTTCTCCCAGCCTGGCCTTTTCCAGGTCTGGTATGCCCAGGTCAATTCCCCTGCCACTCTGAAACAGAGCTGAAACCCACACTACAGTCAGGAGTGAGCAGGGCAGGAGAACACTTCCAGAAAATAGTAGCTGCTCTGAGCTGTCACGTCTCTGAAAGGGGGTCTAACTTTATTAGTTCAGGGGATGAATAAAATATCTGATACATAGTTTAAATTGGATTTACTCAGATCCTGTACAAAAGGCCTAAAACCTATTCAAGTTCCAAATGGGAACCAAATTTGTCCCCAAATGGGGACCCACAGAAGAGGGCTCTGGAACTCACCTGGAGGGATGTGTTTGATTTTTTCTGATGTTTCCTCTTAACTGAAAGGCATCTCATCCCTCTGAGAGATCCTCCTTTGTTTCAGAGAGATAAAGTTGGCACCTGATTCAGCCCAATTTCACCCTTTGGTTACTGATGTCTTCTGTGATGCTTGTGGTTATTATTAAAACTGCTTTTCAAGTTATTTCATTGCATTGTAGAAATTCCTCAGGGTCATGGACACAGCAAGGAACTCGCTGTTAGATGTGACACCAAGAGCTGGCCATGCCCTTCCTCCAGCAAGAATTCTTTCTGTACAGCTTCACCACTGAGAGCAGTGGGAATACTTAGACTTGAAGTTCTTTCAGGAGCTTTGAAGAGGAATAAAAATCACCAGTGAACAAGCAGAAGGGGGTTATCCTTGTAAGGGCATGACTGCAAGCCATGTCTGAAAGTCACTTTAGGCAAGAACTGAGCAATTGGATCCTTGCAACAATCCCATGTGGAGACTCACTCCATCCAGCTGATCAGGATTGTCTTCTCCTGCATTCCCAAGTCTGTGTTTCGTGAAAGAACAAGGCTTACATTTCTCATGCCATATCCACACATATATCTGGATATCTGTGTCTGTATGTCTCTGTTTCCATGCTCACCTTCACCAACCTCACCCATAAATCCAGCCAGTAGGATTCATGATCCTGCAAGGTTTAGAAAAGGACATGACTGGGAGAAGAGTCCCCTGAATGAAGGAAAAGCTGCAACAAGAGCTCTACCCTAAAAGAGTATCCAAAAGGGAGTGACCTTATAAGCAACCCAGACAACACAGATCTTCGGTAGGACTTTGCAACCCAGCTGCAAGGGGAAAAGCCTCGGGCACAAGGCTGCTGGAATGATTTGTTTAATCCTTAGATAGTCACAGTTTTGGGGTTGTTTTGCACTGTTTCAATACTTTTAAGATTATGAGGCTCTGGACAGCGCAATAAACGCAGATGAATCATAACAGAAAGTCATGGAAAACCTTCCTGGTTCCAGGGCACTTGATGTCTGTGCACAGGCAGCTCCAGGCCTCTTTTACCAATTCCCATGAGTTCATGGAATCCTGTCACATGTGAGTTTCTAGTCCTGGAGGTGGATATTTAAATGCAAATAAAAATTGGGCTGGATTTATTCCTCCCTTTTGCATTTTCATGAACGAACTCATATTAATTGGAAGCATGCAACTTTGGGATATGGCTTTGTTTTCTTTTAATAATGAAAGGAAACAAATGCTGGTGTGCAACAGGCAGAAAAGGGAAAACTAGACAAGTTAAATATTTACATGTATTTGAACTGTTGAATAACCAGAGGAAAGGGGGACATAATCTTGCTTTGTGAGAACTTCTGCAGTCTCTTAGGAAGATTCCAAGTCTTCTAGTGTATATAAGTGCCCAACTTCTTGTTGTGATGTCCATGCTGTCCTAAATGGGATTCCTGAAGGAAAACGGAAATGCAAGTGTTGTTGTAGGTGTTTTAGAGAGGGTGAGAGGTTGTTTTATTTCTGAGCAAATAGCAAAAAAGCAAAATAATTCAGCAAGGCCTCAAAGGAAGATATCCAGGTATTTCTGCATCTGAGTAAGGCTTGCTAAGCTTTTGCAAACCCTGGGAATTTGCCAGAACTCCTTCCTCTGTGCCACTATTACCTTTATGCCAATTGATTTTTATTTAAGAAACCCCAACAAACAACAAGGAGGGCTGTGGAAAGGCACCGTCTTGGGGAGGAAAAGGAAGAAAAGGCACCATCTCCCTGCAGGAAACAGCTGGCAACAGGTGACTACACAGGCAGGGTATGGCACTGCTCCCTGAGGAAACCCAGCTGGTCTGGGAAGGAGCTGGTCCTGTCTGCTCCTGCCCAGAGCTGTGACAGAGGGCTGTGTGCCTCAGGACACAGCTGGGCTTTTGGGGACAGCCCCAGCTGCAGCTGGGGGAAGGCTCTGACTGTGATTCACACACAGCTGGGGTGCAGCAGAAGGGAAAATAATCTTATTAGGCTCATTGCTGGCACTGGGAAGCCCAGGGCTTGGCCTGATGCCCACACCTAACAATGCCACAGACACATCCATTGTATGGAGAGGGGCACCTGGACACGGAGGACAGGGAGTGATAACTCTGCTAGACCCAGGAACTGGGCCCCAACAGGGTCAGGCATCCAAATCTGTGAGATTCCAATTCCCTGATCATCAGCATCCATTCCAGAGCAACCAGAAGGGGCCAGAAGCTCCTTGGGTAAGTGAACAGGAAGATGAGGGGTGACCTTGCTCTTGTTTCCTTGCACAGGGGTCTAGCCTGGCAAGTATCTGTAGATAAGAGCAGGACAAATGTCTTTTGTTTCAGAAACCAAACAGCCAAACAGGTTTGGGGCTGCCTGGATAGAAGTGTGTACATGCACTGGGGAGTCCTAAAAGGCTTTGCGCTGAGACAAAAAGGGCATGGCAGATGGGAATAGCAGAGGAGGTACCCCACAGCGTTGGGAGACTTTGGGAAAGGTGTGCTGCTGAATTTGCTGACCAATAAGCCAGAACTTTTTTGCCCCGGGGTACAGAGGAAGATGGGAGATTTGCTTATCATTATCTTCGAAGCGGAGTGGAGATCCTTGTCACGCCTGGTAATGTTGTGTCACGGGCTTAGGGGGTCCTGTTGCTCCTGGAGGGTCAGCAGGTGGTTCAGAGTGCACAATGTCAGGGAGGATTCTCCCTTTTCTTCTCGGGTTGGTAGGGGGCCACAGCATCATCAAAAGATTTAGGTTGGAAGGGACCTTAAAATCACCTCATTCCAACCCCCTTGCCATGGGCAGGCACCTTCCACTATCCCAGGTTGCACCAAGCCCCATCCAAATTGGCCTTGGACACTTCCAGGGATCCAGGAGCTGCCACAGCTTCTCTGGGCACCCAGTGCCAGGGCCTCACCATCCTCACAGGGAAAGATTTCTTCCTAGCATCTAACCTAAATTTTTAGCTTAAAAAGCATCTTATTGCTATGTGCTCAAGCAAAGAGTTGCTCTCCCTCTTTTTACAGAACACCTCTAATGCACTGTGTGCACAATGCAGTTTGTACCTGGGCACTGGGGGAAGCCTGTTGCTCCTGAAAGTTTTCAGACAGTGGAGTTAACATTTTACATAATGCCTGACAGGATGGGGTGGTGGTGAAGGGATTATTAATGTTTCCTGGGGTGCTGTGGGAGGTGCGTCCATTGCACCTAATTTTGGAAAATGATCCCTACTGCACCCAGAGCCTGGGCAGGGAGAATCCTCTTGCTCCTGGACATTTTGGAGGCAGTGAAATTTCCAGTGTATGGGAGAGTGGAGGAGGATCCCCGTTATTTCTGGGAGCTGGTGTGGAAGGCGTCCCCATTGCTCGGGGAAGAGGGATCTCCATCACTCTCGGAGCTCGGCAGCGGGGGAGTGCGGGCGGTGCGGTCCCGCTCGCAGGCAGCTCCTGATGGAGAGGGGAGCCCCTCTGGCGCTCGGAGCCGGGGCACAGGACGGGCGCCCTCGCTGCCGGACCCTGTGAGGGTCGCACTCCCCCGGGGGCCCTCCGCCGCCTCCATCCCCGAGGAATCCTGGGCGGAGGGCGGGCTCGGCTCCCCCTTCTCTCTCTCTCTCTCCCTCTCTCCCTCCCTCCCTCCCTCCCTCCCTCCCTGCCGGGGGTTTGCTCTGGGACGCGCCGGCAGCGCCGGGCTCGGCTCCGGGACGGCGGGCCGGGGTCAAGGGCGGCAGGCGGGGGGCGATGCCGGCGCCGGGGCAGCACCGAGGGTCCGGCTGAGCCGCGGGCACCCCCCGAGCCCTCATGGCGGGGCGAGCGCCTCAGCGCAGCCTCCCCGCGGCAGCGGCCGCCGCGTTCCTGCTGCTGCCCGTGAGTGCCGGGAACGGGAATGGGAATGGGAGTGGGAACGGGGCGGGGGGTGCAGGACTGGGACGGAACCGGGAGCGGGGCGAGGGGGGACGCTCCACGGCCGCGGGGAACGCAGCGGAGCGGCCCCGGGCGCGCAGGGCTCCGTGCGGGGCCGTGCCCCGCGCCCCCGTCTCTGGGACAGCCCGGGCGGGTCCCGCTCCTGCCAGGTGCTGCTCGGGGATCCGCCCGTGCCCCTGGCCCTTCGCTGCTCCATCGCAGGTGCTCCCAGAGACTCCCTCTGCTCAGAGCCCCTGGGCCCTCCTTAGCGTCCCCTTCCCTATGGAACAGCCGCCTTGGCTTGCCAGAAGAGAGCACACGGACCCCGCTGGGGTGGCAGCTCCTTGTCCCAGGGGGAAAGGGTTTTCCCTCCCATCTGCCCGCTCTCCGCCGGTGTCCCCGGCCCGTCTGGCGGTGCCTGTCTGTCACCATGTGCTCCGGCAGGCAGGGGTGGCCGTGGGCAGGGCTCAGCCCACGCACCCGCCCGGGCACTTGCTCCGAGTTCCTGCGGAGTGCGGATTGTCCGCGCGGTCCTCCTCCCATGGCCAGCATCCCCTGGGAGATGCTGGGATGAGGTGGAGATCAGGTTGGCTGCTGTCGGACTGGACTTCAGAAGCTTTCCCGATGCTTTTTGGTGGCTTGTTTGTTCTGAGCGCTTTCAGTTGTGGTTAAGCCAGACTTGAAAAGAAAACGTGACAGGTTAAGCGGGAGTAACGCTGATCCTGTGCAGAATTTGTAAAGGCTGTTCCCACAGCTTTAAAAAAGTGGCAGTGACCCTTCTGAGCCGCAGTGTAATTGGTCTGTCTTTAACATTTCGTTAGATAAAGAAAGAAAATCTGTTCTGTTTGCTAAGTTCTGTCTACTTTGCTTCGGTTTGGGTTTTGTTTGTTTGTGGGGCTGTTTGTTTATTTTGGGGGTTTGTTTGTTTATTTCTCCCCTCTCTAACTTAGAAAGAAAGAGAAAAGCCAAGCTAACAACAGGTTTCAGAGACAAGATGCATTTTTTTTTTAGTAGGTTTCTTAGAAGTGAGAGAATACTTTCTCACCTCTGCCAGTGTCAGGGTTTTTTTTTATCTCCAAAAGAAGGAAGAGATCAGTGCACATGAAATCACAGTGGCATGGGTCTACACACTTGCTGTTTTCAACCCCAAACCACTTCTTCGTGATCTTGGTTTCTTAGTCCCTTTTCTCTCCCAGTTTTTTCTTACTGATTTATTTCAGTCCATAAAAATATCTCAGTTTGTCTTTAGAGTGTGGGACTTGACAGTGAGGTTATCAGAAGTACTCAGGTACTGAGTATTTCCCCAGACTAATCCATTCTCAATGGATCAAGAAATGTCATGTGTTTCCTCTGTGCATGTAATCCATGGATTTTCCAGGTTTCCAGTTCTGCTGCAACTTTGCATTTTAATTATTTCTGCAAATTTCGGTAGTTGTGTCGCTGCTTTAAAAACAAAACTGACTCAATTGAAAAGGAGGGGGAAAGGTAGATTAAGGATGAAAAAGTGAAGTTTCCATAAAATGTGTTTAGTGCAAGAAATGTGAGCTCTGAGAGTATTCTGTGTGTTTTTATAGAGGAGCTTGGTTGGGTGGAACGTGCTGGTGTCTGACAGGGGCTCGTGTATACCTGTGTGGGAAATAACATTTTGAATCTTCATTTTCAGAACAGCTCTGGCTGCTCCACCTCTAGGAGAAGCTTCTGCTGCTCCTTCGGGGAGTGTTTTAATCCCTGAATGTTGTCAGTAAATCTGGATCTCTGCTTTACTACTGAAGGGAACTTTGCACCAAGAGGCTTAAGAGCAGTGTTCTACAGTTTTGGCTCAAAGCCAGAGCTCTTAAGTTCTTGTTTAACTTGAAAACACTCGAAAGTGAACTCTAAGTCAGTGGCTTTATTCACATTTGTGGATTTGAGGAAAGGAGTAGCCGGTTGTGGGAGCAGGCCCTTACCCAATTAAGGGAGTTTTAAGTTTTCACAGCAGCCGAGCAGTTGTGTTTTATGGGAGATGCAGGTTTGCAACGCCCATGAGATGAGGCAACTTTCTGGTACAGAATTAGATCTGCCACATGAAAATGCTGGTACAAATGACCTGACAGATTTCACAGGGCTGGTCAGCAAAAGGGTGAAGACTTGCACTGAGATTTATGTTCTCTTAAAGGAGTTCTGGACATAGGATACACTTGAAAACACATTTAACTGAATGTGGGAAACTAAAAACAAACCATACAATGAAGGCAAATTAGTCTTATAGCATTTTTATATAAAGTCCTTGCTAAGTTCATGTAATTTAGAAGGGGGGGATTATTCATCAAAACCAAAAGCAAAGCTTGCTATAATTTATTTGTTCTCCTGGAGCTGTTAAAAGAGCTGGGGCAGTGTGAGTGTATCAGCCAGTGATGACAAGTTAAATAGTTCCTCAGACCAGTGTTCCTGGTCTGAGGCTGCCAAAATTCAGCCCTATTGTGAATTAATGCAGCATAAACATCTCATCAGGAGAAACCTTTCCTGGGGCAGTACTTTGTCAGGGTTTATTCTGTAACCACCCTGTGGCAATTACTGGATGTTGGAGGGAGGTGGCTGTGTGCTGGTGTTGGCTGGCTGTAGTTTTGCCGTAAAACATTTCAGTGATGATGTTCATCGCTGCCCTTAGCCAGCAAGAAAGCAGCGTTAGCTTTTGTGCATATAAGGCATCTGCTTACATATTATTATCCTGTCATGAGCAGAGGAAAAGTCATGATCAAGTCCTCTAAACTCTGCGACCTTCACATTCCAAACCAGAGCGTGGCTGTGGAGGAAGAGAGAGCAGGGATCTCTTTGCAGCCTGTGCATTATCAGGTGCAGAATTTTAATGTCAGCCTCACAGGTTCTAACTCCACTGCTACATGAATATCTGCAGGAAAGCTCTCCAGCCTTCAGAAAAAAGAAATGCCAGAGAGTGACTTGTGCTCATGTGATTGAGCTCCTTCAGCTTCTAAACCAGGGAGATGCTGTGCAGGCTGTGCATGGAGCTGGAGCTCCCTAGCTCCCAGATCATTCCCAGGAACTCTTTGAGATACCAGCAGATTGCTTGGGGCAGAAATATGGCCAGGAGCTATTCTAAAAATTTAACAGTACAAGTGATTAAGGAATTAAAACAGATCTTTGCATTTCCTGATTTACTGGCTTAGATGGAGAGTGCTGTGCTGCCATCGCTCTGGGCTCACTGAGCACCCCAGGGTGGGGTATTCCTCTAAGGACAGCTCTTCATCACTTTGAATTTGGTGATCAGCTCTCTTTGTATCGGGGATTACTGCAGGTTCCTGCTGCTGATGTGCTGAACTGAGAGATTCACCACGAGAAAAATGGGGTAGTGGATAATACGGACTTATTAAGGATGCGTTTTTCTGTTTTCCTTTTATTTTCGTTTTGTCCCGTATATTAGTAAACCAAATATTTTTAAAATATTGTATTAGAGCAAACATTTGCACATTTCTTGATTCTTTTAATAGTTCTGCAGATCTTATTTTTTGGGGAGAGGGGGAGGTGAGGAAATGTGGGTGGTAACAACAGGCTGCACATGCTGCTGAATCTGTTCCTTTTTAGTTTATATCACTTTCAGGTTTTGCAGCACTGCAAACCCAAGAAGGATATTTGGGGGAAAGCTGATTTACTCTAGATTAAAAGTTTATCCAGCAGATTACTTTTGTGCAGGAATTTGCTTTTCCACACCATGTCTATAAATGGCAACAGATCGTGTCCATGTCCTTCTTCCCTGTAATTTATACCGCTTTTAATCCCAAATGTGGTCTGCTCTTCCTTAAAGTGCAAACATTAGTTGTTGGATGAAAAGCTGGAGCTGTCCAGCGAGCCACTCTCACCTCCCTGCCTCATGTGGATACTCAGTGGCCTGTGCTAAAGCATTGCATTGTCTTTGCCTCCTTATCTTTCTGTTCATGACAGCTAAACACTTTGTGATGGTTTGCTTTATCAAACTATTTCTTTATACAGAATTGCTTTTTATTACTGCTAGTAATTATTTTAATCTTAACAGCTCTGAAAGTAGCTATATTTGATTTAAGTTGGCAAGTGTTGGGTAAAGTGTTTTACTTTTCTTCTCTGAGAAGTAGGATAAATTTGGCTGTGGTCCTTGTTGCAATGGAAGGACAAATAGAACAGAACTGTCCTTCAGGTGACTGCTTGAATCTCGTCAGACATCCCAGTACATGAAAATTTCATTTCCAGTTTGTGGTGCCACGTGGGGATGTTTGTGAGATGCTCTCTGCAATGCTCTTTGACATGGAGCGTTCTGTGCTAAGCGCCGCTCAGTTCTCTGGCCTTGGGCTCATCTATCTTGGTTCTCACAAGCAGATGTTCTGCTGGATCTTCTCAAAGGCTGGTCCATTTGGGAAGGGCTGTGGGAGGGAGAGAGAAAACCACCTCACAGAGATGGATTTCAGTGTGTCCTGTCCTGACCTCTGTCCAAGTACCTCCTTGCTGTGCCGAGGAGCCAGTGTTGAGATTCAGGTGCTGGGAGTGTGCTGCTCCTTCCCTAGCTCTGGTGTGGAGCTCAATGGGTGGAGATCTTGGGGCAGATCTTGGAATCTGCCTTTCCAAACATCCCTTAAGCCTCATGTGCCTGCACAGAAACTCAGCATGTTTTCACTAAATAAGAAAGAAAATCCATTTGGTAATTCAAGAGCTGACAAGTACTTCTTCCACGGAGCTGTAAGAAAATGAAGCTAATTAAACGAAGCTAATTAAAGCTCTATAAACTTCTGCATAGTGCTGGCCGAGTTACTGTCCACTCTGGGTTGTGTATGCCGGGAAAGTAAACAGTGAGTAATGCAGATGGAGATTAAAATACATTAGCTGTCCTCACTGCAATGCTAAACCCTTGCCCCGGTAATAGTAGCTGGAGTGCCAGAGGGCTGGAGAGGAGCCACTTGCTTTGAGGGCTGTGGGATAATCCCTGTTGCTGTTCCCCAGGTCCCTGGGATGCAGGAGGGTTGCTCAGTGCTGTTACCTCTGCACTGCCATGGTTTGGGAAGTGCTGAGCTCTGGCAGGGGTGGCTTTTCCAGCGCATAGGAAGGAGGAAAGGAGGCGAAAGGGAAGGAAGGGAAGTGTGCTGACAGGCCTGAGAACGTTTCCTGTGGGGCTGCCAGCCAGGCTCTGCTCACTGAGGTATCCATTCCCTTTGAGTGGCAGGAGCAGATCCCTGCTCTGGCCATGGCTTGGGTTTCAGGGGGCTCACGCCAGCAGAGGCTCCTGAGCCACGCCAGGGCTGTGCTGGACAGTGTGGCCATCGCAGCTCTTCCCTTGCTGCTTGCTTGTTTCGTGAGCAAATGTCCCTGCTGGGGACCAGGCTGCTCCTTCTGCTCTCAATTGGCTCTTTCAAAGCAGAGAGGAAGCCCAGGGTGTCCCTCTGGCTGCTGAGAATGGTGTCTCAGAGCTCAGGAAAGTATTGTGACCGGGTGTGCTTCCAATCAGATGCACTGAGGACCTTTCCTCATCCTGCCTCAAAACCCACCTGCTGGGAGATCAGCTGTTTAGTCCAGCTTGAACTTGAGACACTTTCGAAAGTGTAAGAATCCCTTACTTTATCAAAACAAGTATCTTCATGAGGATTCTGAAGTCTTGTCTGACTCGCAGTATTTCTTTCCTTCAGAAAAAAAAAATAAAAGAAAATACCTTCTTTAAACACAGTAATCATTTCATAATGTCTTTCCATAGTATTCAGCATAATATTTCAATTATAATTATGTAAAATTATGTAGAGTAAAAAACCTTAGGAACATGAGTGACAGAAACCTCAGAGTCTCTGGACTGCTGATTATTGTTCATGATACAGTCTGTAAGCTATTACTGCACTGCCCATTGAAAGGTTTGGGGAGTAATTGTTATCTGTGATTCTTTCTACCATAGGGACCATAGATCATATAGAATCAAGGAATGAAAAAATAATTTATGCTGGATGGGGCTGCCAGAGGTCTTCTGCCACCTTCTCAAAGCAGGGTTAATTGCAAAACCAAGTCATTCTTGCCCAGTTAGGCTGTGAAAAACTGCAAAGATGGAGCTCTCCCAACATCTCTGAAATGTCTTTCTACAACATCTCTTTTCCAATGCTCAGTCGTTGTCATGGTGCATAATTTTTTCTTTATGTTCTGTAAGATTTTCCCTCACTTCAACTTGTGAATGATGCCTGTCTTGACGGTCTGCTGTCAGCTTTTGAGAGGAATCTGACTCCTCAGAGAAGAGTCTGTGATTCCCCTTCAGGTAGTGAAAGATAATTCCCGACCTGGAGTTAAATTTCACTGTGATACTTGGTTTTCAAATCTAAAAGTGGGCTCCAGCCCAAGAATTAGCAGTTTAAGGAAAGATGGAGAGAAAGCTCACTGCTGATATCCAGTGCCACCTCACTGGGTCATTTTTAAATCCTTGTCAGGAAATCTTAGGTCAGAGGAACATTTTGTGGAGGATACAGAGATGCCACTGCTGGCATTCCATGGGAAGCTGAGCAGATATCATAAGTTGACAGGGTCTTGCTGCAGATGGGTTTTTACCTTTTTCAGGTGGCAGAGACCTGAAAAACAAAGATTAGGAGCTCAGATTTGTTGAGCTGAAGCTGTGAGAGGTTGTGAGGGTGGCTTTGGAAGTGTACAGTGGTGACAATGGATGGGTGAATGATCCTTGCAGAGGCTCTGCATGTAGATAGGAGTTAGATGAGGGAGGTATTGGTATTCACTTGGGTAAAATACGACTTTTAAACTTGAACTTCTCTGGATTCCCTGAGCGTTTTGTCTTCAGTGCATGATTATCTCATCCTGGAGTCCATGTTTAAAGCACAAAGATTGTTCCTTGGCTGTGGTTTCTTCTTCCACTGAGCATTAGAGAGCCTGAAGCAAAGCCTGCTGGAATAGGGGAATGAGGTGAATCGCATTGGAGCTGCTGAGAGGATTCATAGGAATGGGAATTGGGTAGGAAAAGATTCCTCACAGGTTTGGTGTGCAGACCTAAGGAGAGGTCAGACATGAATGCAGGAGTGCTGTGGGAGTCTTCTCCCCTTCCAGGCTCTGAATATTCCCCAGGCATAGGGAATGACCAACAAAACTCTTCAAGGATGTGAAATTGAAAAGTCTTTCCATTAAACAATTTTATTTCAGGAGAGCTGCGGCTTATGATTCAAATGCAGTTATGCTCATTTTTAATATCAAAGGTTGCTGTGGAAGAGTTTGGAGATCTGGTTGGACAAGTCCAAGGGTGATCTTAACCAGATGTGGTTTGTATCTTGTGACTCAGAAAATCCCTCGGCACCTGCGTGGCTTTCAGTGGATGAAGAACCTCCCTTCTAAAAGCTGCTTCAGCAGAGCATGTAGGCAGTGCTCACTGAAGGCAGATCTCCAAGTTTCAAAGACAACAGTGAAGTTCAGTGGTAGGCTCAGTGTAGCAGATGCTCGAGGGGTTTTTTAATTTATTTTTGCATAAAGATTGATTTAGTTTCATGCCTTAAAACTGAGCATGTGTTTAGTTGCTTTATTGAACTGAGGTCCTAATTCCCCTTCCATGCAGACTTTTAGTCTCTTTCCAGACTTCTTGGAAGAGCTGCAGAAAACATCTGGCCTCTAAGATCACAGAGCAGTGTCTCCTGGAGCATTTGGTGTTCTCTAGCAAGTAGCAATGTTTTATGTGGCCACTTGAATAAACTCGGAGGGAGTTTTAAAGAGCTGAAGGATGACTTGAAAAGGATCCTATTTTTCTTGAACTGTGCTCAGAGTCTTTCCCTTTACTGTAACCTTAGCTGGCTCAGGTTTCAGGTTGCAGGCTCCTGTGAAAACTTGTGTTTAGACTTTCTATCCCAAATGGAAATTATTTTTTCTGGTGAAACTGAGCCAAACAATTGTACACTGCCAAGAGCTGCTGCACGAGTGATTTTAAGTTACTGGGTTTAGAAAGGCCAAAACCATCTTGATGCAGAGGGCTGACCTTTTTGGTTCTCCAAAAAAGCAAAGTATTTCCAGCACACTAGCCTTCTGAGTACTGTTCTTTAATAAACATCTCTTTCAGATACATCTTGTGGATGAAGTAACCACGTGGCAATGGATATAAATCTGTCCTGGCCACTGTAAAGATGACTTTCCCCTCCTCTCCTGTGCTAATCTCTGTTTTTGTCCTGAAGTAGCAGCTTTCACTCTTCTGATTGTGCGTATTCCTTCAGATGATTAGTAGTCAGCAAATATTCCAGCTCTCCTCATTCTCTCCCAAGAGTTGCCATCTCTTACAAGGAAAGAGCTGCTCAGATGAACACTGGCATTTGTTGCAACAGCATTCCAAGGAATATCTGGTGTTTTTTCTCCCAAAGCATCTGCTTCCCCACACGAGTGATGTAGAACTTGCCAGATGCCCACCTGCCCTGGAAACTGTGTTCCAACAGAGGATGGATGTTGTCAAGGAAGTGTGGGATTCGCTTTGATTCTGCTGCGTTGAGCTCTTTCACTAATTACATTTCCATTGTGGAGTTAGATTTGTGTTTCCCTAAAATGAGCTTCTGTTGTCACAAACTAAAAAATTTTGCTTTTAATTGGGCCACTGTTCTGACCGTGTCCATCCCAGAAGTTGGGGTGAGAACTCAATCTCATTGTGGAGATAGAGTGAATTTATTTGCATTGCCTAATTGAAGAACTAAAAATTAAATGCAAGTTTCCCTTTTCTCTTGCACTCACTTTTTCTTTTTTTTTCCCCCCCAATGAGTTCTGGAGTAAAGCTACTAAGCAGCAGCTTTTCTATGTATGCTGAAGACAATTTAGCTTCAATTTTGATGCTGAAATGAGGTAGAATTTGCAGCCTCAGATATTCTAAAGAAACCCATGGGAAAAGCTGAAGTAGGAGTCAAGAGCAGTGGAGGTTCCCAGACATGAAGGGTAGGAAGAAGCATCCTCCTGATATGATCCCATGCCACTGCCAGAAGTGGTTTCTCAGCAGTGGAAAATGTTTTTGCTTTATATTGAGCACAGTGGATAGTTCAGGGTGAGACTTCATTCTTGTGTGGCAAAGAAGACTCGAGATGGATCCTTGTCAGCTGTGGACTGAGCACTTTTTGTGTCGATAGCTCCCACATTTTTCCATGTTGGAAGGTCACTTCACCTTGCTCAGTGAAAGAAAGAGTGCAGATGATTAACTAAGATGGTGATGTGCTCGTTTCTTCTGCAGCCATCATCTCTAGGAATGTTTTGACCTCTCCTTTTGTATGTAATGTCTAAAGAAAATTTAGGAAGGATGCATCTAAGTGACTCTGTCCCTGAAGTGCATAAGACCTAGCTGATGCAGTCAGAGGAGGTCATGCCAATTTAAAGACTTAAAATACTGCAGATGAACTGCATCTGGAAAATTCCTGCTTCTCTTCTTGAATTCCAAAGGAATCCCTGCATGATCAGCTCAGCTGCTGCTGTCTCTGTTTTGAAGTCTGAGCTGTCCCATAAAAATCCCACTGCTTTTCTGGGAGTGGCTTTCTGCTGAGATGCTGTTGTACTTCCACGGGATGAATTTCTCTGGGACCTTGGGAGTAGTAGAAAGTACGTGTTCGTTTTTTGGTTTTTTTTAAAGAGTTTTTGCTCTGTTGCTTTGAGGCTGTGTCAGATGTCAGCACCTCTCAGCATGCCACCAGCAGATGTTTGACAGGGAGGCCTGACAACTGGCTTTTATTAGAGCACTGGAATATGGCATCTGGGAATTCTTGTGTGAGAATGGGAAAGGGGAGTGTGTGCATCTGTCCATGTTTGACACTGCCTCCAAACTCACCTCCACCTTGGCAAGGGATGTTCCACTGTCATGGGTCATCCTTTTTCACTTCAGTCCTTCCCTTCAGCTTCCACCCCTGCTGACTTCACTCACTCTGCTGCTGCCTACTGTGAGATATTTAAACTTACCAGACACTCCATTGTGTCTCTGTGGTTGCCCCATGCTTGAATTGACATTTTTGGATCCTATCCATAACTTTGGGGGCTTGTTTATATCCCAGAGCCATTCCTTTATATTCCTGTAGCCATTTCTTCCATGTTTGAGAGGAGAAAACCTCTCTCATGCGGGTGAATTTTATAGCACCGGTGTCCATTTGGTTTTATATTTCTACATTGATCCGTAGTGGAACTCAATATTTCAAACCAGGTCTCCTAATTCTTAAAATGAAGTTACAAATCCTCTTTAACCTGGATGAAATAACCACAGATTTTGGTGGTAACTGAGAGGAGGCAGCACTTGTGTCTCATAGTTGATGTCCTCTGACAGAGATGAAGATCTTTCATGAATTAATGAAGAGCAGTGACTGTGTCCAAGGGGAAAGGAATGCCCAACAAAAGGCAACAAAATGCCCATGAGAGAGGCAGACAGAGACACACCAGAACAATTCATCCTTTTCCCAAAGTCCTCTGAGACGTGAATGGGAAGTTGACCAAAGACTCTGTATTTTTTTCCTGAAGACTCAGAGCTGGCCTTCTCTTAGTTGGTGTCGCTGCTTTGGGAAGTTAAGGATTCATTTCCACCTCAATCTTTGGCTCAGTGCATTAGTTTTATTTGTTCGTAAATGTCCACAGTGGCTCAGAGGAATTAAGTTGGACATTTCTGTGCATGATTTAGGTAAATTTGCAGGACAAAAAAAGAACTGATTTGGTGGGCAGAGGTTATGGAATAGCTGTTTTAAGAGAAATGCAGTTTGGGTAAAGTCATGCATTAGTGACCCAAAGCGATTATTTCAGTACTTCTGAACAGAATTTCTGTGCAGTCATGGGCCCAATTATTTATATTTACAATTCCACATTGCTGAAATGTTTCTATTTGTTTGTTTTGCTGTTTTTTATTATTGTAGGAGGGGGTTTTTCAGTCTTTTGGGGATTGTCTGCTTTAAATACAATTTTTTGGAAAAAAAAAAAAAAGTTTTGCACACAGCAAGGCTGTTGACTGTGGTTAGCGGAGAGAAAATGAAACCAAAAGTAACATAATAGGTGGAAGGCACTTTTCCCCCTGGCCAAATTAACCTGAGCTGACCGTAAAGCAAATGTGACATTTAACCTTTCCTATGCCTGCCCGAGCTCTGCTGAGCTTGACCTCTGTCTGTTCTTTCCCATCGTCTTGGGGAGCGCGCAGCTGAACACGCGGCGTATTTACAGTACACGGGCATGGCTCGAGTTTCTTCTTTGAAGTGAGGCAGTGCTTTGGCCTGGGAGGTGGCAGAGGGGTGAGGGATGGAGGGGAAGAAATGCTCCACTGTGTCAACTCGCATGACTGGGTCTGACATGAGACTGGATTTTGGGAGCTCCGTGCTTCGGGAGGTGGAATCTGTACCTGGCTGCACAGCGGCCACCACCTTTGTCTCCTTGACCTGACCGTGCATGGGGGTTTTGCTAAGGGAGGCAGGAGTTCTGAGCCTCCCTGGAGGAGAAACAGCACTGTTTCTATGGAGGGAGTTTGTATGAAAAGAATGAAGTCCGAAAAGGGCTTTCTGCTTGTGCTTCAACACTTCCTATTTTGTAAAATAACAGCAAGGTGAGAAATAGGTAGAAAAGGGTGCTGTACAAAGAACAGTTGTTCTTTAGAGACCAACACTGCTGATGGATTCTATTGTCATGAGCATTTACCCTCCTTTTTATTAAGTGACAGAGAATTCCGTGCTATAAATTGGGTTCCTCCATCACTTAATGCACCTTAGAGTACTGAAATACAGCATCAACCTTCAAGGAGTGGGGTTGTTTCCCTGAGTAAAAGCTGCCTGAATTGTGGTGGAGTCATTCTGTGTAAATAGAAAAGCAAAGGCATTTTGTGTGTTACCATGGCTTTATATCCCCCTCAGAAACAGTAAGAAAGATTTTTTTTTTCATAGTTTGAAAATGGAATTTTCTGTCATTTATTCGTCACTCCTGAATTTTCCTGCCACGTTTCGTTCTGACTTTCTTACAGGGCTTTCCAAGAACTTCTGTTGCTCAAAGCAGGATCCCAACTTGGCTCTGTATTTTGATGTACAACTCTGTGGGCTTCTCTCCTCTGTCTGCACTGGGCACCTCACTAATTTCATTTTGATTGTGAAAATTAAAATATCCCCATTGATTTTCAACTCTATTTCATAAAATTTACTTGGGGTTGTCTTGTGCTGCTATCTGCAGCTTTCTCAAAGTGCTTATGTTGGCATTGCTGTTCTTTCTCATTGTTACTTGCCCTCAGTAGAAGCCCAGAATGGAGAGGGTCAGAAACTTGTGTGTCATTCATTGGCTAAAAGAGCCACAGGACACCTTATAGGAATGCCCAATTATCCTATATATTCCATGGAAACACCTTCAAACCTTCTGAACTGCCCTTTGCCAATTGCTGGATGTCTTGAATGTGCAAGGATCTTTGGCCCCCACATACCAATTAAAAGTTCACTGAAAAAACTCAACACGTGATCTTCAGTGGGATGTGATTCAGCTCTGCTATTTCAGGTGTCTACTTGTAGGTGAGACAAAGTGGATCCTGAGCTTTGTTAAAGGCACTGAGCAGCTCCCACAGGAGAGATCCAGATTAGGTGGTTAATTTGCATTAGTCATGTGAATTCCATGTGATGCCCTGGAGCCCAGCAAGTATAACCACAAACCTTCTGTGTCAGGGGGTGTCTGTACCTGAATAAATTATGAATGAGAACAGCTTTGAGACTGCTGGGGGTTGTCGTACTCATGAATGAAAAAATCTGTCCTAGGCTGCTGCTTTACCTGCTTGGTTTCTTTCTGTTCATCCAGATAGTTCTCCACTGTGAATCCTCTGTGAACCTGCCCTTGTCTGTTCTGCTGGAAAAGTACTGCGAAGCTTTGTCAGCCCACACCAATGTCACAGGTATTTATTCCTCCATTTCTTGGTGGCTTCTTGTTACTGCAGGATCCGTTTTCAAAGTGCCCTTGCTCCAGGAACATCTTTTCCTGCTGAGATAAACATACTGTCTCCAGCCTTGGCTGTTCCTTGGTGACAATGTGCAGTGGTGTGACAAGGAAAGGGAACTTGGTATTTTACGAACCTGGAGAGAGCTTCAGGGGAACTACTGATAGCCCTTTCTCAGCTTAATCTGTTGAATTAGCTGTACTTACTGACTGATGTGATAGTTGAAGATTAGTATAGTTGAAGTGTCTTGTCCATTTACCCAGATCAGTTTTTAGAAGCAGGGACAAAGCACTTGTCTCTTGGCTAAAACAAACCAACACAAAAATGATGCTGTAAGAGATGTGAAACTGGCTCCAGCTTTGTTTCAGAAGTGGGAGAAGCACACTCTGAGCCGCTTGGAGGGCGTGTGCTGCAATGAATGGTGCCTCTGGGGGAAAAACCGAGTTTCTTACCTTCCTCTTCACTTTTTTTTCTCCCTGGTGAATCTTCGTGGAGGGAGGAGTTTAGAATATAATGTAGGTATTATCCTTCAGTTAGTTCTCCATCTCTGGGAAGCAGCAACAGAAACAAGGCTCAGGGAATTGAAAATCTTTCTGTAAAAGATGTTAGATCAGTGGTATTCTATTCTGACTTTATCAATTCCTTAAGGACAGCAAGCCAATCTAGATATCAGACTGAAGTGTGAAAGTTGCGGTGCCTTAATTGCCTCTCAATTTGCATATAAATGGATGTGTTGACCTGTATTATAAATCTGGCCCAAGCTCTGCCCCTTGGTCCCATTGTGTTCCAGGGAGCAGCTCTGTCTCATGTAGCAGATTTGTTTATATCAATTTAATGGCCATCTATTCCATTCCTTAGCAGGACACAAAGGGAAGATAAATGAGGTTCTATATCTGAACCTTTCTTTTAGGTGTTCTTTACCTTTTGGATGTGTTTGTAAATATTATCGTAAAACTTGCCATTTAGTCATGAAATGTTTTTCCTTGTGCAGAGCTTCTATTTTAGAAAAAAAAAAAACAAAAAACAAAAAAAAAACAAGTTTCATGTCAGGTTGTCTTAGAAGTCAGCAAACAATTTATTTTTCAGCTGTTGACAAAATATAATTTTCTGTGCTGTTTATGTGATGCATGAACACAGGGCATCTTCTCCAGTGGAGTGTGGCTACTGGAACAGAATTTTAATGGGAAATGGGAAGGGAGAATCCGCAGAAGCCTCTCTTCTATTCCACTATCTTTGTGAGGTATCACTGATCAGAGGTAAAGCAACTCTTGAAATTAATGGAAGTTGATTTTTATAGTCAGTCCAACTTGCTGCTTTTTTAGAACAAACTTTCCTGTGCTACTTTAAAATCCCATGAACCTGTACTGTGCTTTGAGAGTGGGTTCATACACGTAGTAACCCCCAAATATAGTAAACCCCAAATCTGCTCCATGGTCAGCCTCGGGGATAAGCATGAGGTAAACTTAGAGATATCCTAGGGACAAAAATTTACTGTTTTGCTTAACATGGACCAACGTTCTTTTCTCAGTGTGCTGGATCATCAACAAGAACATAGTGGTTCTAACCATGACGTTGGTTTTGTGCTCCATGAAAACTGGATCTTGCCAACTGGATCTTCCAGACAGTCTGGACTATTCAGCTATGAGCCTTCTCATTAAAAATGGAGGTCTGCAATATAATTACCACCTCTTCTTGGTCAGTAGAGTTCTGTTGGTTCAGTTAAAGGCCAAAGCACAATTCAGTACTAAATTAAAACCTAAAATGCAGCAGAAATGAAATGCTTTTTCTTTATTGGGATCCTAGAATAATGAGCTTCTGTGACTTGAGTTTGCACTAATATTTCAGTGACCCAAATAAGGTGAGCTGTGTTGCAGCCCTCATTTTGATCCCTGGTGATGACAAGGATGTGTCACACAGGAACATTAGTGAGCTCCATTCAGCAGGGTGGACGGACAGAACCAGACCACTGAGCCTGCAGTATCTGAGTCTTTTCTCTGGCTCCTGTTCTTTGACACAGTGCAGATATCATATTTTTGAAAGGAGAAAAAAATAAAGAAAAGAAAACCAAGGAGAGCCATACTGAACAATCTTTATTTAGCTGGGAGAGCAGTAAACATTAAACTTTGTAATTCGTTATCTTCCCTGTTTCTTTTCCAGAAGATGCTGTTAATTAGGACAATATGTTAATTTACTCCTCTTATAATTACTAATTTCACCCCCCAAATATGTTCACATTAAGTATCCCAAACAGATGGCATAAAATGCTTTTGAGAATGTAATGCATGGGTAATTTCACAGAACGGCTGAGAGAATGACATTGTAATTTCATTCCGAAGCAATTTAAACCAAGAAATACTTTTTCAGAGTTGGAAAGCATCATAATCAATTTTCTGTTTTGGGCATAGTTTCCTTGAAAAATCTCTGGATGGCACCTTCAGGATTGCCTGGATTCAGTTCCTGATCTTGATGCTTTTGTCAATGTGTGGTTTAGGTCATTAGAGAATCACCATCAAAGCCATTAGCAAAAGTAAGTTCAACATGAATTTGTAAAAGTGTGAGTTAGCAAAGTTCAGTGTCGAGGTCCACTCTATCACTTTTTACATGGCTGAAAGAGAGGAAAATCGAGTTAGAATTGAGATAGAACAATTTACAAAGAGATGAAAAATGCAAAAGGGCAAAAGGAACCCTTCTGCTGAGTCATGAGGGTTGGAGTAGATCTCCCTTGCTTGTTAAACTCATTACAGAACTTAGTGCAGCTCAGTCCAGTCTTAATCCCAGACATGGACAGTGGTTTATATCTAAAGGATTACACATGTCATTAATTAGCATCACCTAAAGCACCACCATCAGACATATCCCAGCAAAAGGTGATTTTAGTAGGATGTTGTAAAAATGCCAATTCACCACAGATGGAAATTTTTCACGACTTCTGAACCACCGGAAGTCTGAGGTTTGTTCACAGTTTTTAGGTGGATCACCAGATTTTTAGCAGTTCTTAATCACTGACTAATTTAACAGAGACAGAGGCTGTCAGTAGAATTTATTACAACTGCAGTAGTCAATCATAGAGCTAAAATGCAACATTCATACTACACTTTCTGTAGGTATCTAAATTTCCATCCTGGCCGCAATCTGGGTAGGCAATTACTGAATTTTTAAAAATTCCAGTAGCAGTGGAAGGTAAGGAATGTCAGGGAATGACTGAATAGTCCCACTGTCATTCCCCACCCAACATGGCCTCTACTCCCACCCTGGACACACGAAAGTCCTTTGGTATGGGCACACTTCACCACCAAACTCATTTCCAAAGGCCATGGCCTAGCAGAAGTTCCTGGGATTGCAGAACAATCCAGAAGAGGTCTGGGTAATGGGGGAAATGCACCACTCCAAATGAGGAGTGTCTTTGTGTTTGTGAGCCTGAAGAAAAAAATTGTATTAATTATTGCTTTGCTGTCATATGTAGGAGGAGTTGGTTAAAATGGCAGAATTTCTGGGGTTTTTTAGGAGACTCAGCTTAAGATGTTTCTGATGTAATTTCCTGGTCTGGTTTGATTACAGTGATATGCAGGATGAGCAGGTGGCTATGATACAGGCACTGAATTATAGCTTGAATTTTTATAGGAACTTAAAGAACAGAGGTCCTCCGTTCACACTGACATTGCATGCATTGTGGAATGTTTTTGCATTATTCCCTTCACATCCCTTGACTTTTCCATCTAACATGTTTCCACAAGAGACTGCAAGTCTCAGTTTGCATCTGATCCTACTTAATTTTGATCTGCATGGAAATCTTTTGTTCCCTGTTTGTTCCATTGACACATTTGACCAAACAATCTTTAAGACCTTGTCAAAAGACGATTCATCTGAAAACAGGAATCTTGTCCAAAAAAGAAAATGTATAAACCAGCATGTGGATGGCCAGTGCTACTGTGCTGGATCAGTAAACAAATTACATTTTCTGGTTTTCTCCTTTAGTCACTTTGAAGGTTGCAGTTTGCATTTATGGTGTTTAAGTGTATTCAGATAACCCAGTAAAGGAGAGGCAGTAAATCAGATGTCATGCATTTCATTTCAAGAAATCCTAGGATGCACTGAAAGGAAAAATGATTTGTTCCTCCTGGTGTCTGGATCCTCTAGAGCTGGGGGTTAGTTCCTTGCCCTCATTCTGGTCACTTTGTAGTGAAAGGCTGTTGTGTCACAGAAATGGTGTAAATATCCTGATTCTGAGTGATGCAGGATTCCACCTGTACAAATTCAGGCTTACACTGCTCCTGTGTTGTTTCCTCAAGTCTCTGGTGAAGCTGTGATTTAAGGAAAGTGTTGGTGGATATGGGGGAAATGTATCCAGGGATGGATCCCAGGGAGGGATCCACAGCTCATCAAAGATGCTCATCAAGTCTCCAGGTAACCTGACATCACTTGGAGTTGGCCATCATTTTCCCAGTTGCTGGGATGATGTTCTATTCTAGAGGCTCCTCCAGCACTCCCAGAAGCACAAAACTGGGAATGTATGAATAGTGTTGGTCTTGGCTGGGTTATTAGTTTTAAATAATCAATTTCAGTCATCTTTGAAACAATGATCCTTTTAGTGGATGAAAGTTTTATGACACACAAGCATATTTGATAATTTACTTTCCATCCTGAACTGCAAAGGTGATCCCCTCTCTGTTCTGGGGGTTATTTATTTCTGTACATCACACTATTCTGTTTCCTGGAAACAAAAGATTTGTCATCATTACATCCCTAAATATCCCTCCAGAGTAATGGTATGGCAGCAATTCTCTCTGCTTCCCCTCTGATTCTCCCAGCAGGCCACATCAATGAGCAGTCCCATTTACAATGAGACTTGGATGGGCTATTTATTTTCTCATATGCTTTCACTCCCTTGGCATCAGCCTGCTGGCTGCAGCTCCCCATGCTGCTCCTGCAGCTGCCTGGGGGACAGGGTCACATCCACAGCACCCAGTCACTGCTCCCAGGCAGAAAGAGAACCTCAGACATCCATGTTTGCACCATCACCACCCGAGCTGGACACCAGCAACCTTCCCAGTGCTTCTTATTTTCAGACGGTGCCACAGCACTGTTTAAATGGAGGTGATGATGTTGGTTTACTTTCCCACTGCCCCAAATGACATACCAGGCAGTCTAGCTCTGCTTGCTTGTGCTTCCCAGAATAAAGCTGACAGCATTGGGTGTTGTTGAACAATTTGTGTTAGTGCCCTTATAATTTAAAAAGTTGCATTTTTTTGGAGTCTGGTGAAGTTCCAAACCGAGGGTATGGAAATCCCTTGTGTATTAGGGAATTGTAGACAGTCCAACAAGTTTTGTGGTCCTCTAGAGAAGATTATTAGAGTAATGGAAAAAATGAATAATGCCAAGGTTGTGACTTTGATCCCTGCATGGCCCATTCACTTAAGAGTTGGACTTGATAATCCTTGTGGATCCCTTCCAAATCAAATTGTCCTGTGATTTAGGTTGGGAAAGGCCCTTAGGATCATCCAGTCCAACCATTAATACAGCAGTACCAGGTCAACCACCATATCTGATTTCTACATTTGCTGTAGAAACAAAATATTTATGAGGGGTTTGGAGTCTTACTTTTTGGGTAAATGATTTATGGATGAGATAGATAAACACATCTAAAGGTTCCCACATTTATCCTAGGTGTCCATGGGCTGATGAGTTCTACCAAATTTACAACAACAAATCTCTAAGCTGTGTAAAGGAGGCTATAAAATGCTCAGCATGAAACATGTTTCAGTGAGAAGTTGCCCCAGTGTCTTGACCCCATGGAAAGGTGTTTTTGCGGAACCTCAGTAAAGTGCCAAAGGAAGTAATCTGCCCTTGGATTTTACATTACACAGGAATGCAAAACCCTGGGAACAGACCACTGAGGTTTTCTTCATATTTCAGAAGAGTGGCACACCTCAGTCCTGCTCTGTCACTTCTGTCTGGTGCATTCCCAGCAGACCGTCAGTAGTGACTGTTGGAATGCCCCACTCCATCAAATATACCAAATCTTTGGATTTATGCAGTTGGTACAGTAAACACTATTTGCTGGAAGTGGTTTCTAAATCAGATACCATTTTTTTTTTTTTTGCACACCCCATAGATAATAATACAAACTGTAGAACCTTTTGTTTTGTTGAGTTCCACAGAGCAGATGGAGTGCCTTTTCTGTTCACACAGATCATCTCAGTGTGTCTGCTCCTAAACAACAACACCCCCTGTCCTTTAAATCAGCATTTCTCTCTGGGTTTGGGGGATGATGAGCCCTTCAAGGCTTAAAATAACACTATGGCCAATCCAAGAGTAAACCCACCAGAAGGGTACTACAAATGGCACTGTTCTGAAAGATGGGTGGTTCAGAGGATGTCCAACACCTGCAGTGCTGCAGGATCACTATTACTAGGAAATGGGAGAGACTGGGTGGAATAGGCAGATTTTTGTTGTTGTTTCTGATTTCAGTTAAGTGCCCGTGAACCCATGACTGAGTTGACTCTCTGGGTTAGGAATGAACCTCTAGATGTGCTCTTGTTGACATGCAGTCGTGGTCTCACCTTTGTCTCCCTGCTTTGGACAAAAGGGATGTTTCCATGCTTCTTTTGGACTGGTGGCCTGAGCTATACCCAGAGCCAGATTCACCACAAAGCCCGACCAAAGTAAGGCTGAGCTCCATCCATTTCCTTGTGAGGAAATGGATGTGTGCCTTAGGTTTCTTTGTATAAAATTGTGCGTGCCAGTGCTGCCTTCCTTCACTAGCAGCTTCTGACAGCAAACATCAAGAGGGTGACCTTCCACCTTCTGTCCTTGATGTGTTCAAGATGTGCCCAAAGATGTTTGAGAATCCAGCAGTGACTGCTTTGAGGAGGAGAAAGTGAAAGGATGCTTCATACTTGCAGGTGTGTTCTGGCTTACCCTGGACTAGAATTTGAACACAGAAAATGGATCAGAGATTCAGTGTGAAGAAATCACCTGCTGTAAAGTTGCAGCTGGCAGCTCCTCATTTAAGTCTGAGTTGCGTCACTTGGTTGAACTTTGGTGAATAAACTCTGTTATGCAGGGAGTTAATTGGCCTTGACCTTCAGCCCTGAGATGAGAACATCTTATTGTTTAGCCACAGAACCACAGAATTGTCCATAACCTTTCAAATCACTTTGTCCAGCCCTAACCCAGCACTGCCCAGTCCACCACTCAGCCCTGTCCCCAAGTGCCACATCTACACCTTTTAAATACCTCCAGGCTGGTGACTCAGCCACTTCCCTGGGCAGCCTATTGTCCCATGTACACAAAAATAGTTAAGCACTAAAGCTTGTCAAAATACAAAGCAACCTGTAAAGCTCAAGCTCTGTGTTTCTCAGCTTTCTTATTCCATTACCAAATAAGAACTGTAAGGGTTGGGTTTTTTTTTTCCCTCCAGGCATTCATCTTACTCATTAAACTGTCAGAGGGTGGACACTGGCTTTATAAGAAAGAGATAATGGAAAATGTTAACATGGTTTATGTAAGCCACTCGGACTTGAACTGTTCAACACTTCACCCTCTGTGCATCTTTATTCGTAGCAGATTCATTCTCTTGTCATGCTACTGCTCTGCCTAGATGGTCAGACAAAAGGATTGTTTATGGATGCAGATATTTCAAGTTGCACATACCAGCAGCTAAGAGGTGACACAAATGAGAAACAGATTGCTAAGGGTATAAAATGCTGGGTGGTGTCTCAGCTTCACTGATGTGGAACTGAAGTCTGATTTTAAGGCTCCCTCTTTACCCTCTGGACTCTCCACCTTGTGCAGCTATCCCTGGTACCCCTGGCCAAGCATTTAGAAGCTGATCTCTTGCCTTCTGTTACTGTGAAATACATGAGGAGTTATTACTATGCCAGAGAAACCTGGTCCTGTGCAGGAAATCCTCTGGGATGAACAGGGGAGCTGGGAGAGTGTTCATTTATCCCCTGTCTCCATGTTGTTCCCGAAATATCCACTGCTGGAGACTGGAAGATGTAGTCGGTGGACCCTCAGGCAGAACCAAAAGGGCTGCTCTGGTATTTTTTAACAAGCCTGGGTTTTTTATTTTTTTTTATTGAGTTTAAAGGCAGCCTAAGGCCTGCTCAGCTGTAGATGCCTACTTTGCAATATCCAGAGTTACAGGAAATTAATCATTCCCCTAAGAACCTGCTCTTTCTTTGAAAGTATCCCTAAGGTAATTCCACAGCAGGTGGGAGGCTATTACTCACTGCCTTCTGTGTAAAAAAGGGGAAAGAGTTAATATCAGATGTGTTTGCAATTTTGCTGTTAATCTGTTCAAGGAGAGTGCTGGTGAGTTCATCCCTGTGAACGTGGGTGTGAAATCTGTAGCTGAATCCTCAATGTTGAGCCACACCTCAGTGGCATCAGCTCCTTGAAATCTGTATCAGCTAAAAACAAGATTTCTGACTAAGATGGGCAGCTTCTTACCTGAGCAATTTGTTGTGGTTGTTAAATATACCTATACCTATATATGTAGAAAAATATAGACATGTGAATATATATCCATATCTGATTATTTTAGAAATTAAAAGTATCATTATGCTGAAACTGTCCTTCCAGTAACCACTGGGTAAACTTCCCAGTTCCAGGGTTTAGGAGTATCATCAGGTTTTTTTGCTGTCTTCTCTCCAGAAAAATGTATCTATCCTCTTGTTTGAGTTAATTTAAAACTTTGCACAGATCTCCATTTTCTTCATGGATAAATGATCTCAGTTTATGCATTTATTTATGCAGGGTGCTCACCAATTTTTTTTTTCTCCTGTTACTCCTAGAGGTTTTAAATGTCTTGATTTTCATAGTAGAGAAATACTATTTTAATGCCACTGTTGCCACCTAAAGTACTTGTCACTTCTGCTTGGGTGAGTGCCCAGTTCACTCAGATGTGGCTGGTGTTCTCCCACATTGTTTTGATGGATTACTGCTCTTTTTTTATTTAATTTCTCATGAAACCTTCTCAGATCCAAATGTAAAATTCTTACTAGCAGAAAAAATACAGTTTTTTAAGTAGCCGTAAAATAGCTTGTTGTGCTACAAATCTCTGAGATAAGTGATACAGAAATTCACCCAGTAATGTACTTTTTCAAAAGGCAATTATTTTTTACATGATGACAATGAAAATTAATGTAGCCATATATGTTATTAAATTTTTGGCTATTATTTCCCCTACCTGGAGGAGATTTTATGACCGTTTTCAGCAGGGAGACAGAGAGCTCAGGGGCAGCAGTTGAAACATGCACAGTAAAAACTGTTATGGCTTCTGTTTTGCTGTTAAAACAATCAGAATTTTATCAACATCCACAAGACAATGAAATAAACGTGTCTGTTTGACTGGGGAAAACACACAGTAAAGGAAAAATCTATGCAGCCTTACATGGTGTCTGTTACCTCATTTTTCTGCAGTCCAATAGTCCACAGATGGAACAAGCAAAGAATGCTCGATTTTTGATCTGCATTGCAGATTTCAGAGCACTTTGTAACTCCTTCCCTCCTTCCAGGAGGCCTGACTGTGGTGCATTATGTTAAGTCCACAGTTTTGCAGTTACTTCTTGCTTCCAGTGTTAAAATAAAGAGAAACACTTTTGTTCTGATCAACTTTGTGTAGTCTAAAACTTAAAAAAAAAAAAGCAGAATCCATGGAAGCTGAGGGGTGGATATTTTTACCTCTGTTGTAGGTATGATGGAAAGATGAAAAATGAAATTATTTGCCAAGAATTCAAAGCCAGTCACCAGAGGAATATCAGAACATGAGGCATTCTCACTCTGCAGGCTGCCTGCAGTACTTGCTTGGGACTGAACCCAGAGCAATTAAAAGCAGGCAGCTGACATTTTTGCATTGCAAAAGTTTTAAATATTCCGTGGTAGCCTGGCAAGCCCACACATGACCTGTGAGCTTTCTAATTGAATGGTGCAACTGCTCTTGCTTTTAGCTGCATCTCTCAAGTGTTGATATCTTCATTTGATCTTCCTCAGAGATGTTGAAGACACCAAAGGTGAAGCTCATAGTTATAATCCACGCTAAAAGAATGGATTCCACTTGAATTTTTGGTGGCTGGTGTGAAGTTCCAGGGAATAGAGGTCATGACTCTGGAGAAGGGAGTGCTGAGGTGTTCACAATGAATAATGCAGTGATTACTGGAACTCAAATAAGGACAGTGGAGATAATTTGTCCAACATCCCAGCATTAGCTGGAGCTGGGTTTCAAATTCCTGTCTCTCTGCCCCGTGCTCTAACAACCACTCTCTTCCTGTATGAAATGTGCCACTTACATATGTTGATGTGGAGAAAATAGGATATAAATGTTATGACGCTGACAGTGGTGGGTGTGTTTTGTGCTGCAGAAAAATACCTTTATGGCCTACAAAAGAGGGTGTTTAAAAGGTTTTATGGAGCGTGGGGAAGGTGATCGGCATTATAAAAACATCTGTCCTCTTTATCTGTGCCATGGATACAGGTTATTGATACGGAAATGCTAATAATGGTGGATGCTGTGGGTGTGTTTACAGGGTGAATATATTTGCTTAATTAATTAATTAATAGGCAAGGTGGGCAATGTTGTCATGGGAGACAATAAGGATGTGAGCAAGGCAAGAGTCTTACCGGGTCATTTCCAGCCTTTGTGATATCTGAGCAGTAGCTCAAAGTCTCAAACACATGATCAAACCTGACAAGGAAAACTGAAACACAGTGCAAGTGAGCTAAAGAAAGCCCTTGAGTCACTTTGGTCCTGGCAGACCTCACTGAACTGTTGCAGCATATTCTGGTCAAAGCCTAAGAGGGGGTCAGCTGTGGATTTAGCTCAAAGAGAGAGCCCAAACCTCTCAGCACACGCAGTTACAGGGTTTAAGGTGTGACAGAAGTGCTGCTAACCTTGTTACCATGACAGCCTTTGGTCTGTCCAGCACTTCTCTTCCTGGAATCTCTCAGGGTGTCCATGAATAAGCAGCAGAAGTGCTGCATTCCAAAGCTCTTTTTTTATTTCTCCTTGTGTCAGTGCAGCCTGAGCCAGTGTTTTCCTTCACTTTCTGTATGCTGTTCCTGAGACAGTAAAGTTTCAGTGCTCATTTGGAAATTCCACTGCGTGGGGAGGGGCTGAGCAGCTGGGGCACAGCTGAGTGGGTGTCTGCCCTCTTCTCCAGACTCTTCCTGAACTCTCTTTCCTCTTCCCTCCTGCTCCTTCACAAATTCCTCAGATGTAAAACCTCCCATCTCTCACTCCATCTTCCTCTAGGTGTGCCCACCAGTCCTTACTCATCTTCCAGAGCCTGCTGGGCTGCTGGAAGGATGGGAGTGGTGGAGACGAGGTGGAGCAGGATCTAGAGCTGGACTTTGCTCTGAAGATCTGGGAATGGATGGGTATCTGGGATTTCTGAGGGTTTTCTTCTCCTGCTGCCATTTCTGCACAAGCTCAGTGCTTTAAGACTTAATGGACAAGCAGCTGCCACGGGATATTCCAACACAAATTTTCTTTCAATTGCCCTAATGTACTGAGGGATTCCCAAGGAGTAAATACAATTACAGCCAGAGTGTTTGCTGTTCCTTTCTGTTTAGGTAATATTAAAATTTCTTTTTATGAGAATATAAATTTTTCCATAGGCAAAAACAAACTTAAAAAAAATCTACTCAAAAGCTTAATACTTCTGGTTGCTAATCATTGCCTAAGTGAGCGTAAACCAGTTTTTACCTTTAGGAAACTCCAAATTGTGTGGATATAGGAATATGTTTCATTTTCAACAATTGCTGCTTGAGATTAAAAAAAAAAATAAAAAAATCTTGATTTCCGTAAGTTTAAATGTTTTCTTTTAACAAGGGAAAATTTTATAAAGCTTGGAAAAAACAATTATTAAAAAAATTATATTAAATCTGTAAAAGAAAAAAATGTCCTTAAAATCAGTTTTTCCTATTATGTCTAGTCAGAAAATTATTAGAAAACAATTGGAAAATTATTAGAAAGTTATTAGCTTGTCTGAGTACATGCAGAGATTTCCACACTTAAAAGAAAATGAAGATAATTTTAGGTATCCTCACTCTCCACTGTGGATGCCTAAAATTAGAAGAGAGGAATTCTGCCCCTCTTTTTTATCGTCCTCTTCTCTTCTTACATTCATTTTAGTTCAATTAAGATATCATCAACATTTCACAGCCTTTGGTTTGCGTTTCTGTGTATTTCTCCAATAAACTGAAGAGTAAGTATCCAAGGAAATTGCTGTTCTGAGCAACAGGGGTTCAATTAGGGAAAGCAATAAGTTCATTTTGAAGAATTATCCTAGAATTCTTGGAATAATTTGGGTGGAAAAGACTCCTCAAATCCAGCCATAAATCCAGCACTGCCAGCCAAGCCCAGCACTCAACCATGTCCCCAAGTGCCATATCTACACGGTGACTCCACCACTTCCCTGGGCAGCCTGGCTCAATGCTTGCAGCCCTTTTGATGAGGAATTTTTTTCCAAATATCCAATCTGAACCTCCCCTGGTGCAGCTGGAGGTCATTTCCTCTTGTCCTATCACTTGCTACTTGGCATGTAACATTTATTTTCCATTGCTGTGGGCTTCTGCTTCCACAATTTGTGCGCTGCTGAAGACCATTTTTGGTGATTCATAATGAAGGAATCTACTTTATTGCTGAAAAGACACCATTCTTTGTGTCATTTCAGTGTAGATTATGTAGTTCAGGAACATAAAGGAAGGGGCTGTTCAGCTTTCTGGCTTCTTAGAACTGGAATAGTTGTTGAAGTGCAGGCAGGATTCTTTGAAAACCTTTCTCTAAACATCTTGTCAGTTGTGAGAGGGACAATTCGAGTCAGGTGATAAAGTCAAAGAGAGCTGGTTGTGTTGCTGCAGCTGGGAGAGGAGCACACATCATGTCCAAAGGCAAGGGAACAGCCTGCAGGCAGTGGAACAAGGATAAAAAAGATTCAGAGTCTGTTTCTGGCCTATTCATGCTTCAATCTCAATATTTTGTCTTCCTGGGGAGGGCCAGGTCACCCAAGTGTCTGCTTACCTCTGAACCAGCTTTCAGTCTTCATTGATTTACAGTCAGTATACAGAATGAGGCATCTCCAGAGGGATGGCTCCTGTCAGGAGCAAATCACAGGATAAAATAAATTGATTCATGAAGGCATTAGTATTCCTTGCTGGAAGGTTACCAGCTCTTTTTGGAAACCTTCATTTTCTATATCTGCTTCTTTGCAAATCCATGTAAGCTCTGCATTCATAGATTCCCAGCTGCTTTCTATTTTAATGATATTTTCCTTTGTTTTTACTGTTTCAGCCCATTAGTGGAAGCTTTTAGGAGACCAATGAGTTCTTATTTTCTAGGGCACTTCTAATCTCAGGGATGGAAACTCCAAATCTGTCTTGTGGTTCTAAATCATACTTTTATTGTTAGGCTTCATTTTCTCATTAGGATGGGATCTAGAAGCTAAACCAGATCAGCATGTCTCCTGGGATAAACACTGCAGATCTCAACATAATCAGAATGGAAGAGAATTTAATCCTTTAAACAGTAAGTGTTCATAGTTGCTTGTTTGCCTCCTTCTTTCCCTTCGTATTTATTCTGGAAAGGATGTGCTTCAATGAAATTTTTCTTCTCTTAACTGCTGCTCTTGAAATTACATCAGTCCCAAACTGATGGGCTGTATTAACACTACAAGTGTAAATGCTGAAAAATTAAAACCTCTGTGCTATGCAAATGGAAAATACCCAGCAGAAAATCCCCCAAATCAGCACTTTGCAGTCGCTGGGTATTTTTTTGAGTGCTTTGTAAGAACCTGGAAATATTGAGTTCTTGGTCCTGAGCAGTTCAACTCCTACTGGGTCCAGAAAATGGGGCAAGATGGGTTGGTTTAGTGCTGTTGCTTAGCTGGTTGGTTGTTACAGTCTCCCACATGCTTCAGCACAGACCATGGGTTTGTGAAGTCAGCAGGTGCAGTTATAGGATACAGCTCATTATTTCTAATTATTTCTTCACGTTCCTCTTAGTTGGTGCTGTTGGTTGCTAAAAACAAATTGTAGAGTCCTAGAATGGTTTGGGTTGGAAGGGATCTTAAAGAGAATTTAGTTCTCCCCCTACCATGGGCAGGGACTCCTTCCCCTATCCCAGGCTGCTCCGAGCCCCAGTGTCCATCCAGCCTGGCCTTGGACACTTCCAGGGATCCAGGGGCAGCCACAGCTGCTCTGGGCACCCTGTGCCAGGTTTCCACCCTCACAGGGAAGAATTTCTTCCTGATATCCAGTCTAAACCTCCTCTCTGACAGTGGGAAGCCCTTCCCCCTTGTCCTGCCACTCCATCCCTTGTAAAGAGTCTCTCTTTACCTTTCCTGTTGGCTCCTTCAGGTTCTGGAAAGCCACAGCTGGGTCACCCTGAAGTTTCTCTTTTGCAGGCTGAGCAATCCCAGCTCTCCCAGCCTTTCCTTACTGCTGAGCTGCTCCATCCCTCTGATCATCCTGGTGCCTCCCCTGCACTCATCCAACAGCTCCATGTCTTTCCTGTGCTGGGGACCCCAAGCTGGATACAGGACACCATGGACCGGAACAGGATTCCTGCGCAGCCAAAATAAAATCGTCACTGAAAATTGTACAAAAAAACGAAAGCCAAAGCAAAGCCTCGCTGGAAGCATTCACGTCTGCACAAAGTGAGGCTGTTTTTACAGGAAAGATCTTCCAGGCCTGATTTCAGTTTTATTTTCCCTACAGATGGAATTCTTGTCCTTCAGTTCAGAGCGTTTATAGCACAGACATGTCCCAGGGAGCAGGTCAGCCCAGGTTGTCTTTACTGTTAATGGTGAGAAAGAGACACTTTCAGAAGACAATTTATCTGATCCAATTCAAGTGTCTCCTTTATGGTGACAGAAATCATCCCAGAGAGTCCACTGACTTCACGGAGCAGATCCCTCTTGACTTTTAGGGAGCCTGGAGAGTTCTCTGTCCTGACAGTTCCTCTGCAGACCATAAACTGAGACAAATGATCCCAGCCACATCAGCTGCAACTCAAGAGGAGTGCTGGCATGAGCAGTGCCCATCTATCAATTTTTTTATGGACTGCTTAGTTTATATTTTCTGCAGGTTTTGCCTCCAGCAAAGACTTTTAGGGAACATAATCCATAAAAATGAGTATAATTCTGCTGAAGCGGGGTGGTGTTTTCTTCTAAAAAACATAAATTGCTTATTCTTATATAACAAGTTTCTTATAAGGAGATGATGATGGAGGATAAATTGGGCTGTTCTTTTGTCTCTGCAAAATACACACTTATTTTGAATTAAATCATGGCTTTCTTGGTGTGGGGGAACATTCAGCTATTGATTTCTGTGGAGAGTGGAATTTTAATGTTAAATGCACAGGACTGTGGTGGAGAAATAGCCTTTGTTCATAATCATAGAGTGGGTTGCAAGGGACTTTAGAGTTCATCCAGTACCGATGTAGTACGACTACGACTACTACTACTACTCCTACTAATGTGTATAAATAAATCAAATATATCAATAAATCAAAATATATAAAATGAAATACAGATGTGGAGAAGGAATTCAGCTTTAGAAAGTTAAATATACATAATGCAGACAACCACAGTTAAGTCAGACACCTCAGACTCCACTTCTAGGAAATTGCAAGTGTTGGAACAGGTCTCCAACAGGTCCAACCTGGCCTTGAACACTTATCAACATCTAAAATTTAAGGATCCCAACCATTTATTTCATTTGGGAGGCTGCAGATTTTAAAAAAAAATCTGGGAAAGTGATGTAGATTCGCACTCAAAATTTTACATCTTTGTTCTTCTGTCTACATTTTCTGTCACCTGGAAAGCTAAAAATCCAGTACAATTCAGACTAAATAATTAAGGTGCAATTTAAATGACACCTAGGATGTTTCAGCTGAACTCTAGCTAATTTTATATTCGAAGACAGAAGCAGAGTCACAGGGGCCAAGAAAATCTATTTGTCCATTATCATTGGTATTTTTTTCTATGTGTGTTAGACTGTCTCAAAGGATTTGGGATAAAATGACTACAGCCAGGGCTCTTTATTCAAAGCTACTTCTAATTCATGGAACATGAAGTATTTTCTGCCATGCCTGATGAACTGGCTGGCTTGTATCTAACTTAGAATTAAAAATATTCTAGGTAAATCAGAGGAGGCATAGCAGGACAATGGGAAAATCCACATCCCTCCCTGATTTTGATCCAGGATATATACCCAAGAGGTTGGGTGAGCTGTGAGTGACTGAGGTGTAGGGCAAAACTGAGTGAAACAGAGTTCTGCAGCTGGCTTTGCTTCATCACAAGGGAAAGGTCATCCCAAATTATTATTCTGGGGTGATCAAAACTACTTGGCTTTTATTTTTCTACTTGATATGGCCTTAAGAAAAGATAGAAAAAAAATCGTTCTGTTTCCACAAAACAGTTCAGGTTTAATTAACTCAGCCCTTTTGACCAAAAAGAAACGAGGGAAAAAGAAAGAGTCAGAAATTTTCATTTGGCAATAGTCTTCAGGTACAGCAATGGGGGCAGAAAATCCCTCTTCCCCCAGGGGAATGGAAAACCTTAAACACTCTCCTCTTTCCACAGCAGCAGCACTAATATGAATAGGTTAAGATGATTGATCCATCAAGAGCAAATGGAACCAGCAGGAAATTGGTATTGGGGTGGGAAATAAGTTAGAAATGAGCCGGCAGAGGATTGAAATCACACTTAGTTGAAAAAGGAATTGAGTTGTGCAGTGATTTCAGAGTGAAACGATGCAGCGTGGGGAAGAATGGGTGATGAAGGCAAACACTGCTGGCCATCTTAAACCCATATCTCATGTGCAATTCATAAACTTGTGTGGGAAAAGAAGTTTTCTCTTCAGGGAAATTCATCTCTTACTGTAGCAACGCTTTTTGCTGCCAAAGGCAGGACAGTAAAATGCATTCTTTTCCACATGTGGATCTCTGGATGAACCAGTGAACTGCTCCTGTTTTGATGGCTGCTGATTTTGCATTCAGGTTTTCTTTTGCAGTGTTTCTGTCCTCAATCAGACGTTTCCTTTGCAGTAATGAAGAATTAGGAGAGCCCTCCAGTGGCCGAGGGAAAGGGATGAGCTCTGAGAGCCAGACCAGCCTAGAAACCAGGGGCAGAAATATCTGCAGCATATTTCAGAGGTAGGAACTTCCAGTCCTGTTAGGAATGACTCCTACCCCACTTACATGAGTCCTTTGATCCAGAGGAATTCCACAGCACCTGAAAGACGCTGTGAGTGAAGTCATATGTGTGTATCCCTTCATTATTTCTGTCTAAAAATGGGCTATTTGCGTGAAGGGGATAAACTTAGGGACACTAACTTATTAATAACTTTATAGGAATTGAAAATTAAACTAATTTGGTACTCACAAAGGTAATTCTCAGTATTCAGAATGCAGTAACTGCCAAAAAAATCTCTTCAAAAGAAAATTAATAGTTATTATTTCTTCATTTTGTAGCCCCCAAAGGTGATGACAAGATCCTTGTTGCCTGAAACATTTGCTGTAAATTATTATTCTGAAGATCTGCATTAACAGGGGAAGGGAAGAAATGCTGAAAAATGATTTTTTCCAGGCATCAGTCACAGATTTTGACGTCTGCTTATGATAACTGACAGTTAGCAACATCATAGTTGGGCACTCTGAGGGATGGTAGGAGATTTTGGGAGGTAATGACAGGATTTGATGAGTCCAGAAGAGAAACACCCTTTCTTAGCAAGAAGATATTGTTATCTTGCCTTTGCAATTGTGTGTGAGGGCATGTGAGTGACAAAATGTTGAATCAGAATGTTACGTGTTTTCCCCAAACTCATTCTTTAGTATTCACTGGGGTGAGACGTGCAGTTTCCCAAATAAAAAGCACATTAACACATCCTGGGGAAAGAAACCCAGCTGTGCAGTCAAGCAGATTGTGAGTGCCACACTTCCCAGGACTAATTTGTTGCTGCACCTGTTATTAAAATCTCTATGCCATTATCAGCTACTTGATGACATTTACCCATGTTTACATCTATGCTGAAATTAATCTGTTTCAATGTTGGTGCTTATTTCAGTTTTCAGCTGTTTTGCTTTGAATTCTTGTGGTTTGATCCATGGCTTTTGTAAAAATCCATTGTAACCAATGCTGATGGAACCAGTTAGAGATTGAGATCTGCGTATCCAAAGTCTTGATAAGAACAGAAGAAAACCTTGGGTTTTGAGGCTTTAAACTGTTTTCCAAGATATATGCTTTCTGTGAAAGTTCTTAGCCATAAAATGGATAAAGGCAATTCACAGGTGGCTCAAAATGTATGATATAAAATAAAAGGATTCTATTCTATAAGTTTTATACAAGATCATTAAAATTCAAATTAAAACATAGTATGTAAACAAATATGTGTGCGTTTCAAAGCAGCATAAAGTCCTAGTTTTCAATTTCTGATATGCAAGTAAAACTGCAATACCCATCTCAGATATGTGATGTGCAGGATCTTTCTGAAGTACAAATGTGTCTTGGGGTGAAAAACCTCCTACTAAGTAGAATATCTAAGAGTTGTAAATTTGAAGAAGGAATTGTCTCCAAATTAAATGAATCATCTTTCTCTGGAATGGAAAAGTGTCCATTTCCCTGGAGACTGTTAGAGAACCTGATTCAGTCTAGACACCCAAATTTTAGGTGGCTGGAATTAGGTGAGGTTAATCCTTCTGCCTCTATGAACCTCTCAAATACCCTAAACCAGCCTAAGACCTGGAGCACACTGAGCTGCAGAATCAGAAATACTGGCCCTGGTGGTAAAAAACAACAAGGGATAGTGAGCCAAGCTAGGGAGGAGATCTGGAGAGGGATTTTTTTATCCCAAGAGGTATCCAGAATTATGTGAGGTCGCTGATTCCAGACACAGGCGCAAGCTATTGCAACAGAATTAATGTTCTGACATCCTCTCTGTTCTTCTGGGGCTGCAAACGTGTGCAGTAGCAGTTTGAAGATCACAGATCAGGCAATTATTATGTTCTTTTTCCTCAGTTATCATGGCCATAATAATATTATGATAATCCATTTTCATGCCTAATCATTCCAGCTGGTGTCTGGTATGACAGGATCCTCCTCACTGTCTGGTGGAAATGATGTGTTTGAGAACCGCTGTCTCAGTTCCCGAAGTCAGTATTCTGCTCATGATTCCTGCCACTTCAGTTCCAGGCATTTTCTCTGGTGTTTGCTGAGTGGTGGTTGGCAGAGAGATGCAAATCTATTATACAGTGTTTGTGTTGTATTGATTTCCTTCAGTAAATAATTCCATTAAATCTAAGACATGGAATCTCTAAACACAATGCTGTTGGCATTATGATAGTCCCATCCTAACAGGACATTTTTCTTCTCGTATTTATTACTGATGTGTTTAATTTCAAATATTTCTGTTTGCTCTCCCATTAAATCGTAGGCCCAAAGTTATGGGATTACAGCTGCCAAACACTCCAGGGAGACAAGGTGAGCCAGTCGGGAAGAGCTCAGCAAACAATTTGATCTTTGTTCAGGGAATCTGGAATGGGATTAATCTGATTAATGCAGACATTTGCATCAATCCAAGTTGGTTCCTCTTACAGACAGCAAAGATCTACTCAGGGAGTTGGTTAGAGCTGAGGATGAAATCAATCTCATCAGGTGAATCTCATTGCAAAAATTCTTATTTTTTTCTGTTGGTTGCACACCTCTGTTAATTGGCATCTCTGGAAACATTTACACTGGGGACACTGTAAGAGAGGTGTCCAAAATTTGTTATGTCTCTGAGATGTGTTATAAACGTAACAGTTCAACCAAGGGGAGAAAATTGTCAGGAAGACTTCTGTTGCTCTACAAGGCTACTGCTTGGGCTACTCTTTGTGTTTTAGGAGGATTCCCAGATTCATGAATGATTTAAATTGAGTAAACCAAGGAATAAAAGTCTACTACATGAATCCTAAGTAATAATAGTGAAAGACTCCCTGTGACATGCTGCTGATGGGATTCTTCCCTTCTGTGACTTTCCCAGTCTGATCTCCATCCACAGGTGTCCCAGAACAGTTGAGATGTCTGAGGACAAAATGTTTGCCTGTAGCTGCTGCTTCAGGAGGGATGGATATTCCCAAGGTTTGGAGTTTCTGCCAGCCACATGTGGCTATTCCAGATATGCTGGAGTACCTCAGATGTTGCAGGCCACACACTTTTGGGCAGTGGAATCAGAGTCTAGATCCTTCTTCCCAATAAATGGCAGCTTTGAATACTCATGGAAAGCAGAGAGTCAGACCAGTCTTGAGAGCTGGCAACTCTGCAGTGTTTCAATCTGTTACAAGTCCTCAATTTTCCACTTGGTTTCAGCCAAAAGGATACAGAAGCCACTGGCCCAGGGTCCCGAAGCCAGACTGATGGGACTCCTCAAAAAAAACCCAAGCGAATACGAGTTGGATGCTTTAAAACTGGGAGTCACGGCATTGTAGCTACCATGTGTGTCAGGCCATGAAGGCAGGGCTCAGACCCCAAAGGTTTAATTCTCTTATTTATTCTGGTGAAATTGCTTAGGAAGCCCTGTTGATTAGATCATGGCAGTTTGGAGAGGCTGTTTTTGTTGGTGGCATCTGATTTGGGTCATTTTTAGAGCTGGGATACTGAGCAGCATGATCATGTGTTATTTCTCTCTCTTTGTGCTTTCTGAGCTCCCCGATGTTTCAAAATCAGGGACCGTGCAGTGCCTGTGAGTTTCCAGAGGAAATGAGGGTCTGACTTCTGAACATTTTGGTGTCTTTCATTCCTGTACATCCTCCCAGCTTATGATGCATGGGAAGACTACTCAGATCTTCCCAGCATGCACTGAAAAGCAGCACAACAAAGCAGAATGGGAGGCAGGGAGAGCAAAAGTTTGGCATATCCTGAATTAAGCCACAATGAATTTCGTGGCTGATGTGTTGTGAGGAGGAGAATAGGACAAGACCCCTGAATCTTTATGTCCTTCTTGGCAGTGGTCCCATTGTAGATAACAGAAAGAGTGGCACTAATGATGCACATCCTCATGGTTATCATTCGTTCAGATGGGACTTAGCCCCCTTTTATCTTTGCTACTTTTGTGCTTAAGCTGTAAACAGAGCACCAGGCCATTGCCAGGCCTAGATAAATATATCAGATTATATATTATATATCCTTTGTGTTCTTGAGTGTCTGTGAAGTGCTGGCTCTGAATTTGACCGTGTATAAAATCAGAGTTATTCTGGAATGTCGCTGTGCTCTTACATGCAGTAGATTATGTCCTGTATATTCACCCAAAACAGCTCACTTCAAGAAAAATAACTCTGTCAAGGTTGGTTCTTTTGTGTGTTTTCTGTTCCTGTAATTTCCCTGCAGTGTCTCATCATTTGTCTCACGTAACATGATTCACTTGCACAGGTTTTATAGCTGTAGAGAATGGCAACTGTATTAATGTGCCAAAAGAAATATATTGATATTATATTGAAATATATTGATTTGACAGCATAAATAATAAGTGGCTACAAGCCATTCATTATTTATGCTGTTGGATCTTTTTACACCCCCAGTAAACATTTTCTAGCATCAATGAAGCTGCAAAGATTCATCACCACAGACCTGCATTTATTAATTTTATCTTTGCTCAGTGGAGTCATACTTCATTTCTAGCTATAAAGGATGTCTCCTGTTTCTAACAAATGAGTTGATCAGCTGAAACAAAGATTTCTATGTATCTATGTCTAATCTTCTCCACATACAGCAGTTTTCAATTCTGAACTTTCAGTGTAGGTCTCAAGGAGATGCAGAAAGGACCAGATTTTAATTAAAAGTGTAGTCCTCAGTTTGAGAAGGGGTTTTCTTTAGCAGCCTACTCCTGTAGCAGAGTGGAATTTATTGTGAGGAGCCTTGGTGTGATGTGGCAGAGAAGTCAGACATACCCATGGCATTCTAGAGCTGTCTGTGGAGATCTTTAAGCTGTCCTCAGTCTCTTGCTGCTTGAATTACTTTGCTGCTTGTGGTCTGAATGTGCTCCCACTCTGAAAATGGCATTTACACACCTGGAATGGGAAGATAAATATTCTACCAGATCATGGTCATATTGTCACTGCATTTGAGAAGTCCAGTCAGAGCAGTTTTGCAGTGCAGCTTTAGAAGAAGGGTCTTGAGGTTCATGGCCCAAAAGCCACTTTGGTAAATTTGTACCTTCCTCAAAGTCTTGAATTCCTTACCTAGCTGAATAATCCCAGTAATTTGAAAGTTTGATGCTAGAAGGTCACTGCAATAACACAGGATTACTGGGGGATGCTTTTCAGAGAGGGAAAGGAGATGAGAAAAAATGTATTGTGCCATTTGAAAGCTTGCAGCCTCATATTTAGAAGTAACAGCTCCACGGCTGAGTTAACAGACCAGTTTATACATTAAATGGAGAGTCTGGATCTGGATTTACACACCTGGGTTAGGAGGAAGAGAGCTGAAGAGCCTACACTGGGACTGTGTCTCGGTGTGATACTTCCACACTGATGGGGAAAAATTCCTGAAAGCCAGAAGGCACTGAGGTACAGAGGACATTGGTGTCACCAGACTGATAGATGCTGGGCATTGCCTGCCCTAAGCCTTGTCACAAAGCAGAACAGAGGGTGCCTGCTGTGCCTGGAGAGCAGGAGCTCTTCACATAGACACATAGAGAGCATGAGTGATAAAACTGGCACTGTAGTGGGACGCTGAATACAGTGGCTTTTCTTGCTCTGAAGAAGGGAAATGAGGAGAGAGCTTGTGTTCTTTTTTTGGGGGGGTTTTTTTCCTTTTTGTTTTTTTTCCTCCTCCTCTCAGTAATCATCCTGGGTCTTGAAATAGACAGGAATTCTTGATTTTGTGTAGGTTGTCTGATAAGAAGTCAGGTGATTCCGGAGCTCCTTGCACCCTCTTCAAACACAGTGAGTGCCTGAGTCTGCATAGAGCTGAGTTTTGATTCTGCTGGATAATCACAGCTGATCCTTGCTACTCACTGTTAGTGGGGCAAACTAAAAGCTGTGCTCTGGCTAATTCCATCAGCTGTGGCTTGGAGTGGGTTGTAGATGAAGAAAGCAGCTGTGTAACAGTGGTGTGAGAGCTGACATGCAGAGGTTTCCATTGCCATTTATGAGCAGAGCTCGTTTCTTTCCCAGAAGAACTGTAGGTGACCTTTTAATAAGTCCTCTTTAAAGGGTCTTACTGAGCTCTGTGTGTGTGGACAGGTTTGTTTGTCTGTCCTGTTCTCTTCCACAACCTTGCACATGCATCCAGAGCAACCAGTGAATAGCAGCACACAGGAACGAGCCCACTTTGAAGCTGGCAACGTTTTTATGCCTGCCAAGAACCAAATCCCAGCTTTCTTGGGATGCTGAGGATTTTCCAAGGCATATATCTGCTGCCTGGCAAGGTTTGATTTGTGTCATGTGCACCATGGCATCGGCAGAAAAGCAGCAGTGTCAGCAGCTGCAGGATTTCTGTCAATCTTTCATATGATTGAATTTGCTTCTTGCATAAAGAGCAACATTTTCACATCAAATGAGTCCAATGACAGAGTCAGGATTTCACTAGATCCAGCCAAAGGGAAGCTTTGATGAAGTGGTTAATTGTACCCAGGGATAGCTGCAAAAGTGCTTTTTCATCAGACATTACAGTAGAACTTAGATTATTAAATAATGGTGCTGATTTGTGGACTGAGGAACAATAAATTATTTTCTTCATTCAGACTTAATCCTCAACATTCATCCCCGCTATATTTCTTTTTGCAGTGTTTATTTATTATTATTATTATTATTATATCTATAGAATACAACAGGATTGTACAATATGCACTGCTTCTGATTTTCTGAAGTTTGAACTGAAAAGATGGAAATCAGTTTAGATTGAAGATTTTCTAGCTCTTCTCACTTAAGTGAAGAAATCATTCTTCTGATCCTGAAAAAATATTTAGTTTAATTCAGGGCTGTTGTTTCAGGTGTTGACCACTATAAAGAACAGAATTGAAATGAAGTCCAGCTTAGTGTTCGTCTCTGTAATATTTGAACCATTTCAAAAATCTTCAAGAGTTTGTCCTGGAAAACACCGGGTAGCATTTAGGAACGTGAAAGATTTACCAAATGTAAAAGCAGTTACTTTTCTTTGAAACTGTCATTCTTTTTTTTTTTTGTAATTTATTAAGTGATGCATTCCTCAAAAAATTCAGGAAACTCCAGTGCCCAAAGCCTCCAACCAGGATTTTGATTCCAGTGTGCTGAACAAACAATGTGAAAAAATAGAAAGGGCAGACAGTAGGTGAGAAATGAAGACTTCAGGCCAGGCTATGTTATTTTTCTCCTGCAGAGAGGCAGCAGAAGCAGAAAAACACCCCAAAAAACCTTGCAACATCCTGGAGAAGTGTCCTGCTAGTCCTGCCTGTGTGGGAGGGGTCACTGGACTCGGTGGCACCACTGGGCACCTTCAGATGCTCTCCTGTGAGAAGGTCTCAAAGCCACCCCTGAGAGGCTCAGCCTGAGGAACAAAAAGGAATTTTACGTGTTCATCCGCACAGTCGGGAAGGAGAAAAGAGGGTTTATAGCACCTTTTACCCCTCACTCTTGAAAGTTCAAGAAAAAGGGTTTTCTCCTCAAAGTCCTGTTCAAAATCGACCAGTAGGTTGGCGGTGGTCATGTTACGTGACTGATGCTAAAAAAATATCTCTCTTGCTTTTTTTGGGGTTAGAGGTGCATGGGACAAAGATCTGTTGGTGTTGACGAGGGTTAGTTTGTTGCAATTGAGATTTCTGCAGAAGGGCTGCAGTTTTGGGAGCATTCACTTGGGAGGATCAAGGCTGCAGAGGGAGAAGCAGACAGATGCATGCACTTGCCTCAGAATATCACAGTGTCTAGAGAGTTAGTACACTTGTTATTCTCGTGGGTTTTTTACATGTTTCAAATAAAAATACTTATCCCAAAACCACAGTGGCACTCCTCCCCTCTCTGCCATTGCAATCTGAAAATGTTAAAAAAATCTCCAGATTCCCAGATGGCAAAATAACATCCTGGCTAGTTCTCTTCTCAGTGCATGTTGTTAATTTGTTGTTCTAACCCAGATATTTTTTTCTTTTTCCTCTCTTTGGATGCCACAATTCTTTTGGTCCTTCAGAAATAAAGAATAGAGCCTTTCAGTCTCAAATATGAATAAAGGGAAAGTCCAGGCCTTTGCAGGGTGGGAGACAAATGTCATAGGAAGTCCTGCTTTGAGCTCAGTGTAAGCACCTTGTCTGATCTAAAGCCATGAACAGACTGTAAATATTTCATTTTGGGATCCATTTCTTTCTGTCAAATCTCCTGTGCCTTCTGTTTCTGCATTCCTCTCTGCCACTTCGATATCTACTGATCTTGGTCTACTCCCTTTCGAGTCAGTTTTCTGTTTGCTTCCCAGAATCCTTCTGAATCTGTGATCATAAATGATCCTCCTTAGCAATACTTTTTTTTAGGGATTTCCTCGTAGCCTGGTGTAGCAGGTCAGAAAGGCTGATCATGTCTGAGCTGCTCTCCAGAGTGCAGACCTTCACCCAGTTCCTACTCTGCTGAGCTTTGATTTCCCAGAGATAGCCAATCTTCTGGGCAGCTCCTTCCAAACACCTCCTCCTTCCCCTCCACCAGACCCTTCTCATCCTGTCCCACACTGACCTCAGTTTGTCAAGTCCTCTGCTCTTCCCTCTCTCCCCACTTGTTTTTTTCTTGTTTAGAGGATTCTCCTCCTGCTCCTGGTCAGTCTTGGTGCTCATTCTTTCTGAAAACCTTGCTCTTTCCTGCCACTGGAGAATTTGAGAGGCTTTTATTTTCTTCCTTGTCCCCTGAACGATCCATTGCTTCAGAGCTCTCTGTGCCTTGCCTTGCTCTACATCCACCCCATCCCATCTGTGTGTGGCTGAAAGATGTGTTCCCTCGGTGCCTTCTCCCAGGCTGGGTTCCCAGCCTTTCCCTGCTCTCCCCACTCTGCCACTTCTGTGGGTCGTTATTCCAGATTTCTTTATTCCAGACCAGGCTGGACAGGGCTTGAAGCAACCTGGTTTATTGGAAGGTGTCCCTGCCCATGGCAGGGTATTGGAATGAGATGACCTTTAACCACCCCAGTCCTTCTGTGATTCTATGATTACTCCAGATTCCTTTACTCCAACACCTCTCTCCCCTCAGATCACCTCCTTCATCCCTGCTTTTATTATTTCTCTTCTTTCTCAAGGCCTGTACAGCATCTAGCACTGCAGCTCCTGGACCGAGTCCCTCCTTCCCCCCCAGCATCCCTGCTCCTCCTCAGTTCCACAGTAATCGCTTTGCTCAAAAAAAAAAAAAAAAAAAAAAAAAAAAAAAAAGAGAAGTTCTACTCCTCTGATGGCTTTTCCTGTTCTCCCTGGCTTTAATTCGCTGCGAGTATTTTTGCAAAAGTGCTCATCCCTGGAGCTAACAATAAAACTGTGCCTCTGTGTGTCGGAGGGAGGGAGGGAGAGGCAGGAGGAGAGGGAGGGAGGGAGGGAGATGCAGCAGCACAGCGGCGTGGCAAAGTGAGGAGGCATCGGGGAGCTGCGAGCCCAGGGACACCGAGGAGACGTGAGCCCCTCACTCCGGGCTCAGCCCGATCCCATTGGCTCCCGAGCCGCTGGATTTAAAGGGGAGAAGAGCTCGCAGGGCTGAGCTGCGCAGGCAGACGCAGACTCGGAGCCAAGTTGCCAGCACGCTGAGGATCGCACGCACCAGACTGCGGGGTGCCCCCAGCTTGGTGCTCCTTTGGCTCCAGAAAGGGAAAAAGAAGAGGGGACCAAAAAAACCCCAAAAACCGGAACGGGGTGAAGGAGCCTGATCCGGTCCAGCAGTCCCCCAGAGGGAATAATGGATGTGACCATCTCTCAGTTCATCTTAGAAGAATTTGATGTGAACTGCAGCCTCCTGGATCGTTTACACGAGACTTTTTTAGAGAGTTCCTCTATCCCTTTCCTGGGCTTTGATGGTAGGAATTGTTACCTGGTGCAGAGCTCGGGAGAAGCTCTTGGAAGTGCTGAGATTTGGTTTGTTTTGTGATGCAAAGTGTGTGGCTTTTGTGCTTTCTCAACTGCTTCTTTTTCCCTTTCTGTCTCGTTTTTTTGACTCCAGGTCCGTACTGTAATGCCACCACGGACCAGATCGGGACCTGCTGGCCCAGAACCTCTGCAGGGGAACTGGTGGAGAGACCCTGCCCAGAGTTCTTCAATGGGATCAAATACAACACCACGCGTAAGTACAAACTCCTTTCTTCTCCCGCAGATCTCGGGTTCAGAAGGCGCCTGGGGACACCCAAAATACATTTCCATTACAGAAAAAAATAATAAAATAAAAAAATATTGTTTGCTTAGGAATCAACATTTCCTCCACATTCCAGCCTGTGTATTCAAAATTCTTGTATGGAATGATGCAGATTTCTCCAAAGTGCAGGCTTGTGGACACTGTTTCCTCTTTGCTGAAGTACATTTAGGGAGATCCGGGCAGAAAATATCCTCTGCTGTCTGAGGAGGGTTTGTTGTGCTTTGTGTGTTTGTGCATGTGTAGCTATGTACAGCTCACTGTGTTTGTAGCAGTGCTTCAGCCACCTGGGTCATTAGACAACCTTTGGCTCATGAAATAATTAGTCACCAATAATTATAACACCTAGGAACTGTATTTTGAAAGGACAGTCCCTTTTCCAGGCTGGCGGGGTGAGCAAACCGTGCTGGGAGTTGGAGGGCTGGAATCTGTTTTAGCAACTTCATCAGGGACTGGCTGCTGTGGCTGGAGCTGCATCAGCTCTGCACGGGAGACAGGAGAGGAAATTAGGAGGCAAATAATATTCAAAGCAAGGGAGTCTGAGGGCTCCTTAGAAATCTCCTGGATGCTTTATTCTTCGAGGTAAATAATCATGATGACTCACTACAAATTTATTATTCAGGCTGTGGGACCCAGGCACTCATTTCCTTTTGCTTATCTGTCAATACCCTTTGGATCTTTCATTAAGAGTTTTTAAACATATTACTGCCAAATATGTGCACCCACTTGTTTGTCACTCATTTTTTCAGTGTGGTTTTGACTGTAGGGATAATTTCATTCCATATGTTTCACTCTGAGCTGTTACTTGGGTGTTGGTGGTCTCATTTGCAGGTAGTGTTAATTTTGTGGGGCCAGCATTCTTCTTAGGTCCTGTAAAAGAGTGACCCTGAAATTTTTGATCCTATTTTTAGACTTGTAGAAAGTGAATTTATTCTTTCCCCAGCTCTAGGTATCATGGTCAGATAACTGTCCAAAAGTTTGGTGCGTTGGCTCTGTGAAACAAAGTCCCCTGCCAGATTTGTTCTTAGGGAAGAGCCTTTGTCACCCCAGACTTTGAGCAGAGTAAAAGGTTGTCTGAGAGAACTGCAAAATCATCCTAAAGCCCTCTAATCTCAGACCTGGGTCTTTGCAATAAAATAGGAGGACACCTGGAATGGGCTGGGTGATGCTGGCTTTGATTACAGCAGGTGGTTCATGATTTGGACAAGTCTCAGTGGAGACTAGAAGAAAATTTCTGAGAATTAAGGGCAGTGCAGAACACACTGGAAAGAATTTAAATGTTTTTCCTGTGTATGGAAGAAAAAAAAAAATTGAATACCCCAGTTTGGTTTTTATAAACTGTGTTGATGCTTTCCTTAGTTTATCAATGACCTGATTTAAAGTTCTTCCCTGCTCTTCTCCTTCTCAGTGGTGACTGATGCTTGTACTGCAGTGCTAATAAGTTTTCATAAATTCTCTGCTCTTAAAACAATGGCATGTTGATTAAATTAAAGATTGATGGAAATATGTTATTGAAATGCTGAAGTATTATTTTCTGAGGAAATGGATATTTTTCTTCTTTCATCATAAAATGTGAGTAGTTATCTCCAGTTGATCTTGGATACTTCCATGTGTGTGGTTCCTCCAAGCTGTAGTGCAGAAAACAGAGAGAAGGATTATATCAAAATTTGCTTAGCTTTTGGAATCAGTAGCTCCTTGGGATATAATATTAACTGATTAAAGCTTGGGAAAGCAGTAGGACAGCAGGTTAAGGTTTTAATACACAGGTGCAATCTCTTCTGACATTTGAAAAATATAATTACTGCATGAAGAGCATGTCCAGAATTTGGGAAAACTGAATACTGACACATTCTGACCACTTGCATGATTTCATCAGGTTGGTTTGTGGGCTGCCTCGTTTGTGATGAGGCTCATTGTGCTGAAAACCTCAGCTGTGTTCCCCATGCAGATGATAAAATGAGCACAGACAACTGATTAAAGAGTGGGAAATGGATCTTGCAAATCTCAGAGGTGAATAATAATACAGCTCAAAATGAAGGTCTGATAGGAGATGGCTTGAATCAACATAAGATTTCTGCCTAGGACAAGTAGTTTTGTTCTATTTTGTTTTGCATTTTGATGAGGCAGACAGAGAAATGATGGTTATATTATACTGATTTTTTTCTTTTTGAGAGCAAAATCAGACCAATTTAGAAAAACCACATTGCACTGCCTTTCTTCTACTAAGAGCTTATCCAGCTCTGGGCTGTAACTCAGCATTTATTATACTATCAGGTATCCCATGTTCGTGAGCTGCCACTTTTAGGAGCTGCAGCTTTTATTTGCATTTTGATTTTGTACATCTGTGAGTATATTTTGTGTGTCTGTGAGTAGATTTCTCATTTGAAAGCCTGTAAAAATTTTTGGATCCGTTTCAGTGGTTTCTTTTTCAGTTTTAGAAATCAGGCTCTCAAAGATTCCAATTTCCCACCAATTTCTTAAAAGCAGCTCATCAGTTCCCTCGTGGTGGGAACGAATCCAGTAGCATTCCCTGTCAAGGAAAGCTTTTGCATTGTAGACACTGGTAAATCCAGACTGGGAAGTGCCCAAACTGTATGAAAAGCTTATGAAAAACTCAGAGAAGCACAAGACACTGATCCATGGCCAAGTTTTGGTACTCATGGGGCAATTTCTGCACCTCACTGTAGTTTCTGTGCATGTAGGGGATGGAATTCAAGACAAAAACAGACAGGTAGGTTCCTCCACAGATCAGCTCATCAAAGGCTTTGGGTGCACCCTCCGCTTCTTTGTGTCCATCCTGTCACCTCTCAGGCTTTGATGTTCACTCTGACTTGGATGGGGAATGCTATCAAGCCATGCCAGTGCCAGCAAATTCAATGAAAAAGCATTTGAGGAAAAAGAAAATAAAAACAAAGCCTGTAAGAAAATGAACTTAAGCTTAAAAAACTCCCCTCCTGTTTGCCACGCTAGAATAAACTGCATGAAATATTTCCATCCTAACTGCAAGAAATTCCCGTGGTGATTCTGTGCCTGGGTCTGTGTTTCTCTGTGTCTCCTGGGAACTGCTGAGTGACTCAGATAAGTTTCAGCTGCACTCATAAAACAAAGTCTGTCAGTCTGTGAGGACTTTTTATCTCTGACATTTTGTTATTTTGGTGATATGTTGGGGATTATTTTCTCCCTCTTTATTTGGGAAATAAAGTTATGTTGACAAATCACACTCTGGCTACCCCGTAGTGTGATTTGTGAATATAGGCAAAATGCTCTTTGACCAAGGATCTGAAAATTAAGCCATCCACTTACAAACTTCGCAATTTTTATGTATTATTTTCAAAGGGAGAAAAAAAATTAAAATAAGCAGGATAAAACCCAAAACTGGTCTGTGTTGGTGCAGTGTGTGACTGTGCACTTGTCTCTGCTCAGGTTCTGTATTTAGTGAAAAATGACAATATCATTGCTGCCCTCTAGATGTGTTTATGCTTTGACAGTGCAAAGCTTTTAGTCTTGTTTTAGGAAACAGATTAATTCACTTATTAGGATATTGTGACGCTTGATTAATTCAGCAAATGGACTATAACTAGTCTGGTTTTGCTGCTTGCTAAAAAGCAGCCGTTCAAGCACATCCTTAGAGCATGTTACAGGCTAAAGTATGCCTACATTAACACTTCCCCTACAGATTTCCCTGTGCAAGGGGAAAATCCAGGGTTAAATGTTCATCTGATGGACAAAAAGTGTTGACATTGTAACCTCAGCTGATCTGTCTCAAACACCTGCTGTGGCAGGGAGGTGTTCTGTGATGACACCCGGCTGCTCACTTTGCTCTGGGCTGCAGGCAGGATCTGGAGGCATTCAGGATTTCAGATTAAAACCCACAAATCTAGGTATTTTGAAGTAACATCAACAGTTAATTTAAAGTATTCAAGCTCTAATGCATGTCAGTGGAGCTCTAATTGACAGAAGGAGTGAAGCCTAGGTGAGCTGAGCTCAGCCTAAGTGAACAGCTCAGCTCAGCAGCCCCTGCAGAAGTGAGAGGGCTGCTTGATGTGCCCAGGGGTATTTTGTTGTTGTTCAGAGCACCCAGCCTTGTTGTAGATTTGTATTTTCTCTCCCAGGCCACAGAGGTGTTGCAGATGCTCAGTGACAAACGATCCGATGCCCGTGCTCAGGCAGCTGAATTCATCCCTGGGTGTGTGTTGTGCTGAAGTGATCCCACACCTGGGGATTGAGATCAAACTGCTTTTGTGATCAACAGGAACAAAAGGTCTCTGTAGCTCCAGCTCCCTGCCTGCAAATCCCCCTCTCTGTCTCTGAGTGTAGGGAAGCTCTTTGACTGAAATAGCCACTTCACAGGAGTGTTTTGGATATCACAAAAAGCATCCTCCTCATCTCCTCTGGGGACTGTGCAGCTGGAAACAGGCACATAATCACAGCTAACCTTGCCCTGATGGGGACTTGGTTCCTCCTTGTTCTGACGGGGTGTGCAGCACCTTTTCCTTGGCCCTACAAGCAGCTGCCTGGTGAGAAAGCTTTGGAGAGGGTTGGTGGCTTAGCAACGGGGCTGTTATTCGTGTGGATGGGCACGGGGGATGGAGCCCCTGGCACACAGATCACACCTGTACCTGTTAGCAGGGCTTGCTCCACACTGGGTGAAAAAATGGTTGTCTCTTCTTGAACACAGAGAAATAACCTTCTCTGTGCTGAGGGAAGGGTGAAGAAGTGAATTAATAGCTCTTCTGGCTTGTGTTTCCCCTCTTTTGAAAGCATTTAAAGGCATGATTCAGTTTTTAAAGGAGATAATTTTCAGAGGTTAAAGCCCTATTCTTTTATAGAGATCTAACCTTTTCTGCTTTTCCTTCTGATTAATTATTGTTCAAAGTTCTGGAGATGCGGCTCCAGCCTGCATATGAAACAAGAGCCTTGCTAGGAAATTGTTGGTCTCAGGGTCTTTTTCGTGTTTTGCAGGCAAGCCCTACCCTGATAATTATAGAAATGTGCACTTTTATAAGTGGCTGGCCCAGTGGCTCAATTAACATTTTCACTTGTGTTTTATCTCATGTATTTTAGTGTCCTGACCACTTCTGTTGATCACATTCACATGACTTACTTGTTCCCCAGAGGTTTTTCTGGCTTGATTTCTAAAGGCCACGTTTTTTGAAAGCACAGTCCTGCTGTAAATGACAGAGACCCCTGAAGTTCTGGTGGCTCTTTATCATTCTTGGAGAGAAATAAAATGCCCATCACGGGCATGTATGTGTGTTTCCAGACTCCAAAAAATTACTATGAAACCTTAAAACTAGTCTCACCTCCTCTCTCTTCTGTAACCTTGTTAGATGTCCTGAAGTCTTTATCCCACTGTTTAATGACAGGGGATTTGGGGTAAAAATGTTTTGTAGCCAATTTTAGTTATGGAGTCACTAGAAGAAGACTGTTGTTGTTGTTGTTGTTTAAAAAAGTCTGCAGCCTTGCAGTACCCATGTATTAGCCACCCTGGGGGGTAAAGCACAGTATTTTCAGCTAGGAAGTCAAGAGTACATAAAAGTTAAAGGAAGGAGACTGATGAGAAATGAAAAAAGAAAAAAAAAAAAAAAACCAAAAAAACTCAACAGTGGAAAAAAAGAAGTCCAGAATTGGAATTCTGGGGGAGGAAATAAAACATCATTTTTTAGCTCGTAAAGGTTCTCTCTGAGGAGATCAAATCTGCAGCTGATTTGGTCAGCTTGTCTCCAATAGCTCTGTGTCCAGATTAAGATTTCAACCATTTTTGTTCATTTTCTCGTGCTTCTTTTGCAAGAGAAACACAAGTACACACATCTTCCACAAATACAGTGGGAGGCTCTGGATTTCAGTCATGCACAGATGGGAGAGGCTTCACTTGTCGTCCCCCCACCCTCACAAGTTTTTCTTCTTTTTTTCCTTTCCTTTGTGAAGCATAATAAGTGGCACGAGATGGCTCTGATTTCGCAGTCTGGAAGAAAAGTGTTGGAAAAAATATTTACAAGGAGGAATGAAAAGAATCTATTTTTTCTTGCTCCCACTACTACCATCGTGTAAAACATGTGATTTCTTCATTGAGCCCAGGACACAAGTTAACTGCCTGTAGTAAAATAAGGAGATTGTTAATGTTATTTCAGTCAACATTCAAAGACCTTTTCTCCAGGCAATTAAACACAGATTTGTACTTTTGTTCTTCACTAATAAGTTGTGAGATGGCTTTGCTGTGGTCCTGTTGTGCCTGATTTGCATTCTTTTCAGTTTAGGCTTGGCTTTTGAGGCAAAATGCAGCAAGACTTTACCAGAACTGGAACTACAGCTGCCATTCTGCACCAAAGTCAGTCAGTCCTGAGCAGTGGCACATCTTGGAGAGGGCTTTTAACCCCAGGCCTTCAGGAGGGTCAGCAAACAAAGGGTTGCCCACGTTATTTTGGAGGTTTCTTTGTGACTCTTCCTTTCCCTAAGGTCGCTGCCCCGTCCATCTCTGTTGTCTAAGCTGGCAGCAACTTCCAGCTGGCAAACAGATGGACTGAAGTCCATTTCTTTCCACAAGTTTGGAATTAGATGATACTTGCAAAAATGCATGCTTCTGGAGCACAGGGAGGAAGAGAGGCTGGCTCAGGAAGAGATGGGGAAGGGAAAGAATTAAATCTATTACAAATCCTCATCTCACCGTATCAGAATGAGAGGGAAAATTCCACCCAGTGTGGATTGGGATTTCTTGTTCTATTGTGCCTTATGGCCCATTTTCCATCCAGACAAGCTGTGGGAGGTGGAAGCGTGGAGGAGGAACGGGGCTGTTCTCGCCAGTCGCTGAACACCTGAGACTCTCTGTGCCTTGGAGGGTTCCAGCCTCTGTTTGCTGCCACAAAACCCGGGGGACAGCGTCACAGAGGGAATGGTCACCCGCCATTCCGCCTGCCAGCCACAGGGTGTCACTTAGAGTGCAGGTAAAGCCAGTGTCACCTGCAGCATGGATGGACGGGATGGATGGGTGCAGGGTGACCCCGGGCTGCTCTGGGACACAGCTGTTCCCCATCCTGCTGCACGGCAAAAGAACCTCCCTGAGGTGGAACAGCGACAAGGACACCGTGGGGAAGGATGTTCTGGAAGGGATCCTGTGTCCCCTCTTCTGTGGGGTGCTGCAGGTCACTGCCTGGGGGTGAGTGGTGCCTCATTCCCCAGGGCTGCTCTGCAAAGCTGTAGGAAGGGCTGAGCTAAGCTTGGTTCCCAGGCAGGCGTGTTGTGGTCAGGGATGTGGAGCCTTGCAAAGCACAATGCAGCCATTCAGGGGTGGAACGAATCTATCAGAGGAGCCTCAGCCAACGAGAACCTGCCCCTGCACGATGCAGGGATTGCTGGTGGGTGGACACACCGTGTTCATCACTGCACTGCTGCCCTTTGTATCTGTCTGATCTCTGAATGCAGCCCTTGGATTTTCCCTCAGTACCTGACAGGTGCTCCCACTTAACAGCAATAACTCATAGGTGTAACAGTGGGGCAGTACCACCTCAGCTGTGACCTGCCTGTTACTCCTGTTCTGCAGAACAATTACATCAATAAATTAGTCAGGTTCTTTAGGTTTCCCTCTGTGCTCTGCAATGATATAGAAGAAACTTTGCTGTTGATAATAAGGGTTAATCTTTGCAATTTCTGTGGCTTGGAAGAACAGAACTTCAAGTTGCATCCTCATCCAAATAAAATTCTCAGGCTCTAACAGTCATTCAAGGCTTTGCCCAGGGTTTGCTGTCCTGGGAAAGGGAATCTCCTACTCGGTTTTGGACCCCAACATTCAGACTTGACATCCAGATTAGAACAGCCATTCTTAGCAGCTTGAGAATTCAATGAGAAATGAGGTTTCCCATGGAAAGTGAAGGAAAATGGATTTTTAGTAGATATTTTCTTTTTTTTTTTTTTTTTTTTCAGTGTGGTTTTCGTTCCCCTCAGATGTTATTCTTGGAGTTCATAATTGGTAGCTCTTGGGACAAATTCATAAAATCAATAAAACTCAGATTGCTTTATGCGCTGACTTCTTTCTCTTCAGTGCTGGGAATAACAGAGAGCCAGATACTGCTCCATATGAGACTTCTGCTGGGAGAAGCAATACTTTGAAACAAATTATAGGAATAGAAACTCAGTATTAAAAAAAAATAGAATTCTCAAATCTCTTTTTTAGTTTTCTCTGGGAAAACAGAAAAAGGAGGAACCTTTTCCAGTTTGGGTGTATTGTCCCAAACCCCTGGTGGTTGGAAAGCCCTGACCATGCTGTGACAGAAGAATTAATGCAGAGGAGCTGCATTCTCCTCGGTCAGCCAGGGAACAAAGAGAGCTTTGGAAAACAGAAAATGTGTTGTGGAAATGAGACAAACACAGAAAATATGAAATTACTTTGCTAGTGCATCATCACCATTTTAACTAAACTTAGATGTGACTTCCTAGGGACTCTTTTTCTCATTTCTAAGAATTTTTATCTAATTTAGGAATTGCTGAATTATGCCAGTAATCCCTGAAACATCAGCACTTGTGTACTTCAAAGTACATCATGAGCAGTCGGGACTTGTTGCAGGATCTCCAGGCTCCACAGTGGTTCCTGCTCTGCAACTGGAGCAGCTGATGCAGAGTTTGGAAGCAGAAGGATTTCAAAAATTGTTGGTTTTGGGCTGATCTTAACACACTTCAACAACTGAAAGCTCCGATCTCTGTGCGGGAACCAGTGTGGAAACGGGGAATTTGGGTGCTGGAAATGGATTTCTAGGATTCATAAGGAGGGTGCACCCTATTCCTTTGCAAGACAACAGAGTAAAAGGCTGGGGATGAAGGGGCGAGTGAGAAGCAGGGTCCTTCAGAGAGGTTTCCCAGTTTTGGACTTGCACAGAGTAAGCTCCTCACAGGTTCCTTCCTAGTGGGTTTTATTTTCCTATTCCAGAAGCTCTAGGGGAGAGACGCCTGACTTGGAAAGCCCTTTTTGGAAGTCCTTTTTGTTAAGAGCTTATTTTTTCTTTTCAGGGTGTTGATGCTGGTATCTTGGGTGGGATTGCAGGAATTTGGGCAGGGGTGAACCTGTCTGGGTGGGGACAGTGACCCCATCACGAGCTAACAAGGACTTTGTAGAGACAGGCCCTTTCATTCTTCATTGAGAACACCTTGTACTAAAGAAAGGATCCCATAGGTTCACATTTTGGTTAATTTTGGCCATCTAATCCAAACTTCTGAATTTCCCTCTCCACATAACTATCATGGATAAACTCATCCCCTTGCTCCTATGTCAGTAATTACCAAATTAATGTCTGAAGATGCACATTTCCACCAGAGCTGCCTTTGACTCAGGAAATCTCCTTAGCAGTCCAAAAATCAAAAGGCTTTTGTTCGATGTGAAAGTGAGGGAAGAAATTCCCACTTGGGTTTGCTTTCTGTTTCCAAGCCTGTCTCAAAAGGGACAGGGATAAATCCAAGTGCAGTTCTTGTTCACTGTGTCACCCATTTCCAGGGAGTGGCTGTAGCAGTAGGAATACTGGGTTTTGCTGCTTCTTACTCCTTTTTGGAGAGAACTAAAGCATCCCCACAAAGATCTTTTCACACAGTTAAGTCATCCTTGTCCACCTACAAACCCATTCTCAGTTTGGATTTATTTTTTTCACCCTTAGCTGTTTTTAATCCCTTCATCTCTCCTGTGTTCACAGCATGTTTCTCCGGGGAAAAAAAAAATCCAGCAACAGTAATAACAGAAGTTTAATTCTGCATGAGCACTTTGGCTTATTCCTTCAGTGAATGCTGGGGGGGATAGAAGGATCTCTGAGCTGACCCAGTGAGGTGAGTGTGTCAGAAGAGCACAGACATCACAGCAGTGTGATTCAGTTTATCCTGGGAGTAAGTACAAAGCTCTCCTGAAACTAGAAATAACGCTAATCAATAGTTGGATTTTTCAGCAAACAGGTGCAAAGTCTTTCCTAGGGATTCCAATTTTACTGATTCTCTGTTAGATCTCAGCTGCAAACCTGTGGCTGAGTTCCTGGGATTACAGATGAGCACCTGACCACACTCACTGCAATTACAGGGCTTTGAGAGAATCGAGGGGGGTTATTTTTTCATCACTTCTTTGAGTGGTTGGATACCTGCCTGCCTCCTGTCTGACTTCGGTGCTTTATCTCTCCTAGGCTCTTTATCCAAACCCATTCTCGTTTTCCCAGTCCCTGAACAGGCACAGAAAGAGGCATGAATGGGGTCGATGTGAATGAGTCACTGATGCTCTGGGACCAGGTGAAAATCGACTGTGTGTGCACTCAGCTTCTGGTGCACCTGAGCTAAAATTCACCTCCTGAAATCTCAGGGAAAGAAATTGATTTCTCTGTAGTAGGTCAGCTATGTGTGTGTGAGTCTTTATGTTTGTAAGTAGCCTTGAAAACTTCACTAGGATTTTATGATTTCTTTTGTGAAATGAAGCACTTCTAGGAATTTCAAGCATGGAGCTGAAGAAGCTCTGGCTTTACTTGCTGAAAATAAACTTGGTGTGGCAATAGGAGATTGCAAGATGAACACTGCTGCTCCTTCTAACCAGGCATTTCTGTGGTTCTGTGATATCCCTACAGATCTCAGATAGATTGTTAGTGGCCTCTATCACCAACTGTTTTTCATGGACACCTGTGAGTTAGTGATGGTGTTTTTTTATATGAAGGACTTGTGTTACCAGGTGTGCATCAGAGTGAAAGTGGTTTCAGGCTCTTGTTTTGATTCCATTTACCTACTGATGTATAAGATGTGATTTTCCTGCACCATTAAAATGGTTTATTTCATCCTTTGCTTGCTTTTAGGGGAATCAAGTGATACTCATGGGGAACTGACCTTTGTCTAGTTGCCATGTTACCTCAGTGAAAATCAGCTGGAAAAGGCAGGGCTAATTGCTTTGATTTAATCCTGAAATGTCAGTGACTCAGTGATGGCTCATTCATGGAAGTTATCTGCTCGAGGTACAAGGACTGGATAAAAATAGCTTCCTTGGGATGAACTTTAAGTGCTGGAAGTTTCAAATCATTGCATCAAAGAATGGTTTGAGTTTGAAGGGGCCTTAAAGATCACCTAGATCTGATGCCTTTGCCATGAGAAGGGACAAAGGGATGGGAGAAACTTTTGGGAAGCATGCAGAAGGCATTTATGGGGAAGAACTGCAGTGCCTCACTTCCCGCTGTGGCACAGCAGGCAAAAATCTGAGTTGCTATCCCAAACAACAGCAGGTGAGAGAACGGAATTGAGGGTTGAATATCAGAAATAAAGAATAAGGGTGATACTGTCTCTCATCCAAGGCAGACAGCAGAGGATAACAAATACAATTCCTGACTGCAGGGCCACCAGAGTCTCTGAGCAAACTAAAATTCAACAGAAGAAAATGTCAGACCCAAAATATTTGTCTTGTAAATGTAAAGGGGACGAGCAGCTTGATTTTTAGCATGTTTGGCCTAAGTACCTTCTCCCTTCCCATGCCTCAATGGGAAAGAGATGCTCATAAATTGGTTTTCTTCATTATTTTTCTTTCTGTCTCTCAGAGGATGTTCATGTCCCTTGATTTGGTGGGCAGGCACATGACAGGACCACAGCCTCCCATTAGAACCACTCTGGTTCTGTGTTGCCTTCAGTGTGAATTCCAGGACTTCCCTGGCCTCAGCTGGCACGGATCCATCTGGGCCATCCGGGTGGGGTTGTTCTGGAGCCCTGCTGCAGCCAAGAGGCAGCTTTTGTGTCTGTGCCAGTGGGAAAGGGAAGGAATGGAGGCAGCTTCCAGCTTGTTTCTGTCAGAAGAGGCAGCACATGAGACCTGGTCATACCCTCCTGAAGCTGGCCCCTGCTTCAGGCTCCTATCCTTCAGCCCTGCCCTTTGTAAATTAGCTCCACTATTTCAGGGACTCTGAAGCTTTCCAACTCTGCAAAGACTTCTCTCCTTGTTTTGTTTTTTTTCTTCATTACTTTTTTTTGTTTGGTTGGGTTTTTTTGTTTGTTTTTTTGGTTTTTTTTTGTTTAAAGTACAAGAAGTTCCTTGCTAACGTGTCACCTTTATTCCTCAGCATCATTAATTTCTTTGGGGCTGAGCCAGGGGAGTTTTGAGGAGAGAATCTGTGTTTTGTAAGAGTTTCCATACAAAGACTTTTGGATGTATAAAGTGCTAAGCAGGCAGCTGGATTTAAGTGTTTTAATAGTGTTCTCTCCAGGTCTCTCTCTCTCAGCAGTAAAAATCTTCTCAATATGGAGATGTGAACTGAATGGAAGGCATCCCTTTGTGTGGTCTGGGAAAACCAGAGATACTTCCATTAATACTTTCAGAACTGCAGAAATATCCATGAGCTTGGATATTTAATTTGTGTAAGTGATAGGTACAGTCACCAATACATTTGTGAGTTCAGCCATAAGATTTCACAGCTCTGTATCTCTGTTTTCATGCCTTGCTGACTCGGTGCAGACCTGCTGGTCTGTAGCACCTGCAGGTTTTCTGTGTGCCAGATGAAGTGCTCAGTTATCACAATCACATTTATTCAGTTGTTTGCTGCTCTTCTCTGCAATGCAGGGTTGTTTCCTAGGCTACATTTTCTAGTACAATAGATATCCTGTTGTCAGATCCCTTCCAGTGGATTTGGCTTCATTCCTTGATCCAGTGAAGATAAATTAGTAAAATAATAATGTCCTGCTTTTTCAGGGGAGATGGGCTTTGTTTTCTGTAAACTGAGTCTTATTTTTTCAAATACTTTTTTTTTTCTGAAAACACACTTCAGATACATCATGCAACTTTGTAGCACAGATGAAGGAGCACTTCAAACTCTCAGGCAAAATGATGTGAGACAAGGAAAGGAGGAAGCAGCCTTTGATCAGGTTCTGCATTGCCTTTTTCATGCCAAAACCTAAATAAAATGCTGAAATCTAAATAACAGTGTACTGATTCCCTGAAGACTTCTTGGTGTCAGTCCCTTGGGTGCAGGGGACACTTTGGGCGTGATGAGCAGTGCAGGGTCAGGAGCCCACAACCACAAGGAACAGAGCAACAGTGCAACCTGCAGCTCAGTTCTGGGTCCAAAAAGTGCAGCATCAGGGTCTGTACTTAACAAGTAGCAGGAGAAACAAAGCTGCTGTCAAGACAAGGAAGGAAAGAAGAGGAAAATGAAATAGGGGAGGAGAGGGATCAGGTTTTCCTGTGCTCTGTGGGGTTTGATGCACCAGTGGGTTGTGCCTGCCTGACTCTGGAGCTGAGGTTTCTGTCTCTGCCCACCCCAGCTCTCACACACCCACCTGTGGAGGAGCCCCTGGCAGCTCACAGCCAGCACTTGCAGTAAATCAGGTCTCTTGAGTGCCTCCAGTCGGTGCTGATGCCAGCTGTGCTCTGGGACGGGGCAGAGGGCTGGAGCCAGGCAGTTTTACAGGTGCAATCCTTACTCCTGAATGGGTGTCATTAGCTCTCCCCTCTGCCCAACCTTCACAGCTGCTTTCACTGCCAGCACTCACTGAGATGAGCTAATTACACAGATTATGCAATTTTGCTGCACATAATACATGTAATTTTGTAATGAAGGAGTGGTGCTATGTAATAACAGTTCACACAAACCTGCCTTGACACAAGGCTCTGGCAAGGAGCTTGGCAGGAGAAACTTTTCATAAAAGAGTTAAATAAGACCATCAGATCCTTGCAAGAAAAAAATATCTCCAGACATTTATGTTTTCTTTTGGAAGAGCTGATATATCCACAAAGATTCATTTTTAATAGGTAGATTCCAGCTGCAGTAGTAGCAGTGTCTGAATGCTTAGATGAATTTCATGAGTACAAGCAAATAAATGATTCACAGAAGACTTGATTCCATCTTCTGGGTTTTTTTGGGGTTTTTTTTTTGTATGATTAGGCAAGAGATTATTTTTGCTTGTTGTAACACTGTGGCTTATTGCTGTGGTGGTGTTTGTTGCAGTCTTTTCTCTATAAAATAATAGAATAATTAAGGTTGAAAAAGACCTAAGATCATCAAGTCTAACCATTAAACCAGCACTTTCTGTTTGCTTCTTTTTATATGGACAAGATTATTGATTATTGATGGTAAAATTAGCTTCATTTTGCTTGCACTGCTGTGGGGCTTAAGAACCAGATTTTTATTTAATAAGCTCTAAACAAACTCTGGAAAATATTTTCCCCAGAAAACAACTGGGAAGCCAGAGAGGAAAGAGAGAAGTTGTACTGGTTAACATGGGAAAGGTTTGGTAGCAGAGGAATGGAGGAATGGTTATTCTGAGAAGAGGTGGTCAGGGGCTGTCCCCATGTCTGACAGATCCAAGTTAATTAACTAAATGGTTAATTACTCACTAAACTGTCTTTTTCTCATGCTATGGGTTTTCCATTTTATTTTATCCCCCTATCCTGATGAGGAGAGACTATCCCCTATCCTCCTGAGAGAGGTGGTAGTAGTCAGGAATATCAAATAAATGCAGAAAAATTCATCCTGATATATTTTTTTCAAAATTCTTCAAGCTTGGGAATACAGTCATGAGGGCTGAATGCTGCAGAGCACAGGCTGCTGTCCTAGGGAGAGGCTTCCAAAAGGCAAACTGGGGCATTTGAATGGAATTTTGAATTGGAATATTTATTCAGTCTCATCTGTGACTGTATTTTGCACCAGGTGGAAATGTTTTAAATCCAGCCCGTGGTTTATAGCTAAATGCACTCCCTGGTTTTCAGTCTCAGAACACAGTCAGCATTCAGAGTGCTGACTCAGAGACATTTTTATCTCTCAGGGAAGTCATGAAGAAATTCTCTGCCTGTAACAGATATCCTTTCCCAAAACAGAGACACCAGACTAAAGTGATGCTATTTTTATGTGAAATTCCAGCTCAGTTGTCTCACTTCAAAGAATATCAAAATTAGTAATTTCTCATTGAAACAAAGGCACTGCTCTGTGGTATCATTGTTCCCTACAAACATTTTTAGGTTTCCCTGAAGTTCCTGATGTCATTTTCATGACATATCCTGTCTGGCATGGTCCTTAAAATCCCACAGTAATTAATGTTTCTGCCATCTCTAATGTGGCTCCAGAGCTGAGGATCTCAGTTCCCAGTCTGGTGCCATCAGCTGAATGTTGAGGAGCTGTACCATGACACCTCCAAGCTTTTCTTCACTAAATGCTCTCCATTCAACTTCAGGAACCTCAGTTTCTGCCATTTCAGCAGCATTTGTGAATCAAATTTCCCTCTCAGTTACCACAGGGAAAGTTGTCTGTTAAACTGCTACTCTCTGGCTCCCCAAACCTCCTACAAATGCATTCTGTGTAACTCAGTGCTTCAGTTCTGAGACCAGTCACTTTAACAGATCATAAACAACACTATTTCAGGATGGAAAAAGGTGTAAGTGGAAAGAAAGCTGTGAAAAAAAGTAGAAAATAGATTTAAAGGAGACTTTCTAAACTGGCTGTGGTCACTTGTAATGAAGCAGCATTTCCTGCAGTCTGAAGCATCCTGTGAGTGGTTTTCATAAATTATTTCAGTACAGAGGCCCTTGGAGTCATTGGCATATGTAAATCTGTTTAAAGAAATAATGAACTGTATTCTTCTCTCAGACTGAACTAAATCCTAACTACTTATCTGAAGTTAAATGTTTCTTCCTGACATATTCATGACATGCAGTCATGTAACAGCTAATTACAGTGGTTAACTGCATTTCACAGATGATGACCAGGAGAAAATGTTACATGAGGTATATTGCATCTCCTTTGTGTTTCAAAAATAATGAGAGCAAATGTTAATTACGTTTGTACTGTCATTAGAATAATCTGCTAACCTTTTGCTATTGATTAATTCAAAGATAAATCCTTGTATGCAGGGAAGGAAGAGACATTTTATTCTAAACACTTCATGTGTAATTACTTAAAGGATCTTCTATCTATAGAAAGATTTAGATTCTATTTTAAGAGGAGAAGAGTTTGAGGGTGGTGCATCAAATGATCGCATTTCACATGATATAATTAAGATCAGATAGCAGAAAAGGAAAAAAAAACCCCTTGGTAATCATTTAATTTTTAAAAAGTCATTATTGGGAGCTACTCCAGGATGCTGTAGCTGCATGACAGTAAAGTCATCTTTTACTCACCAACATTTCATTTGGAAACTGTTATGTGGGAAATCTCTCTTTAAAAGGCACAGCAGGGGAAATGTAGGTTCAGCTGTGAGCTCCCTAATCAGAGAATCAGAAAATGGTTTGGGTTGGAAGGGACCTTTAAGACCATCCAGTTCCAAGCCCCTCTGCTGTGGGCAGGGACAGCTTCTACTAGACCAGGTTGCTCAGAGCCCTATCCAACCTGGCCTGAAACACTCCCAGGAATGGGGAATCTCTGTTTTTGTGATGGATAGGATTTACAGATTCATTAATTCAGAGAATATCCTGAGCTGCATGGGACCCACCAGGATCATTAGGTCCAGCTCCTGGTCCTGCACAGACACCTGAACAATCCAGCCTGTCCATCTCTGGGAGTGTTGTCCAAATGCTCCTGGAGCTCTGGCAGCCCCAGGGCTGTGCCCATTCCCTGGGGGGCCTGAGCAGTGCCCAGCACCCTCTGGGGGAAGAACCTTTTCCTAAATCCAACCTAAACCTCCCTTGGCTCAGCTCTGTGCCATTCCCTCAGGGCTTATCACCAGAGAGAAGAGATCCATGTCTGCCTCTCCACTGCTGGAGAGCAGTGTTGATGACCAGGAGGGTGTTGATGACCACAGTGAGTCTCCCCTCAGTCTCCTCCAGCTGAACAAGCCAAGTACCCTCAGCCTCTCCTCATGTGGTTTCCCTTCTGGACCCTTCACTGCCCTCCTTTCTATGAGTCAGGAGCACTCACATAAAAGCCATCCTTGCTGGGCTTGTGGCCATCACTCTTATGGGCTGTGAGCTGTGACTGGGGCTTTTTGTTGTGCGTTTTGAAGTCTCCTCACTGCCTGGATCCGGCACCCAGCCTCCAGTTTCTTGTTCTTAACACTGTTCATTCCTAGCCTCAGCTCACGGGAATTTTGGAAAGGTGCTGAGGTGCTGTTTTCAATCACAGCACCACAAGGGTCTGGGTCCCTGCCTGAGGTTTCTGCTTCTGGAAGTGAAGCCAGTGCTCTACAAAACCTTCAGATGCCACTCCAGTAGAAAGACTCTAATTCCTAAGACTGAGAATGTTCTTTTGTGGGTATTAATCCATCACTACACCTGCCAAAATCATAGAGGAATCAAAGTCCAGACTCAGGAAGTATTAACTTCTCTTCAGGCTGTGGCTTTCTGCATGGTGTGTGTGCACCTCAAGTGACCCTGCCACACCAGCCCACCCTGAAAGAATGTACAATTTCATTTAGATTTTATTACTGTAGAATTCTTCTAAGCCTAGTGCTAGAAAACTGTAGCACTGAACCTCAAGATCCAAAATAAGGAAGGTTTTGTGCACGTGATGAGAGCTTTATCTCACTGACCTTGAGCCATCTCTGAGTGATGACTCCTCAAAGCCTTCTGAGCTGCACTTCTGGTTAACAGAGAAAAGGTGAAGGAAACAAATCACCCTCTGACTTGTCCATCTTTAGCAATAATCCCAGAGTTAGGTTTCCACATCTGAACTGTTTCTGTGACTGAAAACCAGTGAGGAAAGCCTTTTATCTCATCCTGAAGATGAATGGGCTCCTTGGGTGGGCTTGGAGAGGCACCAGTTCAGTACAAGCAGAAGAGGAAACTTGCAGAATTGTTTAGGTGCATTTTGTGAGCAGATAATCAGAATGTAGCACTGTGAACCTTTGTATCACATTTTGCTACTTCTTAAAAAGCTTTCCCCCCCCCCCCCCCCTTTCCTTTATTTTTCTTCTATCTTGTCCAGAGATAAGGTTTGAGCCACCTTTGGAATTTCATTCCTTCAAGGGTGGCAAATGCATTCCTGAAGGAAGAGCTGCAGGTATTCCAGAAGGTCTTTGCCATTTGGCTTTGCTCTGGGAATGGGAGGTGAAGGGCAGGTGGACACAGTCTGAGTCTCCCTATTGCACTGTTTTAAAATAAAATTCCCAGGATGAAAAAGGGAACAAACAGAGCTGATTAGAACAGCACTTACTTCATCCCTTGAGGCACTGGTCCAAAATGAGCATTTCCAGTGGAACTGTTAAGTAATTGCTTATTTTTCTTAGAGAGGAGGCTCGAGGATTTTGAAGCTCATTTGTGCAGAGGTTTTATGTTGCACTGCAAATTTTTTCATGTTCACATTAAATTAAAAGTAGGTCTAAACTGTCAAGTTAGCATAATTTTCAAAAATATTATGTAGCTTTTCTGTACCCCATTCCTGATATGCACAGGAGGGTTTTATTGCCATAAAACATAATTCACTGCTCTTCAGATGCAATCAGTATTTCACTCTACCTTAAAAAAAAAGGATGAAGTTACCTTTTAATTTGTCTATCAAAGAAAACAACTCTAGTATCATCATATCACCTTTCCCACGTTTGATATACAAGTCAGTAGCTCATTATTACTTAGTAGAGGAAGTCTAAAGCTGAATTAATTTGATAAGTGTTGTAAATTTCAGACACTTTTTCATGCACTTTGAATTCTTTGAAGTCCAAAGCAATTCATCTGCCCATTCAAGTATTTTTTCCCTGTTGTTTATAGGGTGTTTTTTGTTGTTTTTTTGGTATTTTTGTTTGTGGGGTTTTTTTGGGGGGGATGGTTGTTTTTTTGTTTGTTTGTTTGTTTGTTTGTTTGTTTTTTATTCTACACCACAGTTGTTCACAGCAACCTTAGGATTCAAAGTTTTATGGTTTGGTAACCAGGAGAATATCAGTTAAGCAGTCTTCACTTGACTACCCAGTGGTTAAATACTGCTCACTCAATTTGCTCTTGGGGAGCTCATTTTGTAGTTGGAAAGGAAATGGCACTGAGGATAAATCTACCTTAGTGCAAGAGATTAATGTAAGAGTTTTCAGTAGTTTTTCTTGTCATAAGAGAAAATCTGAGAGAATCTGTTACCAAAGTCAGGAAATGTCTAAATGCAGTCTCAGCTAAGTGGAAGTGTATGATGAGCACTAAACATTTCTCTGAGGTAAATGAGCACTTCCAAACATATTTTACCTGATCTAATTGCTCTCTCTGTTGAAAGGAGATGGTAAATCTCTTTCAAGACACCTTTTTTTTTTCCATCTAGTTTCTAAAACTCTTCCTGCATTGTCACTGTAAACAACCAGTCTTAGTGCCCATCTTCCTTGTCAGCATGACAAGAAACAAGCAGGTATTTAAGGAGCAAGGAAATTGAGCTCTGAATGTCAGGAGCTTTCTGCAGCATCATCCCTTCCAGCCCTTCATGCAGTTACCTGTACTAAACTAAACCTGGGAAGTGCTGAAGCATCACCAACTCTTTTATCCTCTTTGGAACACCTGGAACATTTCCTCCACCTCCAGTTCTTGGCTTATGTCCTTGCTGGATGCAGCATTTCTTTAGGAATGGTGTTGGCATAAGAAGACTGCCCTGCTTCCTTCTTTTATTGTTTAATTGCAGTCCAGATCAAATTTATTGTGCTTCTTCCAAATCTCTGGAGCCAGTGTTTATGTCAGGGCAATGGCCCAGGAAGGTGATACATAAATCTGTGGCTGGTTAAATCAGTAAACTGGGGGTTGGAAACCTCAGTTCTGGATTTGAAGAGAAAATCTTGGTATCAGATTTAAAAAAAAAAAAAGGGAAAAAGGGAAGAATAGGGAAAGAATGTTGATGAAAACAGTGAGCTGAGTTGAAACAGTGACAGATGTCATTTTAGCTCTGAGAGGCGTCTAGAATATTGGGGGGGATGGGGGGGGCTGTTCTGTCCTTTTTTGTATTGTGAGGAGATGTATGTGACAAGCCTAAGATTAATGCCCTGAATGTAAAGCTGTGCAAGGTGTGCAGTGTTCAATTCCAACGTGAGATGATTTATTCTTTATTCCATTCATTCATGGAACTGCATGGAGAATGAACACCCCTGTTTTCCTGTAGTTCCCAGAGCTGTTTGAGTGGTACAGACAGCAGTGAGATCATAGATATGTGGGTCACATCTTTAAAAGATGTGTGTGATGTTGGAGCTGCCTCACCATGTTTGCCAGGCTGCATTGAACCCAAAAACACATGGGATGGTTCAGAGATGGCCCACTTATCATTCCTGCTTGAAATAAGCTCAGGATCTTAAGATTCACCAGGGAGTTTAGCCAAGAAATGAAGCTGGTGAAATGCTTTTCTTAGGCTGTCACAGCATGTGCTGACAGCGTTTTATGTGCTATAAAATTAGAAGAGATTTTAAAATTCCCTTTCTCCCTCCCATGCCATTTCAAACCCCCAAAGAGACAATAATTACCAGGTGATAAGAAAGTACCTTCCCACATACCAGCAGGCTTTCCAAACCAGAGATGCAGTGTATTAATCAGCTTATGGCAGGGGAACAGCCTCTTCCCCTCTTTTCCAGCTGCCTTTTGCAGAAGATTCTTCAAGGTCTTCCTGGCCAACAAGTGATCACTCAGCTCCTTGTACATGGGGGAATCTCTTGTGGAGGATCATTTGTGTGTTGGCTGGGAGATGTCTTGGAAAGCTGGGCTGAAACAGAGACCCAGGAGCAGTGCACACAGTCCCATCTCACTCTCAGAGAACCAAAGGGATATCTCTGATCTGCCTTTTCTGGTAGATAAGGTGCTGTGGGCACGAAAACTACCCTTACAGAACAATATAGTCCTTCACAGTTCCCTCTCAAAATTTATCTCATACTTCTTCACTTCCTTTTTGATATCACTTGCAAACCAAATTTCCTGGTCTCTGTACAGCACTAGCAAACATTATATGAAATACTATTTCTCTCAGGCTTCTGATCTCACTCAAAGTTTCAATACATGCTGTCCTGGAGGGAAGGACTGGCACATTCATATTCCATGCTGTGTTTTGGGAAAGTGTAGAAATGCAGCAATGGAAGCAGCAGTATAAAGTATGGGAAGGGGAGTCTTGGGGGTTTAAGCAGTTGGTGAACTTGTAAATCTAAGTAGGTGCATCATCAGCCTAGGAATTTCTTATCTACAAACTCAGCTATATCCTGCTGCCCTTCTTACCAGATAAAGCATCTCTGGACACTGCAGTGCTGTGCTGGGTGATTAATTCAATACACTTTTTGGCACTGTTTTCAAGTATGGGAAGAGAAAAACTGAGAGGGAGGCAAAATTTGAGCTCAAAAGCCCAGTGCTTCTTATTGTAATTTCTTTAATGAAAGTTTCCTGTTTCTCATTGTGGCTGTGTAAGAAAGAAGAACTGAGCTGGGTGTTGCTTTTCTCCCGGCAAGAGCTGTTTTTAAATCTTATTCTTCACCAAGTGGGAGAAAGAATTTATGTAGAGGGGCAGCCCACAGAAAATGTAGCACTATTCATGTCTGTAAAAGATTTTTGAGACTTGGAATTATTCTATTTCCCTGTATCTGCAGGAAAACTGCAGATTTACTTTCTCATCTCAAACAAACCTAATCTGTGATGGTCTAAAGAAGCTATTTATAGCCTTCACATCTGCAATCTCCACAGTCAGAATTCAGCCTCTTGATGCTGGTGAGTATTTTGCTCATCCTATAAAACTGTATGGTTAAGGAAGGGATTGTATTCAGACACCTTAGGTTCACTTCATAGAAACTGGAAGAACTTGCCCATTCTCATCCGCTTTTTAAACTTACTTTATTAGAAGGGGAAATGTGGTTCAACAAAATGGGCTCATATCTGCCAAGAAACATCTGGAATTTTTTATGTTCCTATATTAGGCTTAGCTATGAAAGCTGGCAGGGGCTGCTTTGCCAAATGGTCACCCATCTGATGTTTGCAGCCTTTTTTTATCTTGCAGAAAGTCTGTTTCTTGTCTGCCTTCTCCTGATGATTATTTAGGCTTGAGAAGGACAAGGATCTTCCTGCTAACCACACACAGCAGGAGCTGACAGCAGTGTATGTTGTGTTTTTGTCCAGGCGTCCCAAGAGTGCAAGTGTGATAGGACCTGTCTGAATCATCCTGTAGGGCTGTGATTTTCTGAATGGCAAGGATTCTTATAAAATACTGGATGTATGATCTGGACAATGGTTTGAAATGGAAAAAAAAAACAAAAAAAAAAAAAAAATCAAAAAAAAACCCAAAAAACAAAAACAAAACAAAACAAACAAAAAAAAAAACAACCCCCAAAACCAACTAACAAAGAAAATCTCTGTAAGGTCAAGCAACTGTTGTGGTTCCTGATGGGCATTCCTGTGGTGTAGGCAAAACCCCAGTGCTGGATCAGGGATAATAATCAGGTTTTGCAGCTCCTCCTGGCCTTTAAGCCCAACTCATTCCCTGTGCTGTGTGTGATACTTTTCTCTCACCTTCCTGGGTTGCTCTTATTTTCTGTCTCTCCTGTGTGCTGCTTTCCTCTCATAGCCTCTGCTGCTGGACCAGAGGTATCACATGAATTCCTTAACAAAAGGCATTTGAACCTTACCAGGAAAATATCACGTGAATGGGTGCATTTTGGAACCTGCTCTTATCCCTTCTTTTTCTCAGCCACCTTTCTCATTATTTTTGCAGAGTTCTCAGCGCAGGTCAGGATTATTCCCAGTGAACACTGACTCTGTGCTCCAGAGCCATTCCTACAGCTGCTGTGCTTTGCTTTTGTGACTGCAACTCAAACTCTTCAATAAATTCCAGGTAGTGAAGGCTCTGTGAGGAGAGTATTGCTTCCCACATTCCCACTTTGCTGAGGCAAAAGCTAAAGTAGAGGGAGACTGCACACACACCGTTTTTTCAAGAGGTTATGCAAATTGTCTTCTCAAGTCATCTCTCCAGCCTCCAGCTCCTTTTCTCACCCTCTCCCTCCTGTCTTAATCAGATCTTAGTGCTTCTCAATTCCACAGTGCTTTACTACAGGTAATAAAGTACAGTTACACGTCTCATTATCATTGCTGTCTTTCTGTGCATTCAGTAATTATGCCAGGTGACTAATTGAATTTTGAATTTCAGCAAAGAAGCAATTACCATAAAGATCAAACGTGATTACCAGCCTGTGCCTTGCCAGCCTTCCAGAAGGGGGTTAGGGAGGGAGTTTCATGGCTCTATGCTCTCCTGGTCTGTCAGGCTCAGAAACAAATTGTGCTGCAGCCCTGGGTGATGCCTTTCCTCCTCCTGATGCTCTGCAGGAATTCACTGCCACTTCACAACAAAGGGGGAATTAATGACCTGTTGGACTAACCAGCAAGAAGAGCATTTTCTTAGACTACACCTTTCTCCCAAGTGTTTTTTAGGTAGCTGTGTAGGTGGAAGTTCCCTCTCTGTGTAGGTGGAAGTGTTCTGGGCTGGGGAATCTTCCTTGTAATTTGTGCATGATCTGTGCAAACACAAGTTGGATGATTGCCTGTTCCTTAAAACAACTGCATTGCCCAGAGTCAAATGAGGGAAGTCTTTAAAATAAACATACAGTGATTGTTCCAAATCAAATGACAGGCCCATCCAGGCCAGTGTTTTGTTTTCCCCAAGCACCTAAATTTAGGAGTGAAGATGCTTCTGTTTGCTGTAGGTGATTAAATCCCTCCTGTTGTCAATGTGAGGTCAATGGAAGAACAACTCAGCTCCATAAAGTAGATGGCCATGGATCAGCTGAATCTGTCTAGACTGTGCTGGCTGCAATCTTGGGATCAATTAATTAGTGCAAATTTGGGAATTAATTACAGTTGATAGCCTGGATTGAGTAAATACCGTGGACATCACAGGTGACCTCAAGTTCTGCTGGATGTGTCTCTGGCAGCACTGGACATTGTAACCTTCACTTGCACATGAGCAACTGCATCAGGACATCGGAGTTTCAATGACTTCATCTCTGTGGAGAGCAGTGAAAGAATAGGACAAGGATGGAAAATACTCTCCTGGGTGTTCTTGTCGTTTCCAGCAATCCAAGGGTCAGTGACTTGCTGAAGTACAAGTGATGTCTGTACATCTTCTTTTGTGTGTGATACCTGGCCTTTCAGGAGAGATTAATCTGTATAACTGGGTGTGGGAATAAGCCCAGCAAAAATGCCAGAATTTTCTTTTGCAACAGATTTTTGGGGAGTCGTACAATTTCTGGTTTCTGTTTAGCTAGAAGTGAAGAGATTTGAGTTGGGAGTTTGGTTTGACTTTTATGTTTTGTTGCTCTTCTTTTTTCTCTGATTTTTTTTTTCTTGTGCTGAAAACCAGGTGAAGGGAAAAGATGATAACCTGAGGAATAGCGCTTTGTAATCTCCCTCTTTTTTTTCTGAAAGATTCATGGTGATCTGAGCTGGGAACCTTTGGGTTCTGTGTGTGCTCACACCTAGGGATGTGCTGTCTCAGGGATTTGCCTGCAGACTGCACAAACCTTGGGAGGCTGCAGGCAGGATTAACCAAAAATGTATCAAGTGCTGCTGAGCCTCTTCACTGGTTTTTCTCTTCCTGTCCTCTGAGTGTTCCCTCGGCTCTTTCTGTAACAGCCCAGCCCTGACATTCCAGAACAAGAGTTCCCTCAGTGAAAAGCCATGAAATAATTTCTTAAGGAAATTAATGTTATACAGGGATAATAATTATATAACTGAATAATAATTCTTCTATTATTCAGTTATTAATAGGAGGGTTATCACAGGAGCTATAAGCAATTTGGGATGAGGAAGGCAGCTTCCAGGTTTATTCCCAAATCATCCTTCTGAGGAGTGATTGTTTTGGGAAAGGGCAAGTTTGGGAATTGCCTACCACTGCCCATACCTCAATCCTGAAACAATTCAAAATGAAGCTGTGAAGAAACAGAATATTTACCATAAAAGAGTTGCATTTTATGAAACAGTTTTGCTAACCTTGGAAGCATGAAGAGTGAAAAATATTGGAAGAAATCGTGTTTCCTGAGGTGAGCCATGTGGGGATCAGAAAGTCAAACAGAATGTGTGAGATTTTTTGTGAGAAGTCTTACATTAGCAGGTATTTCATTGAACAAGGTTGAAAAGAGCCAGTTTTCTGACAGTTCTGCACAGTTGAATCTATGGGATCTTTCCAATCACTGCTTGCTGCCAGGAGCCCCAGCCTGGGGCAAGGAGAGCTCAAGGCCAGGTTGGACAGGCTTGGAGCAACCTGCTCTAGTGGAAGGTGCTCCTGCCCGTGGCGTGGAACTGGATCACTTTAAAGTCTTTTCCAACCCAGAATATTCTGTGACCCTCTGTACAAACAGAACTGAGTACTTCAGGTGCCCTCAATCTTTGTAGGTCCAACAGAGGGTGCCTTGGGCTAGAAACCCAGAGAAATGTTTTTCCAAACCTCTGAAGGAGCCTGGAACACTGCTAAACTTCTGAAAGGTTCTCTTCCTGTCTTGGCTTTTCACCTGTTCTGTGACCTGGGTGAATCACTTGAGCTCTTCAGCAGATGGGAAATCGATGCAGCAAGTGAACATAATTAGGCTGCTCGAGCTTCTTGTAAACCTCTTTAGGATTTCTTGGCAAAGGAAAACAATAGAAAATTCATCAAAGTTTCTGATGTGCTTGAAAGCCTGAGGACTCTTCAAGCTGAGCCAGACAAAGCTGAGTTTAGAACTGTTTTTCTAGGGGAACATTTCTTACCTAAATTATGATTTATCTGCCTTCAAAGAGTGTCCTAAAAATGCATTTCTGAACAGTTAAAAAAAAAAAACAAAAAACCAAAAGACAAAAAACCACCCAGCTGTGACACCTCTTGGCTTTTAGGTTGATGTTGGCTGTTGTACAAAGCAGTAAGCATCAGCTGGATAACTGTTCATGCCTCTCCTTATTTTTGTCAGAATATCCCTCAATCATTAATAAAATATATGGAGAGATACTATTTTTTTCCCCAGTCTTCTGGATGTCACAATTATGCTGCTGTCACTTATGATTTCCAGAAATAGTAAGCAGTTGTCCTGATGCTTTGTGACTCCTACCTGGCTCGAGCTTGTCACCGCAACAATCAGAAAAAAATAAAGCACCAAAGAGGGAGGGTGGCACATGAATAAATAATTTAGAGCCCCATGATTCAGTTCCTATTTTTAGAAGCTTGCTGTTTTTCTGAGACTTTGAAAAGGGGCTAAGAATAGTCTATACATGAAGTGATGTGTGCCTTATGCAACACAGGTTTTTTTCTGTCTCATTTGATCTGACTCCTATGAAATCTGGGCAGCCAATCTGAGGAATTTGTATCATGCACTTCCTCTTGGATTTACTGGGGATCATGGTGGATAAGTACCCAAGAGAATATTTTTTTGCTTAATAACAAGCAGAACGTCTTATTTTGAACATTAAATGAATAAAATTTGTTTGGAGGAGACACTGGGAGGATCTTGCAATGTCCCAGTGGTGAGAACGCCCTGTAAAAAAGGAATCTTCTAAACTGGGTTTGAATTCCTCATGAAATCCGACATTGGAAGAGGCCAGAGTTAAACTCCATGTCGTGAGCAACTCCTGGGCTACAGCATTGCACACTGGGATATTTTGGGCTGTTTTACTCCCGTGTTCTTTGAACGTATCTAAAATTTTTCTTCAGGGGGTAAAACCTGGGTCCAATTTACATTTGCCAAACCTGTCAAGTGATTTTAGCTGCCCCAAAACTATGTATTTCAAAATCCATTTATTCAGCTCAGAAGATGTCATCCAGCTTTAATTGTGGCACTGAGACAAAGCAGGTTTTCAGCACTGGCTCTTCTGATTTTACAGACCAGCGTATCACAGAAACTATTTTGATTTATGTCTAAGGGAAAAGCTCACTTACTTGGGCTTGTTTTCCATTGGAAAATTTGGCATTAGCACCTTTATGCTGGGGGCACCATGGGCTGCTGTGCTGTGCCCTGAAGCCAGAGTAGGAAGGTATTGGTGAGATGTGGACAAGACTGGCTGCAAGTTGATATTCTAAAATGACAAGGTTGAACTCCACCTGTGGCAAATATGCAGAACTAACCTACCCTGAAAAGGATGGCAAATTGTGCAGCTAGGTCAGAGGGCAGTACAGGGGCAAAACCAGCTCAATAGTTGTTTTACATAGTGAGAAAAAATACAGATTTGAGATATCAACAAAAAAGAATCACCGTGGAGAGATTTACCAGGCTGTCTGTAATAGTTTTAAAAAACAACTACTGAAAATTCTTGGGGCTTCCACTTTTTAATCTGGACCTAGCAAGTCCTGTGGGTAGGGAGGTGGATGATGTGACCCACTGTGCTCTTGCAAGGTGTTTATTGCATCTGTGAGTCTCTGCCACAGTCCCTCCTAACCCCACTTCCCAAATCCCTGTGTGTTCAGGGAGTGTGTTCAGTGGGGGTTCTGGTTTTCTGATTGCTGGACCCTTCATTTCAGCTCAGCTGACAGCTAACGTGGATCAGCAAACTGTCAGAGCAGCCACGTACCCTCAGCTCAGGGCTTAGCAGGCTGTCTTATTTATTTATTCATTTTTCTGTTTGTTCCTTTCACTCCAGTAGCTGATGAACTTGTCTCAAGATTCCATGGCCACTCTGTAGATTCCAGATGAAAGGCATAAATAGCCACAGAAGTCAGATTTCCATTTTAATGATAACTGGAAATGTAAACCTTGTCAAACTATCTACATGAAATGTGACAAGACAAGTAAAATCTCTTTCAAAACCAGCTTATTTCCAGTTGTCAGGGACAAGATCCATTATAGCAGTACGTGCATGGAGTGTCTGGAATTGTCTTTCACTCACTAATGACTGGAAGTGCTGAACTTCCTGCTGAGAATGACATCCACTTACCTTTACCCAGTGCTCCTGTCTCCTGTTTGTGTCGTGCTTTTAATGGACTTTTACTGACTAAACACAAGGCTGCCACCAGGCCAATCCATACATATTGAGTTACCACCACCTGAAAGGGTTTGTGTTCTTCAAAAAAGTCAATAAAAAAAGAAAAATACAAAAATACCACTCATCAAACACTTCCTGTTACATACCCCATTCGGAAATGCAACATCATCTGCAGTCAGAAATGAAATTAAGGGCTGGGTTTTACCTCATAAACTAACATTGTACCTGAGCTGTGTTTTAAAGCTGTTCCAGAAGGTAATTCTATGCAGTTAATCACAGAACCACAGGATGGAGGAGATCTGATCCAACCTGCCTGCAGTCCTGCCCAGCAGCATGTTTTTTAAAAAAAAATTAAGTATCTTCAAAAAGGGAGACTCCACAACCTCCCTGGGCAACCTGTTCCAGTGTTCTGTCACTCTCACAGCCAAAATCTGTCAGTGGATTCTAAGAAGCAGACGAATCACAGTTGGGATGACAAATATTGGATGTTGCTGCTCCATTTTCTGTTTAGACACGCACTGACGGCTCTTGAGAAGAGTCTCTGGCAGTGTTGTTAATAAAGTGTAATAAATCAGGGTGCCATTCATTTTACGTGAGTTTAGATGACTAAAAGACACATTTCTGTTTGGGTTAAAGGTCCTTGAGGTGATTTGTGAAAAACTGCTCTCATCCCATGCAAGTTTTCCCAGAATTAATCTGGTAGTACTGCTGCTGAGTTGCAGGGGTGCTGAAGAGAGTTATGGGAAAACTGGAAAGAGAGTTTGGACATGCACCCCCTTTATCAAACACCAGAGTGTAAGGAGTCCTTCAAAAGGAATAAATAAAAGTCTGTGAGTTTCTCTCATGTCCTTCCATGTCAGATGAAAATAATTTTCGATTATTATTTATGTATGGGCTCAAATCTGGGTTGATCATCTTCTTTTTATTGAAACAATAAGTATGCTGGAGTTTCTTAAAAGTCCTGTTAGCTCTGAAAACATACAGAGTTGTGATTAACACAGTCTGTTTTATTGTGTTGGGTTTTTTTAATATATAAATTCAACACTAATTTTCTTCTGCATTCAAGGAGCTTTGGGTTTTTTTAATATATAAATTCAACACTAATTTTCTTCTGCATTCAAGGAGCTTTTGCTCTCCATCTTGAATTTCTCACCTGCTCTTAAATGGTTCTACTCCACTAAGAATAAAGCTCAGGCTCTATATAGCGTGGGTGTGTGGGCATGTGCATACAAACACACGAAAGTGGGACTTTCCTGTAGGTGATTGCTTATCTGGGTATATTCTGTGAACATCTATAAAATAATGGACTGAGCTGGACTTTCCCAGGAGCTGGAGTCAGGGAGAATTGGGTATCCTGCTTGTATTGCTGCCAAGGCTGTGCTGTAGCCATGCTCAGATTTTTTTACCTACTTTTTTGTGATGTGGAATGAAGTTTTTCAGGGTTTTTTACAGCCCCTTGGAGTCCACAAGAGCTGTGAATGTTGCTGCTGCTGCTGCTGTTGTGTGTCTGGGCTCTGCCTGCTGTCCTTGGCTTTCCTGGTGGAATTTTACTCTGATCAGCACCCCTGAGTCAGCCCTTAGGGGAAACAGGATTTGCAGCCTGCAGGGGTTTAAATCCATTCTGTGGGAGCTGGAAACCCTGAGCATTCTTGGATATTCCTTTCTGTTCAGGCAGTTCCCTTTCACCTCCCTGCCTGTCTCCTGGAGTGATGATTAAGCAGAAGAAATCAGGAGCCACAAATCCACAACAAAAGGAAATCAACATTTTCAAAGTGGAGAAGAGACTGTAGACTGAGGTCCAGGAGTGAATATTGGATGATGTGTCAAGAGCTCTGAGCATAAAGACTGAGCACTGCCTGTGCCATCCTGAGTCATCTACTGCTCATTATTCATTTTCCTGAACATTAAATCTCCTTGTCCAGTTGTGTTATCCCAGTGCAAGTGCACACAGAGCACAAATAACCACGTTGTAACCATCAAATCTCTATTTGGTGCATTCCTTCTTAAGAATAAAGTCAGGAAGGAAGGGGAAATTATAAGAAGAGAAAGCACTCTCAGTATGCCATTCGCCTAGGAAAATGAAATTTTACACTATTGTTTTTCAGCTAGGAAAAACATAGTGGTAATAGCTATATATTTTTTTTTATTAGTTCCTGTTGCCCTAGAAAGATCATGTAAGTGTTCTTTTCTTCTTGGATGTTCATTGCTTGTTTCTACCGTGGTGTTCTCCATTATGATTCTTCCAGTTTGGTTTTTTTTTTTTTTTTTTTTTTGGTTTTTGGGGTTTTTTTGTGATAGTCATAAAGAAAATCTGAACTGAAACAGTCAGAGCTGCTTCCTTCAGGTGCCTCCAGTGAGGCTCTTACCTCACCCACTAAATAAGATGCTTTTCCTTTAAAGCACTGGCTAAAAGAGCTTCATTGTGTCATTAAAAGAGAGTGGGAGGGGGAGAGAGAGGGAAAGAAAAAAAGAAAAGAGAAAAGAGAAAAGAGAAAAGAAAAGAAAAGAAAAGAAAAGAAAAGAAAAGAAAAGAAAAGAAAAGAAAAGAAAAGAAAAGAAAAGAAAAGAAAAGAAAAGAAAAGAAAAGAAAAGAGAAAAGAAAAGAAAAGGAAGGAAGGAAGGAAGGAAGGAAGGAAGGAAGGAAGGAAGGAAGGAAGGAAGGAAGGAAGGAAGGAAGGAAGGAAGGAAGGAAGGAAGGAAGACCATAGGGTATAAATTAAATTGATAATGACAACTGGAGATGGGAATGAGAGATTCCCAGAAGGCAGATCTGCTTACTGCTGTTGTTTCTGATATGTGACTGATACAGGAGGAGATCCTGGACGAGAGAAATTCGGTTTAATTTCCCTCCTCCTGTTCATCCCCTCCTGTGTGGGAGATGTGCTGTGACAGCTCAGAGGGTTGTAGGTCCCCAGTGCCTCGCAGGGTGGACTGTGTTTGTGCTCTCCACATCTGAGCTGGAGGGATACAGCCACCAGGGAAAATGAAGAGTCAGAATGAGTAAAACAAGGGTTTGAATGAATGAAATAAGGGTTTCATATGAGCAGTACCCTGGAAGTGGGACTCAACATCCAAGTAAGCATCAACTCATCTGGGGAGTCAGGATTTTTCTACAGAGGCTCAAAATCAGCAGCAATTCTGCAGAGAGAGCTTCAGCACTGGCTAAAGGAGGGGACAAATAAATGCAAGGGCTTTTAGGGATATAAATCGGATGCCACCACCTAAAACCCCGCTCAGACTGTTTCATTTGTTTGGCCTCGTCACTCCAAAAAGAAACAGTGGAAAAGTGCACCTAGAAAACAGCAATGCGACATTCAGTGGTCTGTGTGGATACAGTGTCATCTGGAGCATCTGCAGGAACTGTTACTTGTTGACTTCCCTTCTCTGTAAGAAGAAGCAGCTTCTCAAAAGTTTTTTTACCTTTTTCAGAAGTACCTTTTCAGAAATCTCTTTGCCTTTTTCAAAGGCTGGTGTCAGCAACACTTTTAGGACCATTTGATTTTCGTGCACTAAATGACCATGGCAAAGGCCCAGAAAGAAATTGGGTAAAAGTCAGCAACAACATCATGAAGAGTCCATCAGGAAGTTGTCTGTATTTGTCCTTTGGGGATCTTTCTGGATTTCCTGTTTTATTTTAAGTCTCTTATTTCTAAGAAATAGTTCAAAATAAAAATGGAAAAAAACCCAAGAACTTCTTGCTTGGGGTTGGATGTGCCTTTGATGAGTGGAGGAAGGTTTGTACAGGAAAACTGCAGTTTTCTCTCAGAATTCCTTGGGATGCAGAGAGTGCTTTGCCAGTAATTGAACTTCCCTCTTCACCCCAGTATTTGGCACATGTAGTTCCCAACGCCCTGTAGAGCGATGTTGAATTTAGACATTCCATCTCTGCTTCAGTAATTTGTGATTTTCACTTATGACCTGTGAGAACTGGCACCCTAGGAAAACACCAGGAATGGTTTCAGCTGCAATGTTCTCATACCTTTGCTGTCTTCTGAATTCATACCCTGTGAGAAAAAAAAACTATTAATAAATACCTTTAAATACTTACTCTGTAGATGTGTTTGTTATTTATTTCTCCTCTTCTCAGTGGGTTGCTCCAGTCATCACAGAAGTGATTTGCCATGTAAATTATCTGTTCTGTCAGTCTTTTCTTGAACCTGTGAAATGTCTAGGCTGTTTCAAGTCCAGCACAGAGTGTTCATCTCTCTTTTATTTTGGTCTGTACCAGGAAATGCCTACAGAGAATGCCTGGGCAATGGGACATGGGCTTCCAAGATAAACTACTCTCAGTGTGAGCCTATTCTGGATGACAAGGTCTGTATTTTTCCCTTCATTCATCTCAATGACATTTCTCAGCATAAATGAATGCAAAACTAAACTTAAGGTTAACGTGCCAATTTGGGACTTCTGAGAGTGTTTCCATTTCTGTCTCTGCAACAAACCCTCCTTGTGAATTGAGGCAAATCATTTATCCTCTCTCCATATCCCCTACTCACACAGGTTTTGAAAAAGGATGCTTTATCTCCCTATGTCCCTGATGATGTGTGTTTATGCAGATTTTTCCTAGCTTTGTTCAGAGCCTACAGCTGCTACAGTAAATGTTAATAATAATAACAATAAGACCTAAAGCCTCTTTGGCACTAAAAAATAACTTCAACCAGCTGATTCCACCCTATATCTGCCCATTCTGAGGTCTCATCAACAACTGACCTTTACAGATCTCAGTGTCATTTCTCCTTAAGCAAATATGTAAAGGAGTAGCAACAAAAAAAAGCATAAAAAGTAGACTCAGGACCCAGCTGTCTTTAAGAGATAAAACCAGTCATGCATCACATAGGAGTTAGCAGGTTTTAATTAGCATATGGGGTTAAGTTCCTTGAGAAGGGCTATGAGGAATTAGCAAAGCCCTTTTCAGATGTCTCAGAGACATCTTAGAAGATACTCACCCTCACACAGTTTAAGCCTTCAAGCCCTTCACACTCTTCCTCCTGTGTTGAGTGCTGTGGTGGGACACAATCCCTCGAAGGCTTTGTGCTGTCTCTGCCAGGAGAGGCTTTTCCCTCTAGGAGCCAGGGTGGAGCCCAGCAGCTCAGACTGGTTTGTTCTGGGCTTCGTTCAGCTCATTCTGTCCTTCTAGTTGTGCCATGCCAGGGATGGAGAGGAGGAGTGTGTGATCCCACATTTTGTACTCGGGGAGCCCTCTAGAGTGGTGCTGCACCCCAAAAGCCAGAATGTGCTTTGGCTGTGGTTCAACATCCATCCTGTAAGATCCACATGCTTGGTCAGTGTGTGTTTTCACCAGTGAATCAGAAAACAAACAATAACACACCAGCAGCTGAGGAGGACCTATTCGTACCCCTTGACTAATTTAATCCCTTCTCCTTTTCCTAGAGGCTTCTAGGGATTAAGAGAAGTTGTGCCAGTACCTGGCTGCCACCCAGAGGGATATTCAAGGTGTTCCAGCACGGTGGAGAGGCTCCCATGGCAATTTAGACCAACCTAAACTGTGACCACCCCAGTGCAGCCCCTCCTTACAATTCACACCCATTTAAAATGGAAAGCTATCTTGCTGCTGGGTCTTTTTTTGGGTGAATCGGGTCCCTAAACCATCTCAGTGCATTATTGCAGGAGTGCTGGGGCCAGCACAAGCTGGGGGAGCTGGGAGGGACAGACTGACCATGTCTTACAAGCGGGTAGGAGAGGGGATGTGGAGCAGCCAGTGCTGATCTGGAGAATGAGGAGCAGAGCTGGGCAAAGACTGGATATCTGTGATGTGGTTTAGGTGGTACAGGAAACCTGAGCTGGGAGCAGTGAGCTGCACCCATTCAGAAAAACGCTGCTGCATTTTAGTAACATTTGTTATGTGTTTGCCTGGCTCCCAGCAGTGGCTGTCTGTGCATGAGCAAATACAGAGGGTTTTATTTGACGAGGTTGGAGAAGTGCTGTGACTAGAGGATGGGATTATTCCCTATACTCTGTTTTTGCTTTTGAAAACTTTGCAGCTATGGTGATAACTTAAAACTCCTTAAATGGCATGTTTCTTAAACAGATGAAAGTGCAGATGTTCCCCCACCCTTGCTTACAGAGGCTTAAAAACTCATTTGTTAGATCTTTAAAGATTTGTGACAAGCTTTGCAAATATTAATATTTTTGAATATTTTTGAAATCTCTCATAATGCTCAGTGTTACAGATGAATACTTTGTGATCTCAAAAAAAAAAAAATAGAAAAAAGGAACAATCTCCACAGATTTGCTCCATTGTGATTAAAGGTGAGATTCAGGCACACAAGTGGGTCTGTTGTTATTTATTGAGTTTAGCAGATGCTAAACATCAGCCAGGGAGTAATGCTCTGTGATTTGTGTTTATTTTTAATCAAAAAAACCCAACACTGTTTTTAAGCTTGACCACTCACAGGCAGAGTGCTAAAGAATCACATGGTTTCAATTCAGTGATTGGTGACAGGGGATAGGAACATTACTTTTCAACATCAATGCCATGCTTTATGACATAGTTTTGGTAATGTAGCAATAGAAATTTTAGTTTTTTTCATCTGTGGGTCAATCTTAGGGGCATCAGCTCATTAGCACACATTCAATAGGTTATATCAATGCATCATTTCTCTGCTTGTAGTTGAGACCTGTGGCAGTAGCTGATAAAACTGCTCTGGGACTGATTTGCTGCTAGATACCCACTCTGACTGAGATCTACTTCCTTAAATGTAGTTGTAGTGTAGTTCCTTAAATGTGGTGTAGTTTAAAATGTCCCAGTGTCTCCATGCATCTCCAAGGCAGGTGACTGTCCTTTGGGATACCTGTGTCCTTCATGTCCAGAGGAGGGAACAAAGCTGGTGAAGGGGCTGGAGCACCAGGAGAGGCTGAGGGAGCTGGGAAGGGGCTCAGCCTGGAGAAAAGGGGGATCAGGGGGACACTGTGGCTCTGCACAACTCCCTGACAGGAGGGGACAGCCAGGGGGGTTCGGGATCTGCTTCCAGGAAACAGGGACAGGAAGAGAGGGAATGGCCTCAGTTAACACCAAGGGAGGTTTAGATTGGGCATTAGGGAAAATTTCTTCATTGAAAAGGTTTTCAGACATTGGAACAGACTGCCCAGGACAGTGGTGGAGTCAGCATCCCTGAAAGTGTTCAAAGAACTTGTGGATGTGGCACCTGGGGACAGGGTTCTGTGGTGAACAGGGTGATGCTGAGGGAATGGTTGGAGTCAATGATCTTAGAGGTCTTTTCCCACCTTAAAAATTCTGATTCAGCAGCAGCCATGGAGGTCAGTGACCACAAGGTGCCTGCGTGTGCACAACTACTTCTAACCCTTGCCTTGGGTGAGTACCCAAGTGGTGATGTCCTCATGTCACCCTGACTCTCAGCCTCTCAGGCACAGGAAGAAGGTACAGGAATTATTTTGATCCAGCTGGCTGTTTGGTGGCACGATGTGTGACAAATGGAAAGATTCCCCTCAGCCTACAAGCTCCTGTGTTGAAAGGGCCTTCACTGCATCCGACACAAATCTCTGCTTTTCTTAGAGGAAAAGTGAGCGTCTCAGGCAGCAATAGATACACGTTAGCCTCCAAAAAGAGCTATAAATCAGGAACTTGGGTGTTGTGGTCTTGGCAGCTGTACGTGAATTTGCTTCTGCTGATGTTTGGAGGTGGCTTCAAGCTGAGTAGCTGAGTTAGCACCACGCTGGGCTCAGACTAAAGTATCCTGCATAGGAGCGCAGTCACATCAGCCACAGCAGCTCCCAGCTGGCTCAGGACGGGAAAGCAGTGAGCTCACAGTCATCTGGGATGATAGAGATACTTTCCAGTTGCTTCTGAAAGTCTTTGGAGAGGTTTCCTTAAGCTGTGCTGGTGCTGAGATCATCCTGGCACCAGGAGGAAATTGGAAGTGACCGACTGGCAGTGGCTGTGCAGCCTCCCGTGGACACACGAGCTGCAAACACTGGCTGGACCTGTCAGTAACTTCTGTTAGAGGAAGCAGGATCCTTGTCAGATGGTCTAAGAGTGCTCTTACTGGGTAGTTACTGATTCAAATCACTCGCTGAATTGTTTAGGACAGGTTAGGCAGTCACTTTCTAGCTGAAGCAAGGGGAGAAATCCCCTACACAAGGACTCTGTTAGCCTGAAGCCTGCCTGTGGGGAACCCGCCATGCCTTGGATGTGCAAAGGAGTGCAGGTGAAGACATTGTGCTGCCATTCCTCAGTTTACCTGGTAGAAGTTCATGGGAGACACCTCTGCCCTGCCTGGTGTAACATGATTGTCATGTCTAATATCCTGGAATGGGATTGCAGTGGTGTGACCTGCTGCGGCCAGGAGCTAAAACCATCTCTGGATTCCCCATCCCTGAATTCCCTATCTCTGGATTCTTCATCCCCGGAACTGTTCCAGGTTAGGCTGGACCAGGTCAGGAGCTCTGGCATTCCCGACTATGGCAGGAATCATCATTAAGGTCCTTTCTGACCCAAACCATTCCAGGATTCTGTGATCTCCTTCTCTGGCTCATTCCTAATCCAGCAGTTTAAATCTTTGTTTTAGGGAAGTGAAACATCTTCCTGAAAGCAGAAGGGTATTGGGTAACAGGAGAAGGTTGTTGACATTTTGAATGTATCGGTGTCCAAGAGGGCGAGCCAGAAAAGAGCTGTGCAAGTATTTTACATGAGCTGAGCTTTGGGGAACAAACACATGATTTTCTGGGTATGTGCTTTTCAGCCCTGAAGGTGTTGTCTCCCATTCCAGCAGAGATGCAGATTGCATGTAGGCTGGTGGAAAGTGTTCTTGCCACCCTGTCAGCTCAGTTTTCTGTAAGCACCAAGGCAGTTCTTGTTTCTATGATGTTTGAATTTGCCTTCAGGAAACCTTGTTAGCATCGGAAGCAGAAAATATGAAAGTCATGCCTGTTTTTCCTTCAGCATCAGTGCATCAAACAGGAGCTTAATAATTTTATTTTTCCAATTAATCTGCTCATGTTTTGAGCCACACCTTCTTAAACTGAAGTTAAAATGGTGGTCAGGCACCAAAGGAGGGTCAGACTCAAAAAGCAGGAAGCTCATGCTGGAAAAACACAAGGTTTGCCATCTTCCAGGAGATTTCTAGCACTAAATGAACAATTCTGAAAAAAAGGTTTTTGTCAGAGGGTTTGGGTTTTGATAGTGCTGCGAGAAGCAGTGAGCTGGATTCAATGATCCTTTTGGATCCCTTGAGATGTTCTGTGATCCTCTGGCTCTGTGAATTAAGCAGGAGAATCAATGAGCCTTGCAGTTTGCCAGGGCACTGTTGAATAAAACAGCACTGCACAGGTAGGCACATCAGGTCAAGCAAATTTTCTTTCCCTTCAGGTGTCCCCTCAACTGAAGGACAGATGAAACACAGTGTGGAATTTGCATTCCGGAGCTTCGTTTTGTTGCTTTTTTCCTTTTCACCTCCAGGCAATTCAGAAAATGGGCCTGTGGATGGGGAAGTTTATTTTAGGGGATTTTATAATAGACTTAAAAATATTCTGCGTGGTTGAGTTCTGTCCAGAAACAGCACATTACTCTGTGAGTTGAAGATACAGGCAGGTTTCATCACAAAAATGATTCCAAGAATGCTCCCTGGCTCTCTGGCAAAGTGCTGGAAGATGCTTATCTTCACAGAACAATGGACCAGATTAACTACAGCTGCTGGTTGTAGTTTCAGCCAAACATTCATTCACTGACAAATTCCTTTCACTGGAGTAAAATGTTAAGGGAAGTTGTTAGGAGAAAAAAATGAAAAAAAGAAATTCAAACGAAATTTTAAAAGAATGGTGCCATTTGTAAGGTTTTATTTTCATACTTTTATCACAAGGGAGGAAATGTAAGTGGTTGGTTTTTAAGAGCCTTGTTCTTCTGAACGAGGGCAACATCCCAACGTGGGGAAAGACCTGCTTAACTTGAAAATAAATAAATGACAAAACTAATATATAGATATATATTTCGGGGACATTGAGTCTTCCAATAGCAAATCTCTTTTTAGCCAGCTTCAGTATTTATCTGAATAGTGTCTTTCTACTTCTTCCTAACCAGTCAAAGAGAGGAGATGCTTCTCATTTCTCCAAAGACAACAGCAGCCACCAATAAAGATGTTTCTGCAAGGTCAAATTTTGGTCACTAAATCTCTAAATTCACTGACTTAGATGGGAGCACTTCTGTACTTATTTTTTTTTTATTTACAGGATCAAGAACCTACCAGCAATCTCCCCCACATCCTAAGAAATAGCCATTAATACAGGAAATTTCAGCACAGATTTGGGTTGCTGCTAGAAACAGCAGGATCCCTGGTTTGTCAGGCTCTCCCAGAACTGAAGGGACACCACCAGGTTCCAGCTCTTTTAGTCTGCATTGATTCTGCCCTGGGTTTGAAGGATAAAGGTCATAGCCTGCAAGGAATGTCCCTCAGAGGAAAATCTGCCTGTATGGGAAGGGCTTGTTTATTCTAACTGACATTTTTGTGTGAAAACCAAGTTATTTGAGTAGGAAAATGGCATAACCTGGCTCATTAAGACCGTGCTGTTTCCTAAGAAAAGAATGTGTTATAACTTTGGAAACTCTGAGAAGATGTGTCTTTGGTAGATTTGTCGCCTAAAATGACAAAGGTTTAAAACAAGAACACCTAGAGCACCTGAGGAAACGGGAAAAAAAAATAAGAAAAGTAGGGACAAAATAACTTTTTTTTTTTTTTTTGCAGATATTTGTAAGAAACTGTGGACAAATCCCAAACTGAAATGACACCAAGCCCGTACTTGTGTCCCTGGGCACTACTTTAGCCTTACCCAGAGGCATCAGCCCTGGGACTATTATGTCATTGTAAAGTTGAGAAAAGTAATTACTGTTTTCTGAAGTGATAAACTGTTCCTGAATGCCAGTGCTTGGAGACTGATGCTGATTTAATCCTGTTATCTCTTTGCCTCCAGAGGAAGTATGCGCTCCATTACAAGATTGCTCTCATCATAAACTACCTGGGGCACTGTATTTCAGTAGGGGCCCTTATAGTTGCCTTTATGCTTTTCTTGTGCTTGAGGTGAGTAATGTGTTTGCATGTTTCTAACTCGGTTGGGTGATGCTTTCTGGGTTGCTCCAGCCCTTTTCATGACTCTCTCCAGGTCGTGGATGGTCCTCAAAGTGGTCATGGCTTTTATGTTCTTGAGCACATCCGTGGTTTTGCTGACTAATGTGCTGGATGAGTTCCTCCTAAGCATAGGAGCTAAAACCTGCTTGGATTCAGAGAAAGAATAAACATGATTTATTGGTGCAGCAAAAAAAAAAATTCAGTGAGCACTGTGTTCTTTAAGGGAGACCAGGATCTGAGTGTGTCAAGTTGCAAGTTTCGGGGCAAGTTTTGTTTTCTCACAAGGTAGAACATGGTAATGTCTTGCATTCCCTGACAGCTAAAACCAAGATCTAAACCAAAGGAGACAGAACAAAATCTTTCCATTTTGCTTTGGGTTAATTTTGTTTTTTCTTTCATTAAAGGGCTTAGAAGTTCTCTTAAATAAAAAGAGGAGCATCATTAGTGGAGCTTAATCCCCAGCAGTGCTCATAAAATGATGAATGCAAATCAAGGAGGCTGCATAGAAACCTTTCTCTGATCTGGTCCAGGGTGCAGAAGGGAGTTTGGCAAATGGAGATGTCAGTGAAAGCACAGTTAGGGCTACAAGGAAGAGAAGGGACAGGAGGAAAGGCAAATTAGTGGAAAGCAAGTAGATGTGGGTCAATCATTATATGTATGTCCACAGCCTGAATCACAGGAATATATTTTCATAGGAGTGGCCTGGTGGGTTATTTCTGTGTTATTTCTTAGATTCCCTGACTGGCATTTCTGTATAATTTGTGCTGTGTAGTCCAGGAGAGTTCAACCTGAACTTAAAACCCGCTCCACTGATGGCTGTGCAATGATAATCCTTAAGAAAAGCCTTGTCCTAATAGCAGAGGATAAACTGTGGGTGGAGGACATCCTCCCCCTGCCCAGGATTACAGTAGGATGATTGACAGTGACCTCAGTGCAAGAATTACTGTTTTGCTGGAGCAGAGCATCCCTAAAGTCTCAGCTAAGTCTTCTCAGCATTCCTAACAAGGCCTTTTCTAATAACAATAGGAATCTTCTCACACTCCAGCATCTATAAACAGAATAATCTATGCTAATGGAAACAAAAAAACAAAAACAACAAGAAAAAAAAAACTTTAAAAAGAAAATATTAAATGAGAACTTTTATGATGCATCCATTTAAGCTTCTATTTCAAACCCTCTGTAGTGCATGTAAAGCTAATTCCCACAGTGCTTAGAGACCTGAATTAATTTGCATTGAATAAAGAATGAAAATTATTCATTACAGTAACAATATTCCCTGGTTTTATGCTCAGTCTTTTATAAATGCTTGAGTAAATAACACAAAAACAATTAGGTAGGATAGTATAAATGTATCCAGCTTCAAACACAGAGGTGGCCCAGCTGAATTCTTCTAAATTGTTCTTCTCTTATTTAAACTTCAGGGTTTAAATTTTGCAGTCAGCTTCAGCATTAAAAACAACATCTGAGTAGTGGCAATTAAGTATTTCCCCGTACATGCTGTGAATTAAGATAGTCCATCTTTTCAAATTCACATTGTGTCATGCAAAACGTGCCCATTGTGCAGCCAGAGTCAACCAGTATGGGATTCCTCGGGGTCTGTTGATATACATCTGTTTTCCAAAGTTCTAGAGATGTTCCACTGAAAGCAACCCAAATTCAGGTTTTATTACAGGTTGTCCCTACCCAAATTTTGGGTTAGGGACATCTTCATCACATTTACCTTTATAATGTGCCCTGACAACAAATCAGTTTTGATAATCAATTTCTGTTATTTGGTGCTTTTTTTTTTTTTTAAATCCTGTTTTATTTTGGATGGAAGAAGGTGTGATGGAATTAGGTGAAAGGAGATTATTTAGGTAATTCCTGGCCAAAAAAATAGAATTTGATAGCTCCTCATCTTGACCTAAAGTAGAAATCTGCCAGTTCCTTATTGCTGCCCCACTCCATCCATCTACTTCCCTCCATGCTGAGGGTAAAAATACAGAAGACCTCCAGGAAGATTCAAGTTTTACATCTGCTCCCAATTTTTGTACTTCTCCCTCATGACCTGCTCACTTTTCCTTTTCTCTGTCAGTGCAGGTGGATCCCAAAAGGCAGCCCTGTCTCAGGGAGGGCTGGAGCACAGCTGCTCTGTTGGAACATAACTGCTGGCAAGGCTTTGGGATCTCTCACTCTGGGGGTTTTAGGAGCAGGTGAAATATTTGGCTGGCATGGCAAAAGGTGTTGCTGTGGTGTTCAGCTGGTCAGGAGGGTGTTCTGCTTTTGGAAATGAGCTTCACCATCACTGGTGCTGCCCCAGCCCAGAGGGGCTTAGTCCTCCAACTTAATTCTCAGTTGTGCTGAAGTGGGAAGGAACTGGATCTTGATGCTATTTTTCCAAATTTATCCTGTCACCTTTTACCCAGCTTCATTCTTCCTCAATTTCTTAAGCAACTTCATCTACCCTCCATTTAGCAGAAAAGTCCTACTCCCCTAAACACGGAGGAATCACACACCTGTTTTAAGGGACAGGAATCTCAGATGTACCAGCAGTTGATGAAATCATCTGCAATTGTGTCCATGAGACCTCAGCACAACTGGGAGGGGATGAGAGCTCAGCCAGGGCCCCCCTTTTCCTGTGAAAACCCATTTTAGCTTTGTTTTCTCCACTTCTGTTGCATCTGAACCTGTGCAATGCCAAAAAGCCAGTAAACATTTCATTTGACACCTAAATAATAAAAAGTGCAGGAGATGGCTTCATTGTGGCTGTCATACTGGCTGAATGCCAGTTAGTCACTGAGGCAGCTGCTAAAGGTCCAAGTCAACATCAACTTCTCAAGATCAAATGTAGGTGGTGTTAAAATTGTGAGAGCCGTGCTGTCTGTACCATGCAAAACCAAGCAAACTCACAAACAGAAGGAATACACCAAGAAAAAAAGAATTTGTGTGCAAAGTGTGCTGTAGAGGTGGATTGATCTCCAGTTCAGCCCCTGGAGAGATGTGCTCAGGGCACTTCACTTGGCATTGTTGAATGGATCTGCACTGCTGGGATTCTCAGTCTATTTTCATTAATAGTCAAGGTTTGCTTCCTCCCTCAGGTGCACACAGGCAGCTCCCACTCACTCAGCCTCATTGTCCCTCTGAATCATAATCTAGCACTGCTGAAGCAGAAATTTTCCATATGAGAAATCCTGCTATCAGTAATGCCAATCAATCTGAAGAAAAAGAAAATGATAAAAAGAAAAAATCCAAAGGATTAAAATACTTATTTTGAATCACATTTTTCTTTTGCTGTTGCTGATAATGCGGAAACCCAAATTGCTTTGTCCTGGATTTTCCCTTCTCACTGTGCTGTTAGAGCATCCTCTGAGAATAAGAGTCCTTTGTAAAACTCCTGACTTGTTATTAAACAATGTGCTGGCAGTAGCCAGCAGTGACCTGAGTGGATTCCATCAGAAGTTTTGTTTGTGCAGTGCTTATCAGAGAAGTAGGGGAAGAAAGGTATTTGTTCTGGGAAGCATCCACGTCCCTACTGAGCTTTGAATCCAATAAGGGATGGTGCTGACAGGAAGATAGGCTGAAGATTAAAAATTACATGTCCTTGCTGGATAAAGGCAGCTCTAAAAACAACCAAACCCACAAACATTGTCATAACATCTTTTGTCACTACTGTGGTGGCAGTGAAAGCAAATTGAGCTTTTGAGGGAAATTCTGCTTTCCCATTGCCCTTAAATTTAGATCTTTCTAATTTCCCAGTAAAGCATCTGATACATTTTTTTTTCATTGTCCTGAAGCAGTGTCCCTCTTCTTCTTTATGATTACATACAGATTACCTAAACCCCACGTATTTTTTCTCTCCAAAAGGCTGGAACTTTTTTCCCTAAAACAATACAGTCACTTCTCTTTTACCTTCCCCCACCAACCATCTCCAATCTACTTTCCTTTATCCTCTCCTGTTCCACGCTCCTTTGAACTACCCTGTTGCTCTTCAGTCTGGTGCAGGATTGGCAGGATTGCTGCTGCAGGCTTCTGTTTGTAAGAATGGAATAGTTTGATTAAATGATTTGTAGAAAGCTGTCAGGAGAAATGCAGAGCATCAATATGGAGCAGGTTTCATAGAGCAAAGTGATGTGACACCTCTCAGAACCTGCAGACTGAGGATATCTCAGTGGGGAGATCTGCACCATTAGTTCTGGTTTGCATTTAAAAGGATGAGATTTTTGATGTAATAAGAGAAGAGCAGGTTCCACATCTAAGGCACAATCCTTTCTTGTTGTGGAGCAAGAGGAAAGAGCAACTCCCAGGTCAGGACATCACCTAACAGAGTTCATGTCAGTGTTCCATGTCCCCCCCTCATCTCCTGCCTTCCCACCCAGCCTAGTTCAGTCTGTTCCATCTGCCACTTCAATAGCAGAGCTTTCATTAGTGATTCAGGCAATTTTAAACTTCACCATAAATCCCGGGGTGGGATGGGTGCCATGGCTGTGGGTTTGAGCACAGCTCTGTCCCACCCTGTAACAGTCCACAGAGGAAGGCAGGAATGAAAAGTATGGAGCTCTGTAAATAAGAACAAACCCAAAGAGGGAGCATCTTTAAATACAAAACATCTGAAATGCATGTACTGCCTGAATCTCTGTGAAAAGTCTCATCCAATGAACTCAGATGAAGGCCAGGAACACTTCACCTATTGATTAACCCCAGGCCATTGCCTTTGCTTCCCACTACTTTCACTTGCCCCCTCCTCATCTCACATCTGTAGCACTTGTTATTTACATTCTTTGTGTAGAGCCTACCCCACACAAAGGAAAACTCCAGAGAGCAGGGCCCTCATGAGCTCCTGGAATAATACCAGTAATTGAAAGTGTGCCCAGAGAGCTCTGTTCTTAATGTGAAAGGTTTCACAGGCTGCATATGAAACTGTGGTATTGGAACCTAGCACAATGAAAGCTACTGAGGAGTGTTGTTGCTGCCTATAAATACATCACCAGTGGATAAACACTGGACACTGAAGAGCTGCTTATGATCAAGGACAGTGTCAATGCAAGAAAAAATGGGTATAGGTGCTCTACAGACAGATTTGTGAGTGGATATGAAAGGATGATTTCCACCCACAGAGCACATAGGTCCCAGAGCAGTGTGGTAGAGGAAAAACTTTTAAGTTGGAGTCAGACTAGAGTATCAGGAATTTATGAAATGTTTTTGCTCAGTTCCTTTCTTGACCTGAGGTTTGGAGGCTGCTTTCTATCCTGTGCTAGAAATATGTTACTGCTGGTATATTTCTGTTGCTGCCAAGATACTGGCTGTCGGTTTTTGGAGATGGACATGAACTTCTTTGAATTCTGATTATAGAACTGCTCTTACAACATCTAGATCTCTGTTGACTGACAAGCTAAAACTTGTCTGCGTTCTACTTCTGATGATGATGATGGAATGGTTTTGGGAACAGTGGAGAAAACATTGCAAGTTTTCCAAGATTTCAGAGAGAGGAGAAAAGTGAAGTTGGGTCTTTGCAATTTATATATGAATCATACTTAGGAGTGCAATTTGATTAAAAAAACACAAAAACACACATCCTGAGTCATCTCTGGGAAGGAAAATCAGATAATATGTTTACAAGATGATGTTTCAAGTTATGAACTGCAGATGCACCTGCAGCTGTTCAAGTGCTAAATGGTACAATTTCAGTTTTCACCCATGGAATTGCAAATGTAGGTCCCTCACTAACTCCACTGTAGTTTTTCAGCACTCAGGAACCTTCTCTTCTGCCAATCTAAAATATTATTTAGGTGCTGGAGGGTGTCCAGAGAAGGGAACGGAGCTGGGGAAGGGGCTGGAGCACCAGGAGAGGCTGATGGAGCTGGGAAAGGGGCTCAGCCTGGAGAAAAGGAGGATCAGGGGGGACCCTGTGGCTCTGCACAACTCCCTGACAGGAAGGGACGGCCAGAGGGATTCGGGATCTGCTCCCAGGAAACAGGGACAGGACCAGAGGAAATGGCATCAAGTTGTGCCAAGAGAAGTTTAGGTTGGATATTAAGGAAAATTTCTTCACTGAAAGAGTGGTCAGGCATTGGAATGGGCTGCCCAGGGCAGTGGTGGAGCCACCATCCCTGTAAATGCTCAAAAAACATGTGGATGTGGCACTTGGGGACAGGGTTTAGGGATGTTTTAGGTTTTAGGGTCAATGTTCAGACTTGATGATGCTGTAGGTCTTTTCCAACCTGAACAGTTCCATGGTTCTGTGAATCCTGCTGCTTCACATTGCTCTGTCAACTAAAACATGAGAGAGGGGAGAGGTGGGTGTTCCTGTCACCCCTGTAACCATGGGCCATGGCCACCCCTGGCAGCCTCTGGGTTGCTTCTGCCTGTTATGGGAACTGCAGCTTCCCTGGGGATGTGCCCAGGCTGAGCCACTGGACACATTTCCTAATGCCCAGTGAGCACCATAAGAATGAGGAATTTAGATCAAGCAAAGGAATGATTATCTGGGAGGTTTCCAGTCTTTCCTGACTTCCTGGCCAAATGCTCCAAAATAATTAAATATTTCACACCATGTCTTGGCATGAATGAAGCCAAGGAGAGTGTGAACAGCAGCATCAGCAGCTCAGACTTTCCTCCTTGGTTTATCACCACAGTATCTGCAACTGTAGATAATGTGATAAACTTTGCTAATTGTGTAATTGTCTTAAAAGTAAAATAAATTTTTAAAAAAGCATAACCTATGAATTCCCTAGCTGCTCATTTAAATTAATTTAGTTTCAGATTTTTTTGATTTTTTTTTTTTGTATAATCCACAAGGGGATTATGAATGAGGACATGCTGTGCACTTGTATTTCCCCAAACAGTAGCTGTAAACTAGATCAACTACTCTGAGCTCTCACTGTCTGGTTTCTGAAGTCCTGTCTCTGATTTGTGCAATCCCACTGCAGTGGTCACTGTCCATGGAAAGCATTCACCTTTCCACAGTGTGGGCTGATAAGTACAGCCTGTGTCAGAAAACCTGAGCTGCAAGATGTTTTCTGCTCAAAAAGATACTTTGCAATCCTGTTTTCTCTTTGTTCAAAAATTACTGGCCTCTGACCACCATTTAGCAGAGCAAATTAGAGCAGAGTCCTAAATCTTTTTCTTCAGCCACAATTGATGCTGCACTAAATGAAGTCATCTGTATTATCATTCTTGTGAAAATTGGGAATTTTCTCCAGTGGATGACTTGATGGCACAGTCAAGGTTGGAGTTGTGTTTTTGGAGTATGCAGGGGCTGGGTTTCAATTATCCCTTATTTAAGCAGTGAGCACAGCCAGTCTGGGGCTGCCCTGCCTGTTGTGTGTTGTGTTGGCTGCATCCTTCCCACCTCTGGAACATCAGTGCTGAAAGCCTTTGTGTCTAAAGCAGGCAGTATGCCCCATGTCCTGCAATTAAAAACTGGCTTGAAGGCAGGAGAGTGAAGCATTGGAAAAGACAAATGCACAGACAGTTCCACAGTGCGTTTATTTTTAGGGTCTTTGCACATCCTAAATACTCACGGAAGATGCTGCTTCTCTTCACCCTGAGCATTTCACTCCTGTCCTCGTGATAAAGCTGTCACTTCCTTACAGGCTTCCATTCTTCCCTTGCTTTTCCTGTGGGAATATTTACATTCTCCCAGGCAACTGCCACCAAGAGGCTGATTTTCCCTGCCAGCCTCTCCAGCTGCTGTTCCCATCTGGAATCATTAGGAGTTCCAGAATTTGTGCACTGATTGAGCACACAGGGGAAACCATGGGGACCTCAGGGGAAGTTTCCATGTGGGTGAAAGCAAATAGGCCCTGACAGGCACAGAGCCTGGGAAATAACTTGCTGGGAGGTATTCTTCCCACTCTGTGCCATTTATGGGTTGTGCATGTGCTTTGTCTGCCCTAGAAAAGACTAAAGAGGGGAAATAGTTTTTTAAGTATTGCCCATGATGCTCCTTCTGGCATGTTCCAGTCATGGAATAGGAATGGCTCCAGTAAAGTGCACTCTTGTTTCTCCTATCAACTGTTTCCAGAGAGACTTTGGGGCAGTAGTCTTAATTGAACATCATTATTAATGGAATACTACATGAATTAATAGAAGGTTTCCAAGCTTCCTTAATAAACTTTTCATTTGCAATTATTACTGTGCAGATGATTCAACTAATTCAGCAAGCTTTCAACCACGCTGGCACATCATTATGATTGTTAATGTTAATTGTTTGTCTCATGCTTTGAATCAGAAAATAGTGGCTCTGTGCCTCCCAGAGGAAAAATACCACTGTATGGCTAGAGTGAGAAAAAACCCAATAAATCAGCAGAAAGCTACTTCAAGTTTTACCAGGGCTATTTATAGATATCCATTTCTGAATCAATGAGGCCACCTTTACAGAAAGAGTTGATGTGATTCTCTTTCTGCCTTTCCAGATCTCACAATTTTGCAAGTCAAAAGAATGGGGTTTCTATTTCTCTGCTTTCTCTGTCGAATCACACAATTAAGGTCATTTGGTGGAAATAATCAGCAGGACATCCTCTCTCTAACAACAATTAGAAGGTCTTTCTGCCCATCTCTGACCCAGGCTGCAGTTAGCTGCTGGAGAATTTTGCTTTTCTTTCCCTTTGCTGCTTTTTTCCCTTTGTGCAAGCACACGAGGCAGTTCAGGATGCTGGTGGTAGGAAACCAAGTCAGGGAACAACTTGGTCTGTTCTCAGATCAAATGAAGGGGTTGTTGTGTGCAATTTCTCACAATACACCTCACTCTTGATTTACTAATTAGGAAGGCCAAGGAGAAGCATGTTGGCTTTCACCTTCATTGCTTCTTTATGTCCAACCTGCTGCAGAGCTGAGGCAAATGCTCTGTGTGGTGAGAGGGAGGCTCGTTCCAGATCCCAGATAATCTCATCAGGTGTGGCCAGCACAGCCAGAGACAGGATCTGGGACTCTGGATTCACTGGAATAGATGTGTCTTCCTATAGATCCATGGAAATTCACTGAGGTTGGAGTAGACCACAAAGATCACTGACTCCAGCCATTACCCTGGCACTGCCAGGTCCTCCACTAAACCCTGTCCCCAAGTGCCACATCTAAATGTTTTTTGAACACTTCCAGGGATGGTGACTCCACCACTGTCCTGGGCAGGCTGTTCCAATGCCTGATCACGCTTTCAGCAAAGAAATTTTTCCTAATACCCAATCTGAACCTTCCCTGGTGCAATTTAAGGCCATTTCCTCTGGTCCTGTTACTTGTTCCTTGGGAGCAGAGCCTGACCCCCACCTGGCTGCCCCCTCCTGTCAGGGAGTTCTAGAGAGTGAGAAGGTCTCCACTGAGCCTCCTTTTCTGTGGACTGAACACCCCCAGCCCCTCAGCTGCTCCTCATCAAACCTGAGCTCCAGATTCTTCCACATGTTTGTTTCCCTTCTCTGCACAAGCTCTTGCTACTGTTGTCCCCAGATTCCTGCAAGTACAAAACAAGGCACTTCATAAGTCTCCCATGAGGGTGTGCTGTCCCTTGCTACACTCCTCTGTCCAAAACCTCACATCATCAGCCTTTGAAACAGATTTGACATCATGCAGACCAACCCATGACGAAAACCCGCCAAACTCTCTTGGTGACGCCATGCTGGGAGCCAGGTATTGATGATCTGCTGGCTCTTCCTTCCTTCATCATTCCTTCCAACTGGTAGGTTAGAGGAGAACTCTATTTGTGCTTCTTATCCCTTAACCAGTTGTCTGGGTCATGAAGACATGGAAACATGAGTACATGAGAATATGAAGACATGATCACATGAATACCTGAGGATGTGAAGACATGATAACGTGAGGATCTGAGGACTGCTCTGCTCAAGCCCACAGCAGGACTCCTGTGCATCAGGCTCTCATCAGAAACTCCTGCCTTTCAGGAGGACGTGTCTGGATGCCATTCAGCACTGGTTCTTAAGAAATCATGAGGAAACAATGAACCCTTTCATTTAAAAAGCCAAGATGCCTCCAGTGGAAATATCTTTTCTCTCCATGTCAGAAATTGTCTGTCCTTTTCTCAAGGAAATCCTTTCCTTCTGCCTGCTCCTTCATTCAGGGTGACACACGCCCCTTGCTTGTGCCTGTCTGACCTTGCTGTATTTCAGGGGGATATTTCCTGCCCAAAATCTGCTGTCAGGCACAGCCAGAAGTGAATTTGCTGCATGAACTGTGCAACTGCAGGATGCAGCAGCAAGCACTCCTCCCAGCTTGCTCCCACAGCCCATGGATGAGCAGTTTCTTGCTGTCCAGATCCAGGCTTTTTCTGTTCCTTCACCGTGCAGCTCCCAAAGGACAGGAGGGACATGTTATCATTTGTGAGGAAATGCCTCCTCATCCAGCCCTTGGGAGTGGGCAGGCAAGCAGAGAAGAGGGACCCACATAGACAAAGGTGTTGTACTGTGAATAACAGGTTATGAGCTCTTCAATCCATCATGTTAGTGGAGAAATCCATGGTCTGACCCTGGTGAGCATAAACCACAAGAGGAGTCCAGTGACTCCTGGGAGGAGTTGGGGTTACTAGCGAGGTCATTTAATGCATTTAAATGCAGTCTCTGAATCAGGAATATCTTTTGACTGCCAGGAGCAAGGAACAACTTGTAGTTCAACTCCCCTGTTTCCAGTGCTCTTTCCCAAATTAATTTTTACTGATCCCCACAGGGACTGAGTCCCAACCTAAATGACACATGAGTCTGAGTGAACATGGAAGTTCTTACAGCTTTATGTTCCAACCTCAATCTTTAAGTCTGTGGTGAGTGAATTGCTGCAACTTCTCTCTTCATTCCATCCATCCTCAGACCCTGCACCAGAGAAGAGCTAGAAGAGTCCAGCCAAAGCTGTGACCAGTGATTTTGGTCTAAAAAGGATTAGGAAGGAAATAATTCATTCCTCCTCAGTGGAAGCCCAAAGCCTCAGCCTGTGTTGTCTTGTGATGTGCCAGCCTTCAGGATCTCTGCGGTGGTGATTTGTGCTGCTGTTCTTGCACCATTCGGCACACATCGAGGCTTGTAAAACAAGTGGAAATGGCATAAGTGATGTTACCTGACAGGAAGATTAATAGGAAACCTTCTATCATCGGATCCTTTGGGCTGGGGAACACTGAATGGCTCTGTAAGTCACAATTCTTTCCAAGCAGTACTCTAATCTTGTCTGAAGCAGCAATTCAGCATCCAGTTCCCTCAGCTCCCATTTCTCCCCTCTCCCAAGTGCCTCTTTCCCTCTTGAGAGGCAGCTCTCTGCTCTCTGTGCTCTCATTTTCTTCATGTTGCCACAACCACCACCCCCAGACTGTGACATCCCCCTCCTGAGGTAAGAACAACCCCAAATTTCTTAGCTTCTGGATTTTGAGGGAATTCATTCCTGCCAACCCCTGTGCCAGCAGGAGAGCTCAGTTCGCTAACTTGTAACACAGGTTAATGTGTTTTAAATTCCACCTCCTGCCAGTTGCAGTGTGATAGGAATCTTCATTTTCTGTGCTGCCTATGAGGGCAATTATTGCTTCTCCTGGAGCACAGGCTTGGTTACTTTTCCACTCCACAGAGCAAAGCCAGTAATTAATCAAGTAGAAAGGAATTGTGGGCTCATTGTCATAGAAGACTGATCTGGGTGTTGAAGTTTTCAAAATAGGACAGGTCATTTTCATGAATAACAGGAGTATTTACATTTAAATTAAGGCTCATAAATTTCAGCTACCTTCTATGTACAAAGAGCCAGGAAAAGACCTGTGAAGGATAAATCACTCCTATGAGTATTCTGAGTTTTTTTCCCTCAGGCTTTGAGATGAATGAGTATGACAAGGTCAGCTTTGTCCTTTCAGCAAACATTAGCTGTGCTGCAGGTCTCCTGTTCAGCAGTTTTGTTGCCCAGTTTGGGAGAGGTCCTTCATTCAGTGCCCACCTCAGACTCCATCCTGGCTGCAGAGATGAATTCTTGTGCACAGGGTGAGCTCCTGAGCCCAGCAGAGCAGTCTCATGTGGATAAAACCTGGAATGAGGAGACCCTTTCCTCAGTACCACTCCAGATGCTTCACACCTACTAAATTACAATAATTCCACCCACCAGCAGTTCCTGAAAATGAGAGCAGCTTTCTCAGGTGGCTACCAAGAGATTGTTCCCTGTTCCATTGACTGCAGCCCTGCACTGCTGTGCCCTACAGCCTCCACACACTTCATTATCTTGCAGATTCTCCCTCCCCACTACAAACCTGACACAGTTATTTCTCAAGCTTTCTCTGGCCTTGGCTGTGAATTGTATTACTGCCACTGTGATTTCTGTGCTGGTGGTAGTTAGGAGACAGAACCATGGGCTCTGGGCTTGTTGTGAACAATAACAAACTTCCAGTGTCCAGTTGGGACTCTCATTAAAAGAAAATGAAAGGGAAAAACAATAAAAAAAAAGGAAAATGTTAGAACCATTCTATGCCTGGGGTCACATCACTGCCTGAGTTATTTAAGAAAGTCTGTGACACTGTGAGACATCTCTCAGATAATCTTTCATGGCTCTGTTAGCCCCAAAGACAGGAAGCTTTTTAGCAGGTGAAAGCACCTATTTACCATCCAAGCCATACACCCAGTGTCTCCAAAAAAGAATGAGGCACTGGTGTGAGGGTACTCGTACCCAAAATATGGCTTTTGCTAAAGGCAGTGGGACAGGAGAGCCAGCTGTCCTTGCTTCATGTCCAAAGCCAAAGCTTCAGTTTGGTCAATTCCAGCTGCTGGCCACACTTACACTTTACTGAATTTTACACCAGGAGCACACCTTCTCTCAACAAACAGGGCTTTTTGAAAACAAGGAGCGTTTTGATGATTATCTGTTAAGATTAGGGGTTTCCAACATAGACCAGGCCCTCTTTCTCTGGGTCCTGCACAGACACCACTAAAAGTCTGAAGGATGCAGACTGATGGGCAAAGAACAAAAGCCAGTAGGAGCCAAGAAGCAGTAAGGAGGGCAAAGATCATATAGGCGCTAGATAAAAACATAGAAGCATAGAATTGTTAAGGTTGGAAAACACCTTTGAGATCATCAACTCCACCGAGTTTTTCTTAAGACGAAGAAGACAATGTGGTTTTGATGATTGGGATCTTCCTGGGTGAAAAACTTTAGTTTATGAACCAAAAATCTGCAACTCTATTGTATGCTGTTTGCCTGTGTGTCCAGTCCAATGTCCTGCTGTAAATCTTGGGGCAATAAGATTTCCCCTAGACACATTAAATGATGTTCCAGCATGAGGGATGATTAAACTAAAAAATATCTAAATATATCTGTATCTAAATGGGTACCTGCAGCAAGGATTCCCCCCCCCCCCCCCCCCCCCACTGCTTTATCTTACCTTTGCCAAGAAATACATTCAGGTGGCAAGTGTGATGGATCTGTTTTGTTGTTAGAGCTCTCAAAAGCAATTCATTTCATCTCAATAACTCGCAGTTTGACCTGAATTTCCTTAGTTTTAGTCCCCTACCTCCTTCTCTGCCTAGAAGCAATGTTTCAAACTCATTCTTTCATTTGCTAATCCTTGACCTGGAGGGAGCGATTTAAACATGTAGGTGAAGAGCTACTGCAGGACATGTATGTGCAGGATGTTCCACAGAGGACAGCCCTGGGTAGGATGTTTCAGAGCCAGGTGGTCTTCTGGGGCTCAGCACGGGCAGCTTGGTTGCCTCATTTCTTTGAAAGTCAAACCCTGAACCTCAGCCTTTTGTTAGAAGTTAAATTCTCAAAGTGGGACGTGTCTGACATGTCCAAGACCAGCGTTTTGGAGTTTGTAGCTTAAATAAAAGAAAAAGAGTCTGAGCAGCTGGAGATTTGTTCTCCAGATTAACTCATCATGAGTCACTGAGGCTCTCAAACCAAACACCAATTTCATTCTGGCAGCCTGAGTTGTTAAACTCAGAGGTTGTTTTAACATTGGCTTATCAGGGTTATACCTCTGAGTGTCTGTCTGGATCTCATATGTGGGAGGTCTTCTGTTTGTTTTTTTGTTAAATTGCTTGAAATCTCTGTGAGGCTGAAGGACATAACAGAATTGCTTCTGGCCCTAAGACTGACTAATTTAGTCCTAGGAAAAAAATGTAGTGAGTGTCTTATGGTAGGAAAACAGATTTTGTTTTTAAGAAGAGTGGGTTGTTTGCTGTGCAAAAGACTCAAGGCAACAAAAAGTTGCTTACTGGATTGTGACTCTCTTTTGCTGTCCCTGGGGTGAGATCAGTCAGTTCCAGCTGAGCAGCTTTGAGCCACTTTCTGTGTTTGTCCCACATTATCTGGCAGCTTCCCTGGCAAGCAGGGAGCCTGATATAGCCACTGCCAAATCCCAGGAAGTGCTTTAGCTGTTTGAAGCCCTGTGGAAGTGATTTTCATAAATGGAGTGGTTTGCTTTTAGCTGAGAAAAGATCATTTAATTGAAGATTCTGTAACTTCAATGCTGCAGCTTGGCACTTGTCATCCTTTACCAGTTCACAAAGAATCAGAAGAGAAATGTTCTGGTCTTAAATGTCTGAACCTGTCACGAGTGACTCTGTCTTGCTTCAGTGATGCTTTATTTTGTGGCACTAGCATCATGCCCCAAATGCCTCCTGGAACCATTTCCAGCAAGTCTATTTCAGATGTGCCCTCTTGTTTTATGGCACTGTGTCCCAGCTTACTGCAGCTCATATTTTACATTGTGCTCATAATTTACATTGCACCTGAATGGGGACTGGGGAGGGACTAAAAACAGACAAAATACTCCCTGGTGAAGAAGGATGTGCACCTCTGCCTTGTTTAAGGTACAGCCAGCTAAGCCTGGGATTGAAAGCCAGGCAGTTCCTGCTCTCCTGTTGCATTAATTCAAACTCATACAGGTGAGCCTGTTCAAGAATTAACCAAATATAAGCTGCTCCAGCTTTGCCACTCCAGCACAAATATTTGTCACTAATTCTCTTTCTGTGAGCAACTCAACAGCCTCCAGGGCAGCCTGGTTTTCCAGTTCAAGAGATGGAGGGAAGAGGAGCAAAACTAATAACCAAGGATGAAATGACAGTTTGAATGTTTGATTTTTTTTCCCAGTAGATCTTGTTACACTTGCTTGAATTGATTCAATTGTGTTGTCAAGACAAATTGTACATGGCTTTGCAAAAACACAAACCTCCTGTTCCACAGAGTAAGAGAGGGATTGCAGGGGGATAAACTGTGCAATGAAGAGAATTGACTTATTTCTTTTGTATAGTTATTGATGTGCATGTGTGTATATATTCACTATATATGTTCACTTAAAAGTGTTTCCCTGTTCAGGAGTATCAGATGCCTGCGGAATATTATCCACTGGAACTTGATCACCACGTTCATCCTGAGGAATGTGATGTGGTTTCTGCTTCAGATGATAGATCACAACATCCACGAGAGCAATGAAGTGAGTGCTGGGAGGTGGCAGGGCTCTGCCCTGGAGTTTGGGGTGCTGAGTTTCTTTGTATGAATATTGCAAGGGACTCTTCTCCACATGCTCAGGGAGACTGCCATGCTTCCCTTCATTTCGATGTCAGCTGGGCACTCATCATCCTTGATTAGCTCTTCAAATGTAAGATTTGACATCTGAACTTCAGTCCCAAGCTTTGGGAAAACAAATAGAGAAATCATTAGCGCCCACATAAAGGAGATGTCCGTGCATAAATCTCTATTGTTATTCATCCAGATGCTCCTTTGAGAAAATGTAAATTCTTTTAATTCAGCGTTTGCTCTGTCTGTTTCTGGCAGTCTCACACTGCAGAAGATGTTTACAAGCTTTAAGGTCAACAGTTTCATGCTGTGTGACTTGCTCTCCTGATAATGTTGCAAATCTTCATTGAGATTTTTACAGTTTATTAGGAAAAAGCTCTTGGAGACAGGACTTAAATAGCTCTTAAAATGTGAACACAAAGTGACAATGAAAATATAAACCTGCAAATATAAGGATGGATCATCACACGTCCTAGTTTTCATTAACTTATCTTTTCTCTGCAGCCTTTTTGGGAAGGTGCTTGATTCAAGATTAGTGATAACTTTGTTATGTGATTGTGGGATAAGTCAGTCAAAATAACACCACCAAAATGAATGGGAACATCATTTATTCTAGCTATTGATGTGATTTCTTTTGTGCTGATCAATGGAGATTAAATAACAGATAGAGAAGCATTAATATTTTGCATTAAGTTTATAATGCTTACAAAAAAAATCAAGAAGAAATTGCTGAAGTTATCTGGAGCCTAATGGTGAGTACATGTGGGGATCAAGAGTCCTCAGTCAAATAAACAGAAAGGTGTGAACTAATGATCTCTGCAATTTTGGTTTACTGTCCAATATTAATAAATCCACAAAGGACTTGCTCAAAATTCATGTTATTCTGGTCTCCTATGGAAGTCATGTAGGGGGAGATCTCACCACCATTGTTTGTATTTATCTCTATATGTCCCTGAATCTTCCTGATCCACTGGCCAGTTCCTCTTAGTTCTGACACAGGAAAAGTTGAGTTGGACATAATCTTTTTTCTACAGGGAAGGAGAAGGAGAAGGAGAAGGAGAAGGAGAAGGAGAAGGAGAAGGAGAAGGAGAAGGAGAAGGAGAAGGAGAAGGAGAAGGAGAAGGAGAAGGAGAAGGAGAAGGAGAAGGAGAAGGAGAAGGAGAAGGGGAAAGGAAAGGAAAGGAAAGGAAAGGAAAGGAAAGGAAAGGAAAGGAAAGGAAAGGAAAGGAAAGGAAAGGAAAGGAAAGGAAAGGAAAGGAAAGGAAAGGAAAGGAAAGGAAAGGAAAGGAAAGGAAAGGAAAGGAAAGGAAAGGAAAGGAAAGGAAAGGAAAGGAAAGGAAAGGAAAGGAAAGGAAAGGAAAGGAAATTTGTTTTAAACAAACTTTTGAAAATAAAATGTTTCAGCTTCTTCTGGATTGTTTTAGGCTTTAATCCTATTTTAAGGGTGAAGCCAAACTAAATTTCAAATATTAATGAAATAATACAGAAATGAAAGTGTTAACACATCCAGAAGATTTCTTCTTTTTTTTTTTTTCCATTCAAAAAAACAGAAGTGATCACAGCTTGTGGATAGGCTGTCATTTTGTAACTGCTTCTTGCCCAGTAAATTTTTAAACCTCAGAATTTTACTGGGCTTGGAGGTGCATTTGTTGCTCTGTTGGCTGCCTGTAGACCACCAATGTGTCCTGCATATGAATGCTAAAATAAAATTAACTGAGGGTAAAAGTTGCAAATACATGACTGGAGTTAATTAAAAGGCTGGAGAATGTTGGTCACCAAAGTGACCAAAATCAGTGATAGCAGAGAACCCAGGTAATTAGAGTTGTGCTTCAGGGAATGCACTTGATGTGTGCTTGGTAAGAAGGATGTTTTCCCAGACTTAGGTGAGCAGCACTGTGGAAATTACCTTCAGTTCCTTGTGATTTATTGCTGGGATGTTCCCATCTGGAGCTAACTGTGCCTCCCCAGCTGTGCTCTCACTGCACAGCCATTCTGGGGACATGCCTTTACTGAGACACAAAAGATTCCTGTTGAGGTTGTGGCAAAACTCAGAAGTGACATGTGACATGGTGTGACTTACTTACAGAATGGAGCACCAGTGGCAGGAACAGAGGAGATAATTTGGCTGATAAAAACATGCCTTTAAAGTATTTTTATTTTTTTTTAACACCAGTCTTGCTTCTCCCCCCCCAGTAGAAACAAAGCAAGACCATGACAGTTGACGCAGCTCACCTGTGGTCAGTGACCTGCTCTTCTTGGAGGCTTGTTCTGGATTTTCCAGACAGGTTTAGATACACCAGATCCTGCATGTTATGGTCAAAGCCAGTCTCAGCAGAAGGTCACAGATGTATCTGTGAGTTCTGTCAGCACCTAAAACATTGTGATTCCAAGCCACAGGATAAACCTGCTTCCCATGAATGAATTCTACCATTGATTTTTTAAAGGAACAACAATATACAGAATCTTTTAAATGTTTTCACCATGATTTTCAAATACTCTTTTCCATTCCCTTTCCAGCCCTGGTGTCGATGCATTACCACTGTCTACAATTATTTTGTGGTGACCAACTTCTTCTGGATGTTTGTGGAAGGCTGCTACTTACACACTGCTATAGTGATGACCTACTCCACAGATAAGCTGAGGAAATGGGTCTTTCTCTTCATAGGATGGTGTAAGTGACCTTTGTGGTTAAAATGGTGTTCTGTGGTACCTGGCATTAAAGTGTTAAAGACAAAGAGAGGCAAGAATAAACATTATAAATCCCCCTTGGGTGAACTCTGGCCCACTCAGTCTGAACAGACACTTGTAAGTGAGGAGCTGACTTGAAAAAAAGCCTCATTATCTGCCCCTCCAGCTCTACAGCTGTTGTTGGGACTGCTGAGGGATTTGTTCCTAGCAAACAGCCTTTAGCAAAGAGTCACACATCATCTTTGTACTGGCCTTGAGGCTACTCAAAGACTCAGCTGTGGCAAAGCTGCCTTTGGGACACTGTGGTCAGTTATGGTTTCTGAGATCAGAAAGGGATGTGGAAAAAACTGGAGATTCTCCAGCTGAAAATGTGATTGGGGATCTAAAGGAGATGAGCTGTGATGTGAGGCTGAAGGAGCTGAAGTTCTTTAATTTGGCATAGAGGAAGATGAGGGATCTGTTTGGTACCAGGAGTGATTTGAAAGATAATTACAAAGGAGCCAAATTCTGCTTGGTATAAAAAGGGACAATATCCATAAACTGCAGACTGGGAGGTTTCAGCTGGATGTTAAGTAAATGGAAAATGTACCAGGAGAAGGTGGAACACTGAAACATGTGACTTAAAAGCTGTGAAACCTCTGACCTTGGGGTCATTATAAATTCAGCCAGGCTAAGCCCTGGCTGAGGTGGGTGAGTACTGATAGTTTTGCTCAGAGCAGGAAATTGGAGCAAACACCTTCAGAGGTCCCTCCCAACCAACATCTCTGTTTTGAACTCAGCCAGGTGATGTTTTGCAGGAGAAGCCCCCTGCAGGCAGTTTGTTCACTTGAATGAAAATCTGAGGTCAAACAGAGCTAGTGAAGCTAGCAGTTCTTTTCTGTCGAAGGAAGAAAGGTGGAAGAAAGTCACCAATATTTTCTTTTGTGAAATCAGAATGACATTTTGTTCAAAAGTGCCTCTCCCTGTCTGCAGAAGTAATTGGATTGCAGTTCTGAAGGCAGAAACAGCCTTTGAAACAAAATATGTAATTCAATCCAAAATCAAATGGGAGGAAAGAGGAATTGTAGTAGAAAGAAAATGTTTATCTGGGGAGTTGATTTTTTCCCTAATAGTTTTCAATTCTCTCAGCAGACTGGAAAATCAGCTGCTTACACAGCTCTCACAGACCCACAGACTGGTTTGACCCTGGTGTTTTCACTCCCTACCTCTATCAGAATCCTCTGGGTCTCTCATTACTAATGTGGGAGTGCTGTGAGCTGAATAAACCTTTCCAGCCACCTTTTGGGTGCATTCTGGCTCTGCTCTGCCTCCTCATATACATTTTTTTTAACCAGTTTTATTCTCAAATCCCTATTCACTTAAGAAGGAAAAGTAAAATGTTTTCCTTCAGGAGAGAGGACATGGCTCCGTTTTCTCTGTCCTTTCCTCCCAAAAACATGGGGAAATGAGGGCACCAGACCCTCTGAGTCCGTGGTGAACAGGATGAAACAAAACAGAATCATTTGAAGGGCACAGGAGCCACCAGGGATGATGGGGCAGGAGATCAGAGCTGCTGTATTCCTTGCTGAGGTTGAAGATGATCCCTCAGCAGCTCAGCCCCATCCCCTCCGTGTCTGATTCTCTTTCCATCTCTTTAAAGTCTCGATTTCCCACAGCAGGGGCAGCAAGTGGGAGGTTAAAAGAGACAAATTTGTGTTAGAGACAAATCCACCTTTGCTCCTTCATGAGGGTTTAAGTCATGTTACTCACTGGGGTGGAAGCAGATACTCAGAGCTGGGGCTCTGTCCCTGCCCTCACCCTAGTGATTTCAGAGGTTTCAAAGAGACACGAACCTGAACTTTGGATGGGACTGGACTTGTTTGGGTTTTTCTGAGGTGAGAAGTTAAAGGGGGAATAGAGAGGGGGAAAAGTCTCCCCTTTTAATTCTGACATCGATCTAGTCCTTTCCTGAGTGTGAGTCAAGAGGCCACTTCCATTTATTCTTCCTCCCTTCCAAGTTCCTCCTCCAGCAATTCCCCTTCAAACCAGGGGTTTGGAAGGCCTAACAAACACTTGTTAGGGAGTGCAGTGATGTCTTTAAAGTTAAAAGTAGCTAGATCCTTCCAAAAGAGAAAAAAACAAAAATTCTGATACTGCAAGATAACAAGCTATTCTTTCTCACAGTCATGTTTCATAAGGAACACTGAACTCAAAAAAACCATTTAAAGTTTTGAATAGTGCTTCATCTAGAGATCCCAGTATGTTTACAAGGTTCTTGGAGCCTTGGATGTAAAAATACCTAAGCACCCACTTACAAGTACTGTCTTTCAAGATTCTGCTGTGTCATCTGCAGGAAAATGAAAAGGGATCAAAACTTTAAGTCAGCCAAAATTCTTCAAGTCCCTTCTATGGAAATACGGGTATTTAGGTGTGGGTTTGTTAATATTTCTATTCACTTTCCTTACTGGTACTGAAGTTTTGCTGAGATGATCTTTTTTTCATTTTTAAATTAAAAGATCTCTGCAGTAGTGATGTCTCAAGCAAACCAAGATAGGACCACTATTATTTAGATCTCCATTAACTCAGACTCTCCTCACACAAATCCAAATTTACTTTGGTACCATGGACACATCCATCCATCCATCCATGATTAACTGCTACTTTTTTTTTTTTTTTTTTTTGCTCCTGCAGGTATTCCCTGTCCAATCATCATTGCCTGGGCCATTGGCAAGCTGTATTATGAAAATGAACAGTAAGTGATGTTAATATTTGTGTTTGTGTTTTGGATGTGTATTCATTTCAACAGGTTAGGAAATGAATCCACATCTGAACCATATCTCAGGTCACATATTCCTGCTTCCACTGGCTGTGCATTTCCTTCTTCCTTGGTTTGAGGAGCTGGTCCTTGTTCAGCCATGCCCAGTGCCTGCCTGTCCTGCCTGATTTCTTACACATGGGGTTGGAGAGCTCCTGTTCTGAAGAAAAATGTCCCTAAAGAGCTGCCAGGTCTGATCAGTTCCTCTGTCCCTAAGGACAGGTTCCCAGGGGGATCTCATCCACTAATTCTTCAAACAGCTGGAAGTTCCTCTTCTAAAATCCAGGCTCCTGACTTTGATCTTTGCCAGAGCTTTTGTGCTTTTGTCCTGAGCACTGGGGGGATCACGTGCTGCTCCCAGGAGGTCAGACCCAGACAACTGGACACAGGCAGAAAACATGGACTTGCCTGCAGCTTCCAAGACTGTTTGGGACTGCCCAGAATTCAGGAAAAATGGGAGGTTACTTTTCTCCGTCTCAGTATCCATTTGTTTGGAGGTTGAGCTGAGGTTCAGGTTGTGTAGGTCATCGTAGTTTGAAAGCTCAAAATAGAATGTTAGGAAAATGCTTCAACCAGCTTCCTAACTTTTTAATCTTTGCTTCTAATAGAGACCCATTTTCTGTGTTATAGTATGGCAACTATAATTGGTTCTGTGCGAAATATCCTGTCTGGGGTTTATCAGTTCTTCAGCAAAATATGGTAACTCTGAGAAGAAAAGTACTGTTAAATCTCAGTTTAAGAAAACACAAAGTCATTAAGAGTTACTGGAGTAATTTCATTGATGAGCATTTGTTAAGGGGAAGAATTTTAGTGAGATCCAATTAACAGTAGTGATAAAACCAGTGGTGGATTTGGTTATATAAAGAACTATCAGAGAACCCTGAAGAATATTAAGTAGTGCTATTCAGCAGAAACGTGTTTTACATATCTGAGTCTTATCACAACTGTCTTCCTAAATTGTCCTCTTCAGTATTCAAGGGGTGTTCATTTATCCTTTCAGAGGTAAAAAAAGAATAAAAAGTGTTTAAACAGCTTTTATTTCACACAGATGCACCAAATAATTATCAGATATGCACCAAATAATTGTCAGGGATTTAAGTTTGTCCTTTCAGTTTTAAATAAATTATTTTATTGAGGGAGCAATGGCTTGTGTTGGATTTAAAGTAAGAGTTCAGGTGACTGGCAGAGCAGTTTGCAATACCTTAGTTAAAACTCCTAGCTGGAACAGTTCAGACTATAAATATGAAATATTGCTAATCAATTGCAGATGTTTATAATGTTTCTGGCAAATAACTGTCTCCTCTGGACATTACTCACCTGATTTAATTAGCAATATTTAGATTACAATGTAACAGATCTAGTTTATAACCTAATGAGATGAACACAAACCTAAAAAAACTGTTGTTTTTTTTTTTTTTCTCCACTTCCTACGAAAGGAACCTTGGAGCACCAAGTCCCCTGGAGAGTCCTGTGTTGCAGAGTCTGTCTTTGGCCACAACCTTGTTTCCTCAGTGTGGAAATAAATCCACATCAGTTCTTCACTCAGCACAACCTTGGTCTGATGCTGGACTTCAGATAATAAATTCCAGCATTTTGGTCTTCCAGCTAAGCAACATCTAAATTCCAAAGAGCAGCAAGCAGCCTTTGCCCTGGAACCGCATTTGTACTTTACCAGCTCAGTTCCAAATTCTTTGCTGACTTTTTCTAGCCCATGAAGTTCTGCCACATGCTTGTCTGCTTCATATTAGTCCCTCTGCTACAGCAACCAGCTTCCCAGGAACTCTTTGCTTCTCTTAGCTCTCTGAGTTTCAGGCAATAAAAAATAGTTCTCCCAAAATGCCTTTCAAAATCTTCTCTCAAATGTAGATCTTGCAAGTTCTGGAGAAATTTGTTTCCTGCCCTGGCATATCTTGTAATTATTTTTTTCATGTCTTTCCAGCTACATTAAAAAAAAGTAAAATTCAAAAACACAGTTTCATTCATTTAAGTCTGCCCTGGGGATTCTTCTTGGATGATAACTTGGCTGGAGGAGCTACCTTATTCCAAGTCTTGCTTTTATGCCCAAATTTTGGAAGATGAGTTGCAAAATTATCAATTCACACTCATTTTCAGCCAGTGCACCAGGGAATAGCAGACATCTTTCACATTTCTCAAACATTCAAAGCTCCCTCATTCATTTGGAACTTAAAGGATGTAGGAATTGAGCCAAGAAAGGGCAAATAATTGCGAGGTACTGAACTGTGTTCTGATTCCAGCTGTGTACTTCAACACTCTGTGCAGTCAGAGCATCCTGCAATGGGCAAGCAGCTCCTCCTGTTTTAGCAAACAACACATTTTGGAGAGAGGCTTTGAGGGTGTGGTGTGATCCACAAGGATCCCATCTGAACCAGAGTTTTCCTAATCCCAGTTCATTTCCCCTGGACTCTTGAGGTCGTGTCTTACAGACTCCAACCTCTTTGAGGTTACATCTTGCTGCTTGTAAAAGTGCAAATGTGGCTCTGTGGTCTCCCTGGCTCAGGAATTACCCTTGTTTCCATGGCTCCAGTGGCACTAAATTATCTGTTTCACAAAGCAAACATGGGGAAGGCATAAGTTTTTCTGCACAAACTTGTTATGGGGTATCCATGACAGGAAAGAAAACTCTCAGACCCTTGAACTCCAAAATCTACTTCCTAAGGGATCTGGAGCTCCAGTGACCTAAGTCTTAAGGAATTATGAATGCAAAGCTGTCTTTACTTGGTGGAATCTTGGATCCAGACCCCGTGGCTGTATCTGTAATACTAAATTAGCTGGACCTGGATTAATTTCTAGGGCTTGACTTCCAAATAGCATGGAATAATTCACACCCGTTTTATTAAACCTTCTTGGCCTCCAAAATCAGGGGAGCTGCAGTTTGTGGACTATTGGGAATGTCCTCTGGCTCCTGCTAGCTCCAGATTTGTTCCCCAGGAATAGTTTTGGACTTGGTTATTTTTTGGCCTGGACCAAAACTACCCCAAGGAAAGTGGAATGGTGTGAGTTCAGATCTGAGCCTGGTCTCTCATTCGTTTACCACCATAAACAAAACAGATTTATTATTCTCAGTGAAGAGGATGAAGTGAGTGTCAGTGTGGATTGCTGTGAAATCATAAGGGCTCTTTTGTTGTGTAACACAGCAGGGAAAAGAAACACTTGGAATTAGTGGAAGTCAGGCCAGGACTCGGTCACGTGTGCCACATCCAACAGTGTCATAGATTTCCAAGCAATGATGTGAAACCCAAGTGCTCCAAGTATCACAAATCTCCCATCTTGTGTTGTCTAAATAGGATTTATTTGTGAGGGAATCTCTGTATTCAGAGCTCTCTGCTCTGGGCCCACTCAGTTCGCCTGTGATTTCACTTCACCTGAGTCCCATTTCCCATTTTGGGTTGTCCCAAACAGTTTAGAAGGGGATGTTGGAGCAGGAATTTGGTGGCTTCAAGTGATGGCTCTGTTCTATCTGCTAGCTTTGGTGGCCATGGAATCATTTAGGCTGGAAAAGACCTCTCAGGTCATGGAGCCCAGCCACTCACCCAACTCTCCACTAACCATGTTCCCAGGTGCCACATCTACATGGTTTCTCAGCATGTCCAGAGCTCCCTGAGGTCCCCAGGTGCCTTCAAAGGCAATGGGATGACTCCTTATCCATTCAGTGTTTTCTTTAGACAGCATTTCCATGCAACTTGAGACATTTGCTTTAATTAACGGCCCTTACTTTGTGGAATGTGTCTCTGGGCACTGCAGTCGATAACAGGGTGGTTTTATTTTTTTCTCTTACACAGAATAATTCTTTAATCCCTTTCTCAGACATCTCCTGCATCCTTCTTATAGGAGGTTCTCATATTTCTTGTAAATATTTACATAGGCAATAGCCAAATCCATAGAGGAAACAGGAATGTTCTGATGGGAGGGGAAAGTGGGGCTCAGATCCATGTCCAGCAACAGGTGATGTACAGCAGAAAATTCAGTTACTTGGTGATCACTTATATATGATTAAACAATAAAACAATTTTATATGATTAAACAATTATACAATAATTAAATTACAATTAACCACTATATATGTGATTAAACAATTTGTATATGATTACACAATTAAACAATGCAGTGAGTAAAGGAACACCTCTCTATAGTGTCCTTCATATTACAATCTAAAAGAAGTGAATTTACCTTTATGATTTTTTTTTTACCTGTTTTGTTTTTTATAGGTGCTGGTTTGGAAAAGAGCCAGGGAAATACATTGACTACATCTACCAAGGGCCCGTGATTCTTGTTCTCCTGGTAAGTGTTTATGTGCATGGGAAGACATTGCCATCTCCCACCGAGAGGAAATTTGATCTGTCCTATTCCACATCTGCTTTTATGGAAAATAAGACACAAGCAAGACCAAACATCTTCAGGTGTTCTCTGAAGTGCATAATGCTGCAAGAACTGAAATGATTTGGTTTTGGCTGTTTCTTTGGGTCATTCTTTACTCCTCCCTCTGCAGTGCTGTTTGCCTTTGTACAAGGTTCTAAGAGGTGGGAAGGAAAAATGTTCAAAGCTGGGGGTGCATTACAATATCTGCTCATCCATTTGGGGCTCATGACAACTGCAGCAATTTGGTCACACACATTATTTAGAAAAAGGTAATAATCACAGTCAGGAATTGCATGTTGCACAGTCCATCTCCATTTTCTCCACCACCATCACTGCTGTGTATTTGTTTCTACATTTCCTGTTGTGAAGTTTCCTTCCCAGTGCTGCCCACACTTACCAGGTTGTTTATCTGTTTACCCAACGCTCCATCTCTTGTGACAAGCAAGAGTAGGCAGAGGGAGAAGGAAGCTCATTCATAACCCATTCTGAGTCTTCAGCTGAAGCACAGTGGTGCTTTCCCAGGAAAAAAACAGAACTGAATGTGGATGGAAAGTATTAGTTAGCTATTAGTAAGGACAAAGCTGAAAATAAACTATTCTGCTCTTCCAGGCAGGTGAGCCAACAGCGAATTCCCAGGGCTCAGCAGGTTCCCCTCTCTTAGGGAGCCAAGGTTTGCTGTAGCTGTCCCTTATGTCACCCAAACCCCCATGGAGAAGGTGCACACATTCCTGAACAGGCACCACTGGCAGCTTTCTCAAGGCTAAGAATCTTCATGTTCTCACCTTGTCACTGCCCTGTTCATGGGATTCAGCATGAAAAAGTTTCTGCATTGCCCGGCAGCTGATCTCAGTGTGTGTCCTGAGAACAGGAGACTTCCTTTCTGTGTTAACTGTTAAGATACTGCAAAAAAGTTCACCTCAAAAGAGAAAAAAAAAATCCATAATAGGAGTATATTTCTATGTAAAAACTATTTTCTTTATGTTCTAAGGAGAGAAATAGCAATGGCTGTGATATATAAAATAAATTTATGTTGCTGAGGGAGCCATCACCAAACCAGAAGGAGCCTCACAGTAAGTTGACCCCACTGATACAGAGATTCCCTCACAAATAAATCCTATTTAGACAACACAAGATGGGATATTTGTGATACTTGGAGCACTTGGGTTTCACATCATTGCTTGGAAATGTGTGGCTCTGAATTTTCTATAACCCCTTTAGTCCACAGGATCTATAAAATCTTTGGGTAGCATCTCTGACAGATACCACAGAGTCATGAAAATGGCTTTCCCCCCCTCAGAACGGCACTGTAAATATTTAAAGACCCAAAGAGACCCAGAGGATGGAGGTATAGTTGGGGGCTGCCACTTTCTATACAGGTCATTATATCTGCCACTAATTTGGAACAACCTTGAGACCCCTCTAAACTGGGCCAGTGTGAAAAGCCCAGACCTGACCCTTTGAATTGAACCTTCCTACCTTGGCCTGCCTGCACGTGAGCCATAATTAAAACACTAATGAGATACCAGCAGTAATTGCACTTGGAGTGGAAAGGATACAATTTGCATAACATAAGGGTGAGCCCTTGCTCCCCTCTCCTCAGGGGTTATTCCCCTCAGAAAGTACTGCTGGGGGAGGAAAGCATCCCTCTGCAAAGAGAGTCTGATCAGCAAAGCTCCTGTTACAACACACTCCTGATTCTTAAAATCTGCTCCCCCACCTTTGTTTTTTTTTTTTTTTTTTTTTTAATTTGATCTGTCAGTTCACTTTTAGAGTGTTTCCAATTAAACCCCATAACCCCATGGTATTTTAAAGCCTCTTGACATGCTCATTTTTTTGATCCTTATGTGAATAAATTCAAACTGTAGCTGATGTTTGAAGCATCACTTGCTGTTATTGGAGTCACTGACCCTTTCAAGGGTGCTGTGAAATGTGCTGGATTAAAAACACAGAAATTTGACGTCTGCCATGTACTCAGGGCAGCACAGCCAGGTCTCAGATGGAATTGTGTCTCTGCCTTAGCAGAGATGGGGACAGAGTGCTGCCTTCCTCTTCCCCCCAGTGAGCAGTGGTCACCACAGATGTAAAACAAGGATTTCAAAAATAGGACAGCTCTGTGACCTCTTTCAGTCACTGCTCATGAGCTAGTTTGAACTAACAAGGAACTGAAGTGGAGCTGCAGCTGTGTTTTGTGAAAGAATGCACAGGACAGGGCACAGTCCTGATGGGACAAGGGGGAATGGCTTGAAGATGATGGATAGTTGATTAAGATTGGATATTCGGATGAAATTCTTCCTTGGGAGGGTGGGGAGACCCTGGCACAGGGTGCCCAGAGCAGCTGTGGCTGCCCCTGGATCCCTGGAAGTGTCCAAGGCCAGGCTGGACAGGCTTGGAGCAACCTGGGACAGTGGAAGGTGTCCCTGCCCATGGCAGAGGGCTGGAACTGGATGGGCTTTAAGGTCCCTTCCAACCCAAACCATTCTATGATAATTCTGTGAGACGGCTATCCCAGGCCTCTGCTGGAAAAATAAAGAGATACAAATGTTACAAGAAGAAATTAGTGCTATATCCAAAAGGGGACAAACACCAAAAGCTGAAATTCTAAATACTCTATAAAATTACAGTTCCTGTGCACCTGGGAACACTCCATCTGGGGCAGTTAAAATTGGCTTCACCCTCCCCAGTGAAGAGCCAAGAGCTCAGTGTCCAGCTCAGGTTACCTCTTGGACACATCTTTGTGTATTCCAGAAGCATCATTGCACCAACCAGTGGCATTATGATTAGAGTGTTGAATATTCTTAGAGGGATAAAACTTGCTTCCAAAGATGCAATTCTGTTTAAATATTATTTTTAAGGACTTTTTCTGTCAAAAAATTATTTCCACTGGTTTTGATTTCTCGTTTTCTTAGCTCTATGCATTGAGCTGTTGCAGCACAGGAGGGTGTAACACAAGGAACAGGTGGTGCAGGAGCTCTAAGCCTCTCTGGGAAGTAAAGATGGGCCTAAGAAAGGTCTTTGATCATGGCAGCAGCCCTCAAGTCCATCTCTAGATCACATTCTTGTGTTGTATTTGGGGTACAAAAACTTTGAATGAGGCAATGGAGTTGTTTGATTGATTTTCTGCTTGTCTGTAGAAGGAACTTGGAGATTGGCTTGGGCTGAAAACAGGGAAACAATTTCAGAGACGGTTTCATAAAAAAAGGAAACTGAATATAAGTGCTGATTCTGTATATTGGGCAAGAGAACAGTATTTTTATTGACAAAATATCTGAGGGAGAGAATTTAGGTAATCTTTTTTTTATTTTGTTTCATTCCTGAATGGATTCTGACTTGTACATATCCCCCAAGAGAACTAATAATTGAGCACACTGGATGCTTTGAAATTTAATTTCTGATAGCACTAGAAAAACACCCTATTAGGTATTTTCTCTTCAAATGAACACATTGAGGTTTTTAAATTCTGATCTGTTTTCTCAGAGTCACATATCTGAGTTTTAATCACACACCCCTCTCTGAAGCTAAAGAAGGGGCAAAGGGTTGGAAAAAAAAATGCCAGAGAAGTGAATTTCCTCCTGATTTTATTAAGGAAAATACATTTCTTGCATTCAGTTTTGATGTAAAACTGCCAAAGAGCTGGTGAAACACAGCAGGGTCAGAGGACAGCCCTCAGAGAAGAGGCACCAGGGGCAGTTACCTGAGCTGCTGTTTCCCTCAGTAACTTCTGCAGTGAATTGACCCCAGCTATGAACTGCTCTGCAATATTTCTCAGACCTAAGACTATATGAATTTGTAATCTTTCAAACAGGCAGGTCAGTTTTTTCCCCCAAAACCTTTCATTCTGCTTTAATACATACATTTTTTTTTCTCTCTTGTGCTTGAGAACTGAACAGTTTTGCAACCTCTGCAGTTTTTGTGTCTGGTTGAAAATAATTCACTGCAACCAATTAGCTGCTGGAGTGAGTGGGTGTATGAGGTGGGGGAGGACCTGAATTCACTTCTGCCTCTGCCTTCATTATTTACTTAATTTTGAATATATAAGATTGCTGCTCAAAGCTCAGCTTCCCCAGCTATAAAGCCACTTGAATGATTATCTGTTTTTAAATTATCTATTTAAAAATCATCCTCTTTGCTTTGAGATTCCTGGATGACAAGAGGAGTTAAGGGTCCTTATTTCAGTGTGGAATTTTGCTCAGGACAGAAAACCACAGATAGCCAAGAGGTCTTTATGATGTGGTGCTCATTAAAGATGCAGCATTTTTGTGGTGGCAAGATCAAAGCTGGCCCAGATAATCAAGGTGTGACCACACAAATAGATTTTTACATCAGCATCCTCTTGCCTGGTTTATTTTCTTTCTCATTAATTCCAGATGGTTTCTTTGTTTCCTTTCTTCTGCTGGGAACTGAGATGAGGTTTTCAGGGAGCCAGTGAGTGAAATTCCAGCATTTCTTTTGTGAATGAAAACTCTTAAAGCTCATAACTCTCCATGTAAAGCTCAGATTGTTTGTCTCCCCCGTGATGTTACCTTCACATCAGGTGATTTCCCGTGCCAGGTTATTGCTGATCACTCAGTCCCTGAACAGCTCTTTGCAATCAGTCTTCATTTTTGCTGTTCTGAGCAGTTTGATGACACTAAAAATCTGTCAGCCTGTTCTTCAGTCCCTTTTACAGATCACTGAGATTTGTGTGAAACAGCCTGGATCTGCTGATAGCCTCTTTCCATTGAGAAATCAGAGTAATATATGTGTATGTATACAGATATATATAGGTATTCCTGTGCTTTTTTCCTTGTGTCCTTATGCATAGTGCTCTTCCCTTCAAACCTGCAACAGCCAAATTTCTGTGGGAGCCTTTGGAGTCTGGAATTTGAATTACTTTCAGAGGACTGTCCACTGGATCTCCCTTGTCCACAGATTGACTCTTTCAGAGGACTCCACAAACCACATCATTCTTCTCTTCACACTTTGTTTCTCTTCTTCACAAAGAATTTGTCTAGATCAGCTTCAGCTTATAGGAAATACCAGTATGTCAATATAGCAACTACTGGCTAATGCTCTGGAAGGCCATGGCAGGAAAAAATTTTCAGTAAATTAGTTAGAGTTAGTTCAGTTTTTCTAAACCAAGGCTATGGAAAGAAAGAGTGTTGTTAAAGTTTGTCATATCAGAAAGTGGAAGTGCTTAAGTTTATCAACAAAATCAGATTATTTATTGACATAAAAGAAGTTTACATAAGTGAGAGTTATCCTTCCACTATCCCAGGTTGTTCCAAGCCCCGTCCATCCCGGGCTTGGACACTTCCAGGGATCCAGGGGCAGCCACAGCTGCTCTGGGCACCCTGTGCCAGGTTCCCACCCTCCCAGGGAAGGATTTCCTCCTAATATCCAATCTAAACCACCTCTGTTTCAATTGGAAGCCCTTCCCCCTTATCCTGTCACTGTCTTCACTTCTTTTGATCTGTCATGGTCCATTTCAAACACCACAGTCCACAAAGCTAAAGTTCTTCAGATCTTCTAAAGAAATCAAAGATTTTTCCTTCACTATTTTATGTATAGAAGTATCTCACCTGTGTATGTAGCTGGATGCATTCCTTTTGTGATTGTTTTTTTTTTTTTTGCTGAAATGCAATCTGTGTAAGCATCCTCCTTGCTGATACAATTGCTTCTCTGAATATTTTCTTGGTTTCTACTCTCTTCACACTTCTGTTTCCACTTCTGCATTGTTCTGTTCAGAGACTGAGATATTATTATTATTATTATTATTATTGATATATTTTCTCATTTCCCCTTCTCCTTGCTATCTGAATGGCTTGTGTTTTTCTCAGACACTGATCAAATTAGTTTTCCTATTGATTTTTTAAAATTTCTTTTCTCTGAAGATGAGCAGTTCCTCCACTGCTGCAGGTTTGCAGTTCATGACCTGCTGACATCCCTGAGTCGTTCTTGCAAGACTTTTATTATAATTTCTGCTCTTTTGCTTGCAGGTTGTGCTAGCTGCACAGAGGACAAAGATAATGTGCTGGTTTGATTACAGTCATCCAGAATTTATCTCCAGTTTTGCCACCACTGCTATTACTGACTTTCTGCTGTTTATATTTTACAGCTGTGGAATCAATAAGTGCCCAACAAGGTGTCCAACACCACGTGCACTCTACAAATTGTCTGAAATTTCTACTTCTGTTTGTGAAATTTTCATCCTTCTTAATCACATCTCATTATTCCTGATTGTACATACAAGTGTTTTCCAGCCCTTTGCCCAAAGGACTCATTGTGGTGCCTGTGACCTTTGAAAAAGAAACTTTTGTGATAGAAAGCCCTGTCTGAGGGTCAGGTCAGAGCAGCATGGTAGAACAACTAAAACAAAGCATTAATTAACTGGCAGAGTGCTCATCTGAGGTCAGGATGGCAGTGTCCAGAGCCCCCACATAAAGGACTGCTCTGATCCCAATTTGGGTTACTTAACCCTGAGGTGATTTTACAACACTGCATAAAAACATGAAGTCTAAATAGCATCATTTTTACAGTTCCTGGGAGTGAAGAGGAACAAGCATTCTAGGAAGCACAGGAGCACAAGCTTCCTGTGAAGCATGAAATACAGAGCCCAGCAGAAAATGAACAAAATAAAAGCCAGTTGTCCATTAAATTCTGAGCTTAATGACTTCCCTTTTAAACTCCTGGACCTGGGGAAAACTGCAAAGAAGCCCTCAGAGTCAACATTGCCTCTTTCATGCACTTTGGCTAGTTCATCTTGATAAAGGAGATAAATTTCCTCTCAAGTAGAGTTAGGTTTTTATGAGAGAAAAATTTTACCACCAAAATCATTTACTGAAAAGTTTCTTTTGGTTCAGAAGAGTTTCTGGGCTTGTGTGTTAAGGTTATAATAGAGCAGTGCCAGATGGCTCAAGTACTTTCTGGATCGCTGGCTTGTTACTCCGTTTTGGGGGTCTGAATTTTCATCCCAATTTAGAAATGGAAAGACTAAACTTCTGGCAAGAAATGAAAACTTTTTCTTGCCCATCTGTAGTTGGAGAGGGTCTTATTCCAGCAATAACAATATTCTTAGCATGACATAAATAAAGGAGAAGAAATAAGCTACTTTATTCTGTCTTCAAGACTTTGCCTTTGGATTCATTTCAGCTACCAGTAAATGTCAAGGTAAAAATCCTTAGTTATGTTTTCCATTAGGAAGCAGAAAACATGGATAAACAAAAATGAATGAAAATAGAAAACGAGCCTAAAGAGAAATAAAAAGGATGCACTGCCTGTCATCATTACCTCTCTTAAATGACCTTTCCTGAGTCTCCATTTATGGAACTGATGTGTGGGTTTTGTTAGAGCTGCCCAGCTCTGAGGAATTAATCTGTTGACACAGAGCTCCAATAATAACAAAAAAGTCCTTGACAAATAATGGCATACTTTGGTCAATACAGCACTTGGGCTCTTTTCAAGGAAAGCTCACTTTGCAGTGGAGTGAGATCCTTCTTCCTCTGAAACACTGTGATCTATCTGAGGAACAAACACTAGAGGCTTCATCTTGTCTGCCTGTAAATCAGGCTCAGTCTGGTTAGCCACTAGAACTGTATGGACTCTCTAGCTGAGAAAACAGCTCCATTTTCATCTCCAAGCCTTCAGCTCCTGCAGGCTGTGTGCAGCAGCGTGTTCCTTGAGCAAACTCCCCCCATCATCCCCAAGAGCTGTGGTCTCAGGCCCAGCAAGGACAATTAAAACCCCATCTAATTATGCACTGAAAACTGATCTACAGATCAGACCTCTCTGAATGCTGCTAAAAGGCCCTACTGAGCCAAGTGTCTTCCTGAAATGCAGTGGGTTTGTTTGTTTGTTTGTTTTAAGAAATCTTTAGAAGTGAACACACTGAAATGTGCTTTTAAAAGGCAAAACCAAAAATAAGTATTTTGCTGTGACCACATTTTCAGCTTTTCCCTTGGATTTTTTGCTTGCTAAGATCTGCACTGTAGGGGTGACCCTAGCCAAGTCTTAACGATCTCTCAGAGAAACCTTGACAGAGACAAATGTTGGTGCCTCCAAACACTTTTAAGCTTCCATAGGCAGTAATGTCACAGAACCTCCATTGACACAGCCCCATTCAATTCATTGAAGCTCATGTGGGGTATCCTGGGCATCCTCAAGATCAATGGAAGATTTGTGTGGGCAACTGGTTCAAGTCCAAGCCCTATTAGTCCAAAAACACTCATTTAAAATGTGTCAAATGGACCACTGTTGAAAAGTTGCCATTTCTTTCCAGTGAATATAAACAGATCTTGGGATAACCAACTGCTTCATCTAACAAGAAATGATGCCAACCCAACTCAGTTCGTTATGCTCTTGCTCTTATCCTCACTCTGGGATGGAATTGATTTATAGCCAAGGCCAAGTCACTTGGCTTTTCTCTCCTAGGTACTAAATCTAGAGCTGGGAAGAGTCACTTATTCCTTTTCCTGGAGAAACTGTGGGATGAAGCCACCAGCAGGAGCTGTGTGTGTAATAGGGCTGCACTCATGTTCTGTCCTGCTGCAGCAACAGCTGGGCAGAGAAATTTATGAGAAGGTGGAAAACCAAGCCTTGAAGGAGCTTCACACATTCTAATGGAGATTCTAAAGCCAGAAGGAGCTGTGAGTTCTTTTTCTAACCTCCCTTTATGCACTGAAAAGGCCAGAGGATTCTCGCGACTTGATGGTCTTCAGCATCCAAGCCATCACCTCTTGGGCATATACATGAAGCCCATTGTTCCAGTACCTTCCCTCCAGCTCAGGATACTCTCCTTCCACCTGTCCCATTCACTTGCCTCTGAAAAAAAAACCAACTCAATTCTCTGGTTTGTAGGTAAAGGCAGACTGGTAAAAGAAGACTACAACAAGAAGCAGAGTGAAAGACACTCTGAAGTTCAGATTGAAATTACTCAGGAGGAGGATTCAGTTTGAGTGGCCAATGCTGCTGTTACCTTCTCCTAGAAAATACAATTAGAAATAATGTCCTTGCAAGGTTTTCCCAGGCACCTGGGCAGTTTGTTCAAAGTCAGCACTTTGAACCTGCCCTCCTGGTGCTCCTTGAGAGAGTTGAGGTCTCTTACCAGCTTTGTGTCACTTGTGCCAGTGCCACTCACAGATGTCAGGGATGCAGGGGTGCCTCAGGTGCTGCTCTGCTCTGGGCTTGGGCAGCTGAACTTGGAGAATTAAAAACAGACTTTTATAGAATGAGAGTGCTTCTGGTGAAATAACTCCCAGAATTTTCAGCTAGCAATTCTTCTGGACTGATGAAGCACACCTCTGTAATTGAATTTCAGAAAAGGCCAGAATCCCTAATTTTCTGATGCAGGCTGTGGCAATTTGAATTTCCAGTTCAGATGGCAGGATGCTGTCACACTGAAGTAGGACTCATGAAACTTGAAATGCCTTCTTCAGCCCGGTTCATCACGATAATGATGCCATGTGATCAGTCTGACTGATATTTGGAATTTGCTCTTACCTACAAATCTATAATTCAGTCTGGCACTTTTCATTGCAATTGCAAAACTGGCACATTTTGGACTGGTGCCTTTTTTGCATCCGTGGTAAAAATAACCCAAACATGGTTTTGAGCTGATAAAGAACCTCAAGATTTAGCAGGAGAATTTCAGAGGGGGACGTTTTCTTTCTGTGGGTGAAATTCACCCTCCATTTACCTTCCACTGAGCAGATTCTGACTGAACACTTCTCTTTGTGTTACTGAAGGGCAGTGCAGTCACCAGTGTGAGGAGTTTCAGATTCAACTCAAACCACAGATATGGAGCTGTTTTTGTCTCTGTTAAATAAAGTGTGAACCAGTTGACTTCAAGTTCTTAATATGACAAAAACAAATCTGAGAAGAACAAACACACAAGCTGCACTGTTTTATTTACTTCTTGTACTCACCAGGGCCCTGCTCTGCTAAGGAAATAATTTTCCCAAAATGCTGTGTTAACTCCTAGAATAGCATTTTTGTATCTCACATAGTGTGTTTACACAATTCCCTGTGCTGTCAGTCTCCCACTGTCTGCCCAGGTGTTTTAGTGCTCCATTTGTTCCAAACCACGTAACAGGAGCCACAGAGAATGCTCTGATGGATGCCAAAATATGTAAACATTGAAATATACCCCATAGCATAGGGGAAAAAGGAGTATATTTTGAGAGCACCTTCAGTTGGCAGCTCTGCTGTAGTGTTTGTAAATACTCATTTGTCAATCACAGAATTGTTCCATTCACGGGCTGAAAAATGCCTGGAGCCCCAGGACCCTGGAATTGTGTGTGAGGTAAATATTCTTTCACAAGCTGTGCTGGGATCTCAGCAGTTGTGCAATTCTGACAACTTGGGGACAGACCCACGTCTTCTAAACTGCCCTTACTTTGTGCTCTGAATGCAACCCCAAAGCTGCTCCTAAGAGCCAAATCTTTCCACTGATCACAGTCTACAAATGAATCTTCTCTTCAGTTTGTTTGGGTTTTTTTTAATCTCCTGTTCACACTATGCAAGAAAGCCACTAGCAGATGCTACAACAGTAATTAGAGCAAATATCAATTCTCAGTGGTGAGGCTGCAGCACAAATAATAATTACCCAGCTCAGCAGATTGAAAAGGGGAGTGGCAAATCCATCAATCTCACATTTAGTTCCTCATTGCACCCGAAAAAGGAGAAAGGGGAGTAGAGATAATCTCCTTGTTAAGGCAATAATGATGTATTCCATTTTCACTGCTGTTTTGGAAACACTAAGTGCTGTTGGATGTTTTCTGTATAATCTGGAATTTCTAGTAAACTTCTGAGTCTGTTGCAATCAGTGGTGAAGCCAAAAGGCTGTTTTCAGTCAGAATGAAACTGTAAAATATGTCTTTTAGGGTGTATCACATCCTGTGAGCCATTATTTTACTAACTGGTTGCAATTTTTTCCTCTCTCTCTCCCTTCTTTTCCAGATAAATTTTGTATTTCTATTTAACATAGTTAGAATTTTAATGACAAAGCTGAGAGCTTCAACCACTTCAGAAACAATCCAGTACAGGTAAGTCAGCTTGTGATTCCTGCTAACAAAGCTCTGCCTTTATTGTCCTGTCCTTGCCCTGTCTTTGTCTTTCCAGGTGCCACTGTTGATGGAACTCATTAATTAGGCCCACAGTATTTATCTGTGCAGGCTCTCCAGAAAAGCTTGTCTGTGTTTTTTCTCTGCACTCCATTGCACTTCAGGCCTGCATGTGCCCCAGTATAGACATGGAATCCGCTCCTTTCCATGAAATCTGTACGATTTGATCTCACAGAAAGACAAATTTATCAATTTCTGTGTGTACAAAAGTGTACATATACTAAGTGCTACATCCAGCTCTGGGATCCCCAGCACAGGAAGGACCTGGAGCTGCTGGAGCCAGTCCAGAGGAGGCACCAGGGTGATCAGAGGGATGGAGCAGCTCTGCTGTGGGGAGAGGATAGGAGAACTCCTATTGTTCAGCCTGGAAAAGGCCTTGGGGTGACCTAATTTTGACCTCAAGGGAGCATGCAAGACGATGGGGAGAGATCATTTACAAGGGTCTGGAGTGACAGGATAAGGGGAAGTGGCTTCGAACTGACAGAGAGTAGATTTGGATGGATATTAGAAAGAAACTCTTCCCTGTGAGGGAGGTGAGCCCCCAGAGAAGCTGTGGCTGCCCCTGGATCCCTGGAGTGTCCAAGTCCAGGCTGGACAGGGCTTGGAGGGAGCAGCCTGGGACAATGGAAGGTGTCCCTGCCCATGGCAGGAGGCTGGAACTGGATGATCTTTAACCTTCCAACCCAAACCATTCTGGGATTCTGTGATTAATGTGTGCATACAGGTATATTTAATGCACCATTTAAAATGTAGAGAAGGGGAATGAGAGGTGATTGTGCCTCTTCCTTTCAGCTGGTGCCAGAATTGGTGTAACCACTCACTGGCTTGCATCACAGAACTGATCCTCAACTAATCAGTACCTTTATTTGGGTTTGGCTTCTCAGGTAAATCAGTTCCCATACCCAGCATAACCCCTCAAGCACTGGGATGGCAGAAAGGAAAAGTCGGGAGGAAAGGTGGCCTGACCCCTTCAAACATCAGTGTGGGCTCAGATCAGCCTTAACAGTCTAAAAGCAAATCCTCAGACACCAGGAGATGCTGAGTGCCCTTCTCTCGTCATTTGCAGTATCTTGCAAGATATTTGGAGGACTTAGGGTCTAACAGGTCCTTGCAGTAGGAAATGACACAGGTTTTGTGGAGAGAGATCAGTCACTCTAACTCATTTCTGGATAAAAGCCCAGCATATGAAGCTGAGTTGCATCTTGATGTCCTCAAATCAGGCTGCTCTTGACTTTGGAGGCAGTTTTGCTGTAGTAGTGGGCTTTGTTGTTTTGCCTGATTCCTTTCTTTTACTCCTGTCAGGGTTTTGTTAGTGAAGTTAGTGCAGTGTTCTGATGTTGAGACCCTTCTCTGCACATTTTCTGAGAAATGAAGAAAAAAATACCCATTTTTCTTGCTCCAACCTCGTGCCATAAAACTAAAACTGGCCTGAAAAAGCCCTCAGTACATTTTTATCCCTTCTGCAGCCTGCAGGGGAGTGTTAGAGATATTAGGAGTGAATCAATCTACAGCAGCTGCCATTGTTGTTGAACAGATGACAATGGTCTTATCCTTGCAGGCTCTCTGAGGGAATTGTCTTTTCCACAGCCTAAATGGAAATCTTTAGAATTCCAGCAAAGCCTGGGGCAAGCCTTGATGCTCTAAAGCAGAGCAGTGCAACCCTTTGCTAAGCAGGTATTAAAGCAGGTGGCAGCTCGTTCGTTAAGGCTGTCACTTCATCCTGACACTGACAGTGGTTTTGTGCTCCCCTGCCTGTCTTTATCTCCCTGTTATGTCATTATCCAGAGATCTATGGAGACTTGGCCAAATTTCAGCCTTTGTGTTAGCACAGTGACAGTACAATGATATGCTGCTCTTAGCTGACACCCCAAGACACTGTTACAGCACCAATAATAAGGATTAGTCCTGAATAATTCTGTTAATCACTGATGCTTCCTTGTTCACCTCCTGCTTTGTGATTTGATTCCTAAGACAGCCCTGAGGAGTTGAGTTGGGTGGGCAGGTGTTGCAGAAAGTGTTTACACCGCAGCCAAAATCAAATGATGGGCACAGAGTGGGTCTCAGCTGAGCTGGGCACTGATCACATCTCCCTGAGGTGTATGAAAACAATCACCAAACCTGCAGAGACCCCAAGGCTTCAGGCCTCACTGATAGGAGAGAAAAGGGGGAAGAGAGTGAAAGAGAGGGATATAAATACAAATAAGGTTCCCATTCCCCCCCTGGAGTTCAGAGTGGGGGGGAAAGAGCAGGATTCAAAGGCTCTCCCAGGTGGACAGGCCCTGGTCAGGCAGGGATGCTGTCATTCTTTCCATGCTCCCTCCTCCTTTCCACTCCCAACACTCTCGTCCTTCCCTGTGTTCACTTGTTTTCTCTTCCCTGCCCACAGGAAGGCAGTCAAGGCCACCTTGGTTCTCCTGCCTCTGCTTGGCATCACCTACATGCTTTTCTTTGTCAACCCTGGTGAGGATGATATTTCCCAGATTGTTTTCATCTATTTCAATTCCTTCCTTCAGTCTTTTCAGGTAAGAGAGCAGGCTTACAGCTGCATCAGCTGAAAGGATCCTTGGTGCTTTTCAGCTGTGAAACTTTAGGCAATGAAGTCTGTGATAGAAATAATAGATGCAAATAGCTCAGCTTAGTTCACGCATGCATAATAGAGGTACAAGTATGTCATGTGGTGTGGAAAATGCTCTCGAGTGTGGACTGGAGAGATTAATCTCCCTTAACTCAGCACTGTCTTCAGCTCCTCACATAAGATCAATAGAGAGAGAAGATACTTCATTACACCTGAGGATCCCCCTCCCAAGGTGCCTCTGTCTTCCCAGAGCACACAGTGGGCTGAGACTTGGACTTAGTGCTGCAAAACCAAAGGCAAACAGCTCCTACCTGTTGGACTTGCTGTTCAGTTTGTAAGAGGCTCCAGACAAGTTTATGTGCTGTTTTGTGCAGCCAACAACTCAAATTTTAATTAATATTAAAAGTTATATAACGTGGTGATTTTTAAAGGGATATTAGGAATAATGTATTTTAACTGTTTTCTCTGATTCAGAAAAGGAAGACATGGTGAGTATAAGTTTAGAACCAGTTGATTAAAAAGGAAGTTAAAGCAAACACTCCCATAGGCAGACAACAAAACTTTAACCAGCTGCTTTCAGAGAAATTTCAGACTACTTTGCCTTTGAATATCATTCATGTTTCAAGGGAGGGATGAGTGAACAAACTTTTGGTAGAACTCAGGAGTTTAGCTGGGAGGAAGGGGACAGTATTTCAGATACACGTGAGCTGTGTTGCCCAGCCTGCTCCGGTGCATTTTCTGAGCCATCAGCCCCATCTCCTCCCTCCCCCAAATTTAACTGGCGTTCTGGCAGGATGGAAAAGGCAGTGGAATGTGAGCAACTGCCCCAGCTCCATGAATCTGACACAACCCAAAAGCAGCTGAAGCCCCTGAAGGATCTTTAGCCACTCCTTTCTGCCCAGGTGTGTCCTACAGCTTTACCTCTTGAACTAGGGTGGGAATTTGTTTAACAATTGATGTTTTTACCTCCTGTGTGCAGGAACAAGTGCTCTGATGACCAGGATATCAATACAAACATACAGCTGGCAAGCCAAATCTAGGGTTGGGTTACAGTTTTTACTGCTTGCATCCCACCAGACATCACAGCTGACTATCCAAAATAAAAAATGTCCCTTCTAACCTGTGAAGGAAGGAACCTTAACCTTTTTACCTGTGAAGTAATTCCACACTTCTCATTCCCTAAAACTGATTGTATTTTTATGTACTGTTGCTTAGTGTCTCAGCAAAATGCTGCATTGCTCATTCGTTCTATGAAGAAGAGTGTAAGAAAGTACAGGGGGGGGTCTCTCCTTAATGGTGAGAATAATTGCAGCCCTAAAAACAAAATGTGCAGAATTCCACTCACAGGAATTCCGACGTTTGCAGTCATTACACGGGTTTAGTCACTGCTATCAGCAGATTGCACAGAGCCTTTGAGCTCAGGTGAATTTAAGCAATCTGGTGATGCACTTGCCCTCGTGAGAGCATCTAAAGCCATTTAACACCCCCTGTGAGTACCTGGGATGTCCTCCCAGAGCTGTCAGCCCTGGGACAGCTCCTCTGGGGGTCTCAGAGATTGCACGCTGTAGAGATGTTTTAACCCAGCTGCAGGGACGACCCCCTCTGTCAGTGGAAGTGTTAAAATGTTTACCTAATAATTTCCTGCTTTCTCTTCTTTCCAGGGTTTCTTTGTGTCAGTATTTTACTGCTTCTTGAATGGTGAGGTAAGTGATTCACCCTTGGGAGTTGGGGTCTGTTTGAGTGCCTGTCTCTTTAGAGACCTGAGATGTTTTTCCAGGGGGTCACTGTCCCATCAGTCTCTTGTAGAAGGTTCTTAATGTGCACCTGAATTTCCCAGCCTTTGTCCTCAAAACTCTATCAATTACAGACTATTTCCTGTGGGGTCAGGCCAAGGGAAAGAAATTTTGTCGGATTATAAAATTTCTGTTCTTCGTCTTAAGACTTCTTTGAAGTTTCTCATTAATTAAAAACACGATTTCTGGGCGTAGTTAATTACTTCTGAGCTGGACTCTTGTTAAGGATATGCTGCAGGTGACCCATCTTTATAGTGCCATGCTGAGCTGAGTGAGTTTTTCCATGTGGGTGACTATCTCTGGGTGATCAGTGCCTGCTGCATTCAGAAAAGAGGGTTGAAAACAGATTAAATCAGAATTAATGTGAGTACTGCTACTCAAGCAAGAAATACTTCACTAATATTCCTCAGTGTTTGACTTCCACCCCAAAGTGTGAGAGATTTAAATCTTTCCTCTGCTTACATTGTCAGTGTCTCATTTACCTGCATTAAAGGCTGTCATCTTTGTCCAGCTAAAATTTTAGTCTCTGCAGAAATGAAATCTATATTTCATTATTCCTGCTGTATTGGTATAAATTTTGTTTGTGCTGCTTCTTTATTTCATTGTGGGCTATGAGAAAGAATGGGCATGGCTTCAAAGCAGCAGTATTTTATTTTAAATATTTTATTTTATTTTTTTTATTGTACTTCTTTTGTATTATTTTACATTAATAACTTGCCCTCTTCCTCATTAATTCTGAGATAATGTTAACAAGAAATAGCTCAGTTTTCTCACGTTAAGCACATGCCACTTTTATATCCTGGCAGCAGAGTTCTCAGTTCTCTTTCCAATTTTCCTTCCATAAATTGTCACTATTCCACTTGCCTGTTGAGAAATAGGGAGTTTAAATCTTCCTCCAAAACGCAGGTGCCTGTAGAACGACATTTACCTCAAGCTGTGTCAGGGGAAGATTGGGTTGGATTTTAGGGAAAGGTTCTTCCCCCAGAGGGTGCTGGGCACTGCTCAGGCTCCCCAGGGAATGGGCACAGCCCTGAGGCTGCCAGAGCTCCAGGAGCATTTGGACAACACTCCCAGAGATACTCAGGGTGGGATTGTTGGGGTGTCCCATGCAGGAGTTGGGCTGGATGATTCTTGTGGGTCCCTTCCAACTCAGGATGTTCTGTGATTTTACTTGTCATACTCATCAGGTCTGCCACTGTTAAAGCAGAAGGAGAATCTTCCTGTAGACAGGAGGCTTTTTTAATGTCTTTTTAATTTTTTTTCATGGCATCCCAGTGACCATCAGGGGCTGGAACCCAGGCCATGTGATCTCATAGCCAGTCAAGACTTTCTGTCACCCCACTTCCATTTTGTGCACTCAGACTTGGAGCTGTTGGCTGTTTACAGCAGGTTTTCACTCTTCTGTTCTGGCATTCTTTCAGCTCTTTTTATAGGGAGAAATATCCAAATATCCCCTTCTCTTCAGCAGTCTGAAGCTGTCTGTCCAAAGCCATGAGCCAACTTCCCATATCCTGTGCCTTTGATGAGTTCAGACATAATGGATCCTGTCAAAGGAGGATGATTCACCTCATGCACTTCTAGGCCTTGATAGCAATCTTCTGGGGAACCTGGAATGATTCCAGAGCTGATTTTCCAGCTGGTTCACATTGCTGTCACAGTGGGAATGGACATTTCTGAGGGAGTCAGTTCAAGGTTGAGACACCCAGCTTGGGATGTTGATTCATTGCCCTAAAGTCAGATATGTGGTGCTGCTGGGGAGGCTGCAGCAGATCTGAGACATCCAGGTGGCTCTTAGCAGCTGATACAGGGTCTGGAGAAGATTCACATCTGACTGGGAAGTGGGAAAACCAGGTGGGATTCAATGGGGCTTCTCAAATGGCTTGGTGTCTGTAATTCAAGCCAGTCAATACAAACTTTTTGCTTTTTAAGATTTTCATCAGCTTAGTCTCCAACAGGCACCTCCATCTGCTCACCTGAGCAGCTCCAGTCTTAGCTGGCAGTCTGGACTGACTCTCCACTGCATACCCAAGACACCCTGCTGGCATGTGGGCACCCACAACAGCTGAATTTGGGAGGGAAATCTCTGTAGCATTTTTTGACATCTAATGTGCAACTTCCACTTGACTGACTAAACCGTGGCAACTCTTTTACTGCTTCTTTGAGGTGAAACATAATTCCAACCCCCCCCAAATATTAGAATATTGTCTATTTAAAAAACTGTGAAAAAACTTTGGACTTGTCTCAATGTGCTGTGAGAATGGTTTTTTTTTGGAATATCATAAAGTTTTTAAAGGATAACGTTTCCTGTTCTGTTCGAGCCTCAGCTTTGCACAGTACCAAAGAAAGCAGCAAACTCAGTGACTTTTCAGAGCTTTCTGGGCATGTAATCACATTGTCCAGAACACAAATGTGCATCTTATAGTACATTATTTTAAAAGTTGAGCTGCTCCTAGCCAGGCATCCCTACTAGAAGTGGTGATGAAAGCAATGCCACTTCATCCCCACGAGGTATAGGATTTTACTCACAAAGGGGAAAAAAACCTGTGAGGAGCAGCCTGAAAGCTTCACAGATACCACTGAAGCCTTGTTATTATCTCTTCAGTGAGCCTGATGTTCCTGTCTCCGTGGTAGATGGGCTGATAAGCTGCTGTCTCAGGTTTTTAGATACTTCAGGTTTTCCAGTTATAGCAGAGCTGGGTTCTTTAAATGCATGTAATGGTCTTTATCAGGTTGCTCACCCCCACAGTGCTAGGCTTGCTCCAAACGATGACACAAGCCAAAGGCCTGGAAAAATCCATCAATTTAAGCTTTAATAATGCTGTGATCTCAGCTGCATCTCTTCCACCCTGTATTTGATACACATCCCGCTGGGTACTCACAAACTGCCAGTAACTGTCTATAATAGAGCTCAAAAACTATGGATTGCCCTCAAAAACCCCCAAAATATCCTTAATGAGATCTTCAATGAGTGCTTAGTATCTGGGAAACTTGGCCCTTCACAATTTATGTGTTTCCTTTTGCTATGAGATTAAAAGCTGCTGCATTTAGTGGAAGACAGAGGAACCATCACTGAGGGTTCCTCAGGTGTGAAAGAACAGCTGTAGGGTTTTCCCTAGGTAACCACATTAAAATCCCTGATTTGGGTTTTTTCCTGAGGCTTAGTGTGTGATTTCACTGAGTGATTTCTCACCAGGAAATATTTTTGAGGAAGAAAGAGAATAACAGGAAATAAAAGAGCAGAGGTGATGTTGTTTTCAGCAGCCACTGAGGGACCCATGTAGAATTCCTTCCCTGCCAGGGCTGGAATTGGATGCAGCCTTTGCACAGTTGTGCTGGGTTTTAATGTTCTCAGAATAAGGAGAGGCTACAATTAACCCCAGTCCTTTATGAGGGAAGGAAATTGTGCAATGAATTTACTGCCTGTATTTTAAAAGTGAACGTAGAAATTTTGCAGTGAGACTTAGTAAATGTTGAGACTATTTCTCAATCTGATGTGAAAATCACTTGGTTTGGGTACAGGGAAAGCATTCATAGCAGTTACTGGAATCTGAGCAAATGGCAGAAATATTACTTAAGGCTACATTTTGATAGAGTCACAGGAAATGGAACCATGTGTCCTGACAAACCTGCATGAACTGAAAATAAAGAGGAAAATTCTACTGGCTCTGGTAGCTTTATGCTGTACTCCTCAGTCCAGCTCCCACAATATCTGAGCAGTGCAGTCAGTGTGGCTTCAAAACCTCTGTTCAACTAAAACTGGGTTTAAAGATCAAAAAAAACCTCAGGATGTGAGAGGCTGTTCCAAAGAACACTTTGCCTACAGAGTTGGCAAGGGCTGGACTCAGCAATCCTTATGGATCCCTTCCAAGCTGAGATATTTTGGGATTCTGGGATTCTCTTCTATGAAGTTTCCATCCCTTTGAGTTCTGTCCTTGAAGTTTGGAAATTTGTGTTGTAACTTCCATTGACTTAAACAAATTTACCTTGAGATCTAACCAAAAATGATACCTTGGTAACACCTGATACCACCATAAAATGTCCTGCTTTTCAGTGATTTGGTCTCACAAATGTGGTATCACTGAAGGGAAAAAGTGAAGCGATTCAATTGCAGTCCATGCAAAGAATTTCAAAGTTGATGAGTTTATTTCCTTCATTTTTGAGTAGATATTTGAGCTGGGAATGCAGTCACCTCCCTTGCCCTCATTTGCACAGAAAACTGTTTCACACAGCTCCTGGACTGGCTTTGTTGGCTGCAGTGGGAGAGGGTGTGTTAGGCCTCTGAGCTGGAGATAAAAAAATCAGTAAATCAAAGAACCAATCTAAGATCATCAAGTTCAACCATTTCCCACACACTGCCAAGCCCTCCACTAAACCCTGTTCCCATCTACAGGTTTTGAACACTTCCAGGGATGGGGATTCCACCACTTTGTCAGCCTGTGTCAATGCCTGACCACCCTTTCAGTGAAGAAATTGTTCCAAATTTCCAGTCTGCATTTTGAGGCCATTTCCTCTTGTCCTATTGCTTCTGCCTTGGGAGAAGAGCCCAATCCCTCTCTGGCTGTCCCCTCCTGTCAGGGAGTTGTGCAGAGCCACAAGGTCCCCCCTGATCCCCTTTTTCTCCAGGCTGAGCCCCTTTCCCAGCTCCATCAGCCTCTCCTGGTGCTCCAGCCCGTTCCCCAGCTCTGTTCCCTCTTTCCAAGCCAACACCTTGTACACAAATTATTGCAGTGATTCCACGGAGGAGAAGCAGACTAGATTAAAATCTTAGAGCTTTTTACGGTTTATTGCTTCTGAAAATTCTGAAGCTGTTTTGACTGAAGTGTGCCATGGATGGGCACAAGAGGCCATTGGCACTTGACTCATTAATTTGTTTAGCGACTATGAATAAAGAGGTTTTTTTTTTTTTGACACAGAGAAACACTGGAGGGCAAAAATATGCAAATTTCATTTAATCCAAGTGGAAAAGAGCATCTCTGGACTTCCAAGAAAATTGATAATGAGAGGTTTCTGAGAATTTGTGATGTTATGAAAACTGGCATAATGAAGAATCTGTATGCATTTATGTTGAATGCCACTTCAGAACAGTGAATGCAGATTGTGAACTTATTTTTCAATGACTGCAGAAAACAAGATGCTCTTCAAAATTTTTTTCAGTCAACTTCCAGATCAAAAGACTGGATTCAGTTTCAGATAACACTGGATTTATTTAAAAAAAAAGAAAAGGTTTAGGATGGAGTTTTTTGGAACAAGGATAGACTTTATAAGAGGATGCAGTGACAGGACAAGGAGGAATGGCTTCACACTGACAGAAGGCATGTTTAAATTGGATATTTGAAAAAAAATTCTTCCCCATGAGGGTGGTGGGGCCCCAGCACAGGGTGCCCACAGAACCTGTGGCTACCCCTGGATCCCTGGAAGTGTGCAAGGCCAGGTTGGACAGGGCTTGGAGCACCCTGGGATAGTGGAAGGTGTCCCTGCCCATGGCAGAGGATGAGTTTGGATGAGACTTAATGTTCCTTCCAAGCCAGGCCAATCAATTCTGTGATTCTGTGAATGGCTCAAAGCTGTGCTGGAGGAATGCATTCCCACATAACTCCTGCTGGACAATTTTCACTGCAGGTCAGATTTTCCTTTCAGGTCTTTAGTGTGCACCTTCTGCTCAGGGGAAGATGGGTACAGCGCTCCCAGCAGTTCTCTTCTGCCTTTGGCTGATTCCAGACAAAGCTGCTTTAAAGGAAGATGGATTTTCCATCCAGTCCCCTTACTGGTGTCATATCTGCCTTTTAGCCAGACCTTCTTAACAGTGATGGTTTTCTCCTGAGACAAACTAAACTATTTCAAAGAGAGGCAAAGAGTGCATTTAGACTGTTTCATATTCCACATAGGGCTGGCTCCACTCCTGCTACCTCAGCAATGATGATGGAAACAGGAGGATAACAGAGGAATAGAGATCACTTATTCTTGTGATTAGGTGCTTCATGCAATTTCCAGTTAGCACCAGATCTCTCGGAGGGTTCTGTGATCCTTGCAAACCTTACCAGCTATGATGGGACATCCCAACACAGCCATCCCAGAGCAGGAGCTTGGGAATGGAGGTGACAGTGCTTGTGAACAGCCTCCGTCTCTAAAGGGATGGTGCTTGATGAGGGGCTGCTCAGGGAAGAGCAAGCTCCACTCTGAAACCAAATGAAGGGAACAAGGCAAGTCCTGATAAAACAGGGAAGAAAAAATAATAAAGTGAGGATGTTTAAGCACTGAAATAGAGGCTTAAAGGTGTTTTGAGATCTCTGTCCTTGTTTATGCTCAAAATGACTTGGTAAAACCCTGACATAATCTCAGAACTTGATAAAATCACTGTGCTGGATGTGCTCTGATCGTGGCATGGGACCAGAGGCCTTCCGATGTCACTTCCAACCTTAATTATTCTATAATTTAGGAATTCTGTGTCCATAATGAAGTTCCTATCCTTCATTTCTATCCATATCCTCGATGGATACATAACCAGCCAGACCTGAGTCTGAAAACATCCTTCTAGAGCCTGAATTCTTAGCTCAGGACTCAGATTCAGTATTACCTCACCAATATCAATAATCATCTATGAATTGACTTTTAAAATGGAAAGAAATTAGCTGGCTTAGAGAGAAAGCAGCATCAGAGATTAACAGATCAGATGCCTCTGTAAATTATTCTCACAACAAGGTGCAAGGCAAAGATGAATATGTTGAATTTTTTTTCTGTTGACCCTTTAGCCAAGCACCATCTGTCTCTCAAAATCTATTAAGCTCAAAGTGGTTTCCCTTGATCTGATCATCTTGGGAGGCTGATGATTAGAACTGCCAGCTCTGAGTCACCCCTGGAATGGTTACTCATCCCCCTGCCCATCAGCCCAGACAGGCTCCACATTATTCATCCTGAGCCCCAAGGACATGTATTAAGCATTCCTTAAAAACTCTGAATAAATGCGAATCTAGAGGTGGACTAGAGGGCTAAACTTTAATTCCATCTGCTCTGAGGGTCCTTCCCCATCCCATTTTCCTCCTTATTACAGCACTGCTGATGTGAGGGTGACTCCAGAGCACTCCACAGCAAAACCACAGGGGCTTGAGGTGGGCTGGGTGCACCCGTGGCCTCCCTCTGCTGTGGCTAGTTCTGGTCCTTTGTGACCCAGAAGAAAGGAGCAGCATTTGTTTCCACACAAAAGTGCCTGGTAAATCTTTATGACTAGTCAGAATTGTTGCAGCTTCTTGAACTGTTACTGATGATAACAAACTTGCACTGCTGTGGTCTTAGAAATAAGCTTGGATGTCCCAGGCTGGCAGGTGAAAATATCCCCAGATTGTGAAGAGTTGCTGTCAAAGACCCTAGGAAAAACAAAACAAAAAATACAGACCAATTAAGCAGGATAGTTTCTTCAGGCAGGAAAAAACTCCATAACAATGTTACATAAATAGTGGTGTGATTCAGGGTACCTGTTGAAACAAAAACCAGCATTCTACCCAAGCTTTGTTTTTGTTTCCTTTGAGTCTTGCAGGTTGTTTTGACTACATCCCTTCCTGACCTCAGGAGGATTAAATACAGATGATGGGATCTTTATGGGGATGTTCAGTTCAATATTTCGTGTGATGGTAACATGAGCACCCTTGGCCTGAGGGATTGGGTCTGTGGGATCCTGGCAAAGCCACACCAGCAGGGTAGGACCCAGGTGCAGTTGCTCAGTGATTTAGTTTATTTACAAAACATGGATAAAGGCACTCCTGTCTCTCTGGGAGCATCAGAACGCCTCACCTGGAGATCCAGGACCTATTTGCAACAAAAAGACAAACCAAGGGTCAACACAGGCATGCAGCTCTGTGCTCAGAGCAGGGATAATTTTGGTGCTCTCAAGCAACTGAAGCTCCACAGAGGTGAGGCTGATAATTTGTGTTCCCAGGACTCCTTGTGGAGCTCTAACTGCTGATGACAGCCTGGAGCATCCTTGGGCTGTTACAGGCCAGTGCTGGCAATTTCAGGTCATAAATGTGTTAATGCTGGCTCTGGGGCATGGTCCTGACTCTAGAAATGCTTAATAGAGGAGGCTGCTCTTACAGGGATTAACAGCCATGTTTGATTGTTGGTATTTTGTATTCTCTTGTTTTACTCTTCCACTGTGCAATAGCTTTTTTTTTTTTTGTCTTTGAACACATTAATACAACAGCCACAGCCAGTTTTTCTTTCTTTTCTTACCTAAAGTTAACCTAGCATTTTGTTTCTGAGTTTAAGTACAAGATACAAATTTGACCTTCTCCTTCTCTGCTTGCACTCTGGTCACATACTAATTGCAGTTAATTATTCTGTCATTAAAAAATGCTTTGCCCTCACCCTTGAAGATTGCAGAGCCCATTTCCATGTGCCCAGTCCATTAGGAATGGCTCCAGCTGTACAAGAAGACAGCATTTTTGGGTTTTTTTTAATCCTGTCTCAAACCCTATCATGAAAGCTAACTGCTACTATAGACTCACATCTTTATCTCCAGGTGGTTCTTTTTGACTTGGTTGGCTTGAAGCACAAATGATAAATCTAATCTGGCTTCCCTGGCTGAGTAAGTATCTTTTCGCACTGGTTGCTCAGGGAAAAATAAAGTCACTGCAGAAGAAAGGAGGAAAATTTTCCCTAACAGTATCTCAGCATTCAGTGACATCTGGGGAGAGAGGAGCATTTGAGAAGCAGCATCCCTCTGCATCTCAGGTCTTCATGGGACACTTTCCCGTGACAATGGTCTGACACTTCATGTGTTACTTAAGCCACTTGCCTGAGGTGCCCAGCATTTATTTCAGCTGGCTTTGTACCCAGAGGAGCAAGGACTCTTTCATTCCACATGTCTAAGTGCCATCCTCAGGGGAATTGTCTCTCTTCCTCCACTGTCTGTACTGGAAGCATAAATAATGGATCCAGTACTTGGATGGGGCTTGGAACAACCTGCTCCAGTGGAAGGTGTCCGTGTCCATGGCAGGGGGTTGGAATGAGAGGAACTTTAAGGTCTCTTCCAACCCAAACCATTCAGTGATTCTGTGATAAGCAGCAAAGACTGGGCGTGAGTCTTTCAGGGGAGCTGCCTCCCCCCTTGCCTGGACTCTGGCACATGGATTTGCCTTTGGGTGTGCATTATATCCTCTCTCCCATCCAGAATCAGGAGCAAGGATCCCTCTGCCACTCCAGGTGGAACCATGGTAGGTTTGCAAATAGTGAATTTCCAGAAAAGTACAACACCATGGCACAGCTTTCTGGTGCTTCTCCTGTTTTCCCAGGAGGGTTCAGTGAACCAGGGAGGTCAGTTTGGTGAGAAGGGGATGATGGTCAGCAGTCCAGGCTGCTGCAGTTTGTGATTGAGTCCATCCATCCTGGCTCTGCTGTTTCATATAACTGTGTCGTTCAGCTCACTTTATAACCTGGCCAAACCCCATCATGACACTGGTGGAGAGGTATTGTAGCTACTGCCTCATAACAAGAGACTTTTCCAGAAATCCTCTGCACTGTTGTTTGACCACACAGTTCTCATTCTCATCTCCAAATCATTCATGATGATCATGATGCTCTTCCTGGCAGCGCTTTCATTCCCCTTTCATTGTGTGTTCTCTCTTCTCCTTCTCCAGTTCTATTCCCTCATATTCTTTGTTTCATTAGGTTCTGTCTGACCCCTACTAAGTTTAAAAACCATCATTATTTATATTGAAACAAATAATTGATTCAAAATTAGAGGAAACCCAGTGTGGCATTCCCCTCACCTCACCTTAGAAATCTGCAGCTGCTTATCTTAAATCACAGAACCACAGCATCAGTTAGGTTGGAAAAGTCCTCTGAGATCACTAAAACCACCAAGTCAACCATGGCAGTAGCACAGATCACAGATAGTTGAGAAAACAACCAAAGAAAGAAATCCTCTGCTGTGATTTGTCTCTGCCTTCTGGAAGGGCTCTGGTTGGAAAGCCACATTTCCAGGTTTAGGATTCCCCTGAAAAGGCACCAAAGAGGAAATTGCAAAACTGTTTTCCAGGCTGGTACTCATAAACCTGCAGTGGAATGTATTTCATGGACAAAGCTGTGGTGGGAGGGGATTGTTTGCTGCCAGACCACAGTTTCTCAGTAGCAGTGCTACAGCCCAGGGCTCTGAAAGCCCACCCAGAAATGGGAAAATTGAAACCAGCCAAGAGAAGGAGAGCAGTTCCCCCCTCTCTGTGTCCTCCTTGTGAACTCTTCTATGTTTTAACCATCAGGCCTTCACCCTGTTCACCTGGGACACCTAAAACTGATAGGATGTGGTTTGGGTTGGAAACACCTCCAGTCCTGGAGCTCTTCAACTCATCTGAGCGCTCTTAGGATGTTTGAGCTGCCCTGAGGCGGGGTTGGAGACTCTGAGTGTTCCTTGTATTTTGAGTAGATCTCTCAGAGCCCCTGCAGACAATCCCCAAGCTTTCAAAGAAGTGAAGAAAGAAGCAGTGACTCTTCATCTTTGGGCAATATTTTTTTCCTCCACCTTCCCTGCAGCACCAGTGGTGGTGACAACACACCCAGGGTGGGTTTGATTGACCTCACCCAGGGGCTGATAGCTGAGAACCTGTGCCAGCATGAGCTTCACAGGCTCTGAAAGCTCCTCCCAGGCCTTGTGCAGTTGCCATGGCAGCTGATCCCTTTGAGGTCACCTCCCCAACAGCATCACTGCTGATAAGACCCAAAGTTTCCCTTGTCAGTGGTAAAATGAGGCTTGAAACAATCCTTTGCTTTTGAGGGAAGCAGTGAAAATAAGTGCATTAAAAATTAAAGAATATCCAGGGTTAGATGTTAATATTATCTAAATTTATAACCCAGACATTTTAAATAGAGCTGGTTGTCTAGACTCATTTTATAACCAATTAAAGGAAATAAATATTCTTCATCTGACCACAAATATCTGGCCTCTTTTGGACACCTGCTTTAGAAGGAGATGAATCATCCCCTTTGACCACACTGACTGGTTCCCTCTTGGCCAGGAGGAGATCTAAAGGTCAGTAGTTGAGGTCCAATGTCTATATTACATTATTTATAACCCATCTTTGTAAAAAAAAAACATGGCTTTGGTAAGAGAGGCCCTGGCTTGATACAGAAGTTTTATGTAACAATTCTTCTTTCAAAGTTCACCAGATTTCAAGTTGGCAGCAGAACATCAGCATCTTTTCCAAATGTCATGAATACATCAGGCTTTGGACTCCAGGAAGCTGGGCTCAGATTCCTCTCACCTAATTTTGTTGGCTTATTTATCTCCCTGGGTTAGGGGTCTGAATTGCTTTCCTCTCTACAGTAAGCAGATATCAACTAGAACATCCAGAAATTGGTCCAAATGCTTCATGCCAGGTTCTGACTTTGAGTCTCGTCTGCCAGAGATTTGGCAGGAATTTGGCAGGTCTATTTTAGGAGTATTTCAAGCCCTCGCTCCCACTGTGTTTGAGGTTTAGGATTCCTTTCCCCTTTTTTTCTCTTGCTTATATATGTGTATATTTGAGCCAGAGTTCCTGGGCTCTCTTTCTGCTCCACGAAGAAAAAAAAAAACTTAAATTCAAGGTTCATCTGACCTGTTGGTCAGCATCTGCTTGAGGATGACCTTCTGCTGATGTGGAGCAACTTGCACTGCCTGCACGAGGTGCTCACAGGGCTGGGTCAGGTGTGCCTGTGTTGCAGAACCAGCGCTTGGTTAGATCCCCTGTGCTTCTTCACATACAAGGGCGGCAGGAACCCCTGGGACGGGGCTCTCCAAGAATTCCATCAGGTCTCGGACAGACCTTGGATGCACCATCCATCAGATCCACCCATCCTGAGGGCTTCATGCAGTTGTGAATGTTTAGGCCTGTTTGAAATGCTCTGGGGTATTTAAGATGCAGATATGAGATGTGAGGTGTGTAAAAGCCATGTTTTGTCCTCGAGTCAAGTGCTCAGGTGTATGTCAGTGAATTAGAAGCTGCTGTTCAGGCATCCGACTCAGTCCCTGTGTGTTTCAGTGCCTGGACAATACCGTGACCCCTCTCAGCACTGTCCAGCTCCCTTTACCGAGGGAATTCTCCCTTCACCCTCTCCCGTGTTTCTCCCCAGGTCCGTTCTGCTGCCAGGAAGAGGTGGCACCGCTGGCAGGACCACCACTCTCTGCGGGTGCGTGTGGCACGAGCCATGTCCATCCCCACGTCCCCCACGCGGATCAGCTTCCACAGCATCAAACAGACTGCGGCCATGTGACATCTCCCACCACCCACCACCACCCCGTGGCCTTCAGACTTCTCCTCTCTTCGCTCCCACGCCCCAAAACCCCTTTCTGCAAGCTCTCCTCCTCTGTCCCCACTGATCTCTTTCCAGGGAGGGACCCATCCTGTTTCGGCAGGCTCTCATCTCCCACATCCGTGATGCTGCTTCGAGGTGACCAGGAAAAAGCCTCTTGGAATTGGTGGTGGTAAAACAGATTCAAAGAAGGAGCAGGTTCAACCCTGACTGCATCCTGTGGAAGTTCACAGTGTAAAGTCTAAAGCAGCACATTGGCAGGAATAATCAATTTTTTTCTCCTTCCTTTTCATTTTTTTTGTTTTTATTCCCCCTTACGTATTGCAGTGAACAAAGACCGTTTTTAACACACTGTCCATCTCACCCTGTACATTGATTCCCAATGATGTCAACATTTTGGTGTATAATAGCCCATCCCTTTCTTGTTTCCTTTGTAAAAAGTTTCTTCTGTGCAAAACTGTCATTTGAGAACTTGTGGCAGCAAGAAAAAGAGAGTCTGAAAGGTGGTGTGAAAAGCCTGAATTCATCTGCCTTCCCCATTTCTCTCTTGGACAGACTGGGAATTGTCAGGGCATCGCTGGACTGTTCCACATAGGGCACTCTACCTGGCAAGCACCATGCCCTGCTCTTACACAGATATTTCAAAGAACAGGAGTAGCTCCAAGTAATCCTACAAAATATTCTCATTCCTCTTAGCCCCACGCTTCCAGCACAATGTAAGTGTAAAGCCTTTGGAAAGTGGTGGTTTTTTTTCAGCTCAGAGGATCAGGGTGGGGAAGGACAACTTTTCTGGGTTTAAAAAACACAAAAGGGAAGAACTGTAAAGGTAATCATGATGAGAAGAGGATGTTTGCCTTCTGAGGATAATGCTACGTGCTGCACAAAGGTATCTATTGAACATTTTGAACTAGAGCAGTTGTATCTACCAGGCTTTTTATGTGATGTTCAAAAATACTGTATATTTTCAATAATAAACACTACTCTGGGTTGGTTTCAATAAAACCAGGCATCGTTTTCTTTACTCTGGAAAGGAAGAGGACACCTGTCTTGAGAGTGGTTTTGCAGCTAAGATCAGGGAAGGAAGTCCTGTTTGATAATGAGCCAAGGAAGAAGAACAACCTTGTGATAAAATCCTACCAAGGGGGCATTTAAATGCAAGAATTGCCTCCCTTCTCAGCTCATGGTCTTACACTGGACCCCATCCCTCTGTGCTGTCTCCACTGGGCTTTGCCACAGCAGTAAGAAAAATGTTGTGTTGTATGGTCTCCATCACCTGCATCTCAGCTGGAGTAATTTGCTCTTTCCACTTTTATCAAGGTTATTCTGAATTTTCTTCAGATGTTTTATAGGACTTTTCAGCACGAGCTCAATTTAAACCTGCAGATTTATGTTGCTCTGGTTTTCAGGGGCTGGAAAAACTTTTGGAAAACGCTGTTATAAATCCCCTGCTGGGGGGAGGGGGGGTGAGGGAATGTCTGTTCTGACAGCTCAGTCATATTCAACTTTGAGCTTGCTGGCAATGAACAGCAAATTTAAATAAACAACATTTTGTAACTCTTCCCTCTCCTAACTCATTTGGATTCATGTATCTCAAAGAGATAACAGAGGGAGGAAGGAGATTTGAGTGCCTGATGAGAGAGGACCAGGTCAGTGCTTTTATCCATCACAGTAGCAATGCACAGCCCCTGGTATCTTGTGTTTGAAGGGAGGGATGCATCTACAGGTTAGAAATACGTGCAGTGAGCATCTCTGTGTTTGCTCTGGCTCTGGGCTGTGCTGGGATGAAAAAGGGATTTGCAATGCAGCAGTTTCTGTCAGAAACTGCAGGTTATTGGTGCTGCCAGGAGTGTGGCAGACATCCAGACATGGAGCAGATCTGAGTAGAGAAGACATTTGGCAGATGAAGCAGTGAACTGATGGTTAACTCGGGGGTCCTTTAGAGTTTGTCTCAGTGAACCACTGGAATGTATCAGTGCCAGGGCACCCACTTTGTGCCAGTGTTTTGGGCTATTGCTGCAATGCCCCTAGTTTCACTTGCAGTAATATTCACTGAACATTTAAGACCAATAAATAGATGAAGACAGTTACATTTGGTGTGTGCCTAAGTTGGGTGGCTGATTTCCCCCTGCACTTGGTACCTACCCAAGGAAACTGTGCAGCTTGAAGAAAATAAAAATAACCTTTTTTGACTCTGCAAGCTGTCACCCACAGGACTTTGGAAGAACACAGCTCACCTTCCTGACAGCAGCAATGGTGCTGCTCCTGCCTCTGCTGCACTGTCTGGTCCCACAGGTGAGGAGCTAATATCTGTCATCAGAAGCATTTGGCACATCCAAGCTGGGATGACAAAATGCTCACCTTTCCTGGGAACGCCAGCCAGAGTAGCTCCTGATGCCATCCTAAGGCATGGGGATTCTCAGAAAAAGATTCATTTGAGTTTAGTTCTTTGGAAATCAGTCCAGGAGAAAAACACCTAGGAGCAAAACAGATAAGAACTTCCATTTTCCCCAGGCAGGCTTTGATAAAAATGCTGGAGGTCAGCCGCACACTCTAATGTCAAGAAAACATTTCTGAATTCGCACTGAGTGACATTCACCTTGCCTTTTAACAGTGAATTAACGGTTTGATGGTTATCTAGCATATCAGAGCTACTGAGATGTTCCCCAGGTGTCTTGGACAGCAAAGGAAGTTCCTTGGCACGTGTGCCCTCTCCTGAAGGTGAGGACTTGCCTGAGGAGCAACAGTGTGGAAAAGCAGCCAGGGAGCTCATGGATCCTGAAATCAACTCAAACCAGGTGTGTCACCTGGCAGCAAAGGTCTGGGATGTTTTGAGGGAAATTACTATTCCCTTCTACTTTGCACTCCTTAGTCCACAGCCAGCTGCCATGCCCAGTTTGGTGACCCCAGTAGAGAAGATACGAATAAACTAAAGCAAGATCAACCACAGGAACAGCAAGATGCTCAGGTCTGGAGCTCTCTCCATGTGCAGAGATGCAAGAGGACCTGTTTCAGAACAAAGAACTTTGGATGGAGCTAACAACAGCCTGCCAGTACCTCAAGGTTGCTGACAGACCCAAACCCTTCACAGTGGTTTGAGGCAGGAGGACAACAGGCAAACTGTAAAAACAAAGGGCCAGATAAGATACAAGGAGAAAGTTTTTCCTGATAAAGACAGCTAAGCAGTGGGAAAGCTTTCCAAGTGAGGGTGGGACAATCTTTAGAGATTTTTCAAGACCCAAATGGATAAAGCCCTGAGCAGCATTCTGAGCCTGCTGTGAGCAGGGGTTTTGGACTGGAGCCTTCCTGAGGTCCCTTACAACCTGGATTATCCCATCATCCTAGTACTGATATTGTCAGTCATGCCTCTAAGACAAGGGAAGAATGAACATGATCAAGGTTTGGCTCCTGCCTTTTTTTCATGTGAACCTTAGGGGTTTTAGAAATGTGCTCATGTCTCCTCTGTTCAAAGGAAGCTTCTTCCTTTGCTGTCTCCTGGCAGGAAGGCAAAGATGAATAAAGTCACATCTCTTTAGGGAAAACTCACCTCTTTACTTTGTGGTAGCTTTTAAAGCCTTGTGTCCCTTTCAACAAAATAATCATTTATGGCATAAGTCTGGGATGATTCAGAAGTAGCTTTTGGATCAGCAGGAACAGTCAGCTCAGCTGTGCCAGGAAAATGGTGGTGGATCTGTTGGACTGACAGCATCTGTGCACGTGTGTGTCTGTGTGTGTGCTTATGCACACGTGTGTCCATGGCCTCTTGTGCATTTGAAAAAATGGATCAAATTGCTCTGGATTTGTAGCTTATTGTGTAGGAGGAAAACAAAGCTGCTTGTGTTCGGTGAGTCATTATGGAAATGAACAACTATGAGCACTCAAGTGCTTGAAACAGAACTCTCCAAAGCTCTTCCAGGAAAATGTTTGCAGTGCTGAGCACTGCAGACCACGCGTGTGCCAGCTGGCGTGGGGCAGCAAGTGTAAGCTGGCTTTGGATCTGGGCTAACTGCTTCTCTCTGACACTATTTAAATCTTCTTTTCCCTCTCCTTTGCAATAAATCCCCAGTTCCGGCTTGCAGTGGAGACAGCTGTGCTGCAGCTGCTGGGATGCAGTAGTTTAGGATTGGGTTTGGGTGCCATCACTGTACAGGTACAGGACAGCCAGGGGATTGGGGCCTGAACACGGGGTATGGAATACACAGCTCCAGCTTCCAGCAGAGCATCACACCCCTGGGGATGTGCCCCGCAGTGAGAGAAGGTCAAGTGCTCAAGCACATGGGTCTGGGGTGGAAAATGAGTTTAGAATGCTGAGATGGAGTCACTCAGGACAGTGTGGAGCAGGAGGTTGGGCAGAGAGGAGTTGTGAAGGGACAGAGCCATGCTCTGACCACCCTGCTCTCTGCTCTGACTCATTGTTTCGTTGGTACCTACTCCTGCAGACAGCCACCACAAAGCTCTTCTCTTAGTCCATGGGAAAAAGAAAAGCAATTTTGGGATTACAGTCCTCTGAATACTGAGTATTCCTACATGGAAAGGATATTGTAGGTTCATGAGTGTGAAGGTTCCACATAAATCCTTCAAGTTTTCATCGATCAATTAATTAATTAATTATTATTATTAATTACTCCTTTTCTCATGTATGTCTCCCACAGAGCTGGAAGAAGCATCTCAGGAGAAACTTTTGGAAAAGAGACAATATCTATAAATTTACTGATGGCGAAATGTGTTATTAAAACAAAAACCTGGATCACCTGGATAATCCTGTTGGGTTCTCCATTTGCTAATTAGTGTAGGAGAAAGCAAATCCTTCTGGTTGGTGCAATTACCACAGAGCAGTGCTGTAGTGACCTCGTGCTCCACGAGGCCAAAGCTTTAAAGAAGAACTCCTCAAACTTTAATGAGTTTCCCAGATGCTAAGGAGCCATCCAGGAGGGCTGTGTGTGCTCAGCGCTGCCCAAAGGCTGTGAAATCACCCTCCTGACACATCTCCCCTCTGCACTGGGGGGCTGCAAGGGCTCCTGTCAGAGGCTGAACCAATTAATGGCTCTCTGCTGATTGGCACATGCCAGACGAGTGTGCTGAGGTGGGGAGATGACAAATGGCAATGCTGCTGGTGAGGTCACGGGCAGCAGCACCAGCACCCTGCAGAGGGTTCTGTTCATTACTGGCACGCTGCCCATGCAGGCTGAGCAGAGAACCATGGTTAACCTGGCTCATCCCAATCCTGGCCAGCCACAGCCAGCCTAAAAGAGCACTTCCACAGCAGAAATCCTGCCTGTCCCTCAGCTGGCTTGCCCTGGATTTGGTGGTTGACTCATTTTGACCTTTGCTGGTTGCTGACTTCCAGCCCAGCAGTTCAGCCAGAGGCCAATGCATCAGCAGCCCTGACAGCCCAGGGATCCTGGCACAGCAGGGATGATCCCCTCGAGTCAGAGCAGGGATTGCTGCTTCCTAGCAGGACAGAAAAGCTGACTGTGTGCAACAAGCAGTGCAGGGCACAAGGGCAGCCCAGCTGCTTGTGGGGCACATCTGAGGTTGCCGTGGTTTTGTGTCTCCCTGCAAGCCTCCTGGTCCTGCTGCCAGGCAGGGATTTGCCTCAGTTCTGTAAATCACAGGATAATTTGGGTTGGAAGGGACCTTTAAAGGTGATCTGGTCCAACCCCCTGCACTGAGCAGGGATATCTTCAACCAGGGCAGGTTGGTCAGAGCCCTGAGCAGGTATCTGTGCTCGGTTACTTCAGAAAGGTAGTCAAGTTTAAAGATTAAAGAATTCTTCTCTTTTAACAAAAGGATTGTGTAAGCTTTTGGAGGAAAAAAAAAAACAAAAAAACAAACCAAACAAACACAAATCACAGAATTACCCCTCTGGGGTGCAAGCTTCCCTGAGTGCCTCTCCACAGAGCAGCTCACACAGTGGGCTCTTTTTGCAATGTGCAACACCAAAATGCATAAAACCCCATAACAAAGTGACAGTTTTGCACAATTCAATCTACATCTGAAACCTGCTGTACCTGTGGATTCGTGTTGAAAATATGTCAGGCTTAACTGACTTTATAAATACCCTCACACGTGCTTGTGTTTTTTTAGTGTATATGAACTTCCTTATTTCTGATAGATCTACAAATATCACAGATCCATCAAATCACAGAATGGTGTGGGTTGGAATGGGACTTATAGATCATCTCATTCCAACCCCTGCCATGGGCAGGGACACCTTCCAGTAGAAGGAAAATACTCAGTCCTGGGTTTGGAGAAAGGAGAGTGATGTTTTCACCAGTCTGAGCTCCATCCTGTGCATGAAGGTGCAATGTCTGCACAAAGTAGCTCAACACAAGCATCCACTGAGCTTGCTTGAAGTTTTTGTTTCAGTTTTGCTGATGGGCATTTTCTCCTTTTAATAAAATTACTCATTTTGCATGTTTTACACACTCACTGAGAAAAATCTGCACCCAGCAATATTCCTCCACATTTGTGCTGTGCTCCAGGCTCACTTTCACCTTGTTAACAGCAGCTGCCTCTCTCATCCTCATGGTTTTCCCCTTCTTGGTGTGCACAGGCTTTCAATTTGTGCACACATTTGCTTTGCTCAGCACTGACAAGCATTGGGAAGCTGCTTGCAAAGCAAAAAAAAAAAAAAAAAAGATAAAAAGTTGCATAAAAACATTTTCTCAAAGCTGCCAACATCATAAATCTTTAGGAACCATACAGTCCCCTCTCCTGCTGATCTCATAGAGGCAGGGATGTAAAACCAAACAGCTCCAATCTGCAGCCTCTCCAACTCCCAGGGATAGGGAGGAAAGCCTGGAGCCTGTGCAGCCCCACAGCTCATGGTGTGCCTCCTGCCATAAATCAGCTCTCCCACAGGTTCTGCAGTGACAGGAGCTCCCAGCCACGAGATGTTTGTGGTTCACGTGGGACGGGCTCCTTGTGAAATGATTGCAGCAGCCCCATCTGCAGCACAAAGCTGAAATGCTGGGCAGAGTCAATTAAAAACCAGACTCACCAGACCTCCTGGTCCCTAGTTCAGTAAGTGAGGATCACATGCTTTTTTCTCTGTCACTTACACATCAGCATCTTTTTGGGTGGCATTATTCATCAGTCGTTCATAAATGAATCAACAGCCTGAACAATCACACTGTCTCAGCTGGGTTATTTTACTGTTCACAGACAGTTTTACTGGCACAACAGTGTGTGTACCACTGGAGTAGGCACGTATATCCCATCTGTGACACAGCTGAAATGAGGATATTTTGTTTGCCAGGACCAGATTAACATCTGCATCCAGAATCATGTGGCAGACTCACCTCACACCCTGCAGAGACCGTGCCAGATGTGGTAGCTGTTGACACACAGCATTTGGTGTGTGGGATTCAAAACAGCCTTTCAAAAGGTGGGGGTTTCCCGAATATCTTTTTGTTTTATGACAACTCCACAGGATTTCTGGCCCACCTCTGTCCCAAGCTAAGGAGAAATCTCAAATCTGCTGCAGAAGGTACCAACACCTGAATTCCTGCCTCTCTCCAAGGGCAGGTGAAACTCCCACCTCTCCATCAGGATTCACTTCTCTGAGAAGGACAACCAGGGTGAGGTATCCCCACGTGTGTTTTCTACATCCCCTGTTTTCTGGTAGGATTAAGTTGAAAGGGGTAAAAAAAAAAAATAGAGACAGCAAAAGTTATAAAATAATAGTAATGCACACAAAGTTCCAAGGAAAACATTCCCAAGTCACAGCACAGTTTTCCACTGCAGAACTGCTGGTCTTGGCTGGAGAGCTGAAGGAAGAAAAGTCCATGAAAAGCAACTCTGAGGCTTTCCTGACTCAGCTTTGGGACTGGGATGTTCCGTAACCCCTGGAGCAGGCACGTGGCTGGTAGGCAGGCTGGAAAGAAATCCCTGCTGTGCAGACAGTCCTGGGATACCTCAGCCCTGTGAGCAGTGTGTGAGTGGGGCCAGCTCCTGTCTGCCCAGTCAGGGGAGCCTGCAGAGTTTGCACACATGGAAAACGTCTCCTGTGAGGAAAGGGTGGGGGAATTGTTCAGTCTGGAGAGGAGAGGTCTCTGGAGAGACCTCACTGCAGCCTTTCAGCACCTAGAGGGGCTACAAGAATCCCAGAGAGCGACTTCTGACACGGGCAGGTAGCGACAGAAGGAGAGGGAATGGCTTCAAATTGTCAGAGGGCAGGGTTAGATGGGATATTGGGAAGAAATTCTTCCCTGTGAGGGTGATCAGGTCCTGGCACAGGGTGCCCAGAGAAGCTGTGGCTGCTCCTGGATCCCTGGAAGTGTCCAAGGCCAGGTTGGATGGGGCTGGGAGCAGCCTGGGATAGTGCAAGGTGTCCCCGCCCATGGCAGAGAATTTGGATATGGTTTTAATACCCTTTTAAAATGCCTTTTACATATAAGATCCCCTGGCTCACCAGAGAATTTTTACCAATTTTCCACATGTTGCAGAAGAGACCTTGCAGTTTTCAGTGAATTTAATTGCTTCCTTCATGAACAAGAAGGTAAACAAAGCTGGGTTTCACATTATGTTAAACATGATTTATCTTCAGTCTTCTGTAGGGGTTTATTAGCTAATTCATACACAGCTTCGATCAAGAGTCATCATGTTTTTCCAGCACAAATTCACTATAAGTAAAGAAAAATTAGCTGCTCACATTAGTGCTCAGCATAAAATTAAAAGGGAATTATTCAAGGTTTGACACGAATTGGCAAATGCACAAGCAGTGGCATTTTAGAGTCAGACACAGGGAAGTTAAAAACCTCTCTTCTGCCTTTTTCTGCACATTTTATTGGTAGCATTTTGGAGAAATCAGAGGGTTTAACTGCCTCATTGCCATTTCATACTTGTCTAATTCCACAGCAACAGTCAGGGAACTTTCACCAAGTCTGAGATGAAAAAAATCTAGGACCCTCACATCCCAGTACTACAGTTTTTCCAGATATTTTTTTTTTCCTTTCTCTACTAATCAGGAATATATTATTAAATACCTCAGCATAATCGACCCATCAACGGATTTTAGACTCTAAAAATCTACCCAGAGAAGTTCAAGGCCAGGTTGGAAGGGGTTTGGAGAAACCTGAGGTGGTGGAAGATGTCCCTGCCCATGGCAGGGGAGTGGAACTGAATGGTCTTTGAGGTCCCTCCCAACCCAAACCATTCCCTGATTCCATGACAGGCATTAATTGAAATAACATTTTCCACACTTGTTTTCTCTGTGCTGTTCCTGGCAGAGGGGGTGTGCAGGCATGCAGGTAGCAGTGATTGATTTTTAAGCAGCCTAAAACCTCTTCCATATCCCCAAGGCTGAGAGCAGCCCGGGTGAGAACTGTGGGGAGTTCTTGCAGGAAGTTCATGCCAGGGTTTTTAACAATCTTTGCTTTTCCAGAAAACTGTACCCTTATTGTGGGAAGTTCTCCTTTGCCAAAAGTTAACCCCTGGATGAGATCTCAGACATTTTCCTCCAGTCCTTGTTCTTAGCACATGGGAGGAATCAGAAACGTGGGCACTTGAGATAAAAACTCTGAATCTTCTCAACCAGCTTTTATTCAGACTTTTCCACTCTCAGGCACCACTTTGTGGCTGAACCATACCAAACCCCAATCATTCCAGGCTGATGGCAGAATTATTCCTGCTGCCACAAAGGGTGGATTTCACACTCAGCCACTTCAGCAGGGAGAAAGCAAAACCTAAAATCCTTTCCCTCCCTGTGGCTACAGCAGTTCTGTCTGTCACTGAAAATCTGTCATTGCATCATAGCACAGATGAACTTCACCAGGACCATCTCAAAGGGAGGGGAAAAGTGGAAGAAAACATTTTGCAACATGTTCGTGAACTTGTTGAAAAAAAGAAATTTCATTTTGACGTTAGTCTTCTAATCTTTTATCACTTTTATCCTCTAAACTTTTATCATGTTTATCACTTTTAATGAATATTAATCCAGACATTGGAACCAAGAATGATTTTTAAGATTTAAAAAAAAAAAAGGCAAAAAATGGGCAATGTCAGGAATGTTACAACAAGTTAAGTTTTGGTATTAATAGCTTTTATCCCTTGAGAGTTTTCAAAACTAATGATTTCCATCAGTCAGCTCCTCTTTCAAGTGCTTGCTGCTTTCTAGAGTTTGATCAGAAAATTCAAGGTCTCCTCTTTAATCCGTGGTTACTCTGTAATTTAGCCCTGTCTTAATTTAAACCTTGGCCAGGAGAATGTGGTTAACATTGAAATAAAACCCTAGATAAATCTGAAGCGCAGATCTTGCTGTCTTCATTCAAAAAGTCTTAGTGCCACCCCCCAGGTGCCTTGATTTCCTCTTTCTTTTTGTCCTTTATGGATAGAATACACTAAAATCAGTCACTTTGGCCCCATTTTGTGTTATTTTTGGACATGGCCTTGCCCTGTAGATGACAAACTCCAACAGCTGCTAAAGGCACATTGAGGACACATCCTCTGGTGCTGGATAAAAAGATTAATCCCAGCTCATGTGGGATGTCCATGATGTAGAAATGAGGTTTTGAGCTTCTCACTCAGTAACGGGGAGAGGAGCAGGCACTGGGAGTCCAGAGCTCTCCTGTCCTCTCACAGCCACAGGTGAGATGAATTCCCCTTTTATCCCTCAGCACAGAAATTATCCACACTCTGAACCTCCTTAAACCAACCTGGATTATTTCACTGGGGTCTCGCTTCACTTTTATTTTGGTCCAATGTGGTGATGAATCACATCTGCTGTTTTCCACAGCTCCTTTTGGATCCAGAGTGGTGTAGGTGGGAGGAGAAAACTGCTAATGGTGTCATTATCATCGTTTTAGAGGAAATCAGCTCCTGAATCAGACTGTCACTACAAGATTCATTCTGCCAACTTGAACAGTGCAGTATTTATTTTATGCAGAAAAAAAAAGGTAGGAAATAGAGAAAAAAAATAAATTTAAAAACCTGTCCTGAATGGAAACAATAAGGGTAAAGCAACCAGTAACTACAAAGAGAGAAGAAATCCCTTCTTCTGGAGGGGTAGATGATAAGAAATTAAATAGATAGAATAGAAATGAAAATACTCAGAATCTTCGTGATCTGTAGTTTCTTTTTCATTCACTTTCAGAAGAAGCAGCTAGGGAATACCTCAGGAGATCCTAAAGGACAGGAGAGCCTGAGTGCTGCTAAGGGAATGAGACCCTTGGACAGTGCCTGGGACCATTCCCAGTGGGAAATAGGGCTTTGCAGACTGTAACAGGAGCTGGAAGTCCCCACCAGAGGCAAATGTCACTCTCATGATTACTCTTCACCTCAACTGTTGTCCTCCATTATAATCCCAGTGAGTCCTGCTCTGTTGGAAAATCCCAGCTTTACAGAGATGGGGCACCTGAAAGGCCTTTTAAAAGATATTTTTTTCTATTATTAGTCTCATTGAAGGATGAAACATAAGGGATTTAAAACTCGGTGCCATTCTATCAGAAGCCAACTTATTTCATGGTTACAATACCTTGTAAATGTTTTTCAGCCTCTTAGCTTTTGCCACACAATGGTGCTAATACTTCTAACACCAATCACCTGTTATTTTACCCCACGTGGTCTTGCCACAATGCATCTTTCACAGTTCTAATTCTCCAAAATACCTGGTCTTTTTGCAAGGCCAACATTTGAAACTTGTTTCTAGTTCAATCTGTCTCTCAACAATATCTTCTCTATTCCATGGTCTTTCTAAGTCAGCACACCTTACCTCAGAGTTTACATACAAATACACAAAACTGTATAAGCTTTCAGTCAAGCTTTAAAAATTCTTTACAAATCTATTTCTCATGCTTCTGCTCTGATTTGTATCAGCATTTACCCAAAACATTCCCTGAACACCCTCAGGATTATTTCTAAATATCCATGGTGTGAACCATGGAGGAATTTGGTTGTGGAATCAGCTCTAATATGAAGGCAAAGAGGACTAGAGTGAGATCTAGCACAAGAAATGCTCCCTCTGTCCTTTTTTTTTTATTGTACTTCCACCCCATGCTCCAGTAAAACAGAGCAACTCAGTGCTCTTTCAGAGCTTCCTTATCTGCATGTCTACATATCCATCTCCCTGAGGCACCAAAGAAACAGAGCACTCAGGTCTCCCCCACAGGGACAAGAAAATGCCAGGTTGGACAGGGCTTGGAGCACCCTGGGACAATGGGAGGTGTCCCTGTCCATGGCAGGGGGTTGGAACTGGATGTTCTTTAAGGTCTCTTCCAACCCAAACCATTCTGGAATTCCAAGATTTAAAATTTTCCTGGTGAGGCCATGGAGATGGAAGTAGCACTGCAGGAATTCCTCTCTGCACAATTCCTTCTCCTGGGCTGGAACAGACAAAGCACAACACAAGCGAGCACCAGAGCAACTCAAGCACCTCTTACTTTTTAATTTTTTTTCTTTTTTTTTTTTTTTTGTAAGAAATAAGCAATAGAGTGTGGAGTGAAGCCAAATTAAAGAAGAAATCAGAACAAAGAGGTGACCTTGTATTTCATCCCTGATTAATGCAGGTTATTTATTGTGAATAGCACCACTAGAGACTGTACCTTGTGCTTAAGGCACTTTTCTGTCTATAAATAGACATTGCTCAAGGCTGTTTGAAAATATATATATAAAAATGAAGAAATAAAACATCCCAGGAGATCATGTTTTGGACAGATTAATCCAAGGGCAACTTCCACTGGAGCTGAGGTCATAGAAGAGAAAGTACACTGAGATTTAGAGGTGTGTCCTGCCTCATCCCAGGATACTGAGATTTCTGGTGTCTTACTGGAGAAAAGCAGTGTCTGTGGAGGGAGCTGAGATGATCTCTATATTGCAGGTGACTTATCCTGAGCTGAATTCCCTCCTGGAACTAGGGACTCATTGGATCTGAAATATCCCAGGTACTGGAGACCTTCATGGAGCTGGGAGACAGGACAGGTAAAGCCAGCTGGAATAACCCAGGTGGGCTTCCCTGGGGCATAGAATCATCAAACTGTAGAATAACTGAGGTTCAAAAAACCTATCAGTGCCAGGTCCACTGCTAAACCATGTCCTTAAACCCCTCCAATAGCAGGAGATGCTGTCTGGGCAACCAAATCAGCACTTCTGTGTCTGCATAGTAAATGTTCTCAGTCTCCTCCACGTGGCATTTTTCTTCCCCTCTTAGTCCCAAAGAGGCAGAATCTGACAGGATCTGTGATCTTAGGTGATTTGTCATTGTCCCCAAGCACCTCACCAGCTTTGACACGGTTCTCCAAGGAGAGGGAGTTGTGCTGTTTTCTAAATGTTGCAGATGGACTCAGAGCGTTTCAGGGACCCATTTCTGTCTGGATGCAGCACTCACTGCTTTGGACTGTCACTGTCACTTACTGTAAATAGTGAAGAACTGCATTCCCTGGGAAGGGAGGACATTTGGTATGGAAACACTGAAACACAGAGTCTGAGCAAGGCTGATCTTCTGCAGAGTCACCTTTCCCCACTTTCACCACAGCAATTTTGCCTGTGCAATGTAAAACCGTGGCAGTTTGGGAATGTCTACTCCACTTCCCAGCCCCTGCTCTCACAGACAGAAATTATTTCTGTGCAAGAGCGAGGTAGGGAAGGTGAGGTTGCATTAAGGAATTCATTATCTGGAGAAAACATGGCAGTGTTACTTGGAAGAAAACGAGGAAACAAACCAAAACCAGAAGTAATAAAATAAATAATAATTAATAATAATACTAAAATAGTAAAAAAGGGGAAAAGTCTCACTGAGATAATCCAGTCCTGAAGACAAGGCACACCAAGCCCTGGGGTGCTGGCCTGGTCAGACACAGTTTTTGCCTTGCAGGTTGAGTGGGTTGAAGGAGCACAGGGTTACCATCAGCTGAACCCTGCTGCTGGAGCACCACGTTCAGCCCTGACAGGCAGGGAGAGCTGCCTGGATCAGCAACAACAAGGCTTCTTTTTTATGATCAAGCTTGAGTGGTCTAATTGGAAAAGCTCCCTCTGTCAAAGGTTAGTAATTTCTACCATTCTGGACACAAGTTATGTGTCCATTTTGGCAGTGAAATCCTGCATGAGCATCCACAGCATCCAGCTGCTGGCACTGACCTTGGGTGGAGAAGTGTCCTCTATTTAATTGCCCTATGTTCCTTCTGTGGTCTGTGGAGAGCCAGTTAACATCAGGAGGCCAGAGCATGATTTGTCTCGTCTAAAAGAGGGATTTGAAAGAGATTTTTAGGCTCTGTAAGTGTCTGTTTCTCTCTGATGGCAATAAAGTGGGCTGAGAGGGACTGGTCTGGGTTTAGACAGAGACCCATTGAATCACAGAATAATTTGAGATGGAGGGGACCTTGAAAGGTCACAGAGTCCAACCCCCTTTCAGTGACAGGGACATCTTCAATGACATCAGGTTACTCCCAGCCTGGCTTTGAATGATGGGGCAGCCACAGCTTCCCTGGGCAGCTGTGTCAAAGCCTCAGCACCCTCATTGTAAAAATCCTCTTTCTGATATCTACTCAAACCTACCCCCTTTCAGTTTGAAGCCATTGTCCTCATCCTGTCCCTGCATCCCTTGTCCCCAGTACCTCCTGGAGCCCCTTCAGGCACTGGAAGGGGCTCTGAGGTTTCCCTGGACCCTTCTCTTCTGCAGGTGAGCACTTCCATCTCTCCCAGCCTGGCTCCAGAGGGTGTCAGATGGATCTTGCCTGCTCTGTTTTTCCCCAGCCCACACGACCTGCTCCAAACCCAGCTGAGAATCCAAGACATTTATTGAGGGCAATTCTGTGGTAAAACCAGCAGCCATCACCATAGCAGCAGCCTGGTCTGAAAGAGCCCAGCTGTTACACACAAGCAGCTCATGCCAGAAAACTGTGAGTAACAGCAAATTGCTTGTATCAAAACGTTTTGCTGACTTCAGGCTACAGTAAAAGGAGGGAAAATAGTCTTGAAGGCTTCTTTTTGCCAGTTCAAGGTCCTGTTAGATACCTCCAGGTCATGAGCGCTTTGATGCAGGCGAGAAACTTCTGAAAACACATTTTCCCTGGAACATCAACACACTATGATCTAAACAAAGAGGGCAAGAGTTCTCAGCAAAAATCCCAGCCTCTTTAGGTCTAACAGTGTGTGCAATTTTAAATCCATTATCCACCAATCTATCAGCTATGCTTCTTCCACCACTTTTTCCAACAGAAGCATTTTATCAAAGGCTGGCAGCTGTCATAATGCTTTGATCCATCTTCAAATTGCCATTCTGGATTTAATATGACATTGTTAGCTGAGTCAAAGCAAGAGAAATTTCTCTAATTCCATCATTTAACAACCTTTCTGTTTGCTAGCCATCCTCAGACACATGGAGTGTCTATCTTGGATCTGTGGTCCTGTGCTCTGCCATTGGCACTGCTCTAATCTTTGTGTTTCAGGCAGAAAAGTAAACCCCCAACACAAGCCCACCCTGTCCTCTGAGGCTGTTCCCTGACTCCTTTTTTTAAGGCAGGAGACAAACAGCTTTGACAAGAGAACCCTATTCAGTGGAAGTGAAGGAGCTGGTGAAGACAGAGCACACGTGCCTGAAATAACCCATGTGTCCCCAACACCCAGTGCAGGGAGATCCACAGAGCAGTGGCACCACTGCACCTTCCAGCAGGGATGGATGTCTGCATTTTCCATGACATTTTCCCTGTGGAGGAGGAATCAGGAGCCCAGAATCAGCTTTGTGGAAGCTTTGGCTCAGTGTAACTCCATGCACTCAGGTGCACACCCACAGTTTGCAGGGTAAGCCCCTGGCAATCCCAGCAGAAACATTTGGGATTCAACAAGCAAGTCTTAACTGCAGCTTTCCAAAATTAGCAAACTCACTGCCCACCCACAGGGGCCATCCCTGCCCAAGCTGTGAGTGCTTTTTTGGAGTGAAGTAATATTTGTGGAGCTTGCAACAAACTCCAACACAGCGTGGAAAATCCTGCTTGTACAAGCACCTCGTTCTGATGTATAAAAACAGACAGGGTATTTGTTATCTTTCCATGTGAATGGGAACAGTGTAAGAAACATGAAAGGAAATGATGGAGGAGCTGTGCTGTGCTTTAGTCCTTTGAACAGCCTGGGCTGAGACACCAGCTGAGCTGACTGAAGCCACAGCAGGAACGTGGACATCTCCTGGAAATCACAAGGGAAGAATGGGTCAAGGTTGGGATTTCCTGGAAATATCAAGGGGAGGATCTTCCTCAGAGATGTCCAGGAGTCAATCCTAATGAAAGCATGTAGAAATCGTGGGATGAGGCAGTCACTCATTAAGGCTAAAGACTGGGTTTGTCTTGATGTTCAGCTATTAAATTTCAGCAGGAATTTCAGAGGAAAATGTTTACTGGTTTATACAGCAGACCCATCACCCATTTTGCTGTCTGGAATGAGTGCTAAACCTTCAGAATGGTACATAAATTAGGTTTTAAAAGGAATCAAGGTAAAAGGACCCAAATAAATGCATTAAACTGCTGAGCTCCAAGTGAAAATGCAAAATGCTCAACACAAATTACAGATGTGTACAGAAGCCAGCCATTCCTCCGTCCCTTCAGGAATGTCTCAGTGAGAACAGGCCATGCCCTGTGAGCATCCCTTTGTCAAGCTGGACATGTCACATTCCTGACACTACCCAGGGTCTGTTCATTGCCTCTGTGAAAACCCCAGGACAAAGCAGGACAGTCATGGAGTCCCTGCTCAGCCTGGTTTCACCTCACAGTGCTGCAGAATTGTCTTCTGATCCTTCTCTTTCATCTGCCAGGAGACAGCAGCTGCTCAAAGAATCCAGGAAATGCAATCTGAGAAAAGATCCATCCTACCTAGGTTGGTTAAATGCCATGAAAGCTTTGAGAAGTTTTCTATTCCCATTGAGCAGCTTTCTAGTTCCCATTCTACCTCTGCATCTGAAATCCTTGTTGGATTTGCAGAATCTGTTCTCAAGGGGCCATGGGATGCATTGGACTGGTGGGGACTGGAGTCTTCTGTTCTCTCCCTTTTCTTTCAGACATAGGAGCCAAAGTTCTGCAAGTTCAAGCAGGGGTTGGTCTTCCTGTTCCCAACCATCATCTTCCCTTTTAGCCTTTCCAAAAAGACACCTGTAAGTCCTCCTTTAGGATAATCCTAGTTGGCATCTTCTCCAACCATCTTGAAAAACCCATGAAGAGACCCCAGGTGCCCCAGAAACCCTCAAAGATGAAATTCCACAGCTCCGGGGACAGTTTTCCTCTCTGCAGGCCAAAGAGCTCCGTGAGGCACCCGCTGCCCTCCTGAGGGGTTCTTGTTACCCAGGAACCAGCACTGGGAGATTTCAAATCTGTGTGGGTTGGAAGGCACCACTGCTGGTTCTGGGGAGGGTCAGTCTGTCTGTCTGCCCCCCAGCTCCACGTGCTGCCCCTGCTGTACATCCAGCGTGGCTGTGATGTCTCTGCTGCCTGCCCCGTCCCCCTGAGCCCTGACATCTCCCTCTGCCTTTGCAAGCCCTCTCATCATCTAAACTCCCCTGCAGGTCATGCTGGCTCCAGCTTTTCCCCTTTCTAGAGAGCTGTTTCCTTCTCCACGTCCTCTCAGGCCTGCTGAGGAGCTCTCCAAGGAGTTTGCAATGTCAAAACACTCTCGTAAATCAGTTCTCTGCAGCTTTCCCAAGAATGAGCGCACAGGCGCCGCCGTGTCCCTTGGAGCCATTTCCCACCGCTCTCTTTAAGAGAATCCAAGCTGCTCCCTGGATTCTCAGCCCCCAAAAAATTCCTCCAGTGTTTTTCTCATTGCATTTCAGAAGGCACAAGTAGGTGTCTGCAAACAAGCCCAGCCAAGCACGAAGCCCCACACTCCCCCATCCTGACTCAACTCAGGCATCGGGGGGAATTTGACAAGCTGTGCAATGCATTATCTCATCCCTGCAGCAGCTTTCACCCACGCCTTGTCCAATCAAGGAGCCAGTTACCCCACTAAAAATGTCAAACCAGCTCAGAAAAGGATGCTGAAAAATACCTCATTGCTTTACAGAACCTTATATGCTGTTCATAACTCTTTTCAGCAAGGTTGTTTTTTTTTGTTGTTGTTTGTTTGTTTTGTTTGTTTGGGTTTTTTTTGATTGTTTCAGCAAACTGGCAGTTCACCCCACCCTGTGTCACTGAACAATCATCTGGGCACTCGGCAGCAATGAAGGAACACTTCTGAAATTGCCATCCCAGCCTTCAGGGCCTGATGGTTATTGGTAGCAAAGTGATACCTCACACTGACACAGCTGAAACCCACTAATAATCTCCTGCTGGGATATTGCTTTCTCACCCATCCAGCTGCAGAACTGCTGAGAAACTCCCTGCCAAAATAAATGCCTCTGAAAACTCTGCCTGTCCTTCCCTGGACTTTCCAGCACAGAGTACCTTGAACAACAAAAAAAAAGTGGCATCAGGAGATAGTCTGATAAAAAGCCCAGCTCTGACCTTATGACTGCAATGAGTCTTTTGTAATACACAGGAAAGCAAATTGACACAGGAGAAGACAAGGAGGCAAGGGGGACCATATGTCTCACCTCCCTGGCTGTCAGCACATTTCTGACTTGTTAGAAAACCTGGTCCTCAGCCAAATGCTCTGTTGTCACTTTTCTGAGCAAGGCCCAGAGGGCACATCCTTGCACTGGCAGTCCTTGGTTATGTGTGAGATCCATCCTGACTCCACAGCACCAAAATGCCCTCAAGGAGTGCAGTCAAAGGAGTGATGCGGTTTGGAGTTGCTTTGATAGGAGTAACTCACTGAAAAACCCAAACCCTGCAGTCTGGAGGTGGTGCTCTCAAATATAATTCTCAGAAACCTCAGCAGTGCTTTGTATCCATTCTTCTGTGCTCTAAATAGATCTCAGCTTTTAGCACAGCACCTGCACAATAGGATGCCTGACACAGAGTATGTGTGCCCCTGTATTTTCATTCTGGAAAGATGTACCCAGGTTTGGGACAGGGTGTTAGAATGTGGCTGGGCTGTCACTCAGGTCGCCAGTCTCTTCCAAATGCCAGGTGTCCCAGGGACAAGCAAAACTCCACTCACCTCTAGATGGCAAAAGGCATCCCCAGAATGCCCTGTCGGGTTCCTAGGTGAAATTCCTGACATCCAGCTGTGCCAGAGAGACTCCTAAAGCTTTCCATGAGATAATGCCACCCTAGAATCCTTAGGAAAAGGTGGAATTAGTGCACCTGCCATGGCTTCACTGCAGAATGCCTCCACACCCCAATCACTTGGGACAGCAGCTTTGCTTTCCCTCACTGGAGCATCTTGGTATCTGCTGTACCACCTCCCTGCCCCTGTCCTTCATGCACGGTGTCCATCCTTCTGAGCAGCCTCCCACCTTCCCATCTGAACTGCTGAAAATCCTGGAGTCTGTAGAGCCCCCGGGGATTTTGCCTTTACCAGACCACAAATAAGTGCCACCCTGAAGCCCTTTCAGTCTTGCTCACCACATCAGTTAATAAACCCCATCAAACTCCTCCCTCTTCCACCTCCTTCTGCTTTTCCTTCCCCTCTATCCACCAAATCACACAAACCTACTCCAGCCACAGGTTCACAGCTGGTTTTTGGGATCAGTGCACAAATCCATGAGGTAAAGCCAAGCATCTGTTTTTTCGTCCTTATGGCAGATCCAGGAGCCATAGCTGCTCTTTTGGCAGGGAGAATATAAAGGAATAAATCTCTAGCCAAAACAGCTTTTAAACCTGAGCTGAACTGAGGTGTCACATTTCCTGGACTGTGAGCTGTGGCTTTACCCTTTAGTACAGGTAAAGAGCTTCCCACAACCCCCAAACTGGCATTCAGACACTGTGATGGGGTCCCTGGCCTGGGGTGACCCTCTGTTAGCACAGCCAGTACTTCCTAGGGAAAACACTGACTAAAATTAGCAGTGGGAAATATAGAAGGGCTGTCTTGAATAAGGTTCATACGCCAAAAAAAAAAAAAAAAAAAAAAGAGCTGGAAGTAGAAATAACTTTTATTAAATTAACTGGTTTGTCTATAGAAAGTAAACAAACTGTTGGTTGTACAGGATGTTTCTTTCCTCCAGAGGCAAGTGCCTCCAAGCTGCTACTCAGCCTTCAAAATTCAACGTGATTTTGGGCAATCACACAGATTGCAACCAGTTGCTAAATCTGGCAGAAAAACAAGGCTTCCTTGTTGTCCCAAGTGCATATGGAATTCAGGATGCTTGCCAGGGAAGGGAGGATGTATGTCTGGGAGTGTGATGTGTTTGAGTGATGGGGAGAAAGCAAAATGTTTCATGTTTATTTTTGTCTGGGGTCAGTGTTGACTCAGAAGGAAAGCAACAGAAACTTGGGCAAACAAACAGAAAATATCCAGGTTTTCTGATGGTTGAAGCTGCTCATGTTGGTCTCATGAGTGGTTTAGAGGTGTGAGGACACAAAGCCCTGCAAACTAGCATGGGGCTGGGAAACTCACAGGGACAGTTCACTGAAACCTGGATTAAATACTCCAGCCTTAGGCTAAAGATATTTTTAAACTGAACTTTGTTTTGCTGTAGAATCTCCCACAAGCTCTTCTTAGCTTGATCCTCCCATCATCTTGGAAACACCAAAGGAGGAAAGACAAAGGAAAAGTTCCTTACAGGGTCCCTAAAGCCATGTCCGTGCAGGTCTGCACAAGGCTGAACAGCTTAGAAATACCCAGGACAAGGATGAAAGAGCAAAGAAATCCACAACTGGGCAGCTCATCCCAACCTACACGTCATACCAGGTTGGAAGACACCTTAAGGATCATCTGGTCCAATATTTCTTGGGGAAAAGCACAATCCAGACAAGATAGCCCAGCACCCTGTCCAGAATAATCACAAAAATGTCCAGTGTTGGGAATCCACCACTTCCTTGAGACATATTATCCCAGTGGCTGATAGCTCTCACTGAGAAAAATTTTCCTTTTGTGTCCAATTGGAGTCTCCCCAGGAGAGATACCATCACCCCTTATGATACCATACCCCATCACCCCTTATACCCATCACCCCTCATCTTTTCCATGTGGCTCCCTATGAAAAGTGAATCTCCATCTCTGCAGCCACCCCTTAAATACTTTGAAACACCAAGAAGACCTTGATTCATTACATTGAGATCCATGGAAATGGACACAGTCCTGTGCTCCAAAATATCTCTATGCCTGAGCTCCAGACCCAGAAGGTCAGAATTATGAAGGAAAATAAGTCATCCTGGGAAATGCTGAGTCCATATTGCCCCCAGGACCTAAGTTTCAGACCTTATGGTCTCTTTTTTTTTTCTCCTTCGGAGACACAAAGTTTTCAGGTGTTCTGCTACCTTCCAGACTGCAACAGATTTCCATTGCCAGAGAAGAAAAAAATCCCTGTTCAGCTGCCTGTACAGATCCTGGAGGCATCTCTTTGACAGGCAAGAAAAAATCCCAGGGGAAAATTTAATCCCTAATGTAAAAATCAATCCCTATTTTTCCATTAATCACTTAATCTGCAATTAGGCTAAATTATCAGCTATTTGGCTCAGACCTTCCAGTTCCATCTACCAGGCTTCACCTTAATCAGACACAGAGAGTGATAAGGGCTGGTCTCCAGTGAAGATCACTCATTTCTCTGGGGTGATTAGTGATCCCTGCAGTAAAAATGCTGTTGTGCTTCCCCTCACAAGCTTATTGCTTCAAGTGACTACTCCAGTAAAGCGAATAAAACCCAGTCTGTTCATGAGTCCACAGGATGGATTTTCAGAGCTGTGACTGTGCGTGCATGAGGCTTTTCTGTCTCACATTTGCATTGTGCTAATGTCTGGTGTGAAAATGTGAGAACTGCACACATGGACACAGCCTGACAGGACTGGAGAGGGCTCCATGTGGTGCCACTGATTTACTTACTCATTTCTCCTGCACCTTCCAAGGTTCCCTGTGCTGTGCTAAGAAAGCATCCTGCAGGAGTGAGGAGAGCCCAAGGCAGGAAGACCACAAGACAGGATCTGATAAATTGCAAGTGGGAAAATGAGGTGAAATAGGGAAATTATAGACACACAGTACTTGAATATATAAAACTTCTCCAGGAATAAAAAAAATAGTGTTGCAGTAGCAGTGTCAGCACTGCCTCTCAGACCATCACACCATCAGGGCTCTGGAGCTGGGGTCAGGATCTTTTAGGAAAATTGCTGGTAGGCTCCCAGAGAGCTTATCTTTCCACATTCCCAGAGCTGCTTTAGAGTCCTGGAGGAAATGTCACCTTTTAAGGAGAAAACCTTCTAAGGAAACTTCTAGGCTCCTCTGGAAAAGCATTTGCCTAGTATCCATGTGTCTGTATTGGGAGAACAGGCTCAAAGCAGAACAGAGCAGGAGAGGGATGCACCTTGCACAGATTGTCCCCTCTTGGGAGCAGAGAGATCAGGGGGCTGGAGCTGCTGGGGAGCCACACAGTCCAAATTCTGCCTGCAAAGGGCAGGTGACTCAGAGGAGAGCACAGAAGGTCCTGTGGGCATCTGCAGTGTCTCATCCCAGAGGAGGGATATAATGAGGTGTTCATCATTGCTGGTTGTTTTATGGATGGGTTGGTGACAATTTGTCTCTCTAGTTCTTACTTACCACCTATAGTCTGTTACATACATTCAGAATATACAACTATATATATATTATAATATATAAAAATTATGTATATATATATATATCTTTATAGGGGTGTTTTTATATTAAATACACTCAGAAAACCTAAATAGCACAACCCAAATAAACCCTAATCCCAGGACTCACTGTACCACTGCTGGCACTGGCAGAGGTGACAAGCACCTTGCTTGCTTGGCACTTGCAGTTTCCAGCTGTCTGCTGTGTCTTCTACATCTCTGAGTCACCTTATAGAATATTAATGGCACACAAGTTACTCTTTGAAATGCTCTTCATAGTCTGACCAAGCCAAAACCAGGGGTGAATCCATCAATGTCAGTGTTTAGGATGAAACTGCTGGAAGGGTTGGAAGGGGACACAGCATGTCCCAGCTCTGGGGCTGCTTTCCTGCTGTTGCAATTACATTTATGTGAAAAGGCAATTTTAAAAAAATTAACTAACTCGTGTAAATTGCCAAGAACATGCCAGTGTGGATGGAAATATCCTCTGCAAAACTGGCCAACCACATCTGGGTAAATCACAACGAGCTCTCTAAAACCACACACAACTCGGGAGAGTCTTTGCTGAGAGGCAGCACCAGCTGCAGACGTACCAGAGGAATGAAATCGGGGGTGAAAAATCCTGGAAAACTCCAAGTTACAATTCCCCATGAGTCAGGTCAGCTTTCCCTTTCCCACACAATTCCCAGACACCCTTTGGAGGTTAGCAGGAGCACACATCCATCCACATCATGCCTGTGAACAGGCTGCACCCAGATGATGTTCACCCCTTTTTTTAGAGACATGGAGGATCCTGGTCTCAGGAAAGAGGTAAATTAGGAGCTTGTTGCTTTTTTCAACATATCGGTATCTTTTAAATACAAAGGATAATACCTGCAATCACGTAGCACAATAGATATTTTCTCCTCGTTAGGATTTTTTAAGACTTCTTTGTTTGGGAAGTAAAAAAAAAAAAAATTCTTCTCTGCTTTAGGAAAATAAAAGGAAGAAGAAAAATAATATATCTTCCATTTAGACTTCTCTTGAGAGAGATTATAATGAAAAAACCCTCGTTTTAAATGCAATAATTTCATTCAGCTGATTTTAACTATTATAAAGTTACATTAACAAGTGAAGAATGTGGCTCCGTTTTCATCCCTTTTTTCCTGTGCTTTTATATTTTTGTCAAGGTCAGAGCAATTAAGCTTTACTCTTTCCACATGATCAGCTGGTTGGAAGCCCAGGAGAGGAACAGGCTGACCAGGCAGAATGTGATTCCAAAAACAGGATGGAGAGGAGAGGAGAGGAGAGGAGAGGAGAGGAGAGGAGAGGAGAGGAGAGGAGAGGAGAGGAGAGGAGAGGAGAGGAGAGGAGAGGAGAGGAGAGGAGAGGAGAGGAGAGGAGAGGAGAGGAGAGGAGAGGAGAGGAGAGGAGAGGAGAGGAGAGGAGAGGAGAGGAGAGGAATCTTCTCTCCCTTCCCATGTGAGCTGTCCTTCCTGGAAGGAAAGTGATTGTTTCCCACTGAGATCTGCCTTCCTTCCTGTTGGCACTCCAGGCTGGAACCTAAAAATGTCATAAACTACAAATAATGAAAGTATGCTACAAAGGCACACAAGTCTAACACATCATCTCATCACACAGACTCCTCAAAGGATAACACAGGAACCTTCCCCAAGTAATTCCACCCCCTCTCCTCATCTCCCTCACTTCTTAATATCTCCATTTTTCATCAAAACATCCTGTTTGCCTGAAACCACAGATCTCACATCTGGGTTAATCTTATAGCAGTGGATCTCATTTGTATGTAAAAAATATATCAAAAGAGGCACCAGTGTTTTTAAAGACACTTACTTGTGTTTTCATCCTAGCAGTTTTTCCCTTCTGCTCTCAGGGAGCTCTTACTGCCACTCATTTCAGGCAAGAAGAAGTGGTGATAAAAGGAAGAAAGCTTTGTGAAGTGGCACCCTGCCAAAAATGCAAAACTTGTATTTTCCCCTTCCTCCAAAACCATATCAAACCCAATGGTTTCTCACAAGGAGGGATCACAAACTGAGGGTAATAAATAATAACTCCAGGGGAGCAAGGGAATAGAGGCCACAGACAAGGAAACCCCAGGGACAAAGGTGAGAAGGAAAAGGGCTCCTCAAACAAAGTGTGCTGGTCTGGAGTCACTGCTCACCTGGAACCACAGGCAAAGAGTGTCTGCAACATTGTCCTTTTTCTCTCAGTTGAGTTCTTCGTTTCTGCCTAAAAAATTTCTTCAGTGATCTATCTCTTGAAACATGAATGATCTCTGAAGGCAAAATATTGGAATTTTCTCTGAAAGCAGCTGGTTAAAGTTTTGTTGTCTTCCTGTGGGAGTGTTTGTCTCAACTTTCCCTTTAAGCAATTATACTCACCATGTCTTTTTTTTTTTTTGAATCAGAGAAAATAGAAATATATCCCTATCATCCCTTTAAAAATCACATTAAATAATATCCTTTAATATTAATTATGACTTGGACTGTTGGCTGCAAAGAACAGCACATAAACTTTCAGCTGGTGATTCTTACAACCTGCATACAACTGCAAACATCCCAAAAATCCAATCATGCAACTTTCTAATGCATCCACTTTTCCAACTCTTTTCTTTTTCAACTCCTTCTGTGTGTTTGGGAGCTGGAATTATTGACCCTCTCTGCAGACATCATTGCCAAGACAGTGCTGAAGTTGTCAATTGGCTCCTGTTGTGTTCTCTGTCTGAGGATTTCACAGGCAAAACCTGACAAAATGAACAGTCTGCTGTCTTATCACAGCACCACAAAGGTTTTGCAAGAGGAAAACTGGGCTTTCCGTGCTTTCCCTATATTATGTGGGATAACTAACTCATGTTTGGGGAGCTCAGCTCTTCCTGTGGATATTTTTGGACTTTGGCCGTGGTACAAATCTTGTAAATGTTGATTTCCTGATGATAATTAATTACAAAGGCATCTGTTAAAATTACAAATCGTTAAATTTGATCATCACTTTTAAGCATTTAAAAGGGTCCATTCTGAAGCAAGATTTTTTGCATGAAATCTCAACACTGAACCCACGAAGTCCCGTGGATGGCTGAAGAAAAGGATAGCTGATGGTGTGGGTTTGATTTTTGCAGCAGAGGGACAGAATCTGACATCTTCCTCCCGTTTATTCTACTGCCGTGGGCCATGGCAAGGCAGAGGGGCTGACTGGGATTTCTAGAATGAGTGAATGTAAAGCTTGATAAGGAGCTGACTGATTAGAGGCACTTCTCAGCTAATGACCGTCAATTAATGCTAATTTCCAGTGAGCAGCAGAGAAAAGAATGGATTGCTGCTGGCTACACCTAGCTGTCTGCACAGATCAAATGATTTCCTTCTCTGCATGGCTGCATAAAGCAAAGAGGGAAGAGTCTCAGAGCATAATTCAGAGAAAACGCTGAAGGATCTGGAGCATCCTGACTGTGTTTACACTGTGCACACCTGCTTTGGTTTTTAGGACCCAGCATTCCAGGTGAAAAATGTATTTTGGTGACGCCTTCTTCCCTGCATCCTGTAACACAGAGCTGACTGTGGCACTGGCACCTCCTAAACTGCTGGACTTGAGATTTTCTCTTGAACTATTCTCTGACTTCTTTTAGTAAGTCTCAGACTCCCATCAGACACTCACAGGACAAGCACTTGCAAACACCTTCCTACCTTCCAGAGGACAGCTCTGGCACAGAAGAACAGCTCTCAATTTGACAAAGGGACAGAGATTCAGGTGTTTTCATGGCTCCTCTTCACCCCTTCTTAGCACAGGCAAAGCCTCAAGTAAGGCAAATATTAGTGGCACTATATATTAGTGGTTGGGGTTTTTTAAATTTGTTTTCTTGTTTTTTATTTGGAGTTTGGATTGAATTACGAGAGATGGATTTTTGTGTTTGGACTTAGTTGTTTATTAATTTTTATTTATACTACAGTGAATCTTGCAGTACTTTTAGCTAACAAGCTAGAAGCAGGAAAATGTTGGTGGATTTTGTTAGTTATAAGGGTTTTTAAAGGTAAACAGTCTAATTAAAAGCTGACATTTGTATTATTTATACTTTTGACTTAATGACTAAACACTTGGCTTGTACTGCAGGATTTTTTATTTAACCAAAAACTACTACTTAAAACGAAGAAGAAGAAGGAACAAAAAGGAAGAACTACCGTTTTAGAACTTTCATTTTGTTTTATACTTATTACTATATTCTGAAACTTGAAATTTCAAGCTCTTCACTATCTGACATTACACATTTTTATTTAAACTATACACTAGTAATTTTCATTTTATTACTGGAATTTGGAAACCTTCTCTTAGGCTTGAAGTCAAAAGCAGTGGGTTTTTTTTAGGGTTAGTGCTAGAAAGCACAGAAAGTTCAAAACTCCCAGGCTTTAGGGTTCTAACAGCAGGACCCTTCAGAGAAGGGGACACAACTCTGTCACTACTTGGCACCAGCCATGCAGGGCTGGCACTGCTGGGATGCTCCAAGAGTGGTTCCAGAGGCTCCCAACAGACCCTAAAACTGGATAAGGCAGGAGATTCCAGTCTCCAATCCGCACAGATTGATGCTCAGCTGGAGCTACTCTGGGCGAAGCTTGCCGTGGACAAGCCTTGCCTCTCACACTGCCTGGGCTTTAAGAAGGGAGGAGAGGAGATGAGAGCTTGGCAGGTGGATGGGAATGGGAAATGGTGAACTCACCATCCCTGGAAATGCTCGTAAGGTGTACTGATGTGGCACCTGGGGACTTGGTTTAGTGGTTAATGCTGGGTTAATAGACTCGATCTTATAGGACTTTTCCAACTTTAAAAATTCTGTGATTCTATATTTTTCCTATAACGCTTCCCCTCTCAGCAGAAATGTTGTCACCAGAGCTGAGAAATTTTCTTGGAGATTTGTGGGGGAGTCTCTGCAGGGCTTGTTCCTCATGGGTTCTGCTGTGTTGAGCATGTCATCACCTCTTTGGAGTGTGGATCATGAACCCAAGTTTAACAAGCAGCCTTTTTCCCCTCAAACTGCCTGGCATATGCTGCTCAAAATGAGAAGGAGGAAACTGGATAGGGATCTTCCTGGGAAAACCTTAGGTGTGTGAAGGAGGCCAGATGGAATGAAATAACCCAGAAGAGCTGAGATGTCACGTGTTTGGGAGCTTCTTAATTTTTTTAGCACCACGGAAATGAATTGTGCACTGGCCTTTGCTACAAAAAGTCCCCTTGTCGATCACACATCCCCCAGAGAAAAGAATGGGAAAAGATTCGCATTTCTTGGTCATCACCAAATACAGAAAACCAGAACAGCTCCTCTGGAAAAATTAGCACAGCACTCTCCTCCCTGCATTTCCAGCCTACAAATTACCACGATTTTCCTCCCTGTCAGATTACAAACAAATTCATTACCACGGGGCACGACTTTTGACTTTTGCTTTGTTAGAATGCAAAGGAAGGAATTCCGAGACAGGGAAGAAGTAGAGATGGCAATATTCTCCTTCCACATTCCTGTAATCACTGTGGGTCAAATAAAAAACAGGAGGAAAACAAGAACCATGCAAACATGGTTAAGTGGGATCTGCAAACACAGGAGCAGAGACATGAGGATCTTCTGTGCAAAATGCCCAATGCAGAAAGGCTGGGACAGCTGGAGGGAGGAATATTCACTCAGAAACAAATACCTGGACAGTAAATACCTGTCAAATTCAGTCAAAAGTAAATACATGGCCTCCATCTGAGTTAACCCCTTCAGACCTCCTGAAACCAGCAGAGATCTGATCAGTCTGGGGAGGGCACAGCTCAGACATGGGTCTAAACAGCCCAGATAAATCATTATGGGAAATATATTATTTTTCTTTTACAGCAAAGTACTCTACAGTGATTAACTCAGCTGCCTGCTTTGTGAGGATGGACAGTTACTTCCTATAAATTGGCTTTATTTTACTGGAGCCTTGATTTTTCTCACTCTCTGGACATTCAGTTCCTCTGTGCAGTGCAACTAAACACTTCTGATATTCCTGAAAACCTCTGTTATTCTGTTTCACTCACTGCTGCACTGCTTGAAATGACGTTACTATGGGGAATCTAAAGTTTCAAAAGATGATCTTTTTTCAAAAGATAAATTCAGAGCAAACTTTTTTTTTCTGAAATCCTTTTTAACAGATTTCATTATTTTAGAGAGAGTTTCAACTCAAGTGTTTCAACTTTGGCATGTTCAGATAGCATCTCTAAGGAACAGCTGACATGAGCTCCAATCTGACTGATTTCACAGGTCCTGTTATCTTTGCTTTGGAGAAAAAAAAAAAAATCTCCATCTACTGATAAAAATATACTGAGAATTCTAAATCCTGACAAGTATCTTTATTTCTGACTGATGTTTTTTCCTCAAAAAAAAAAAAAAAGAGGTCAAAGCCTGCAGGTTATGGGAAGAAACAGCTTTCCAGCACAAATGTCCTCCCTTGGGTGAGGAAAACGCTCTTTTCTGCACCTCCCTTGGTGAGCAGAGTGGCCTCTTGAGTGAAAATATCCATCTGTGAGGACATTTGCATCACACAGAACTGGCCTGTTTTTGTTAAGTGCAAGTTCACCTGCTCTAATGTGGAAGAATATTCAGATTGGATGCTGAAATGCAGGTGTTTATTGCCTTTGCACAGCCTTGATACCCACAGAGGGAAGAGAGCTGTGAGACAGAGCCTTTAGAGAGTTGTGCTTCCCTGGGGAAAAAGCTGGAAGGTGCTGGGGCAGAGCATCTCAGAAGTCATGAAATATTTATGTTTAATCCTTAGCCAAATCCACATTTTCTTTCTAAACCAACCTCACCTTTATCAAGGAGACTCTTTGCAGACCCAGCAGAGGATTTATCTCCTCTCCTTTTGGTGGTCTGGGTTTCCAGTCTAGGGCAGATGTCCAGAGTCCCTCTATGGTCAGAGCAGAGAAATAGGATTCTCTAGAGGAGACAACTTCATCCCTTTTTCTTGGGATGGGATAAATCCCATCATTTATTGACAACAGAGGGACTGTAATGAACAAAACTGCCTGAAATGTCCAAAGTTAGCTCAGATGAGATGTATCCAACGTGCTGCTCAGTATGGGTGAGGTTTGGGGATCTGCTCCACATCAGGATGCAGCAGAACTGGGAGGGTTTTGGGATCTGCTCCACAGCAAGATGCAGCAGAACTGGGAGGATTCTGGGATCTGCTCCACATCAAGATCCAGCAGAATTAGAAGGATTCTGGGATCTGCTCCACAGCAAGATGCAGCAGAATTGGGAGGAGGAGCCAAGGCAGCAGGCAGGAGAAATATGGAGCCAAAACTTGGAAGTCATCCCCAAGCACATGGCTGGGATTGTGCCACCTCTGTGGATTGCTGTTGGATAAACAGCCCCATTTGTTTCAGACACACCACGTTTCCACTTTGCAAAAGCACACTGAAACACGCTTTACTAAATAGACACAATCCAGCAGCCCTCTCAAAAGGAAACGTCAGGAGCTCATTACCCAACATTAGAATGACTGTGGCATAAATTCTGCTTCCTTCTGGAATGAACACTGGGATTTATTGGCTGAGAAGCCTGGAGCTTCTTCAGCTTCTTCATCCCTGGAGGTTTCCAAGCAGGTGTTAGACATCCCTGGATAATGTGACCACTTCATTTCATAGAAGAAATGTTGAACGTACATTACAAGAAAGAAAGATTTGAAGTTTGGCTCATTTGGATAAAGCTTTCTTCATGCAGGCAAATAAATGCAGTGGCACTGCTTTCTAAGCAGGATTGTGCCAAAGTAACACAAAAGAGAGGGATGCTCCCGACCAGGATGAGCCACTGATTTCTGTTTAGCTTTTCAGAAAGAGCTGGTCACTAAGAACAATAAGAAAACTCTTTTAAAATCATTCCCAGAGTGAATTAAAGCACTATAGCCTAGATATCCTCTCCTCCCTTTTTCACCATCTAGGAAAGTGGATGGAAACTTGGGGGTTATTCCCAGCAGTGGATATAATTGCTCTGGGCCTTGTTTTCCCCACTGGTGAAACTGAGATCCTGGCACGACCTTCACTTCCCAATCCCCTGCCAGGGAGCAGCAAGAGGGAAGCATCCTTGCAAGAGCTTCAAGGAGCACCCAAAGCTGACTGAGGGCTGAAGTGGTTGGTAGTGCCACTGCTTTGGCACTGCCCAGGAGTGGCTGAGGAGAGGGAAACTGCATTGGGATGTTTTCTGCAGGGCTGGGGTGCCTGAGGGCTGCTCTGAGTGCAGCAGCTCTGCTTCCTGTGACAGCAGGATCTCACTGTCCTGTGCCAGCAGATCAGACACAGCTGCCAAGGATGGCACCACCAAAATCAGGTTGACCTCATGCTGTGCTGACTGCAGGGCCATAGAATAATAAAATCACTGAATGGTTTGGGTTGGAAGGAGATGATCTTTAAGGTCCCTTCCCACCCTCTGCCATGGGCAGGGACACCTTCCACTAGACCAGGTTACTCCAGGTCCTGTCCAACCTGGCCTGGAACACTCCCAGGGCCAAGTAGGAGGAGAAACACCTGCCTTTCTGTGTCTGGAGCCTGAGCAGATTCCCGCCAGGAGGATGGTCCGTGCCCTGGGTCAGGACTCAGCACGGAGCAGACACTGGTGCTAACCTCAAACACAGCACAGACACCCCACAAAACACCAGAGCAGAAAAGCTCTGACCTAAGCAAATATAGGGGGCTGGAAGAGCAGACTCTCAGAATGGAGAGAGCCTGGTTCCACTCCAGCAGGAGCCCCTATGAAAGCTCCATTGACTCCAACAGCAGAACAACAAAGCCCTGACACTTCAAAGGTTTCTTTTATGGTGCCTGTCCTGTTAATAAGCACCATCTGCTCCTTTCAGCAGGAGAGCCATCCCCTGATTTACTCCCAGCATTTTGCTCCCCAGGGATGTGGCTGTATTTATATAACCAGGCACTTCTGCACAGGCAGAGAGGGGACTGACAGCTTCCCAGAGCACAGGAGGAGCCCCGGAATGACCACGGGGCTTTGGCTCCCAGCAGAGGCGTTGTGCTTGCCTGGAGAGTCCTCCTGTTTCCAGTTCTGCAGCACAAACCACTATCACAACCTGCAGAGCAGGAGATGAGTGCTTGGGTTTGCTTTAAGTTACTTATTGTCACACAATTAGAGTGTGTATCAGGGCGTTGCAGCAGTTCTTTCTGGAGTCCACAATGCAGATTTTTTATTATTATTATTATTTTTTTTTTCTAAGCTGGGAAGGACTTAGAGTGTAAAAGCAATTCTTCTGCACTAAAAATTGTAGAAGTTGGAGGCATTCAAAAGTCAGCTGGACATGGTCAGACCTGCACTCACTTTGCCATTACAGTCCCATGCCTGGAGTGGGTCACACTCTGGGAACAGGAGCCTTTAGATGTGGCTGGAGCTATGGCTCCATGGCCTTTTGGCTGGCAGATTGTGTTCCAAGGAGGCAAGGAGGAGGGGGAGGTCTTTTGCATAGGATAAAAGGATTTATTACTTTGGGGAATTCAGGGGGCAAAAGACAAAAATGGCCAAGGTGCAATAACTTAAATATTTAAGGGGGACATTCAAGGGGAAGGTATAAATTCTTACCAAATTGGAGAAATTCTGAGGAGGTGTAAAGGGTAAGGTTTACAAAGGCATTGTCCAATGAGGGAGGTAGGGGGGAAAACTGGGTCACAAGAACTAATGAGACATCCAGGTTTTAGGGGATTTCCCAGGGGGAATTCCAATCAGGGAGCTGACACAAAGCAGGATTGACAGGTAATTCAGGATAGGTGGACAAGGTGGATGGGAGGGTTAATTAATAATAATTAAAAATTTATTAAACCATTAACTTGGACAATAATAGAACATAGCATTAACAAGAAACACACTGCAACAGTCTTGGGCAACCAGCTCTAGGTGGCCTTCCTTGACAGGAGGTTGGGCCAGGTGGCCTCCAGAGATCCCTTCCAGCCTCAGCCAGTCTGTGATTCCGTGTGAAATCCCTTTTAACACAGGAATAATCTATCTGCTGTGCTTCGTTCAGTTCTCCTGGAGAACAATTTGACATCACCACGGACAGCCCAGGGCACACACCCAAAATAAATCTGCATGTGGCCTAAGAAAGAAATGAGAGAAGAGGTAGGAAACCAAGTATTGTTCTGAATTTCTGTTCTAACTCAGGGCAATACCAGATTCCCAGGGAAGCCTGACAGACCCTGGTGCCAGTGATGTCCTCAGGTACTCCATAAGGCTTCTCTACAGTGAGGGGGAAGAAATACCCCTGGAACTTGTCCTTAATTTTGTGTCATATCCTGATTTTCTGAGCATAATGCTGATACTGGCTGTGCTTATAATAAAATAATAAAAGCTTATAATAAAATCTTGGAATCACTGAGGTTGGAAAAGACCTCTGAGGTCATGGAGTCCAACCATTCACCCAGCATTGCCAAATCCACCGCTAAACCCTGTCCCCAGGTGCCACATCCACTTGTTTTTTCAACACTTCCAGGGACAGTGATTCCACCACATCCATAGGCAGTCAGTCCCAATGCCTGACCTCACATTTAGTGCAGTAGTTGCATTGAATATCTGATGTGAACCTCCCTGTGCATGACTTACGGACATTTGTTCTTGTCCTCCCTCTTGTTACCTGGGAGAAGAGACCGACCCCACCTGGCTTCACCTTCCTGTCCCCCATATCCCCCTTTTCTCCAGGCTGAGCCCCTTTCCCAGCTCCCTCAGCTGCTCCTGGTGCTCCAGCCCCTTCCCCAGCTCCATTCCCTTCTCAGGACACTCTCCAGCCTCACAATGTGTTTCTTGTCGTGAGGGTCCCAAAACTGACCCCAGGATTTATTTGAGGTGGGTTTAATGTGAGGCCTCACACTGCAGATTAGCACTAACCCCCTTTCTATTTCTCTTGTTTACTGGGTGATAACAAGCCTCTCACTCCACTCTGATGGTTTCAAACCATTCGAGAGTTTTGAATTGCGCAGCAAATGAAATCACCTCTTCAAACAGCAAAGCTACTTGGACTGTTCCCACATCTACTCTGCTCTTGCAAAAGATTGGTGTTGAGTTTGAGGAGTTTGTTAATTTTCCAGGCCAGTGCTTGCTTGAGGTTTTGCTTCAAGTAGAGGGTTTGTCTTGTTCCAAAGAAAATGGGAGAGCACAGGAGATGAGTGCAAGTGTATCTTATGCCATGCAGACCTCCAGACAAGGAAATGGGGCTTTGTTCATTCCCAGCCCTCTTTTCTCTCCTTTAAAGCCTCCTCTCGTTTGAAGTACTGTTTAAAATACAAGAACCAGGATACCACTTATTTTCTCCACCTCCAAAGGAAGTTTAAGATAACAAGACAACAAGGTTTTAAATGTCAAAAAATTTCTTCTGTCCTGAGCAGGCACCCAGCAAATCCCTGTGGCTGCTGCAAGCCCACACTACCAACTGCTGAGCTCTGGAGACGTGGGCATTTCACCAGGACTGCTCACCCGGGCAAGATGTGAAATATTTCTAAACAGAACTAAGAGCCTTCCCTGCTGGGTTTCTCACAGAACCAGGGGCAGTGTGAAGCTCTGGGGATGCACAAGGACCAATAATGTTCTGGGGGCTGGCTGAATCACCAGGAGCATGAGAGTTACTGACCATAAATGTCCTGGAGACGAAGGGCTCACAGACATTTCTTCCCAAACCATTTGGCTCTCATGTCCTCCTGGAAGGATTTCCACCTCAGTTCTTCACCTGCAAGTTTGGGTTTTAAGTCTTCTTGGTGGGAATCCAAAGGGTTTTCTGGATGTTTTGGCTAAAACTCACCCTAAACATAAGATCAGCTGGGCTTTGAAGGACAAAGATGGCTTTCCATAGCCTTTAAAAGAACTAAATCTGCAAACTACACTCCAGGTCTTTGAGGAAGTTATGAAACTTGATGAAAGGTCTTGCTTGTTTTATTTTCTCCACCAGCTTGTTGGTCCTCTGTAGATAGATAAAATCACTTTAAAAATGTGTTTCTACCCTCTAAAAATGAATTTATTATCCTTATTCAGTCTTGTAGGTTTTCTGCATAGAAATCCTGACAATCCTTTCTCAAGTGGAGGAGAGTGAATGATTCTTGAGGAGGGTGGTAGAGGGGATCAGGGGGATTAAACCAAACAGGACCTGAAAGAAGAAGCAGTAGCTGACCTGCACCAGAGAACACTTGTCCTTTTAGCACGGGCTGAGCATTTTAAGTTGGGATTACTCTTTTTCTTGGTCCAAAGAACTGAGTGGTGTTTCTCTCTCAGAGTATATTTTTACTGCATGGAGGATGTACTAAGAAGTAAAGCAAGGAGGAAGGAAATGTTCTCTACACTAGAAGGCAAAGAGGGAGAAAGATCAGCAGAGCAGCCAAGTGAGGGCTGTCAGTCAGGCACGATAATGGGATACAGTGATCATCACATCTGGATGGCTGTGATTGGATTTATTGCTAATACAGCACCTAAGTATTGCCAATGCAGTATCTGAAGAACTGCCCTATCATCTACATAGCTTGGATTACAGATTATTTTCTTTTAAATAGATTATTGCAATTTAAAGTTGAGTTATGGTCCCTCCTGTTGAGTCACAAGCTTTTGTGACACTCCCTTACTGTCTAAACTTCTCAGAGAAGTCTAAGATGCTTAGTCTCAGATTTGGTCAAAAATCAATGTCTAAAGGTTTATAATACGAGCAGGTTTGGCCAGAAACACACAGGTTTATATTCTCTGATCTTGCAGAACTCACAAAGCAACAAGGAGCTGCTTTAGGATTTTATCTCTCTATTTGATCAGATTTTAGTGCCTTTTGTCACCCATCCAAAAGTGAGTGTTCCTTGCCTTCCAGCTGGACATACCCTACAGGGATGCCATGGTGGGATCCACCCAGATACAGCCTGGACACACCAGTTTGCCCAGTTGGCCCAGTCTTCAGCAGCATTTTATCCCCCTTTTCAACAAAGTCAATTGCAAGCATCTTAGCTTCCCCATCCCTGGAGTGCATCATTTAAAGGAGCATCCAGACAGTTCCTTCTGCAACATCCACTTGGTGTTCATAGAATTATGGAAGGGTTTAGGACCTTAAAAATCACCTCATCCCACCCCCCTGCCTTGGGCAGGGACACCTTCCACTATCCCAGGTTGCTCCAAGCCCTGTCCAACCTGGCCTTGGACACTTCCAGGGATCCAGGGGCAGCCACAGCTTCTCTGGGCACCCTGTGCCAGGGCCTTACCATCCTCACAGGGAAGAATTTCATCCTAATATCCAAACTGTATTTCAGTTTAAAGCCAAAGTGTTCTTACCTTAGGATAAACCACATTTTCTGTCAGAGAGCGTGGAGAGGGAGATGAGGGGTGGGTGTGCGGAGGAATTCGGCAAGGGAAGAATGCAATCAATATGATTGGTAGAGCATTGTTCACTTCATTAAAGCTAGCATTAATTGATGTACCCACACTCAATGCAGACACTTGCTGCACCTTATAAGGACCCAAGCTTGGTCCCCACAACCCCCGTCACAACTCCAGCACCGCTTCCTAGCAAGACCGATGAGGTTACAAACGTTCTCTGGCTCTCAAAGGGCAAGAGTCTCTAGTTGCCTTAAATTTGTCCAGCTAATTTTCTTTTTTAATAAGTCCTGCAGGCGCAGCACGAGAGGCTGAACAGCGAGAAAGTCTCTCAACTTTTCTCATTCTTCATGAGTCTCCAGTGGAGCAATCTGTAGCCAACGTTGTCTGGGAGGAGACGTCATCTGTCACTGGCCGGATCCATTTGCTGGGTACCCAGAGGGGTCTTACCAGCCCTCTCGTTGCCCTCGCCAAGTCCCTCAGACCACTTATGACTGCAGATATGCAATATGGTGAGAGGAGCGGTTTGTATCTGGACAGCTTGTCGTAATTGTCACATTTCCAGCCAGACAGCCACTGCCAGTCTCGATTTCTTGCCTGCATCGGTATACACAGTGATAGCATTTTGTAATGGTTGCTCGACCACTTTCATTTGTGGTACCCACTCGTGAAGTTGCATCCATTGTAAAATGGGGCTTTTAAAACTTTTTAGCTGAATAGTTTGAGCCGCTTCCAATAGGCTATCTTGTAGTTCCAAGGAGTGGTATAGATACCACGATAAATCTTCATATTTCATTGGTAAATATATAGTCCCAGCTTCCTTTCCTGTTGTTTGAAGGCATCGATTTCGGCCTTTCTTAATTAAAGCAGCAAGGTTGGTGACCCGGCTCTGCACGGTCGTGCGGGGCTGTATTGCAGTAAAAAGCTACTTTAGCACAACAGCCTTCTCAGTGGCATTCATTTGTGTAAGGGCAGCTACAACATTAGTTTTCCCTGCCAAAATAGTCATATCCACTGGCACATCAGGCAACATCCGTGATACAGCACGCGTAGTTATAATGTCTGCTAAGTGCTGAAGTAACTGTTCCTGTTCAGCTGTCAGCTGTACCGGCGCTGCCAGATCGGTGCCTTTTAGCAAGGGGCAAAGGCCCTCTAGGTCATCATTGGAAAACCCCACTACTGGCCGAAGCCACTGGAGGTCGCCCAACAAACGCTGTGTGTCATGCAGGGAAGATATTTGTGTCTGAAGCTCCAGCTTCTGCGGTCGAATTGTTGCCTCAGATATTTCCCAGCCCAAGTATTGCCAGGGGGACGTACGTTGAATTTTCTCTGGGGCCACCACCAGTCCAAATCATGCCAAGGTGGTAATAATTTCCTCTTCCTGTTGCAAAGTAAAAGGATGCTCTTGTGCAAACAGGATGTCATCCATATAATGATATATCACAGTCTGCCCCCAAGCCTGGCTGTAATGCTGTTGCCACAAAAAGCTGGCAAAGGGTTGGAGAATTTCTCATTCCTTGAGGCAGCACTGCCCATTCATAACGCTGTGCAATAGCCTCTTATTAATCACTGGCAAAGTAAAGGCAAAGCGTTGTGTATCCTGCTGATGCAGAGCAATAGTAAAGAAACAGTCTTTTAAGTCCACAATCAGTATTGACCATTTTTGTGGGATCATAGCTGGATTGGGAAGTCCAGGTTGTAAAGCTCCCATGGGTTGCATTTGGGCATTTACAGCACAGAGATCGTGAAGCAGTCTGTATTTCCCAGATTTCTTCTTTATAACAAAAATAGGTGTATTCCACGGGCTTGTAGAGGGCCGCACATGTCCTTGCTGCAGTTGTTCATTGACCAAGACATGGGCTTGCTGGAGGTTTTCCCTTTTTAGCAGCCACTGCTCAAGCCGGACAGGGGTATCTGTTAACCATGTTGGTTGGATTGGGAAAGCCCAAGTAGTGGCCACCGTTAAAAAGGGCCATAGCATCAGACCCATCTGGGAAAGGACATCTCAGCCAATTAACGCCTGTACTCCAATTGGTAGATCCATTACTGTCACTACTGCAGAGACAGTGACTTGTTCGATGGTTATTGATACAGGAGCCTGACTCCTCTGGACTCTACCCGCTCCTCCAACCCCCTCTACCGCCTCTACCCAGCTTTGCAGGGGCCAATTGGGTGGCCAGTGGTGTCGGGATATAATTGTAATGTCTGCGCCCATATCCAACAGCGCTCTGAGGTGACTCCTATCTGGCCCTTGCTGGAGGATAGCCTCAACAAGTGGGCGTTGGTCCATTGTAAGAGTAAGTAATGCCAGTGTGCCTGTTGACCCAAACCCACCAGTTCCTCATAAAGGACCGCTGGCTTCCTGCACAAGTTGTTGCGGGACCAGTTGGACAATGCGGTTTCCTGTGGGAATACTCATGGGTGGAAACCGTGTATGAGCCATAACCATTATTTCGTCCGTATAGTCCACATCTATAACCCCCTGTTCAACAGAAAGTCCTTTAAGGGTTGCAGATGACCGTCCCAATAAGAGGGCTCCATAACCCTGTCCATTAATAACCAAAGGTCCTTGAACACCAGTAGGAATCTTGACCGGCTTACTGTCCTTTAGTATAATGTCTATTGCGGCTGCCAGGTCCAAGCCGAGGCTGCCTCTTGTTGCTGGGCGTAAGCTGCTGGCTGGAAAGAGGGTGCACTGGCTTGTGGTACCCGGGAGGTCTGGGCCACCGCTGGTGTCTTTGCGCCGCGTCCCTTCGCGCTCTTGGCCCCATTTCCCGACTTGCGTCTACAGGCGTCCATCGAGTGATTGTCGAGCTGGCAATTCCAGCACTACACTTGACCCGCCCTTCAGTCCTTTCGCATATGTCCAGGCTGTCCACACTGAAAACATTTTACAGAGGACCGGGGCTTGGCTCCACGATTGTCGGTCGCCCTTAGTGGTGCTAGCGTAGCAGCAGCAAAGGCTTGGTTTTGGGACTGCCCTTCTTTCAGTGTCACCGTGAGGTTATTAACTGCTTCTACCAACATAGCTTGTGTGCTCTGCGGGATATTACTCATTCACTCTAACAATTCTACTACCTCCCAATTACCATGAAGGGTAGCTATAACTGACTTCACTCTTGAATTGCTATTCTGCGTTACACACTCTTTCAGCAATGCTCCCTGCATATAAAGGGGGACCCCTGCTCTTTCAATTGAGGCCGTGACCTTATCAATAAAGGTGACAAGCGATTCCTGCATTCCTTGTTTTAAACTCATATATGATGGCATAGCTCCTCATTCTGGTCTCACTCTCTCAAACGTGATTCTAGCCAATCGCATTGCCTCCTTTAGTTTGTCAGGCCCCAGCTGCGCTTGCATTTTGGGTGTGGCAAATTGACCAATTCCCAGCAGCTGTTCCATTGTGACCCCCTGGAGTGGATCCCCTTGTCCTCTCTGCACGCTGATTCTTGGCAAAGAGCTTGACATTGAGCCTGCCACAGCATGATATGCGACCGTGACATAATCATTTTAAAAATGTTTTTTATATCTTCCTGGAGTAACAATCCTGATCCCTATATATAGTTAAGCATTTGTTGAGTTGGTTCCCCATGCATTCCTGATTCATTTACCATATTTTGCAACTGCATAAGCAATTTCCAATCTAATGGTGTCATCTTTGCTTGTGACCCACCGCCTGCAAGAGGCATATAGGTGACTGGGAATGACTGTTCTCCAGACCTTGATTCCTGCCATGTAGATACCAAGTCCTTTTCTCCCGCTGCTAGGGCCTCCCCTATAATCTTTTGCCAGTCCACTCTGCCCCTGATTTTGCTGCAAGCACCCTAATCATTATTATCATCTGGGTGATACCGTGCAACCTCCTCTTCCAAGGTGGATTTATCCTCCGGGGGCAATTCTTCCCCTGGAGATGGCCACGGTGGGGCAGAGGGAGAAGTTCCGATCTCTGATTTTGGTGGTATTATTATCGTGTTCATAATGGGTGCCTGAGGAAAATTCCCCTTTCCTATGGCAAATTTTCCTGCGTCAGCGGGTAGGCTTCGCCCTCCTAAATGTGCCGAAGCAACAGATGCAATCCTCTTTTCTGCTTTATATGCTTCCAAGCAATTTATTATGGCCTGCCACAGATGAGGAAACTTTTTTGCTGATTTATCCTCATCAATAACTGCCCGATACAGGAAGTCCCAAGTCCCAAGTCCCTCCAAGCCTCAAACTTAAACACTTCTTCTGGGTCCTTAAAAAACCCTTTTTCCTTTGCGTAGTCTAGCAATTGCATTAATTCATTTTTTAAGTCAATATCTGTAGATTTTTGCTTTTCAAGAAGGCACTTAAACAAATCATAAGCCGCCTGCCTATCCATATTATCCCACTATGTACTATATCAAGAAGGGGCAGTCCCTTATAGCCCAGCTTAGTGTGCACGCATGCAGCCTTGTGCAGACGGCTTAGTCGGGGCGGCGAGCTCTCCTCTGTAGGGTCAGCCCAGGCACGGAGCCACTGTGTCTGGCTGCATACAGTGTTCTTCAGCCCTCCGAGCACTGCCCCACGGTGCGTGCCCGCTCGCTTACCTCCCACGGTGGGTCGATCGAAGGTCCCTGTTCGGGCGCCACTTGCGGAGGAGTTCGGCGAGGGAAGAGTGCAATCAATCAATATGATTGGTAGAGCATTGTTCACTTCATTAAAGCTAGCATTAACATTTATACCTTTCTGCATACTTGCTTAATTACACTTGACATATGCTTATTGGTTCTTCTTGCGTGTTTCCCTTACATGATTGGCTTCAGCAAGCGTGAGATAGTTACACCCTCTGCTTTCCCAACAGTGTCTTTGCTCCCTAGACTTCTACCCGCTACTCCCTAGATTTCTATCTTATTATGGTATAACTCCTGCCTCAAGGACATGCTGACTTGCTGTGTCTACATGCCTCTCAGCACTTCTCCTCTGACCACAGGGCCTCAGTCGAGCCATGTCCGAGGTCTGCTAACCGACCATCAACATGGGTGTGTGTGCGGGATGCACACAGGGACTCATCCCTCTTCCAGGGCTGTCACTCAGGGCAGCCCTGGGGATTTGGCCACACATTTATCAGCAGCTGTCCCCCAGCTGTTCGCAGCACCAGGGCACACACAGCACTGTGCCTGTGACACGGCACATCAGAGGGGCCACAACACTTCCCTAGCCTCCTGGAGAGCAAATTCACACATCTCTTGCCTTTAGCCTGCACTGACAGATCCCAGAGAAGAGAGGGGCTGGGAAGAGGCAGGAGAAGAGGGGAGGCAGCAGCACATTGGGGTTTGGTCCTGACATCAGGATTTGCATGGCAATATCTGCACATCCCTGCCTGAGCCAGAACCCAGCTTGCAGAAACCAGCTGGGGGGGGGGGAAGGGTGGGTAGAGGTGTGATTCACCCCAGCCTAAGGCAGAAGTCTCAATTAGAGCAGATGATTCACACCCTTGAAATTCCTCCACTGAATATAAGCTTCCATCAAGGAGCCTGGCTGTGCTGCAGGGATTTTTGAAAGAAGGGGAAACTGAGGCACCAGCACAGGACAGGCTCATGCCCAGGCTCTACTTCAGTTCTCTGGATTTGGAAAACACCTGCCAATCCTAAGGATGCACGTTTGGTTGCCTTTCAGTGATATGTGGGGGCAGAAAGACAGCAGATGACAGTCAGGACTCACTGCTCAAGTAGCCACAACTTCATTGTAGGTGGTTTCTGGCAGGAGGGACCTGTGGGGTTTGCTGGGGAGGAAGGATGAGACCAGGAGACAGAGAGCAGGTGCTGTGTTGGAAAGGCCCTGAGAAGGCTGCTCTGTTGACAGCAGGGCTGTGCTCTCTGCTCAGCCTTGTGCATGTCATTTAGAATTGCAGGGGGTTTTTGTAGTCTTTTAACAGGGTAGCAGTTTTGGAATAGAAAGCTGCAACCACAGCAAAGAGAGCAGGAGCCAGGGGATGAAGGGTGACTGGTGCAGGGTCAGTATCCAGGTCCTTGCAGCATCCCAGTTCCCTGCTCACCACTTCAAACTCTTGGAGGTGTTTGGTCAGTCCCACAGTGGTGCCAGCACCTGGAGCTGGGTGAGCAGGGCAAGAAGGGGCTTCTGATTTGGGGGCATCACAGCCATAATCCTTCTTTTTCCCTCCTGACAGAGCAGGAGCTCTCCCCAAGGAAACAAAACCAACTTCAGGTTCAAGAAGCTCATTGATTGTAGGAAGCAGATAAGCCACTGTAATCTGTCCAAGTTTGAAATCAGTGTTGGGGCCATTTGTGCTTACACCAGTTTTTCATTTTGAGCTCTTATCAGATGAATATGATGGACTTGGAAGCAGCCACGGACACTGCAATTGTTTTCCTTGTGGCAGGAGGGGAAACTGTGGGCTTGGGCTGCACAGCAAAGCTGTAAGAGATGAAGGCAAAAAAAAAAAAAAAAAAAGAAAAGCTTTCCTTGCTAATCAGATGCTCAAAAGCAATTAAAGAAAAGCAGGGGGTTGGAGTAGCATAGAAAATTAGTTGTAATTTTCAACCTTTTATTCTCTTGTATCACATTTGCCTTGCTGTGAGAGCTGTTTCCTAAATTAACAAAAACAATCCGTAGTGTAACAAGGCAGCGAGGGGCTCCCTCAGCCTCAGCTCCACCTCTCCTGTTTGCATATCTCAGGAACAACCACAAGGTCACCTGAACAAATAACTGGGCTCCCTGCTGCCCTATCTCCCCACACCCAGTTGTCCATCCCTCCTGCGTTGTGTGTACCCAGCACAATGCCCCATCTCATGCCCTGAAGCCTCCTGACATGATTAACTGTGGCATCTTTAATAAAACCTGCGGCAGTATTTCCTTCTAAAGCAGAGCAACGATTTCGTTTACCCATCCTCCTTTATTTTGCCAAATTTCATTTTTATTCCACTGTATAATTAATCAGCCACTGGTGCATATGACAGCTTGGCTTAAATTTAGTTCTCACTTCCCATGTGTAGCCTTGTCAGATACAGCTGGCCGGTCAAACATGGGGTTAGGATTGTCTGAAAAAGTGGCACAGAAATTGCCAGCCAGCCTGGATCAGGTCTTTTCTCCATCAATTCCAACATTTTGTCTCCAATGGCAACCAGCTCCAGGCACTCCAGAGGGCAAGAGGTGCTGGAGGAGAAGGATGCACCAACACCCAACCTGCCCAAAGTTCCTGAGCTGGGGGCTCCTCTGCCATCCAAGGGTGGAAGGACACAGTCCCACATCCCTCCTGCAGCCTGGGTAGCTGCTGGTCCCTGTGCTCACTCTGAGAGCCCGTGGGACAGGCCAAGCCACTCAGAGCTTGGTGGCTGCTCAAGGGTTCCGACCTGTGGAAATGTCAGGGGGTAAAATGGGACAGATTATTTTCTGCAAAGTGCAGAACTCAAGGCACTGTAAGGCAGAATGTGAGATAATTTCAGTCCTGTGATGATCTCTACACTAGGAAAGTGCAGCACAGAAGCTGCAGGTGCACAAAGCTGTGAGATTTATTTTTTTAATCTTTTCTCTAGTTTTATTCATTTCACTTTCCCACCAAACACCTGCAAGCTGGTTATAGGCACCGCTGCAAAAACTTGCTTCTACTCCTTGATCACTTCCCAGCTGTGTGCAGATCTCTTCTTCCAGGTTATTACAGATGGGTAAGCTGGACCTGTGTCTTGCCTTTTGCTGACCTGATATGAGGAATGATCTCCCAAAGGAGGAGAGGGCTTGGACATGCCATGCCAGCACCTCTGCATTTCCTGGAATGACTGTTCATATCAGGACATCAAATCATGATGAAATGGAGAGAGGGTTTGGCAGGTGAAAGTCTTGGAGGATTAGGGTGTTTTACAAGGAAAGGAGCTTGGGGATGAGATCCTGGTCTGGGAAGACACTGGGAAATAATTCTCATTTAAATAAGAGCAAACAAAGGCAAGTTCATAATGTATATTTGGGAAACAGAGAGAGAAATGAAGAGAGAAACAGAGAGAGGATGGGAGCAAAACACATTCACACGTTTATTTATACATACTTCCTAAATGCAAGAGACTTTATTGGACCAGAAGTGAAGCATTACCTTAAAAAACAAAATCAAACAAACAAACAAACAAAAAAATCCCCACAATATAACAAAGCGAACCGTCCCAAGTATGAGGTTTTCTAAGTGGGAGCACCAGGCAGGGCTTTCACTGGCATCTAGTGGTGCATTGCAGAGGTAGCTGATGGCACAGCTTCACTTCCAAAGTGGATTTCCCTGGGATAGTGGAGACTCTTCTGGCTTGGACATCACCACTTCCAAACTGGGTTTACAGTGAGGTGTTTTTGGACACAGCCAAACTCTGCCAAACCATCAGAGCTTTGTCTGTGAAACACTTTGAGCATGAACATAAAACGCTTGGAGTCTGTATTTCACCACGTGAGCAAAACCTTGGGATCACACCAAGGAATATTTGATCTCTCTTTCTTTGGATTTTGGGGCTTTGCATGAGTCTGAGGGGACGTCAGGCAGGTCTGGTCTGTTTGGAGGAGAGGCTGAGCTGGGGCTGGGAAAATGCAGATGTCAGTGGAGAGAAACAGGAGCTCTGAGGGTGCAAATCCTCTGCCCTACTGGAAGTGTCCACTATGGAATAAGGTAAATTATGCCCCAGTGGACAAATGGACACAGCTGGGATGGCACAATCCTGGTCCCTTCCTCCAGAACCTTCTGGAAGCAAAGGAATCACACAAACAGTCTCCACCCCTCCAGTTGCTCCAGGTGAGCCCCTCTCCACGTCCTGTCCCAACTCTCCCCCTCCATGGTGCCACACACCCACATGGGGATGGTTGATGGAGCCCCATCTCCATACTCCGAAGGTATTATGGAAAAAGAAAGGCTGGAAAGGGGAAACATTGCTGAAGGAGTCCTGAACGTGACCTGGGGTCTACTGTGGCCCTACACTGTGGTCTCTCCTGCCTCTCCAGGACCTGCTGTGGGACTTCTGTGCATCAAAGCAGAACAACTTGAGTAAGACAAACAGAATGAGGGTTGTGTGTCCTGCTACAGAGTTGAATTTGCATTCAAACTGGTGCTGCTGCCTCCCTCATGCTGCTGGTTTGCACTGGGGTAGGAAATACATCAGCAGACTTTAGCCCAGGCATGAACATTGTGTAGAGTAAATCTGAGCTCCAGAGAACTTGTAAATTTTCCTGTGTGATCTGAGCCAGACACCTCACCATCTCCTGCCTTGGTTTTCTAAATAAGTTAATAAGTTAAAGGGGAGAAGAGCAGCATGTTTGCAACCTTTGGAATCATATTTAGGAGGGGTTTGGAGGTGCAGTGCATGCAGGAATGGCTGTTATTGTCCAGCCTCAGAGGCATGGGACAGCCCCTAATCTCTGCCCCAGGGAAGAGTTTTCTCCATTCCCATGCTCCTAAAACCTTCCCAGGGAAGCATCCTGGGCTAGGGCTTCCTGCTGAACCTCTGAGCCTCTTTGTGCAGTGCAGGCCCAAGATGATCTGGATGCTTCCCTTGGGGTCCTGCTGAGGCTCAGTCTCTCCCAGGCAGTGTTCATCCCTCTGCTAAACCTACTCCACACCCCTCGGTGTCCCCTTTGTCAAATCCACCGAGCCACCGAGTATCAAGGGGATCCTTTGCAGGTAAATGGCCACAAGCCCTCCCCACTCTGCCAAGGAGGATTGCAAACTCCTGCAGGCACAGGAATACTCTCTGGAATAATGCATCCTTCCTCTCTGGATACAGAAATATTCCCCGGAATGCATCTTTCCTCTTCTGATACTTTCTGGAGCCTGGGAGGGAAGAAGGATGCTTGCAGTGCTGTAGGATGTTTCCCTTCCCAGACCAACAAAAAATAAGGGAACACGCTCAGCTGGGACAAGAGGGAAAGTCCCGAAGCTGCCCCAGTGGCTGCCAGGGCAAGTGAGGGAAGGATGCGGACCAGGGATGCAGGGAGGGGGAACCACAATTCCCAGAAGGCAGAGCGAGGCGGAGACCCCCTCCAGCTTTCCACCAAGACAGAGGAGCAGACGAAGGACACCTCGGGGACAAAGAGAAATCCCCCTCGGCCGCTCCCGCAGACACCTCGGCGGTGCCGGAGCATCCCTCGGGGCGCTCCAGCGCGGAGCTTCTGCCCGGCTTCAACCCTGCTCTGCCGGGCTTGGCTCTTCGGCTTTGTTCGGCTTCACCCTTCCTCCGGTAGCTCTCGCTGCTCTTTAGGTCAGAATTCCTTTAGTTCAGCCCGGCTGCGGTCACCGCACCATGTCCAGGCGGGTCTCGGTGCCGCCGAGGATGCTCCGGAGGAGAGAGATGCCAGCGCGCACCTGAGGGACCAGGTAAGAGGAGCTCGGGCACCAGCCCCGCCTGCTGCTCGGTCCCCGGGGCCAAGGGAAGGACACAGCGACTCCCTGGGACCCGATCCTGCCCTTCCCGCAAACCCTGAGCCCCGGGCACCGCGGAGATGGAAGGGAAGGGTGGATTTGCATGCGGAGTAGAAAGACGGGAAAAAAAAAATAAAAGGTAGAAAGTAGGCAGGAATTTCTTCTTTAGCGTTGGTCTGAATTTAGGGATCTGTTGTTCTTTGCCGGAATTCCTGATGGTTAAAATGCTGTTGGCAGTGAGAGGTTTCTCTAAGGCACAAGTGTGAGCATCCCTGGTGAGGGGACAGGCTGTGATCCCCGGCCCCTGCAGCCCCCCGTGTGCCCCCAGCATCACCCAGACCCCAGGAGAGTCCTTTATGCCCAGCCTAAATCCACTACCCACTCAGCATTAATGACTTTCCTTAATAAACATACAATGTTGAACTTTTCTGAGTCCTTTTTCCAGCCTGGCTGCTGCTGAGGCTTTGTCTGCTGTAAGATAAAACCTGTTGTGTTTTCACAGCTGCTCCCACATTAATAAAGGACTTCTGGCCCACCTTGGAGTGTTCTCTCCAACAGCAAAAAACCCTAAACCCAGTTCCTGCTCCGGGTGGGTGTGTTTTGTCTCTCCTGGCTCAGGAGAGACTTTGCAGGTGATTGGGTTTTGGGTTGTATTATTCCTCTTCCTCTTCCTCATCTTCATGGTTCAAAGACAGAGGACTGTTCTGAGAGTAAATGACTAGCATGGCAGTAGTAGAGCTGACACCTCAGTGTCATTGCAGCAGCGAATGCATCACAGACCCCCCCAAAACCTTGGGAAATCATCCTGTTCCTACCCTGTCTTCCAGTGTCCAGTTGGACCTGTGGCTTCCTAGGTTCAGTGTCTTGTGGAGCAGCCAAGGTGCCACCCATTGTGTTGATATACTGGACAGGAGGTGCAGAAGAAATAATCACCTAATAATTTTTCCTTTATTTTTTCAGTCTGGCAGTTTGGGTGTCCAGAATAGCAGACAAGCCTTTCCAGGAATGTCAGGGAAGCCTCTCCAGATGAGAGGAGGATGGAGATGGAGCCATGACCATTTAATCAACAAGCTGAGGTGAAGCTGAGGTGTCAGAAGGCTGAGAAGTGAGGAGGAGCTGTGTTGGCTCTGAGCTGGTGTAGAGCAGCAGCACCCCATTCCCACAGCATCCATCCCAGCACTCTTTGATGTGTGTCCTGATGGTTTTTGCATCCCCACCGACCATCCATCCCCACTGTGGCTCTGTTGTACCCATGGTCTGCATGGCAGCCACTGAGAACCTGCCATGAGGGATGTGGGGAAACCCTGGGGGCTGCAGACCCATGTGAGGAGTGCAGGAAATCCTTCACCAAGAGGGGGAACCTGAGGAGGCACCAGCAGAATAACAGAGGAGCAGAGGAGCTTCACCTGGCTGCCCACCAGAGCATCCACACAGGGGAGAGACCCTTCCCCTGGGGATCTGCCCAGCAGAGGACTCATCCCTGATGAGCAGGTGGCTTTGCCACCACGAGTCCCAGAGGCATCAGTGACACTCCAGCAGCTGGAGTGACTTGAGCTGGGTCTCTGCACCTGCTTCCCTACCTGTTACTGTGATGCTCTTGGTAGGATATGGACTCTACTGGGTATTCAAATTCATGGATTTAGGGGATTCAAACCAATCAGCAGGGACAGGTGAAAAACTCTTCAGAGTTTGTGGGCTAGAGAACTAGAAATTATTTCCCTGTAGGGATGTGTTCCCTTCCTCTCCCTGGTGTTAAGAAGAATGTGCAGCTACTCAAAAACACAGACAATTTAACAGCTGTTACCACTCACTGCTGTTGGTTTGTTCGAGTGTTCCCTGGTCTGGTGAATCTTTGTGACTCCAAAGTCCCTGGCAAAACAGAAATGTGGATAGAATCCACAATTCCCTGAGACTCTCCCCAGTATTTCTTTGCAGCATTTCTATGTGGACACATAGACACTGCCAAGCAAAACCATCAAATATTTGGGTTCCTCATGTTGCTAGAACATGCAGGGTCCAAGAAGCAAGTGAAAAAGCATTCCGTGATGAAATAGGAGCTCCCAAGGCACACTCCACCTCCTTTTCCCAGGACATGTTGCAGATGGCATCCTCTGAAAGTCCTGTGGGATGATATAGGGTGTCCTGCTGTGACACCTCACACCCAAACTGCTCATTGTCTGCACTGCCTACCCTGGAGCTGGCACCTCTCTAGGCAGGGAAACTGAGGCACAGAGAGAAGCTGCTGTTGTTTGTACGTTGCTGTGTTGTGATGCCTCAAGCACAACACTGAGTGCAGCTACCAAACCCTAAAAGCAGAATCATTTTGGTGTTTGGACTCCCTCAGCCTTTGATATGGTCAGGCCCAGGACATGATTTCAAACAGCAAAGCAAGATCTGACAGCCTTGGAAGGAGTCTCAGTCCCCTCACCTGTGAACTGTGCACAAAATTGTTCATGTGAAGCTCACCCTCAAATCCCTCTGCTCTGCTGGAAATTCACTTTGGAACAGAAAACACAAATACACAGCTGAATAACAACCACCAAGTTTAGGATGTTCCAGGGAAATCTAAGGTTCATCCTTGTTAGAAAAATGGGTCTGAACCCTGTGGTGGGTAAAAATCTCTCTGCAGGACTGGGGAACCCTTTCTTGGGAATTTTATGGCTGAGACAAAACTGGACAAAGCCAAACAGCCTCTGTGGGAGTTGCTGAGGGGCAGGGGTGCAGCAGTGCCTGTCACTGGGGACAAAATGTGGATGGCATTTATTTCCTTTCTGTTAGCCAAGCTGTAGGGACTTTTGCCAGGAACAGGAGCTGCTATGAGAGGATTTCCAGCTGTATTATTTTGTACCTGCATAGACAGGGCAGTGAGTCAATGTCAGCAGGTCTCCTGGACATCACTGGATCTTCCACCCTTGACCATGGCCAGTCCTACCTTCTGGGGAAAATCAGGGCTGACAGTTTGTAATATCTCCTCAATAAATAACTGTTTAAAGAAAAGAAGAGAAAAACTGAGCCTCTTTTCTACTTTTTTTGCGGGGGAGGTTTATCATAATTATCACTGAGGGAACCACACTGTGATCTCCCCACACTGCAACAGGTGAGCAGTGCCAGAGCCAGATGTGCACCAGTGGCAAATAAATGGGTTTAACTGGGGATTATCACAGAGTCACAGAATGGTTTGGGTTGGAAGGGATTTTAAAGATCATCCAGTTCCACCTCCCTGCCATGGGCAGGAACATCAGAATTGAACAAAACCAAATCCTCACAGTAGCAAAACAGCCTTCATCCTTTTCTTGCTAAATCCATTAAAAAGGCTCCCAGATAATAACAAAATGCCTAAAATCCAAATCATTGCCCCATTTAGTACTGCTTAGGTGTAACAGAAACCCACCTCTGTAAGCGTTCCCTGAGCACAGGAAAACAATGGGAAAACATCGGGAAAGCAATGCCCACAAGGCCTGGTTTTACAGTGAATTGAACAGGTAAAACTGAAACCAATGGAGTTAAACCTAAGTAAAAGTCATGTTCATGAGGAGAGATCCAGGCTCTGATGACTTTTAAAAATAAATCTGTTTTTTCACTAGAGAAATGCTTGTCTTGAGACAAGCTAGGTACATTTTTTTCCATGGAATTCAGGAGGAATTCAGCCAAGGATCACCTAACTGGCAGCCAGTGTGTATGAGTTCATCAGTTCTGTCCCCAGCATTCAGCATAGCCTGTCTGGATGGAGATGGAGCTGGGAACAGGCTGTGGTGGGCAGTGTTTGAGCAGGAGAGCTCCTCTCGTGCTCGATGGGACACAGTTGGTGCTTGGTGTGTCCTGCTGTGGTGGGAACCAGAGGGTCCTTGGCCCCCAGAGCAAACATCTGCTCCAGCAGCAGTGCCTTGGGATGTTTACTTGTCCTCTGAGAACAGGATAGTTCCCATGAGAACTGCTTGGAGAATCTCAGGCTGTGGAGAAGCTGATATCTCCAGAGAGGGGGAGTAAGGGGAGGAAAAAGAGCAGGGTGAAAACTGGGTGAGCAGCAGGGCACTGAGTGTCACTCACACACTTCCAAATGAGCTTTCCCTGATCAGATTTGACTCTCAGCCTCCATGAGGAATGAGTATTTGCCCACCACCACCACCTTGGCTGCCTCTCATCCCATTCAGAGCCAAGGGGAGGCAGCCAGGTAGTGCCAGGTGGGGCCAGGTGGAGCTCAAGGTGTGCTTGGAACCACTGCCTCCATCTCCTGATCCAAGGTGTGCTTGGAACCACTGCCTCCATCTCCTGATCCAAAGCACAGAGGGATCTCCTGATCCTCCCTTCATTGTGCTGGAACAAAGCCAAGGTGAGAGATCTCCATCAGAGTGCCATAGTTTCTGCCTTGACATCCCCTGCACATCTTCTGAGTGAGGCCACAGAAAAGTCTGTGACCTCAGCCAGCTTTAAGGTCCCTTCCAACACAGACCATTCCACGATTCTATAATTTCGTCCCCAGGAAATGTACCTGGTGCAACAGCACAAGGTCAAAGATGTCAGAGGAGCTCCCTTCTCCTTTGCCAGTGGCCTCCTTTCTTCTGCCTTCTCCTTCAGCAAACCAACTGTTCCAGTGTGTCAGCTCACATCCTTAAGCAAAATCCAACAGAACCAACCAGAACAAAAAGAGAATGGGAAAAACATCCACCATGACAGGGCATGATCCAGAGTGAAAAAACGGAAAATTGGAGCTGTGTTTCCCAAGATTTCAAATTTCAAATAAAAATAGCATTTCCTTCCCTTGAGGATACTAAATTCCTGTACAAGACAGGTATAGTTTTTCAGCCTAATTTTGGAAACTAAGGGAAACGTTGGATCTCAACAAAATCCCACAAGCAGGATATGTCAGAGACACACCCTCATCCTTCTGTTCCCCCATCCCATGCTTTGAAGCAGTTGTGGACTCATTTAATCTGAATAATAACATCAGGAGAAATTGGTTTGACTTCTAAGTGACACACATGTGAAATCAGAAAACACAAACTGCGTGAAATATGCAGTACCCAGCACAGACTGAACTCCTTTTTTACAGTACTATTTTTTTAATAATGAATGAATCAATAACATTTTCTTTTAAAACTCCTAATTCTGAGAGTGTGTCCCCAACACTTTGACCTGTACTGCCAGAGGAAGGTGCTACTGATAAATAGCCAGGCTGAGTGGCTGTGTCTGTGTAGTTCAGCCAGGACAAAGATACTTCTCCAGCCCTGAGGGCACCCACCTGCCCTCCACCCATACAGGTGAACTCCATTTGGGGTGGAACCATCCAGCTCTACCATGGGACTCATTTCTGGCTCCAGCCCTGGCTCAGGCTAAAAGTTTCAACATGAGAGTTGAGAAAATTCTGCTGTGCACAGGAACATAATTTTTTTTTTTTTCAGTGAGGTGGCTTAAGGTTCCCTTCACCCTGAATCAGCACATGTCCACAGCCACCTAATGCTCCAGGAGCTGACCCAGGCTGGCAGGAGCATGGATTTATTGTGGCTTTCTGAGGGCATCAGCACTGCTGGTTGTAGCCACAGCCTAATCCAGGCAGGTTGTTACAGAACTCCCAGAGAAGGCTTCCCTGGGAGCTGGGGGTTCACAGGGAAGGAACAAATTTTCCTGGATTCTCTCTCACCCTGTCAAGCAGAGGATGCTGACCTGGGTTCTGCCACTGTCCCTAAAAATCCTATTTCAGGTACCCTCACTACGTCTCCCCTTTGAAAAGAGTTTTGAGCTCCACAGACAAAAAGGTCATGGAAGAGGAGAGCAGGAAGGCTCATGGACTCATTCCTGGGGCAGTCCTGTGATGGGCCAGGAGCTGGACTCCATGGTCCTCGTGTACCCCCTGCCACCCAGGATATTCCAGGAATTCTGTGATTCTTTCCTTGCCCAGTCCTAAGGGGCTCAGCCACATGAACAGAGTGAGAGCAACACAGAGGTACCTGCTGAGAATTTATAATGCAAAGCAGCTCAGTTTAGCTGCCTAAAAATAGCAATTCAAAAAAGACAGCTCTTGTAATTATAAAGCCATTTCCAGCCTGATGCAGCAGAGGCACTGCATCTCCCTAAAATAATATCTGGACTCCAAACTTTTGTCTTCCCCAAGATTTAATATGCTGCATCCCCCACTGTACTCTCTCCCAGCAGACCTGTTTGATTTTAAAGATTCCTTTCAGCATTTCTGTCCTTTTAATTGGCCTTTTTTCCTTACATTTGTTGTGCTGGTGGTAAATTCATCAGCCCTAAATAGGCAGAGTGATAATAGAATGTGATAACATGAACATGCACAAAACTATCACGTGAAAAGCAGGGAATTAATCCATTCACTGGAAAACAGGCCGTGGTGAAGGGCTGCTGCTTCCTGAAAGCTCTGTAGCCTTCTGTGTTCTGTGCAAGATGTTCTTGCTCCAGTAATCTTTGCACAGCTCTGCCCTATTTCTGCAAGCTACAGACACAGCAAGGCCAGCTCAGCTCTCGCCGCCCCGGGCTCAGGGAATTTTCTTTCAGGAATGAAATGACAGCAAGGAATAAATTACCCAGAACTCCTCTTCTCACTGATTTCTTTTGCCCACTTTATTTCTTGCTAATATTCCCTCTGCACACAAACAAACTGGAGCCGGGATGGTGGAGAGGCAGCCACAGACATCACATGGCAAAACTCCTGCCTTGATGAGGTGACAGCTTCTCCAGCCAGGGGATTGTGAGTGATGAGTACCAGACCGAGTTCCTGGAGCAGGAATACAAGGAGAAAAGGCTTTGTCTCAGCATCTTCCAAATTAGACCCTGGAGGGCACTTAGAGAGTGAGCATGGCCTGGCTGGACACAGCTTTGGAAGAGAGAAGCAGCTCCATGTTTATGGGATGTGGCTGGGGCTTTCTAAAGAAGTTTGACAGCAGTGGGGTGAATGGAGATAAATTCTCATAACAAAGCCTCTCACCTGCAAATCTTCCCACTGTGGAGTGAGAAAATTAAGAAGTTTGGAATAGATGTGTTTTTTCCCCTACCTCAGTGGTTATTTGTCCACAGGGGGGAATTTTTGAGGGTGTCTTGTGCAGGGATCAGAGTTGGACTCAATGATCCTTGTGGGTCCCTTCCAGCTCAGGGTATTTTGTGATTCTGTGACTCTATGCTTTATCTCATCCAAACTCCTGATGTGAACACCTGAGCTGGCCACCCCTCACTCAAAACCAAAGGAAAGAAGCAAAGAGATGGGGAAAGAGATTTTTTTTTTGCTCCATCTAAATTACGACTCTGGGATCAGACTCCAGGACTCTTCCTGGCTGTGTCTCCATGAGAAGCAGAGGGGAGCCAGGCTTGGAGTGAGACATCCCCATCAGTCCATGGTGCTTTTAGCCTACAGAACCCAGTCTATTTGCAAAGGTCAGGTGTTTTTAGTTATTAGACACAACTGGTGCACGGGGTCAGAACCACAGATGCTTCTGGTGCAAACCCTACCTCCTCTGGCACTGTTGTTGCTGCTGCAGGCAGGAGGGTGGAAAGGTTAGTACAACCCACAGAATTTCCCAGTTATATTTTTTATGACTTAGTTTTCATTAACTGGTAGGCAGAAAGTGGCTGGGCAGGACATGGAGTAAGTAGTAGGATTGAAATATTAATATATGATCCAGTGTTGATTGCTGTTCACGGGACAAAGTAAATTACATTTTGTACTTATCCTTCATTTTAACCTCACATCCCAGCCTGCTTGCAGCATAGGTTCCTCCAGCAACAAGACTCTTTCTTCCCCCTAGATTTTTTCTGTATGTGTTCTGATTTGCAGGTAATTTGCCTCTGTAAAAGCTGTATTAGAGAAAGATATGTATCAGTGCTGTCAGATTCAAGTCATCCTGAATGGGATTAAGGTGGGAGAAGTGAGAGCTTGGGAGCATCCACTTGGGACCAGGAAACCATCATCCTCATCTTGATTCAGCTGAGGGGAGGATTGCGTGAGGCTAAGGTTTTCCTGCAGGAATCACTGCAGGAAACTTAAATTAAGAAGGAACTTAACTTTCCAAGTCTCTCTTTAAACATCTTGAAAAGCACACTCAGGGTCCTCACTCATGTTGGTGTAAATCAGTCTGGAAAAATCTGTCACAAACAGAGGTACCTGGGATACTCCTTTGGGGACATCTCTGAGCCAGAGATCACTTGGTGACCCAGTGGGATGTTTCCAGGCCAGGTTGGATGGGTTTTGGGTCAATCTGGTGATTTATTGGGAGGTGTCCATGGACATAGCAGGGGGTTGGAACTGGACAAACTTTCAGGTCCCTTCCAACCCAAACCATTCCATGACTCCATGATTGTTTCTTTAGCTATTTTCCAAGCAGCTCTTCACTAGGCAGGTGAATTTCTGGATTCTCCAGCCTCCATCAATCCCCATTGCCATTCGCTGGTCAAGAGAGCAGCTCTACTCCTTCTCTCCCACAGAGGACATTTGAACAAAACAATATTACATTGCCATGTTCATTTAATCAAGTCAAAATTCATAGGCAGCATCTGTGCAAAAGATAAAATGTTCTGGGACAGTTTAGTCCTTTTCTTATCTGAGTGATTAGGGTTATGTAAAGTCTTTTCTCTCAAACACAGAGATGGAGTTTCATAAGCAATGGACCAAAATAGTGCCAAGTGTCCAACCACCTCTCCTCGATCACAAAGGATTAGTGCAATTAATCTGTGGGCATTAGTGACCAGCAGGGTTTTGCTTGGAGAATATAATATATATTTATTATTTCATATCTGATTCCCCCAAGAGCAGAAAAGTCAGCTTTGGGCTTTGCTCTTCGTTATCGTTACATTTTTTGCAAATGACTCTGTGGGATTTGGAAAATTACTGAGGGGCTCCTGCTTAGAGGATAATAGAGCTCGGGGATATTGAATTAAGATGGGAGGTGATTCTCCCACTTCACTTCACTTCACTTCACTTCACTTCACTTCACTTCACTTCACTTCACTTCACTTCACTTCACTCTCATGGGACCCCACCTGTAGGGCTATGCCCTGCTCTGGGGTCCCCAGCATGAGAAGGACATGGATCTGCTGGAGCCAGTCCAGAGGAGGCCATGGAGATGCTCAAGGGCTGGAGCCCCTCTGCTCTGGAGCCAGGCTGGGAGAGCTGGGAATGTTCCCCTGGAGAGGAGAAGGCTCCAGGGAGAGCTCAGAGCCCCTTTGAGAGCCTAAAGGGGCTCCAGGAGAGCTGGAGAGGGACTGGGGACAAGGACGTGCAGTGATCAGGCAAGGGCCAGCCAGTGACCACCAGAAAATGCACAGCAGAGGAAGAGCAGCCCGAACACAAAGTGATCTTTCCTCCTTCCTTCCTTTCAAAGCTGTCACCTACTAATTTAATTAATTATTCACCACTTCCTGTATTAGAAGAAGAAATTAACTTCTCTCCCAATGCAGATTGACCCAAAACCCATCCAACCTGGCCTGGAAACATCCCACTGGGTCACCAAGTGATCTCTGGCTCAGAGATGTCCCCAGAGGAGTATCCCAGGTACCTCTGTTTGTGACAGATTTTTCCAGACTGATTTACACCAACATGAGTGAGGAGCCTGAGTGTGCTTTTCAAGTAAAGAGAGACTTGGAAATTTAAGTTCCTCCTCTTCAAACATCATCCTAAAAATGGGGATGATCCTAAACTGTCTGAACCCACAGCTGATCCAAGTAATGCAAGGGGAGATACTGAGGGGCTGAATTTTGTCCAGGGGAGGGAACAGAGCTGGGGAACGGGCTGGAGCCCCAGGAGGGGCTGAGGGAGCTGGGAAAGGGGCTCAGCCTGGAGAAAAGGGGGATCAGGGGGGACCTTGTGGCTCTGCACAACTCCCTGACAGGAGGGGACAGCCAGGGGGTGGAGGGGTGGGTCAAAATCTTGTCCCAGATAACAAGAGATAGGATAAAAAGAAACAGCCTCAGGTTGAGACCCATGAGGTTTAGATTGGATATTAGAAACAATTTCTCCACCAAAGGTTTAATGCTGGGCTTGGCAGTGCTGGGTTGACAATTGGACCTGATCACCTTAGTGCTTTTTTCCAACCTAAAGGATCCTACAGTAACTTAGAAAAAAACAGTGGGGTTTGCCACTGTTCATTTTTCTGAGCTTTATGAGATGAATGGGCAATGTTGTCCTGTCCCCATGCAGGAGATGGCTGCAGATTACAGAGGTGTTACATGATCAGCCTGGATGGGAACATGGAAATGAGGGTGGCAGAGCCATGTGGAGTTAGACTGGGGCTTATAAATACTAAGCTCTGCCTGTGTGGCACAGAGGGTGAATTGCAGGTCACAGCAAAGATAGGAATCAAAAAGGTTTAAGCTGAGCTTCCAAAGTGCATCTGTTGGAGCCCTTTTTGTTAGGACAAGCTTGTCACCTTCAGCAGTTTGTATTTTTTATCAGGGCGATGTTTGCAACACACCAGTGAGGTAAGGTTCACGTTGTTAACTTCAGAGTCCTTTCCACAGCATCCTATTCCAGCAGCAGAGCAAAACCAGAGGTTTCATGACAGCCTTTGCCAAGCCTGCTTGAGACTGAGCCAAACCGTGTCCTGGACTCTCCCAGTCACAGAGGCTGCACTACAACCATACAACCATCCACTCTGGGGATGCTTGGACAGGGCTTGGAGCACCCTGGTCTAGTGGGAAGTGTCCCTGCCCATGGCAGGGGGTCGGAACAAGACGGTTTTAATCTCCCTTCCAACTTGAACCATTCCATGATTCATTCCAGGCACGGTTCTGTGCACTCCCCTGAAGATGAAATACCACGAGCTACATTTCTAAGTCTCTCACAGGCTTGTTGTCCCACCTGCATTAAAATCCACGCTGCAACAGCATTTTCAGCCATTGAATTAACAAAGGGCATTAGAGCCAGGCAGTGCTGGAGGTACAGGGCTGCAGCACAACTGAAACAGCCAGGAGTGGAAAATAAACAATTTCAGTGCCTGAACACCATCTTTCCTCTTGCTATTTTCTGCCTGACAGCACCCTCTCCTGGGAAGCAGGTGCTGTGCTGGCTGAAGAGTGCTCTCTGCTCAGCTCCCATTGGTGCTGAGCAGCAGCAGGATAAGGGCAGAGCCTCCCAGGGTGAGTTTATGCAGAGTGGCATCATGCAGCCTCTTCTGAGCTATTTTCTGCAGCTGCCTTTGCAGGAGTTTGGAGATTTCTGCATGAGCAAGTGCTGGTCAGTCACAGCACCCTGTTATGGGGTACTCACAAGGGAATGGGAGCAGCTCCCAGCACTGCCACTGGTGAAGCCTGACAAAACTGCTGCTTGGAGGTGCTGGAGTTAAATCTGCACTGTCCTGGCAAGAACCGCCTTAAATTTATGTCCTCAGATATGTCCCAGCCCTTTCATTTGTTTGAAACACAGGTGAGCCATCAACTTTTTGGAAATCACGTGAGTTTTAGAGCCCTTGTGTTCAGCTGGGTGCATCTCACAGGCTGTGAACTAAGAAGGGGATGAGCAGCTCAGCTTCCCAGGGATGCAGGGCAGGGCTGGGGCACCACCATCAGCATCCATCCAGCACAGGTCCAGGTTCCACCTCCTCCAAAATCCTCATCCTTTGCCCTCTGCAACAGCAGGAGTCTCACTTGTGCCTGGCATCGGACTAGTTCCCACTTGAACAAACTAAATATCGTGCAGCTGGCTCAATAAATTGTTTTGAGTTTTAAAGAACAGTGGTTTTGACTACAAACCACACACAGGGTTTACCTGCATCCAGGCCCCTTTGAAGCCCAAGCAGTGAAGTCATGACAATTTTCTTTCTAATTAGTTCTCTGATAATGGTTTCCCACTCCCTGTGAACTTTCCCATGAAGTCACCGCAAAGTTTTCTGTGTTTTCCCATGAAGGATATAGCCCTGCTGCATCTACTGGGATGTTTAATTACCTTTATCAAGCGTGAACAGCAGCAGGGGCTGGGAGATGGATGGAGAGGATTTGACCTGACTCTTCAGCCATGCCGAAAAGGCGGACAGGGGGAGTGTCTGGCAGTGAGCAGGTCTGACACCTGCTTAGAGGCAGAAAGATCCTCCCAGGCTGCTCAAAACCCGCATCATTTCAGGGACTCCTCAAAATCAGTGACACCACAAAGCACTGGTGGCTTTGAAAAGCCCTTCCTTTGCTTTTCTCCACTGCCCCTGGTCCATCTGCTTCTGGAGAAGTTTAGCTAAAACTGAAGGAAATTACTCAGAAACATTCTTTAATTGCTGCTTGCCTGCCAGGCTGAAGAAGGCATTAGCTGTCAGCACAGAGAAAGCTTCAATCACATGAATCCCCCTGATGGTTTTGAGCATCCTTTTCTGCATCCTTTTTTAAAAAAGCCTTTTCTTGCTGAGCGTCAGACCTGCCGATGCCAGGGGCTAACACAACTTCCAGAGAGGATCTGTGCACCTGCAGCTGACAGAGCCAAATCCTGATTTGGGATGCAGAAAGTCGGGCTCAGTCCTCGGATTCTCTCACCAGTCTGGCAGGTGGAGCAGGCAGGTAAACAACAAAGGTAAAAGTATCCTGGGCTGCATCAAAGGCAGGGCAAGGAGACTGATTCTTCCCTTCTACTCTGCCCTTGTGCTGAGTCCAGCTCTGGTGCTCCCAGCATGGGAAGGAGTTGGAACAGCTGGAGTGAGTCCAGAGGAGAACACAAAGATGCTCTGAGGGCTGGAGCCCCTTTGCTGTGGAGAAAAGCTGAAATAGCTGGAGGTGTTCACCTGAAGAAAAGGCTCTGGGAAGAACCGAGTCTCTTCCAGTGCCTAAAAGGACTCCAGAAGAGATGGAGAAGGACCTGGGACAAGAGCCTCGAGTGACAAGACAAGGGGGAATGGCTGAGAGTGCAGGTTTAGATGAGGTGTTAGGAGGAAATTCTTCCCTGTGAGGGTGGGAACCTGGCAGAGGTTGCCCAGAGAAGCTGCGGCTGCTCCTGGATCCCTGGAAATGCCCAAGGCCAGGTTGGATGGGGCTCGGAACAGCCTGGGAGGGTGGGAGATGCCTTGCCAATGGCAGAAGGTTGGAACTACATCATCTTTAATATCCCTTCACACCTCAATCATCCCAGGATTCACATTTCCTAAATCATCTTTAAACGAGTGTCTAAACCCAAGCAAAAAAATTAAGAACACTTCCCAACCCTCTAAAAGGGAAGGTTTCTAGCCCAGGGATTTCTCAGTGGGATGAGAGCCTGCAAGATTCTCAGAGGCGTGAGGCCAGGAGGGTTTAATGCTCCCCAAAACCAAGGTCCTCTGATAGCACAGGGCTTTGAATTCCTCCAGTGCCCAGGGAAGTGAAACAGTACCTGGCTCTTCTCCCACCTGCTCAGGGCACTCTCTGGTTTTAGCCCTTGCTGCCAGAAGACACTGAATGAGAAAACAACCCTGCCAACTCTTTGCTGCTTGCTCCCTCAGCCAAGGAAACCAACCATGTCCAGCAGGAGCAAGAACTGGAACGGGATTTTCCACCCCTGCTCTGTTCTCCCACATGCAAATGCTCCCAGTTCTGCACAAATACAGATATTAAACATCTGCAGCCAAAAAAAACCCAAAAAACAAAAAAATAAAAATAATAATAGAGCACTGAACCCATCTCTGGAGGCAGCTGCTTGAACCACAGTGGAGAAAAGAGGACTGGCACTGTGATCACCCCTTCACAAACACAGCCCATGCAACTGGGACCATCTTCCACCAGAGTCCAGGATGACCCAAACCAGATGAAAGCCTGTGCATGAACCTGTAACACCCACAGCCCTAAGCAGGAGAGCAAAAATGAGAGAAAAAAGGGGCATTTCTGAAGAAAGCACAAGGCTGCAGGAACACAGAGAAGCAGGCATATACAATGGTGGTTTTATTCATAACACCTTCAGCTCAGGCTGCAATTATTTCAGCTTTTAAAGTTAAATCTGGTCAGCAATTGAGGAAAAGAAAAAAAAACCCAAATAGTCCCTATGTGCACAAACAATGCAGCTTGGAATAATACACGGTAAGTTTATTTCATATTAACATGAACAGTAAAAAGTGGACATTTTGACAGGATTTTACTTCAGGTCCTTTTCTTTATTCCTCTATTGTGTCCTTTTTGCCAGTCTCTTGTCCCTCAAATTGTGGATATTTTGCCTCAACATCAGCCCAGGTGAGATAACCGTTGGCCAGGTCTCGGATGATGGCAGGAAGTTCAGAGATCTGCAGGAAAAGCCACAAAGGAAAGAAACACAAAGTGACCAAATTCAAGCTCGATATTTGGGGATGTGGGCAATTTTTACATCAGCAGTAGAACAGGTACAAGATATCTCCTGGAAGATCACTTCTGGGGAGAAAACCATTCATTAGGACACTTTAGATCACTCTGTTATCTGTTATTACGGTGATCCAGGACGGAAATGGTCAACCAAAGCAAGGTAATGTTGTGCTACAGTTTGGGAAAAAAAAACCAACAAAAAAACCACAATACACACATCCAAAAGGTGCTGTAAGCCAGGATTCTGCTAAGCCCCATCTACTGTAAGAGCAGCAAAAGAATCTGCAAGCTGCCTTTTCTTTGCTCCTCACAGGACACTGTCACGGTACAAAGGATCAGCCAGAAAGCTGAACATTTGCAGAAACTGAAGGATAGCAAAGTCTCATCTCTGCTGGTCGGCAGTGAAAGGCCACCCAGGTGACAGAGAGACAGAAGGGTGCCCTGAGGAACTGGCACTGCCTGTTACAGCCAGCCAAACCCCAGCCAGCTCAGCAGCCCCAGGCACTGCAGATGCTTCTGTGGAGCTACAACTCAGCCTCACAGGTGATCACCATCTCCTCCTGTGCCTGGGGCGAAGGACAGCGAGAAAAGAGGATCAGGGAGAAAAGAAAATCTTGAAAACCCCCCAAGACTGCAGATCCACAGCTCTGAGCAGAGGCAGAGCCCATCACAGGGAGGTTTTTGCTATTCTAGTCTGCACTACAGCCACACTGGCAGAGCATGCTTAGGGCACACACAGCTTTGGGGTTCATCAGCTCCTCTGGTGCTGCACAGGCAACACCAGCTGGGAGGCAAACCCCAGTGTTCTGCCTTTTGATGCCTGTGGATTACAAAGAGCCCAGCCTTTGAAAGACAGACACAACCCAGTCAGTGCTTTAACTCAGCAGCCTTCACTTGGAAAGAGCCACTCCGAAGAGCAGTGCAATCAGCACAAGGCATGGCTTTCAGGTAAGATCAACACCTCTGCACGCAAGAAAAACGAAAGCTTCTGCTCACTTTATCAGCTGGGCCAGCATCTTCTGTCAGACCAGTACCTGTTCCTGGGGATTTATCACAACAGCTAAATTGCTACAGAGCTGGAGGCAGCTCCCACAAGGATTAGAGACAGATCAGAAGCAGCAGGGGATGTTGTCCCCAAGGCCAAAAGGAGCACAGAACGCACAGAACGACCAGGTTGGAAGAGACCTTCAAGATCGAGTCCAGCCAGCCCTAACACCTCAACTAGACCACGGCACCGAGTGCCACACCCAGTCTTTCATTAAACCCATCCAGGGATGCTGAGCGCACCGGCTCCCCGTGCAGACCATTCCAGCACTGTCGCTCTCCCCGTCGCGGGCCGAGCAGGCCGGGCCGCTCCAGCCCCGGGCTCACCTCGGCGCGGATCTGGCGCATGGAGTCGCGGTCGCGCAGCGTGGCCGTGTGCGGGCTGCGGTTCACCGTGTCGAAGTCGATGGTGATGCCGAAGGCCACGCCGATCTCGTCCGTGCGGGCGTAGCGCCGGCCGATGGACCCCGCCGCGTCGTCCACCTTGTGCGAGATCCCGGTCCTGGTCAGCGCCTCGGCTGCGGGAACGGAGCGGGGATTGTTACGCAGCCACGGCACAGGCTCCCCGCGCCCCTGGTGCCTTAAGTTTAGCTTTCAAAGATTCTGTAGTGCCTTAGTGCGCGACTCTGAACTTCATGTAAAGTTTGAGCACGTTCTCCTCACAGTTTAGTCACGCAAAAAGATCCTTTTCCAGCCCCAGAACCAAGGACATCGCTGCAGCTTCAGGCCCAAAAAGTGCAAACGACAACCAAGTGAGGAGAGCAATCTGGGAGGATGGGACTGCATAACCTGGAGCTGGAATTGGACAACGAACCCCAATATGGAAATGGACCAAAACTTATACGAGTCTGAGACCTCGTGACCAGACATCCATCTTGCATCCAGCTTGGGTGGAGCCACGGCCAAGCTCTTGTACTGCCCAAGGTAAACCCTTTGAAGGCCTTTTAATAAGTACCTACTTTATTCCTTCAACACTGTCTAGCCTCTGTTCCACGTCAGCCTCTCTAGGCACCAGCCTCGTGAGGCACCACCTGTCCTGGGTGCAAGCAGCATCTCAGAGCCCCAATTTTACTCTGAAGGAACATCCAAAATTCCATTCCTTGCAGGACCACAGGGCCAAACCCAATCTGCTCTCTCAGCTCTCCACACTGCACCACAACTCACATCCCAAGTGCAGTCACCAAGTTTTTCTCCTTGTCATCAGTGCCACGACTCTGCTTTAACTCCAAACACGAGCCTCAGTGTGCAGGGCACATCCAATGTAGGGAGACAAAGTCTCAGGCAGAACTGGTGCTGACAGCAGTCTGACATACAAGCCCTGCTCCTACCCTTCATCTGTACAGTTTTAAGATCCTTATTTTTCACCATGATGCCCACTACCAGTGGACAGTTTGACAGAATGGTTGCAGGCTCAGTGGCTCGGGGACAGACTCAATAAATTAGGTGGCAAATAAAAGCAAAGCAAACTTTAATAACAGAAAAAAACCCACTGCTCCAGCTTCTCCTAAGCAGTGGGAAAGATTTAGTTTTGACACAGAAAGGAAAAAAAAGCAATGTCTTTTACACTCTAAACCAACACAGGGAAGGTTATGGTGTAGGTATTTTGGGTATGGCTGAAGAGTTTGATGGATACCCAAAGCTTGTGGATACTCAGCTGGTTCATGTCAACAGCTCTCCCTGTGCACTTGGTAGAGCCACATGATCCCAGTGCTATTTTGAGAGACCTCTCTTCCCAGTGCACAGCCCCATCAGACCCAAAGTGCTTAACACACTTACATAATTCCTTGACAAAAGGCATGAATTCCTGATTCTGGCTCAGAGGAAGAACGGAGCATTTGAACGGTGCTACAACAGCTGGGAAGCTGAAGTACTGTGGAAAAAAGGAAAAGTTTAATGGTCAGATCAGACTCTTAGGAGGTGAGAATAAGCTCTGACTGAGGCTGGAGGCAGAGGGAGTCTCTGGCCTACTCTAAGACATCAGCAGTGACATCTCACACCACTGGAGCAGGACTGGCTTTCTTCAGCCTCCATCCCCCCGTATCTCCTGACAGCTAAATGTTACCTCCCACCAAAACAAGTCCATTAGAGCCCTCCTAAAGAAATTTAACCTCACCTGAATTACAGAAAAATTAAGGGTGGAGGTGTCTTTCCAGGAGATTTAGTCTTATGCACAGTCTAAACCAAACTTCCTGTCTGAGACTCCACACACATGAAGCATATGCAGCAAAAAGGTTTTTAGAACCCCTCACAGACACTCTCAGAAAATGAGACAGAAGTGAGGGAAAAATAATAAAATCTTTCTTGGTAATCAGCAAGGTATAAAAGGGACAGAAGCAATGCATGTGAGGTGTACCACAATATAAAGCAGCCCAGGCTACGTCGACAGTAAATGGGTACTAGAAGGAAGGTAAATTCAGTATTTTATATTTCAGGAGCAGTTTGGGATTCAAAGTCATCTGTGTCCTAATTCTGGGCTCATGAACTTAGTTCCCCCAGTCATAAGTGTACCATGTTCTGTGGCACCCAGAGACACAAAGAAGCATTTTTATTGTACTTCTTTTTTATGAACACAGTCCAGGAGCCAAGAACAGCAAGCAGGAAGCAGCACCAAGTTTCCAGCCAGCTTCTTGGGGGCCACCATCAATAGCACAGAGCACTACATCTGGGCACTGGCTGGAGGAAGCTCTGTATGTAACAAACACTTCCCTTGGGCTCCTGCTATAGCAAAGCTTCAGGCCAAGTTTTAGGGGTGTCCAGAACCAGAGAAGGCTGAATTTCACAGGGATTGAGCACACAGTTAGTCCATTGTCCATCCTGCTGCACAGAAGTATGATTCCAGGAAAAGCAGCAGAAAGAAAGGAAATTAAACACTGAAGATACACCTTTCTCTGAGCAATGGAACACTGCCAAGTGTGGATCCAGAAGGAGAAACTTCTCACCTCCTTTCCAATAATCCAGCAAGAGCCTCATGCACACATGGGCCCAGAATGCTCTCATGTAAAAATTACATGTACTCTAGCAAAAACTGCAATTCCACACCTCACCTGGGCATTCCCATCTCTAGTGGGCATTGTGCAGTGTTATTTTAGCCCTCCCCCTGGATGTCAGGAGCCTGCAGCTGGCCCAGCCCCAGGGGCACTCACTGTTCTCTGCTCATCTCCTTCCCGGATGCGGAATGTGTGCTCAAACACTGTGTACATGATCCTTCCAATGCCAAACGAGGGCTCAATGACATTTGGGATGATTTCTTCCACTGGAACACAGAATAACACACATCACCATTCAAAATGTGTTCAGACACAAAAAAAAAGGTGTGGTTGCTGATGCTGTCTCTCTGCTCACAAGTTCTGGTTACGTGTAGGTGAATATATGGAAAGAGAAGATTAAACACTTCTGCTCTAAATACAAACACCTGAAATAGAGATTCAGACTTAGCTCATGTTCAGGATGTATTTAGGCTGTAGAAAACAACTCAGGGCCCTTTCTCTCACTTCTTTGAGAACTAAATCCACACATTTTCAAAGTTTCCTTCTAGCCCTGTTTCCTGGATCAGGACAAAAGCTCTGTGGAAAGTCTGGAAAGTCACTGACTTTCCAAACGCCTTCCTACTCCTAAATTTCAAGGAAATTACATCTGGCATTTTTCCTAGGCTGTGTTACAATATTAACAGGACAACACTACCAAAGAAGTTCATACTCAAAGTGTATCCTGATGACGATCAAACAACAAAGAATCAAATTTACCATGTAATGTTTTCTGAAATCTCTTCACAGTAACCATGTCCTTTGTTAATAGAAAAGTTTTCCCTTCAGTTTCAACAGTGAATTCCCTGCAAAGGAAAATGAAGTAATTTAAAAGCTAAAGCAATAAACAAACAAGTTTTATTTCCTTAATTGCATCACTTGGTTGACTTAAGAGTGGGATGATAGAAGCCAGGGAAAACCCCAGAGATGAAAGAAACATGTAGCATACCCATTAAAAGAAATTTGCATTAATAATAAAATTACTACACGTACATTAAAGGCTACCATTTTTATAATGACAGTGAACTTGGCTGTGGTTAACAGCCTGAAGCAAAGTCAATTGGGAAATTCTCAGGATGAAGCCTATACACCAAAGAGAAAAAGGGATGCACACAAAGCAGGCACTGGAGTATCAATAAAACCAGGGATATTGCTTGTAACTCATCTAGTGAACCATTTCAGGGAGATTTTGGATGCACTGTTTCTTCTCTGCAATAATTTCTCTGCCCATTTTGAGTGCTACTGAGTGCTACTGGTTTTTTTCTACATTTTCACGTTCATAGAGATGTGAAAGAAATCAATTTTAGCTCAGGGGAAGAAAGAAAGATGTAAATGCTACCATTCTGTAATGCATTCATTGATCCTACACCTTGTACCATTTCAAGCAGGAAATTAAGTTTATTTTTTTGTTACTGCACCATTAGTTTTCCCCTGAGCTGCTGGCCTGCTTCAGCCAAACCTGACAACTGTAAAGACTTCTCATATTTTCAGCTCCTGCACCTGTTGTTATGAAGGCAGGTCAAAGAAAACCATATAAATTCCTGCCACAGTAAATCAAAGACTGTAACAAGTCCTAAAGCAGCTCACTAAATACTGGAGCCAAGTTTTGCTTTTCATTAACTATTCTGTTCCATCGGTTACAGAATTATTTTATTAATTTTAAAGTTTTAAAGCAGTTCTGGTCCACTGTCAAACCAGAGTGGGGAAGCTGGTAAACAATTTCCATTTCACTGAACTGCTTCTCTTCTGGGAGGATCCTACTAAAGCCAGCAGCTCATTCCCAGACAGTTTAATATTTATGCACATACACCCAGAGATACGTTGATGGGTGACCACCAATACCTGGTGAGAGGGACAGCACTCACACATCTCAGATGAACCACACAGCCTGCTCTCACAAGCAAACTGGTTTCAGGTGGCTCAAATAAATGCAGTAGCCCTTTGGAGCCCACATCAGGGTGTCACAGGAAGGTACCACACACACAGAGCCAGCTCACCCTTTCTCGTTGAGCAGCTGCTCCATCTCACTGATGTAGCACTCATCACACATGGAAAGGTATTCCATCACCACCTTGGCATCCTTCTTGTAAGCTTTGCCAATGGCTCCCTTATTTGCCTCAAACTGAACAATGTTGACTGTTCTGTACAAGGCAGTTAAGGAGCTTGTGAGGGCAGAAAGCAGGGCCTGGTTCCTTCATTATGTCAAAGTTAATTACTACACAACACAAGGACATCTCCTCCACTACTTGGATGAAGGAATTCCCCTCCAAGAGAGAAAAGGAGTAACAAATGCTCAGTTTTTTCCAGGTCACTTCCCAAAGTCATGCTGGCCTGTAGCTGTAGGTTTCCCTGTTAAATATACAGATGTAACTCAAAATAGAGCTATGCAGATCTCCAAGACATTTCCCTGTCCAATCCCTTTCCACTTGAGGAAAAGCTGGTTTATTCTGAAAGGATATAGGTTCTTTGAGATGCTTCTCAGCTATGAGAGGAACTTTGGTGGCACGGGCATGGCAAGAAAGGTCATAGCAGGAACGATCAGCACAGCCAACGATCTCAATCCAACCCTGAAAAAACAAAACTGAAAGCTTTCACCAACTCACTTTTTTGTCCACTTAACCATCAAATCTGTTTATTCACCCTTAAGCCCTCCCTGCTCCCATGACTGTTTTTTCTACATAATTAGCTCTGTTACAATAAGCAGTCCTCCCTCACCAGTTGCTCCCTCATTTGAGTGATTCCATTTGTTTCCAGAGGAAACAATCAGTCATCTACCCAGTGCCTGTGTTCAGGGCCAGCTTTTCCACATGGCTTGGCAGAGCACTGCCCTGTGCCAACAGCTCAGGCTGGGGCCAGAGCACACAGTCCTATCACTTACATGCCACAGGAACACAAGTTATCGTGTCCCCAGAGCTCTGCTTGGCCATGGGACACACAGCAGGGAATCAACCAGACTGAAATGGCCAAAAGCCTGGCTTAGAAGCTGCTACAACACAGATCACATGTAAAGGAAGCTCTTAATATTTCAGCATGTATGGTAAGGAGGAAATCTCAGAACACCATTCACACCAGATTGGTGAAGCAGCAAATAACCTCCCTCTGGATTTCCTGACAATCCCATGTAAGACAAGGCTCAGCAGCTGTTTCCCACTCACTGTCACATCAGTGTGGGATGTACAGGCAGCCAGATGTTGTCCAGCTTTCCAAGCTGGAGTGATATAGCAGGGTGTCAGAAAAGGTGTGTGAACAGAAGAAAATCCTTATGCTTGGCAATCGTGGTGTTCCATGGTATTTTGGATGATTTTCACAGAAATTAAGTTATTAGGGTGTTACAGCTACTTCTCAGAAAACACAGAATACAGGTTTATGTGGTTTTTCAACCTGGAGAAGGCTCTTACAATACCCAAAGGGGCCCCAAGAGCTGGAGAGGGACTTTGGACAAGGACATGGAGTGACAAGGCCATGGAGTGACTTTAAAGCAAAAGATGGCAGGTTTAGACTAGATTTACATTAATAAGAAATTCTTCCCTGTGAGGGTGGGGAGGCCCTGGCACACCTTACCCAGAGAAGCTGTGGCTGCCCCTGGATCCCTGGAAGTGTCCAAGGCCAGGCTGGATGGGGCTTGGAGCAACCTGGGATAGTGGAAGGTGTCCCTGCCCATGGGAGGTGGGTTGGATCTTTAAAATCCTTTAACCCACCAACATGCCACTGTATGCAGTGAACTTACAGAATGGATTTTAAGCTACTCAAACCACTTCCCTTCTTACAACTCAGTGCTGCAGGCTGATATAAACATTTTTGGTCAGAGTTAAGTAACAAACCAAAGAATGGTCCAGCTCTCAAGGTGTTCCTTTCACACCCCGGGGTTGCTGTGCTCACTCCTGGGTTAGGCTGTTGGACACCCCGCTCTGTGAGTGTTGATCTGATCATCATGGCAAGGCTTGCTAAGTTGAATAATCTTATTTACATGGTGTGGCCCACACATGTCCAGTTTTGGGCTGGCTGGAAAGATAGGCTGTGAACCTATGGAAGTCAGAGGAAGCCATTCCTTCAGTCACTTCTCCAGGTCTTTTCTGTATGAGGACAAATCACTCATCTGAACTGCAGGAGGTTTGGTTTTTTCCTACTCTTATGTTTGGTAGAATTTTACTGGCTGTTACTCCTCTAACGTGCTGTAACGAAACATCACTAGTGAGAAGTCTAAATCCAACCAACAATACATGAGGGAAAAAAAGGCATTCAGCAAGGCTTGAATGAAAAAGCTCTTAATGACTCAGCAGGAAGATGATAACAAATCCTTGAGGAATTTTTCTTCCAGCACCAGCTGTCTGAACTGGCACGAATGAACTCATTTCTCACAGCATGGAAGAGGGAAAGGAAGAGCAAGCATTCAAGCAGGAAGCAATCTGCCCTGGAATAACACCTCCAGCAAAACAAATCCTTCCCCAATGCTGTTAGAGGTTACAGTCTTTGGAAAGCACCAGGCTTCAGTTTCCTTTAACTCCAGATGAAAATTTGACCAGTGAAGTGTCCCCACGCTACTTCAGGTTTCAGCAAAGGAGCCTGGACCTACCAAAGCAGCATGAACAGTTCATAAACTGTGCAGGGAGCTGGCCTGCCCCTTGCTCCTGGACTCAGAATACTTCAACTGCATTACGTGTGTTCAGACCAACGTGGAGCCAGACAGACACATCACACCCGCAGCCCTAACTTCAAAAAGCCAGAAACAAACCAGATCTGTCAGGGGTTCCCCTTGCTGTTTCCACTTTGCCTACTTACATAGGAGGTTTTGGACTCTGCATCCCAGCAGTCACAGGCATAATGAGCCATCTCATTCTCCATGTGCTGTCGGAAGCGCAGCTTCTCCGGGGATACACCGACCTTTGTGAGGAAGAGGTAGATTCTGCCGATGAAGTAACCGAGAACCGAGTTATTGATCACACCCTGCAGGGAGAAAAAACACCCACGTGAATTCCTAGGGAAGCAAAGTCATGAGTTGTTGAACTTCAGCAGGCAACCTGACGTGTTACAGGTAGAACCTGTAACCTAAGTTCTGTTTTCCCTGAGCTGTTACATCTCTTCCAATTTACCTCTGCCACAGGCACCATCTCCATCTGACCAAAACAGTGAGTTACTGTCACTCCAAGACTCATCACCCACTGGCTCTGAGGATCACCTACTTGTAAATACCCCACTGTATGCAGCAGGGCAGTCACTGGCACTACAACAGCTGCACCCTACAGTTCACAGCTGCAATACAACAGAGGGGTGGTGTTTGGTGTTCTTTTCTTTTCTTGGCTCTTGTTTTTGGGATTTTTTGTTTTGTTTATGTTTTTAAAGGCAGTGTTTTGGTGGTTTTTTTGGGTTCTTTTTTTCATTTGGGGCTTGGAGGAAATGGGGTGAAGGAGGTTGGTAAATCAACCCATTCAGAATTAGATGAATCAGTTAGTGATTCATTTAATTATGCAAGCCACCTACTCACGGGGGTCAGCAGCTGAATATAAGGTTCTCAGATACTGCTCCTATCAATATGCATCAATAGTCCTTACTGCCCCCCTTAAGTAGCTAAGTGTGAAGTTTAACTTCCACCCCCAGCACCACCTGCACTCTTCTGGTAGCAAGGGCCAGGCCTAGACATCAGTCTGATTCACTGAAGAAAATCTACTCATAAATCTGGGAGTAAATCCCAGCTGGCACCAAGCCAACACAAACTTGGTGCAAGCCCAGTGCATGGAGCTGATCCGTGCCCTCAGTCCTGGATTCAGAATACTTCAATTGCACTACGTGTGCTCGGACCAACAAGGGACTGGGCAGACACATGACTCTGAGCCCTAATTTTAAAAAGGCAGTTTGTAACTTAGCTTTGAGGGCAATATTGCAAGAAGCAAGCTCGGGGTGCCTGCAGGGGGAAGGTTACCTGCTGGACAGCGTCTCCCAGCCGCATGACGTGCGCAGACTGCCCGCTGACCTGGGCCTTGGCTGAGTACAGGAGGATGTTGAGATCTGCCACGTTCTGAAACTTGGGATGGTTTTTCTCACTGGGGTCCACAAAGTGCTCAATTTCTGCCATGGTGAATTCCCTAGTGAAAACAAGCAAACACACATTAAGTATTTTATGCATTACACCCTAATAAAGCATTGTGCTTCAGCCTCTCACAGCAAGCCAGTGATTTAAAATCATATGCAGACCCAGCCAAGACAATGGGCAGATTGGAACATGAATCAGTCTTATCACTGAATTTAATTTCATCTTCAAATTCCTAACAAAACTTTCTACAGATTCATCTAGAGCTCTCCAGGCTGTGATTAACACCACTGTGAATCAGAGCAGAGAATACCACCTTTGGAAGGAGGTGAACTACTTTGGAAAGAGAGAACTACTTCCAGAAGTTCTCTACAGTTTTTCCAGACTGTCGTGATGCCCATATTAAAGCAGTTGTTCCTTACAGGGTCTGCTGATTAAATCAGTAGCTTTAATTCATGTCAGAAGTGCCAAAAATAACCAGGTGAAGTGGTAATTTCATGAAAATAATGATACTGCTGCACACAGCAGTGGCATGAGTTTTAAGAACTTGTCTTTAATATATCTTCACTCAGAGACTGATTCTGAGTCTTCTTGCTTGAAATCACTTTTCACTGAATTAGCTCATTATCAAGAACCTTTAAAAAAGCTCTAGGTAATCATTAACTGTAAATCACAGCCATCAGGGTGTAATTTGCTGTGATTGCTTAATAACAGTCTCAAATAAATGTGCCACAAGCATATCATTTATATTTGACTGAAAATGATTTCAACGAGAGAAGTTCTCACTTCCAGATGAGCGAAACAGAACAGGAGGACTAAGGAAATTCCTGAGTTCCCTCTGTGCTAAGGATGCCACAGCCTCTCAGTGATATTTATGGCACCACAAAATAATCAACTGCCAAGTTTACTTTATGCACTGCTTGTGCTTGGGAACTCTTGTTCCAAATTATATGGAAAAGTCTTCCAATTAGGATAGGTCACTTTAAACACAGAGATTATCCCTAGTGCAAGGCAATAATCACTTTTATCCAAAGACAGAACTGAAAGTAATTCCCTATAACCCTGAGCTTTCCAGCTTGACTGATCTTGCAACACAAACACTGGTCCTGAGTCAGGTCATCTCCTAACTTCCTCTCTGGAGCAAGCTGTAGAACTGCAGAATCTGCAGGACTGAGACAAGGAAATATTGCTGCAAGGTCAATCACGTTTTGATTTCAGTTTCAAAGCAAACTGCATTAATATAATTAAACAAGCAAAGTCCTGTAGAGAACACAGCTACCTTTGACATGATTCTTTCTGACTACGATGGAAGCCAAATTCTGTCAGTGAAACTGAGTTTATCTCCAATATAAAAACTGTTTCAGAGATTCTACTTCTCACAAGCCAATCTTAGAATTCTGTACTTAAAACCTAAACTGTGAACTCATCTTTAAAGCCTGAGACTCACCAGGCACATAATCAGGATTCCTCTGTGAGAAAGCACTAAAGTAAAACAACTCTGCACAAACCCTGGAACAAAAGGAAGAAGCTCCCTGCTCCCAGGTACACTCCTGGTGAAAGAAGTTGGCAGTACCTCACTCTGATAAGGCCGGAGCGGGGTGAGATTTCATTCCTGAAGGAATTTCCAATCTGGGCAGCAGCAAAAGGCAATTTGCCTTGGTTAAACTCCAGTAGACGTTTGAAGTTGAGGAATATTCCCTGTGCAGTTTCTGGCCTCAGATAGCTGAAAGGAGATGGGGGAGTGGAAAAATCAGGAAGATTTACGGGTCGGAAAAGCAAGAAGAAAGTCACAGCTGCTACAAAACTTACAGGTGAAAGTTTTTCTCTTGAGACTTTTAATTCCAGACCAAAAAAAAAAAAAAAATTAAGCAATAAATGCAAGGGGAAAAAAACTTCACCTCCTTCGTCGAACAGGTATCCTGAAGTAGGTTTTCTACAGCCATGAAGTCACTGACAATTGGAGACCAGCATTAACTGGCTTTATGGAAACTACTCCAGCCACCAAGGGCAGAGCTGGGATCTGTATTTTGGGTGCTTTAAGTACTTTCATGATTCTCCAACAGCCCCTTGTTTCTCCTGCCTTCCCCCAAGACTCCAAGGAATGCTGATGTGCTACAGGAGGCTGAGACTGAGAGGTGGGGAAAGTTACTCCACACATTTCATATTTATTCCAGATGATCTCTAAAGCAAGGAGAATGTGAGCAGAATGAAAATAGCACTTACCCAGGCATGTTTCCTCCAGGCCCAATGGAGGTCTTGAACATCAGATTGAAAGAAACAGGAGGGGACAGGTCATTCCCAGTGACAGGGGATTTCACATTGTAGTTCACAAAGAGATCTGCAAGTTCTTGCTGGCCATAATTGTCCAACTAATATCAAAACACAAGAGAATTATTTTAATTACTAGACAAGGTAACAGGAATTAATGTCCTTTTTATTTTTTACTGAGCGTGATCCACAGCTCTGAATCACCTGCCCAAAATAGTCCCTTCTAACCTAAATTTTCAAGCAAGCAGAAGTTTGAATCAGTGATAGAAGAACACACTTTGCACATGTGCAAACCCATTTTAGTAATAGGTCTGGGTTTTAGTCATATCACAGGAAGTCTTAGGAGTGGGCGTAAAGCACAAGAAAAGTCATTGGGACTGCACCACCACCCACCAGAACAGATTCTTTTGAACAGATTCAGCTAAAATATGGGGACCTCTATCTTGGGAGCAAAAAAAAATACAGCAATGAAAGAGAAGAAAGCTAAATATTCTGCAGGGCTTTGTTTGCATTCATTTCTCTTTCTTCTGCTGCATGAAACACAGTATTCCAGCTATGCATTAGATGCCCTTTCAGAGCTGTTCTGCATTTCTAGTTATCATGATCTTTCATATACCAGGAAAAAGAATCCCAGACCAGGATACAAAAATACTCTATTAATAGAGAGATGTCCCTAAAGGATAGTCAAAGTTCAGTGCTGTAGTGTGGAAAACCTAATGACAGCTGCTCAATGATGCAGAACACTGACAAAAAAAAGTTTCTCTTTCTGGAAGGGAACATTCATTCAATGCATGGATTTGGAAGCATTTATCCTAGAAGTCATGAGATAAACCTTAAAAATAAAGAAAAAAAAAAAAAAGGCAAATGTTCGTACAGTTGTTCAGGAATGTCAGCCTGAGCACTAACTATTCTCATGGTAAACACAGGAAAAATCTTTGTGGGGTGCCAGAGAGAGAGGAACAAATCTCCAGTGCTTCAAAGCCAAGACAAATTCAGAACAAAGCAAATCAGTGCTGAGCTGACTCAAAGAAAACCCTTGCAGAACTTGTGACCCATCACTGTTCCTTTGTATAACAATCCCACAGAGGGATTGACAAATGTAAAAGCTTTTTGCCAGGGTATGAAGTGAAACAGAGCAGATCAACTCCACAACTGAGCTTCAGCCCTATCAGCCCAACTCGAGAGATTCATTAATATAACAGCAGTAACTCTCCAAAACAGTGAGGGAGATGGGATTCTCTAGCAAGCTCAGAGTATTCATTAACAATTAAATTTTCAGTATTTGAGAGGATCTCTGGGGTAAAGACTTCTGAGCATCTTCAGGAACAGAAAAGGGCCACTGCCTCTGGACTCTGTCACACACCCCTCTCCCTGGAGCAGTCACCTACCTCCCTGTGCAGCACCCACCTGTGTTAGAACATTTTCCATTTCTGCCTTTTTCTCTGCCGTGCACTTCTTGTCAGACATCAGTTTCTGCAGGTGAGCTGTAAGAAAAGTAGGTCATGAGTTTATATTGCAACTTCAACACCGACCCCAGTATAAACAGCTCAGGAGGATCTCCCAGCATGAGTTAAGTGATGTTCACAACTTGTCCTGACAACATCCACCAGGGTAATTCCAGTCATGTCCTCAGGGCAGTGGTGACCTACAGTTCACTGTACTGCTGTGTCACAGGGAAAACAACACATTCTTATCTAGTTCCTTTCCAATATTATTTCTCTAAACCCAAGCAATGGCTTTGTAGTCCTTTTCTTGCTTTCTATTATACAGACTAGAAATTAAATGTCTGATCCCAAGCAGCAAGGCTGATTTTATTCACAGAGGCAGGAACAGAGCTGGTACAGTGGGGCTGGACTGCATTCCACCTTACAGCATAACATCCTCCCTAACACACAAATGATGCCAAGACTTCCCAATCTTCTCTGAAAAAGCAACTTTAGTCAGTAACAGCTCAGTTTGGCAGTAACAACAGGTGGCTGTTCACAGGGACACACTTGTTGATGAGGCTGCTGAGCAGAGGAGGCAGAGGTTGGATGGGCTTCTTCTGAGGTGTTTTTTTGTGTGTGTGTGTGTGTTTGTTTTTTTTTTTACAAAAAAAAGAATTCTTAATGAATATCATTAAAACTGCTTTAGTGCCAATACAGATTGTTCTGTATACTTGAATTTCAAGACAAAGGTTCAAAAACCAGAGGGCACAACTAACTTATGCAGAGTGCAACAGTCCTTCCATTCACAGCAGAACTGTACACGAGAAAGTTTTCAAACAGGCTTCTTATTTCTGAGATTCCTTCCTGTGACTTTCTTGGTTTGCTTTTCCAAACAAATTTTAATAAAAAGGAAGAAGTGTGAGGACTTTGCAAATCAAAGAAATGCCTGAGGTCTATTTCTAAGGTACACATGAAAGTCATCCACTGCCACATAATTGACCTCTCACAGGAAAAAACACACTCTGACCCTCACAGCATCAATAAATGGTTTTTCAGTACTTAAAAAAAGCAACTGAAATTCAAGAAAATTAAGACCAGAATGCAGTGGAGTACAGGAATCCTGTTATATAGGGAATCCTTGGCTTAGACAACACAGTAATCTTTCATAGTCTGATGACACTGGATTTTATAAAAAGAGACACACAGAGATAGATCCTGAACCTCATTTAAGACATTAACAGAACCTATGGGATTTTGGCATGGTACTATTAATTAGCTGCAAACACAAGTATGAAAGACTGGCTACACCAGCAGGCTTTCTTTGAGAACAATTCTCTTTGCCAGTGCTTGTACCACTGCAAGAAATCCCCAGGCCCACTTAGCTTGAACAAAATCAAACCTTTTAAGAGATGATCAGCACGGAAACATTCCCCATTTTTCACATCTTTCACCATGAAGTCAGCAAACTTGTCTACATGGCCAGAAGTTCTGGAAGAGATGACACAAAACAAGGAATGTGACAGAAGCCACCAGACAGCCCCAGGTCTGTGTGATCCCAGGGGACAGACCTTTATCAAAATGAAATCCTTCAAAAACTGCAGGTTCAATCCTGCTTCAGATTACAGAGTCACGTTAAGCAGCATCATCCCTCAGAAAATATGATCTGTGGGAAGTATCAATACATCTAAATCTTAAAATGTGTCACAAAGATGACACTTAATGCCTTCAGGGACTGCACCACGACCAAAACTAGACATAGCTGCCATGGTGAGGAGTAACCACTAATTCAGGTGGAGATATTGCCAGTATTTTATAACTCAGCTGCATGAAAGCTTCTGCCCTTTTTCTTGTCTTCATCTTTTAGAAAAAGGAATAATGACAATTTATTACCTAATGGGACTGCTAGGAGGCTTTGAACTCTCCAACATGAGTGCCACTGCTTTCCCTGACTTATGGAACAACAGCTTCTCACACTGACCTGTGCACTAGTTATGGTATGAAACTGGGTGACCCAGACTCAAGATCCCTGTGGGTTATTTTACAGAACACTGTAAAAAGAACCTTTGACCAAAAATTACATGCTGCAGGAAAAAAAAAAATTAAAAATCCGTATCTACTTTAGAACCGGCTCGGGCGTAAGCATGGTGCAGTCAATCTCCAGGATTTGCTCTTCCTGAATGAAGTGATGTCTCCATGCCTGGATGATGTTGTTCTTCAAAGCACACCCAACAGGCCCAAAGTCATAAAGACCACTGACTCCTGTGAAGAGGAAAAGGTAAAAAAAGGAGTCTGAGATTGTACAAAGCTGCACTGTTTGGAAGAGATGTCTTCCCTTCTCAGCATTTCCATCAATTGGTTTCATTTTATGAGCACGAGGCACAGTTCAGCTGCAGAGCACTGAGGCATCAGGTAGTGACAGAATCTAAAACTGATAAACTCCTGCAACCAACAACTCTAAAAACTACATTCCCTCCACCAATGGATTCTGTTTTGTGGGAGCAATCTATGTCAAGGAGGAATCTGAATAGAGAAGAAGTGATCATGCACGAGCTGAAGTAGTGTTACTGTTATGGATCTGCAAATCACCAGTGTAGCTGCAAAGATTAAAAATAATAAAAAAAAAGCCAATAAAACAACTCAACAGTGTTTAATTTAGTATCTAAGGTGAAAGAGCAGCAACCATAGAGGCACTGTGCTGCCTCCTAAGATGTTCATATCAGCTATCTGAAGAGGTTTAACAGCCACACTTATTCACCTGTGCCATAAAGTTCATTGGCAAAGTTCACTGAGGGAACAAGTTCTAAAGTTCACAGTGGGTTTGAGCATTATTGGTCCCCTTGTGGGACACTCACTTAGGAGCTGGACTCCACGATCCTTGTGGGTCCCTTCCAGCTCAGAATATTCTATGATTAATTTGCCAAGAGAAGCTCGGGTAGAGATGAATGGTTATAAATAAGCTGATGATCTCCTAAAGCCTCAAACACCCTCCCCTCAGCAAAGACATCTTCTACCAATGTAATGCTCAGGACACACATCCTAAAGTCCACTCATTTCCATTCAGAGAGCACAAGACAAAAATTAAGCTTCTTCCCAACCCATACATTTCAGGAAGAGGGAATTTTTGAAAGGCTTACAGACTCAAGCAGGAAAGTTTTAAAGCAAACTTAAAAAAAAAATAAATCTGGTATGTCATATTAATATAACACTGCTAGAGCACAGCATTTCACCCAGCTAGTAAGACCAGAACATTAGCCTGAAGGGATTAAAATGTACACTTCTTCAAACCCATACCTCCATAAATAGAAAAGGCTTGGTCATAGAAAAACCTCCTTTTGAGAGTGTCTTCCATCTTAGCTCTGTCCACAACGTCATCTTTGGGCTGTAACGCCAACTCCTGTAAGTCAGGCAAAACAAAACCAGTTAATAGCTCCTGATTCTGGCAGAAGGAGAAATCCTCTTCACTCACCACTGTGAGGAAAAGTCTGTAAAGACCACTTTGAAGAAGAAGTATCCTGTCAATATCCACATTCTCCAAAGAGGAATTTTCCCACTGAGATTCAAGTGCTCAGATATGAACATCCTTGTCTGAATGCAGCATTTCAGACACTTGAGGTGGACTCATGACCTAACTTTATCTCAGTGAGTTATCCTCAGCTTTCTTCACAACCACTGAAGAAAAAAAAAAAACCCAAACAAAAAAAAAAAAAAAAAAAAAAAAAAAAAAAACCAAAAAAAAAAAAAAAACAAAGAAGCCGATTTCCAAAGTAATTCTGACTTTCTTCCCTCTTCTGACTATGAAAAGAGCTTCAAGTGACCATATCACACTGCACACATCTAACTCTTGGCATATATAAACCTTCAGTAAGGTGTTTCTCACATGAAAGAATTTTGACTACAAAGATTACAGGCACCATCATCCTTGTGCTTTGTCAAAGGGATGATTTTAAGTATTTGTGCATGGAAAATCTATCTGTAAAATTTAGGTCTTCATTCAGAAAACTTGGGAGTGCTTTAATGCTCTGACTAGATACTGTGAAAATGTTTAAGAGCAGACTCACTATTTTGTCTGAAAACCTGTGATTTTTGCAATGTAATCCATCACTGAGGTCAACAGACTTCAAAGCCTTCCCTCCAAGAAGCTGTTTTGATAATTAAGACAGAGTTAAGCACAGAAGTTCAATAAATTCAGATCCCCCTAAGTGTCTCAGACTATCATTTTGAAAAGCTTTTGGGTAACAAAAAGTTTTGTGTCCATTTATTTCAAATTTCCCCTTTTCTATCATCTCTAACGACAAATAAACTTTGTTTAATTTTAAAAGCACTCTACTCTGTATACTCAACTGCTCCACCCTGATCAAAGCTTCAAATTCAGAGCTTCTCTGACATCTTCAAGCAGGAAACACAGAGCTTGAAAACCACCACTGCTACCTTCCCCAGAAGGTGGGACTGTGATTCTTACTGGGAACAGCACCAGGAGAGAAACACTCCCAGAACTGGAGTGCTGCACTCCCAAGGGCAGATGCTGCATTTACAAGGTCACCCTTCCACTGACAGCCCACACAAATTGTGTAAGTGCTAAGAAACCTCCCCACTGCATCCTACAGGCATCCTCCAACACAGAGGTGGGGCTCACAGGGATACCAGAACCCCAAACCTGCCTGCTGACACCCACAGGGACTCCAGGACCCCTCACCTGCCTGCTGACACCCACAGGGACTCCAGGACCTCTCACCTGCCTGCTGACACCCACAGGGACTCCAGGACCTCTCACCTGCCTGCTGACACCCACAGGGACTCCAGGACCCCTCACCTGCCTGCTGACACCCACAGGGACTCCAGGACCTCTCACCTGCCTGCTGACACCCACAGGGACTCCAGGACCCGTCACCTGCCTGCTGACACCCACAGGGACTCCAGGACCCCTCACCTGCCTGCTGACACCCACAGGGACTCCAGGACCTCTCACCTGCCTGCTGACATTCCCTCACGCTTCTAAGGGCTGGTACACAAAACTTGGAAAACATCTAGCTAGCATTTCCTCCAGGATGACCTAGTTATGAATGCAGGTTTATGCAATGGTTTCAAAGCCCAGTCCCTATGCTGAATGCTCGGGAAAAATGGTATTTCTTGGGTTCAGGGTATGAAAACAGGCAGCCACAAGGCTAGACCTGGCACAGAGCAGCACCTGTTCATCCCACGTGACTCTGTAAGACAAACAGGGTCAGTGGGCTTCAGTCCAGGTGAACCCACATTCTCACAACCAGGAAGCTGTAAAAAGTGCTCTAAGTGTATTTACTCATTAATTCCTTTATTTTTAAGAGTACCACCCAAACACAATTACAATCATGTTTACATGAAATAGAAATTAGAAAGAACCTGGGTGAATCTGCACAACTGACCATTTTTAAGCTTCAAGAGTTTCTTTTTGTTGTTTCAGTCTGGGAAGGGAAGCTCACAGGATAACAAAGTGTATTTTAATTCTTTATTAATCTAAAGACAACAAAATTCAAGTTCCATCATTTAATTAGCACAAAGACTTTTCAGAGCATGCTGCATTTTAAAAAGGGGACACAATTTCACCTCTAAGGCTGAGAAGAACTACAGGTTACTTGAAACACCTACAAAAACTTTGTTACTGTAGCAAATTGGGTGGTTTCTAAATAAACACTTTCTATGACTGGGACTATCAATGCACAGAGAATCTGAAAATTCACCACAATGAACAGCATGTGCTCTCACTCTGCACACAAAAAATCTATATAGCAAACAAAGATTAGTGAATGTACACTCAATTTCATCTTTGATTACTGGGCAACCTGAACTCATATGTATTTGTTTCCACACAGATTCAATGCTAACAGAAATCAGTGTAACAGGTAAAGAATGAAATTGCCATTAGTTGGAAACCTGTAAAAACTACTTCAGAAGTAATTCAGTCTAGGTTTGTTAAGACCAAACCTGCAATAAAGAATTAAGAAGAGATTTCAAGGCTTTTCAGACAAAACTGTGCAGCTCACAATTAAATTTCCAAACTCACCTTTGCTTCTAGGACTCTCTTCCGAGCTTTGAGCTCTGCTACAGCTCTGTCTATGTCCACCTGGGGAGCTTTCTCTTCCTTCAGCTTCCTCACCAGCTCTCCCTAGGGGAAAAAGAACATTACAGATTCATTCTTTGCCACAGATGAGACTTCTAGCTCCCCTGGCAATCCAAAAGGAGATTTTTGTCCAGCCTGCACACAGGCCTCCAGAGGCTGCAAGTGAGAAACACACTTTTGAAGAGTTAGCAGAGTAGACTTCATTAGGGAAATTCTACCACCCCACACAACTGTTAAATCACAGACCTGCTATTCAACCTCTGTGTGTAATTATATTCCTCTATGTACATCTCATTTCCACAAATTCCTGGTTTCTGCCTTTGAGGATGTACTAAGTGGATTCTCAGATGGTGAACACAGGCTTCGTGCCCTCCTTCTCCTTCTACAAGGCTTCTCTTCCTTCCACCCCTTACCTTTTCTTCAAAGATTATGACCATTTCAGACTTCTTTTCCTCTGTTCTACCTGTTCTACCTGGCCAACAGGGATACAAATTTTCAGAAGAAAGTCTCGCAGAAGACAGATATTTGCAGCCCAATGTCTCAGCAAGTAAAACACTGCATTTTGAGTGAAAACTGTTACTGTTCTTAAAACCTGTTGAGTAACTTTATGTTACAACAAAAAAAATAAAAATACCCTTTAAAAAAACTCCCAAAACCTAAATATTTCAGAGCAAAACCCTGCAGTGGGATTATAGGAGATCTTGGCCTGAGTCAAACCACCAACACTTTGTTACAGTTCCACACAGGTCTCTCTGCCCTGTAAGGATGATTCTCCCCTTTCAGCCCAAGGAAGTGTTCAATCCACACACACCCAAAAGGGTTCTTTAATGAACATGATCCTCAGCTGTCAAGTCCAGCTTGCTCCTGGAGATAAATCAACTAAAAGTCTTCCTTTGTGTCTACTCTTCTTCACCAAAACCAAGATCTAGCTTGAATTACTGAAGGACAAAGGTGCTGGAGGAAAAAGCACAGAAATGTCAAAGCCGCTCCAAGTGGGATGTTCTAAAAATGGGATGCTCCAAGTTCAGCATTTTTCTTGCACCTTGCATATCTTCAGCATAAAAAAAAAAATAAAGGAGAAGTCCTCACAATTCATAGAGATTACATTTCTACAACACTAACTTTTTAACTTTTTTTCCTAAATTCTCAATGTTCCTAACATAAACGTTACAGGCAACTGAGAAAGCAAAGAGAAGAGAATACACAGACTGCCATTCTGTAATCAGATTAGAAAGGATAAAAGTGCTCCAGAGACTGAGGGGTTCAAAGGCTCATTTTATTAATAAAAGGATGTCTCCAAGGACTGCATTAAAACACACACATGGAGAAGAAGGAAAAATAAGAATCCTGTCAGGATTAACCCCATCAGCTACGTGAACAGAAGATATCTGCTGTTTCCTTCCTGTTATCTACTCAAAACCAAAACGTGAAAGTTTCACTCTGGGGCTGAGGACTGCAACTGCCATTCCTGGGTAACGTGGCAGAGGGAGGGATCTGATCTGGCGTTTTTTTCTTTTAAAGTAGTAAGTCCAAATTGCCTTTGTTGAGCCAGGGGGGTCAGCAGTGGAAAAACATCAAGACAGCAGCAAAGCAGCTCCTGCTGACTCAACAGAGCCCTCACCCTGCTCACTACTGAGCATCCAGAAGCAGCACACAGCAACTCTTTGTCTTGACCTATAAGAAGAGTGCTCAGACATACGCAAGGAGAAGGGGAAAAAAAAAACCCAAAACAAAACAAACACAACTGAAGCAAATAATTATGCCTGCTGACAGGACTCAATCTAATTAAAGCTCTGATCTCGAGCCCTGCCCAAGAGGAGGAGTGCACAGCAGCACTCGATGTGGCAAATTTTGCTGCAGCTTTGTCCCACAGACCAGCAAAGCAGGGAGGGATCCACCCCTGGATCACGGCAGCTTATTGCATCAGGCACTGCTGCAGGAAGATAGGCTGCTCCCTCTCCATAGGCTGAGTCCCTTAGGTTTAATTAAACCACTTCTCCTGGAGCTGCCAGACACAGACTCCTGCATCCAGAGGCATCAACCACCCCGATCTTTGCTACTCCCTCCTGTGCAAATATCTCCTGGAATTACTACAGCCAGTTGTACAACACAATATGTGTGGCCCCAGCTGGACAATTCTTTTCCCCTTGGCACCCCACACCCCAGTTTTAACCCCTGAAAAGAAGGGGTGCATTGGTAATCACAGGCAAATGACAGCACCCAGGATTTTAAACCAAATAAATTGGCTGGTTCTAGAGATCATCATTTTATTTACAAGCAGCTCTCTTGCCAAGGCATTATGCTGTACAGTGATTCATAATAAAAACTCACTGAAGTGCTGGCATAATTAGAGGGCCATAAATCCACTCATTTAATGGGGAAACGCACACACAAATCTGCAAATACAAGGGACACACGCATAGCTCTGTGTGCAGCTAAATAGAATAATATGGATTCAGCCACTTAAAGGAGGGACACGGGGGACACACGGGGACAGGTCTGGCAGGTGGCGAAAAGAGGAAAAGGAACTCCAGAAGATCCATTACCACCAATGCCAAGATTTATTTAGGAAACGAAAAGACAACCAAATTCTTCTCAGGTAAGAAGGATGGTAAACGTAAAAGGAGGGACACGGGAAGAGAATGCAATGCAGCCCCAGCTAAAAGGACACATCACCCACCTAGATTAATCAGAATGATGAAATGGAAAATACGTAAAGGAATTACCATCCCTTACTGCATCAGGCAAATATGCAACTCCAGAGAACGTAATTTACCTCCGAAACCCGGCACGAACTCATCTCTAAGAGGGGGACATCACCTCTGGACCCCGAAGGGTCCAGGGGGTGTTTTACACCGGAGACACGAGGAGGGGCCCTGAGGCAGGGGGGCTGTCCCCTCCTGGGCACAGCCAGCTCGGGAGGGGACACCCAGGTAGGTTGGCACACAGACCCAGCCCCGCCAGGCAGCTCCGGCACCGCGGGGACGGCAAAGAGCCACGGGGGGAAACCCACACACGATACTCGGCTGCGTCCGAGGGGCCACCCCGCACCCGTGGGGACACACCCGTGGGGACACACCCGTGGGGACACCGGAGGGCCCCTCCAGGCCGCGCAGAGCCCGCGGGGATGCGCCGAGACCCCTCGGCAGGGCGGGCAACCCCCGGGGGGGCACCCGGGGCACCTCCCACAGCCCGCCCGACCCCCGGGAGACACCCCCGAGCCGCTCCGGCGTTACCTGCTGCCGCACCGCGTTCCGGAGCGGCGCCAGCAGCGCCTCGGCCTGCGGGCCGTCCATGGCGGGGGGGGCGGCGGAGCGGAGCGGGCGGGCGAGGCGGCGCAGCAGGGCGGGCAGGACGCTACGGGGAAGCGGCATGAGGAGGAGGAGGAGGAGGAGGAGCGGGAGGAGCGGTGCCCGCCCCCCGCATGATGAAATCGCGGCCGGGGTAAAGCGCGGCGCGGGTGGGAGCGCGGCACTTTCCGCACTGGGCAGCGCCCCGCAGATTCGGCACGGGGCGCGCGCACGCACGCACGCGCCGCCAGTGCGCGCTCCCGCGCGCCCCCCCACCCCTTCCGTGTGGGGAGCGCTGCGCCCCCGCGCGGCGGGAGCGGGGAAAGGCGGCAGCTGCCGCCATCCCCTCCGGGGGACCCCAAAGTGCTGCTGTCCCCAGGGTGCGGCGACACTCTCGGCCCACGTAAGAGCTCGCGTACGGTGAGAAGTGTTACACCCTCCCGAGCTGTGCGTGGAGCAGGGTGAGCCCTGCCGCACTCCCTCAGGTGACACGTCGCCCCAAAAGTGTGTCTGTCCTTGGGGTTGGGTGACACCCCACTGTCCCTGAGCGTGTCCCCAGCCCCGCGGCAGGGTTTGTGTGTGGTGGGAGTACTGCACCCCCGGTGGGGTGCATGGGGGAGAGTACTACCTCCTCCCCCTCCGGGGACGCATGGCACCCCCTGAAATGTCGCTGTCCCTGCCTGGGGGTCACCCCATCGTCCCCGAGCATCCCCAGCCTCACACCAGCGCTCATTTTGTGTCCCCCTGCAGCACGTGTGAGGCAGCGTGGTCCCTGTGTTCCCCCCCGGTGACATGTCACCCCAAAAAGAGTGGCTGTCCTTGGGACACCCCACTGTCCCTGAGCCGGACTCGGCACCAGCCCCCGCTCCCTCCCTGCTCAGTGTCCCCTTGTCCCAGAGCCACGTCCCAGCCTTGGGGGCAATGGGGTCTCGCAGAGGGCTGAGGGGGCAATGCTGTTTTTTCAATAATCTCAGTATTTGAGCTCCAAAGGCTTTGTAGCTTTTGGGCTCGGCGCTGTTTTGCTTTGCGCTGCTCCACGGCCGCCCCTGGGTACCCGGGGGCCGTGCGGGCTGGGTTTAGGGCTGCGGGCAGGAGGCCAAGTCCTGCTTTCCCCAGTGTGGGGGGTCTTCCCTGGCAGCCAGGCCAAGCAAGCCCACCTCAGGAGAACTTCCCATCCCCGGGAGTTAAACCCTCCGTGGAAGAGAATCCGAACACCGGTTGCATAAAACAAAATTTAAGTCAAATCTTGGGGGAAAAAAGTAAAAAAAAAATAAATACATTTCCCACACATGCTTTTCCCCACTGCCCTCCTCCTCCTCACCCTCTCTTCTCACTCTCTCACATCGGCACTGATGCAATGTTGGCGTAATTGGAGTATTCAGGCTGCTATTTTGTACCTGTCTGTTTATTTGAGAGACAGCCTCAACCTCCTAATGAACGCGTCTGAATATTTATCTGCTACTCCTGAATGGTGCATTTGTGTTTCAAATGCTTAACTGTTATTTTTATTTAGCTGCAAATTGCTGTTTTTATTTTGCTGGCGTACCTGCTTGGAAATTGCTCTAGCATGAGGTTAATGCCAAGCTGTTTTCTATTTTTGAGTTCTTTTTTTAATTAATGCTGTGCTTATAGAAGTGTAAGGACTGGCTCTGCAGTCCCCTTCTAGCTTGTCATGGACTTAAGATGTGAAGATTGTGGAATCACCTTGGAAGGAACTGGCTCATGTGGAGGGATGAGGAATCCCATCCAGCTGGGATGGTAGAGGAAAAATGGACAGAGCCCTGGGAGATGGGGAACCCCAGTGACCAGGGGCACCTCTGTTCTACTATGCTACACCTGTACCAAGTAGCAACATTTCTCAAAAGTCTCTTTTTTTCCCTCCTCCTAGGTTTCCTCCCCTCCTCAGTGGCAGAGGCTTGGTCCCCAGGGCAGCACACTGCAGGATGAAGATGGGACAGGCTGGTGCCTTGAGCCTTTTCCCCTGGATAAAATCCTGCCTTGGACAGTGCTGACCCCAGGAACACCTCTCCTTTAAAAAAATAAACATGCCTGGGACCAGTTCCCAGCACTGTCACCAGCTGGTAAGGGGCAACCTAAACACAAGGGCCAAAAAGATGTTCTCCCTGCCCATTCCCAACTAACTGTGGATGCAGCACTTCACATAAAGGACTTTAAGAAGCATCTGGCTGAGAACACCTATGGAGCAAGATTTGTCCTTGTGAATAAATCCTTCATGATGTATTTGACTGCCCACACTCTGGGCTAGCACAAGGTTTGGGCTGTATGGTCAACTTGAACTTCTAAAGTTGTGTTGGGTTCTTTTGGGGTTTTGTTTGTTTGTTTGTTTAGATAAAAGAACAAAGCAATAAAAGAAGAAAAAACAGGGAAGGAAAAGGAGGGTGAACATTTTTGGAGCAAGGTTAGAGGCGGTTAAGTGGGGAGAACATGAGGAAACCTCCAATGTCACTTTTGTGATGGTACTGCTGAAGATGGAGAATGTTGATTTGAAGTCCTTTCTCTAAGGCATGCTGCTGGATCCTTGTTAAGTTGCGCAGGATGGCAGGAAAATCAGGCAGAGTTTTGCATTCAGCCATAGCTGACACAAGAGACCATGAGCAAACTGGACCCCCAGAACTGGGTCACATCTGCAGTTGGTTGCACCTCATCTCCAAGCTGATATCAGTGTGAAGGGCTTTGTGCACCCTCTGCCAATGGAGGGGCTGTGGGCACAAACCCAGTGTGCCTGTGCCCTCTTCCCCATGCTCTGGGGTCCTGGGGTGCTGCCAGACCGCTCTGGCCCACTCCATCAGAGATGATCTCTGTGTCTGGTGCTGGTTTGCCAAGAGGACCCATTGCTGGCATCATCTTTGACACCCCTCAAGTGGCTGAACCTCCTGGCTCCTGGGCACACCATCACCACTGGCTGACATCTCACAACTGCCCAGGGCCCAGTTTTCCCTCTCCTTTTAAATCTGATTCCACCTCTGTGCCTCTTTGCACCTGATAAGCATCCTGGTGGGGGCTGTTTGAATATGTCCATGTTAGTTTTCTGCTCTGTATCCCTCAAAAGAACCCCAAGGGGCAGGATGGAATCAAGGAAGGGCATTACTCCATCCCCTTCTAGGATGGCCTTTGAAAAACTGTCTCAATTTCTTTCCCTGGGTATGAAACGGGACACTGTCACCCCCAAAGCAAAGGGGAGCTCCCAGCAGAACAGGGGAGATTTACTGCAAGAAGATACAAAGGAAGGGGGGTTCAGCCCTCACCCCACTCCCGCCCTTTCACCTTGCAAACATCTGGGTGCAGAAACAGAGAGGTGTCAGAATCCCTGAAAGATCGGGGGGTGTTAAAGACATGCGAGAAGAAATGTGGCTGTGTCCTCCCTGCCGCTCTCCATGAGGACCAGCAGCAGTGGGGGAGCAACGAGACCACAAAATGGGAAGCAGGAGAGAGCCTGCAGTGAACGTGAAAGGATGGAGGGGAGAGCCCTGCTCCTGCCACAGGGTATTTCTTTTAATGGAGGGAAATGAGGAGAAACCCTTCGCAGAGGCGTAAGGAGGGGAAAAGGTGCAGGCAGTGGAGGGGGAGAGTCCATGGCTGCTGGGGTCGGCACGACTCTTCAGTTCGCAGACATTCACGCTCCACCGCATTTCCGTCTCAACGCATTTTCCAGGCAGATGCTCCAGCCCCGCTGGCAGAATCCCCTCGGAACCCCCCCAAACCCGAAGGCGATTCCCCCGCACGCCGAGGGACGGCGGTGGGCGGGGGGTATCGGAGGGATCTGGGCTGCGTTCGGGGGGTTCCCTCGGCCGGGGCAGGGAGGGGACCAGTCCCGGTGCCACTAGATGGCAGGCGGCCCCGCTCCGCTCCCGCTCCGCTCCGCTCCCGCCGCATCCCGGCCCCGGCGCGGGCCCCCGGCTCCCCGGCATCCCCGCTGCGCTCCGCCAGCAGCGCCCGGGACGGGCTTTCCGTGCCGGCATCCCTTGGAAAACCGAGGGGCACCCGAGCCCAAGCCAAAGGCTCTTTCGCAATGCGGAGCGACGGCGGGGACAGTCCTCAGAGGCTCCGACGCCTTCCTGAGATAAAATCCTGCTTTTCCCTCCCCCCCCCCCCCCCCCCCGCTTGTGCTTTTGGTTTCCTTCTGTTTTTCTTTTTTCTTTTCCCCATCCCTCTCCAAAGGGCTGCCTGCTTTTCCCTAGCTCATTTCAAGCGTCAGGGTTGCAAAATCAGGCAGATGCACCCTCAGAATGCAGGCTGAGCTGCAGCAATGTGCACACAAGGTCCAAGCTAATTTCCCAGCACTGGGGGATTTTTAGGCTGGCAGTAAACTAAGCAGGGCCTGAGGGACTCTAATGAATAACTCCCACTTGGCGTTCCTCTCTCTACAGGACTGCACTTTTTCAGCCTTTGAAACAGTGTGGCTGCATCCAGCCTGCTCCTTGGGCACAGCCCCCAGTTCCTGACTTTGCCCAAGGAAAAATGATGAGAGAAATACCCGGCCCTTATCCAAACCCATGGCACAGCTCATGGAGATAACCACGGGATAAACCCCTAGGCCCTGTTGTTATCTCTGGGGGTCAAGTTGGCTACAACAACCACCTCTGTTCCTTTTGGTGCTTCCCTCCTCCTATGAGCCATTCCAAGGGTGATGCTGCTCTGCCCCTGGGCTGCCTGCAGGGAAGGATGTTTTGAGGGTCCATCTGCATGTGGAGTTTCCATGTGCTTTACTGTCATCACCCCTGTGCTGGACACGAAGAATTGGAATATTTGGCATGCGTGTGTGGGAGACACTCTGGATGTTACTGAAACTCACCCCCTCCTGGGACAGGGCTTTTTTTAGACTGAAATAGGAAGCACAAACCTCACCCTGAGCTTCCTCTAGGGTTTGGTCCTTCCTAGAGGTTTCTCCTTACTGGAAATTTCTTTTCTGCACCTCTGGCCTGGATCCAGCCAAATGCTTAAGCACAGGCTTAGCTTCAAACCTGCATTCCCACAGTGTCTTCTTGGATGGGTCGGATTGTCTTGTTCCTCCTCACCTTGGGAAAGCTCGTGCCTCTTCACGCTCATGCTGTGAGATGATGATCAGCTTGCTTTGCTTGTGCACCAACCATAAAACTAACCCTGTCTGTGTGCAGGAAAATAGTTATCAAATCTGCGAGGGCATGGGAATACTGCACGCAAAGATTTGGGGTCCCCAAACATGAGCACCTGCAGCCCCGATGTCTACAGCTCAGCCCATGCTCGTCCTCTGGTCTTCTCACCAGGGGACAGTCAGGTAATGCTTAAATTGCCAGTAGTGCCAGTAAATATTTGATACTGGCTGAAATGGTCAAGCAAAATCACAGCTGCTGTCACCAACATGGACTCAAAAATTTGCTTCCCTATCAATGACAAGTCACAACATGGACTGGGACCACCAAAAAAGTCTAATCCATTTGGTCGCAGCCTCCAACAGCTGGGACCTTCATAATCTCCCAGGTCCGGCTGTGTAAGAGCTCTGATAGAAATTCATTATGATTTCTCGACCCTTTCCCTGCCATGAATTTAAATTCCTCAAACCCTAATGCAAGCAGTTGAAGTGCATATTGATTAAGGGCCTTTTATAGATGTCTTGCAGAGCATATTAAAAATTATTTAAAACTTGCATTCCAGTATTAATGAGTCTTGTCTCCGACACTTTGCAGCAATTCAGTCTTGACTTTTAATTGAAAATCTTTAGGTAGGACAAATTCTTACAGCCAGGGAAGATGAAGTGTTCCTCCAGGTACATGCCACGGAGGGGCTTTCAACCTCAAGGTTCCCAAGTGGCTGTGAAATTCTAGAGAGAAGTCTCTGTCCTTCAAGTGTGTGTGTGTGTGTGTGTTGTTCTCTGAGGAGCCAGGTCTTCGGGCTTCCTCTCTAGGTGCTGCAGAACAGGTGTTTCACTGCTCCATCACTCAAAGCAATGACATGGGAAAGATTAATAACCTCCTTCAAAAGGGCAGTCACTGCATCCATATGCAGAAAAATGTGGCACCTCAGGGCTGGTGGTGTTCTTACATGCCACTTCCAACGGCACCAGTGAGTATCCACGAGCCAAACAAATCTGAGCCAATTACTGCTGTCACTAGTCAACACCTCGTGCCTCCTTAGTCATGTTTTCTTCTGCCTCTGCATCTCATCCCAGGGGGCTTCTTCCCAGCCATGAAGCTCGGGTCTGAAAGGGCACCTTAGCTTGAATACACCCCCAGAGACTGTAGGAGGAGCAGCAAGAGGTGTCACCTTGGGACTGTAAGCACCTTGGGGGAAACAGCACTTAATTTAATATTTGCTGGCTCTGTGGTGGCTGACAAAGGAGGCATTGTGGTTTGGTGTGGGAAACCAAGATCTTGCATGTTACAGAGCCTTGTATCAGTGTTATCATCCTGCTCCATGCCTGGAGCCTTCAACATGACAGGGAAAGGGGCTTTGTCTTCACATTCCTTTTGCCTCCAAGGAGAAACAAGCCCTCAATAAATGCATCTCTGAATGTGCCTCCTCTGAAAGGAAATCAATATTTTCCATCCAGTCTCTGGTGGGACAGGATGTTCAAACAGCAATCAGTGCCTTCACCCCCCTGCATGGGCCTGGAGCCAGGGGAACTCCAAGACCACAGGGATTTCCAGGTCACATCAGCACAAGATAGGAGAGTTCCCCCTGTGTAACAGAGGGGACCTCTGACCATGACAGCAAGGAATCAGTACTGGCCACCACCTGCTGCAACTCTGGTTTAAAAAAAACCTTACTCCATCTGCTGATGGTACGCTAAATGATTGTTTGATTTTTTATTTTTTATGACTGCATGTAAAACATGAACCAGCTGGGACCCAAAGTGCTCCTCTCCACCATGAGTGGCTTTCCTGTAAGTCTTATCAAAGCCACCCGTCACCAGACACTACCCCAGGGACTGAGTTGTCCATTCAGCCCATCACACGTGCAGTACAGCTGCACTTCTTATGCATGGGGGAGTTGGAATTGGATGATCTTTATGGTCCCTCCCAACCTGTGACTCTGTGATTTATATCCTGAGAGGAGTCACAACCACCAATGCCATTCAGGTGGTGAATAACCATTACCCAAGGAAGGATATAAAAAAAAAAAAAAAATTGCCAGATGCTGCAATTATTTTTCCTTAAATATTCATTTTGTTCCTTCTCTGGTTTTGGTTTCTTGGTGCCTTCCTTGTCCCACCCATCCTGAAAAGAGAGAAATGAGCAGAGCTTTAGTTTCACATCCAAAGAAGGTCCATGCCTCCTTTCCTCCCAGGTAGTAAAAGGGCTGCTCCATAACTGACTCTGCAATTGTGGTGTTTTACAGGGTAATGGAGTCTGCTTGTGTGTCCAAGGATTTTTATTATTCTTGATGCTGATTTTTCCTTGTGAGTCACGCAGTTATTGGCTTGATTCTCTGGGTCAAGTGCTTGGCTGGAAACCATGGGGTTCATCAGACTGCAAGCAAAACAATTATTTTTGCCCCTGTGATGTCTAGGAGTTACAAATCATTAACTAAACCTTCAAAACCCGAGCTGAGGCATCCTCCAGGCCCAATGTCCACATATAGGCCTAATTGTATCAGACTTTTAACCAACGGTAAGAGCTATAAACTCCAAGGGTAGGCAGGAGTGCATCACCTGTGCCTTGACTATCTTAAGGAGTGTGTTTGGTGCTGTAGTTGGGTATGTGAAGAGGACCTGGCCAAAGACCACCCACACTTTCCAAATGGTGGTGTTCTGTGCACATGCAGAGAATGTAGCCCTCATGAAAGAGTCCATCAAATAACCAACATATCCTTCTCCTTCCCAGTCTCCAGTGCCCACAGATGAGAGTGGGCATTACCGAAGGACTTCCAGCAGGCAGTGAGTTATGATTGAAATGGTGGTTATTTATAATAAATGGAGCATTCAGATGGAAAAGTCCAGTTAATTCTCCTAATTGTGCCCCAGGGTAGCTGTGTGCTAAGGGACACCCTCCCCTCACTGTTGTACCACAGCACTTTACATCATCTTCCAAAATCATGATGAAGTGACTTTGGTTTTGCTTTGAGGCAAGGGTTTTGTTGTTCAAGGAGAAAGCAAGATTCTGCCCTCTTCCCATACCCCTTTCAATTTTTGGTTGTTTGTTTGGTTTTTTTTGCTTTGTTTTTTTTTTTTTAATTTGAATGGAAGGCTGGAGTTACTTTTCTACACATAAAATGAGGATGCTGGTGGAAAGCTTTTCAGAAATGGTAAATCTTATGTCCAGGCAGTCCCAGATCTCACAAACCCAGGCCAAGATGCTTCTTTCCTTATCCCTCAGGCGTGCAGCAGCAGGAGGTGGTAGCTGGAATGGAAATGACCTGCAGGTGTAGGAGCACTTGGAGGATGCCACAGATAAAGCTGAAGAAAACCCACACAAAACCATGTGATGCTTTCACCCTGAGGATTCAGAGGGTCTTTTTTCAAAGTCTGATGTGTTTCCTGAGTGGAGACACAGCTGCATTGCTGTAATGTTAGGCTCCTTCAAAACTGAGACCTACACACAGAAGGATCTCACGTTCCCAATGACCCCTGTGAAAATACTCAACCCAGACACTCCTCACCACTTAGGGCAACTCAGAAGACAGAAGTGAAGTGTTGTAACTTGAACTCATCTCTAATTATCTGGAATTTGTTCACACTAAATCAAACAGAGTGAAGTGTCCTACAAGCATAGTCTGTAATTCATGACTCTGTTGATTTCTCTCCTAGGCTACAGTGACATCAGTAAATAACAAAAGACTGTATCCTGTCAAAAAAATCAAGGGGGAGATTTCTGAGGAACTGGGCAAATGCTCTCCAAGGGACATGAAAACTGCAGCAGCCTGCCATCACCCTGTGAGAAAAATAGAGTGAAAACACATGAGATTTAACTCATTAAAAATGTGGGTTTAATGCAGATTTGTCTTTTTATATTGTAGCATCTGGAGTTTTCCAATGAGTGTGACCACATCCTCCTTGGATTCAGCAAGCCTTTAAGAGTGAACCACAAAGGAAGCACAGAAATTGCTTATTTAGAGACAAAGAAAAGCTTTTGTTTTCTGTTATTTTACATAATGCCATTCTGACAAAACCCTGCTTATTCTGGGACCTGTGTTATGGAAGCAGAACCTCCTTGTCCCAAGGGACATATCCCGGTCTTCCATCTTTATTATATATTCAATTTCCCTGCCTTTAAGACAAGGTAATAATATTTTCCTAACACGATAATATTGTGGTTTTATACTTCTACAGCATCTAAATAATGTGGCAGAGCAAGGAGACCAGACCTCACCTGCTTTTTTTTCTCTTCAAGCAAGTGACAGACCATACCAGAGCATCCTTGATTTTCCATCTCCCAGCCTCCAGCAGCACCTGTCAGCAGCCCATCTGTTGGAGAGAGAAAACCCATTTGGCTCTGCTCTGTAGTTATTTAAAGAGAGGGACGACAAATGCTTACATCATCCAGGAGCCTGAGTCTTGGGGGAAACCATCAGGTTTTGATTCTTAACACACACCAAACTTGAGCATTGCCTGGTGGCACAAAGCTGGTGGGATAGGAATGTGTTCCCATGGTCCCATGTCTGTGTTTTCCCCCATAGCTCCACTTCCTACATTCCAAGTTCAGCAGGGCCCTGGAGGGACAGTGGCCCTCAGAAGTGGCCTTTCCCCCTTGAGACAGGGGTGGAGATGAACACCAAGTCTTTGCGCTGGGCCAGACGGTCAAGAGGAAGCACCATCAGCAGAACCAGCAGCTTTTTTTCCTAGAGCATGATGAATCAAAGCCAGCAAGCTCCTGGCTGCTTCCCTGGTGTCCAGTCCAGGAAAAGAGAGAGAATTGATGGCAGCTGGGTTGGGCCATGAATGTGGGAAGATATCTGAAGGAGGCAGAGCCTTGAAAGCAGGAAAGTGAAGCTCAGAGGGATGTGCTGAACTCACTCTAGACTGGGTGGGGCAGAAAACCAAAGCATGAATCAGCTACTGAGCACTGGAAAGAGGCTGGCCTTGGCCATTTGAAGTTGGCTGCCACTGACTCCTCTCATTGCCAGTCTGTCCAGCACAAGCTGGACAGGATGCGCCTGGCAGAAGGACTGCTGAAGGGGATGAAATCACCATGCTGAGGCTGCCTGGAACTTCCTACACCCCTTTCTGGAGTGGGAGAACCACTGATCATTTCTCAGGTGTCTTCCCATCTCCCAGCTCTCTGCCCTTCTGGGAAGGGTAAGGCCACTGAAGCGTGTGCTTGGTAAGTAAAGAAAGATGGATCATTACACTGATTTTTGCTTTTCCCCTGAAGGATATAAGAGCATAAAGGGCTGGAGCAATGAACCACAGCTCAGGAGAACCAAAACCACCGCAGGCTTCTGTGGCTCTCTCAATGTTCTGTAGGAGCCAGGAGGGATGAATCAGGAATAAGGACAACCAGCCCGATCATGGGATGGGGAGACACCAGATGGAGAGGTGGCCTGGAGGGACACAGAACTGAATCCATGAAAGCCAGGAAGCTCTGCCTGGCTCCCAAGGGGAACCTGGAGAACATCAAGGAACAAGATCTTCCTGCAAGTCCTGCCCTGTTTCTCCACAGGGGCTAACCTGGGCCTTTTGCTCAGACCTACCAGCTCTGCCTCATTTTTCTTTGTGTAGGTGAGTTGAGTCGCTCAGGAGTCCAATATGTGGGATGTTCTTCCAGTGAGTTTCATAGAAAGGAGCACAAGGGCAGTCCTGCCCTGACTATGAGCAGAGAGCTTTAGTATGGATGTAGGTTACAAAGAGTGGGGAAATATGGCCATAGGTCAGGAAAGGATGGGTGAGTATCTCGCAGAAAGGGCAAACTCAAGACAGTGTGCATGCAGTGCCAGAGTTATTTTGAGATTTGGAGCTCAGAGTGCAGAAAGATGGGTAAAGTACTTGGGGAAGATGAGCCTGGGTCAGCTGCAGGGCATCACAGCAGGGAGGTTAGAAGAGCAGCAGAGAGATCTTACAGTAGGTAATCTTTCAAACAGTGCAAAATCCTTAGAAACAATAAACAGTCACTATATCAGGTTAAGTAGCTGTTTCTTGTAGCCCTGGTGTTTACATCTGGCCCTAAAACTCAAATTACTGCACTGTCTGATGCTGATGGCTTTAGGTGTCTTGAAAATCTCGCATATCTTCTATAGTATAATTGGTCTAAAACATGTTTGCCTTGTTTTGGTGGTGCCAGCACCAGTCAGAGCTCCAAGTTTTGAACCTGCTTGTTTACACTGCTTTAAGCAAATCAGAATCAAGCCTCTGGATGTTGTGGTGCCTTTCACCACAGTCTTCCTTCAGTCTTTTTTTCCTGCCTTTTCCACCCCATCCCTGACAGGGCAAGCACTGTTCTTTCTGTGCTCCTTGGTTCTGTGTGTGAAGCAGTGACAGAAAAAGTGACAATTAGGAAAGAAAGAACCTTCAGTATCTGCTTTGGCAGGCACAACACATCCCACTGCTGAGCTGCAGCAAGGCAAAGCAGCTGCCTGCTTGGGTCAGATGGAGATTTTGTTGCCTTGTGTCGTGGGATCTCCCCAGAGAGCCCGGTGCTCTGTCATGCTGCAGAGGCAGTGAAAAGCCAACATTAAAGTCAAGCAATGCATGTTTATAGCAGTCCTGCAAGGAGCAGGGAGTTGGACTTGTTGATCCTTGTAATTTTTCACTTTTAGGGTGGAGAGACCCTGGCACAGGTTGCCCAGAGAGGCTGTGGCTGCCCCTGGATCCGTGGAAGTGTTCAAGGGCAGGTTGGACAGGGCTTGGAGAAATCTGGGATAGTGGGAGGTGTCCCTGCCCATGGCAGGGGGTTGGAACACACAGATCTTTGAGGTCCTTCAAACCCAAACCACTCTAGGATTCTTCTGGGACTCCTCCAACCTGAGATATTCTATGATTTCAGGATACTCAACTGCAATTCAGAAAACAATGGTGATTAGAAGCAAAGAAGGTTAGTTAATATTTGACAGATCAAGTAACCTGGGGCAGGGTAACAGACATCAACTTTGTCCTTCCCACATTATTGTGCTCTACCAAAATGATTTAAAGGTCACTAAGTAATGTCAGCATTTTTCTCCCAAACTGAAGGAGCACAGCAGAAGTGAATTAGTTCAGTGCAGTAGAAATGAGCTTATATAAAATCTAAATAAATAAATAAATAAATAAATAAATAATTAAATATAATAATTGCTACTGAAGATATCTGTTTCTTAAAGCATTCCAGACTACTGAAAAATCTAATGAAAGCTAAGATCCTTATTTAATGTCATTTAAAGTCTTCTGGATCAGCTAAGGTGGACCTGCAACCCCTTCTCCAGGTCTTTCCTGACCCTGGTTCAGTGTCCAAGGCTGTTGCTAAATGCTGCATGAAGCCCCATTTTCCTTCCTTTTTCAATCCAGAGATAATGAACCAACATCTCCACCCCAGATGATAAAAAAGAAAATCTTATCAAGGAATGACTTTATGAAGAGCAAGGCAGACAAAGAGAGTGGGAAGAAAGAGAAGATAATTTCCTAAACCATTAAACAAGCCTCATTTTCTCACACCATCACTTCCCCCTCTTTATTTTTATGAGGCAGCAACCAGCCCCTTCCTGTCAACGCATCACCTCTGTGTTTTGTGGAGGAACAGGGGAGGGTTCTGGGTCTGAAAGTCCCTCTTGAGCTCTCTGTTAGTCCCTTCTGCCCCTGCTGGTCACCTCTCTCATTTCCTCAAGATACTCTCTGGTGCCTCCACAGCACTACAAGTCTAATGAGGATCTAACATCAGCATTTTCATTTTCATACCATGAAAATGATAATTTCCCAAACAAACTTTTGGGACTATGGTAGAGTGACCAAAGAAGTCTGGGAGTGACACAAGAAACAGCAGATGCCAGAGGATAGGAGAAGAGGACGTGAAATTGTCCTGTTATGTCTCACAGGGACACAAAAAGGAGACTGAGGTGCTCAGCAGAAAATGCCCAGTAGGACAGGAACCATCAGCACTTACTGGAGGTTCCACCTGCCTCCTCCAGGTGAGGATCAGGCAGCACTGGAGACATGGAATAATGTGGAGCTGGTGCTGCCAGCTCCCTGCAGCTCATCCATGCAGTTCATCCCTCCAGATTTCCTACTATTTGTTCTCCTGTTCTGGGAAGAGTCAAGAGCTGCAAGAGGCCCAGCTCACAGGGATGTTTAGAGAAAGGAAAGACCATTGTGTGAAAGCCTTTGGTATTTCAGGGTTTGTTTTCCTTCTAACACAGAACAAAACACCACTATGTCAAAACCCTCTGCAGGGCAAAACAGAACAACAACCAAAAAATATAAAAAAACAACAACAAAAAATATACCCCCAAACAAACCAAAAAATATCAAGCTGTATTCAGTATTCAGTCATTCAGTTTGGACATGGTCTGTGGAAGTGTTTCTCCTCATTTGTGGGCTTTTCGATCTCAAGATCTACTGTTGTAGCTATTTCAGGAAAAGTAAAAAAAAAAAAAAAAAAAAAAAAAAAAAAGAAATAAAGGCCACACCAGAGCAGAGGAGAAGCCTTTCCTGTGCGAGGGTCTGACCCTGCCTCTGTAGGTTTTCTCTGCAGTGGCACCAGGATCAAAGCGTCTCCCCTCTTTCTACCCTAGGTGAGATGCAGAGCTGCAAAGGACCCTCCTAGTTTTAAGAAAGAAAATTTAGGAAAGGGCAGTGCAGCCACCCTGTGTGACATCAGCAGAACTGTTTTGCACCAGCTTGCCTTGAGCAGAAGGACTCGGGCCGAGCAGTCCAGAAATTTCAGAAAGGGGTGAAGCAAGACTTGGCTCCCAGCAACAGAACTGGGAGAAAGCCATTGCTCTGGGCGGTGTTTTGGGTCAAAGTGCTTTTACTCCAAGGGCTCCAAGCCCAGCCTCCTCGCTGGCCCTGGGCGGGTTCCCGTGTCTCCCCACGCTTTCAGCCCCTGGGACGGGGATGTTTTGTGGGTGGCTGGGTGAGTTTCCCGGCGCGGTAGCCCCGGGTGCCGATGCCTTCCCCGGCGGCAGAGAGCAGCTCGCCACCGGCTCTCTCTCCCGTCGCTCGCCCTGCGCTTGGCAGCGCTCCCGGCCGCCTTTCACTGCCGCCTTTTCATTCGCCTTAATTCACTGCGTTTCCTTTCTTGCTCCTTGCGAGGAACAGAGGGAGAGCTTGTTCCAGCAGACGGGCCCCATCCGCCCCACCCGGCTCGGCTGGAGCGAGGGCTGGAAAAGCGGGATGCGGGCGAAGGGGGGAATCTCCCACCCCTGCGGGGCCCCCGCGCCGCTTCCCAGCAAATACGGTAAGAGCTCAGCCTAAAAATGTGAGTCTGATCTCATGACACAGGGTGGCCCTGCATTCCTCACCTCTGACATAACCCGCTGGGAGTGTGCTCCGCACAAAAACACAAACAAGATGTCCTGGCGGGCTGGCGGCGGGGGCCGGGCAGCTGGCAGATGTTCCGCAGAGCCCCCCGGTGCCACAGCTCCGGCACAGGCTGTTCCCTGGCGGGGAGGGCACGGCCACAGCCCGGGCAGCCAGCACACAGCCGCTGGTGGCTGGGGCGGTGTTGTCCGGCCTCTCCCCTGGCCCTGGGGAAGGGAAAACGCTCTGGTTCTGCATCACCCGGAGAGGCAGCTGCATCCCTTCCCACAATCTCCCCTGGGATTTTTTTTTTTTTTGGCCGATGCCCGAGGGCGTTTGTAAGGACTTTGCGGTGCTATTGCAGGAGGCTGGTGGTTGTTATTTTTTTGCCTTGTTTTTTGTTTCTTTCCGAGTGTCCCTGGGCACGCTCTGCTCTGGCTCTGCCGTGGTCTTCTGTCTCGGTGAGCCTCCTCCTCCCGCAGCAGCTCCACAGGGATTCCGAGGTCCTGTTTGCTCTGTGTCGTGCCCCGCAGAGCTGGCACCCAAAACCTGGGGTGCTATGGGGCAGCGATTCCTCCCTGCACCCAGACACAGCCCTGGGATGGGATGCTTTGCCAAGGATCACGTGGAGAATCAGAGTCCCACTGCCATAAACACGAGGCTGACTTTGCTCCAAGCCAAACCCTCCAAAGCACAGCCTTGTCTAGAGCAGGAGCAGACCCTGCTCTCCCCTCTAGCCCGGCCACGCTGCACCGCTTGTTTACTTTCTTCTGCAAATGCCCTAAACCTTGACAACGACCTATTTTCCCTTCTGTTACGCAAAGCTCCTTTCCTAGAAAGAGGCTTTGTAATGCTCAGTCCAACCAGCCCAGCTCTCCTCCATGTGTGTAAAAGCAAACTGTAAGAGCCTGGCAGGTTCAGCTCAGCTCCAGCACATCCAAAACCCACACATGGGTGAGTCAGGAAGCTCGGGCAGATGTTACCTGAAACCATCCTGCGAGACAGCTGGCCCGGTTTGCAGAGGAATCAGATAAGCAGTAGGGCAGCTTTCAAGTCCACTCCTCAAACTTTGCTTTTTATTAGTGCTTTTCATCCATCTCCTCCTTCTCCAGCACTCAACAAAGCTGGGACACAGGTTGTTTTTTCCCATTTCACATTTTCAAAATGGAAATTTTAAAAAAAATTCTCCTCCTTCCTCCACAATGCTTCCAAGTTTTCAAGACTGCTACTCCTCTGGCAGAGGATGCTTTGCATGAGAACACAAGACAAACAGTGGCCATGAGAAACAATAGTAACAAGAGAATAAAAAATGTTTCAAATTTGCTCCTTCAGAGCACACAGTCCTTGATCCCAGAGAGGAAAAGAGCCTGTCCTCATGGGTCCAAGGCTCTTTTCAGACACTCCATTATTCTGGGCCTCTGATCCTTTCCTTTTTTCTCAAGGAGGTGCTCTGGCCATGCTCAAGCTGTTGGCAGCATGGAGTTGTCTCCTCCTTCCCTCACTGGTGATCACAAACAGCTCCTTCCACGACTCCTTCTCCATCTCTAATCCACAACCCAGCTTTTAAAGCTAACACAAAGTCAGGGATGGTTTATTTTAACATGCCAGGCTGTAACCTGAAGCTGGAGATACAAATTCAGCCTAACAAGTTTTCCTTGGCCAGCTAAGAGCACGGGTTAGAGATTAATCCAACAGCAGCAGATGGTCTGGGCTGGACGCTTGCTGCTTCCCACAACTGCTCTTTCCTGTCCCCTCAGTACCTGCAGCCTGGCTTGGCTTCTATCCCTGCTCTTGCCTGCACAGGGATGGGCTGCTTTACACAAAAACAAAAACAGAATTTAAAGGCTGATGTGATGGAGGTGGGGTCTATCTGCGAGTGGCTCACAATACCAAAGCCCACACCTGCACACTCGTGTTTTCCATCACTTGGAACCATCAGGCTTCGAATCACTGGCAGTGATAGCTCTTTGTGCCTCTGTTACCTTGTCCATGCAGGACAAAGATGATGGAGAGGGCTCAGTTTAAGCCAGAGAAGTTCTGCTGTGGGTTTTATCCCCTGTTCAAACCAGTTTGAGATGACACAGTGTGTGCAGGTACTGGGGCACGTAATAGACCCCTGCTCCTTGGGAAGCCACTCATTAGAGTGAGTGATCCCAGACATGGCCTGGTCTTCCCTGGTTTTAAGAGTTTAGGCTGAACCCTTAGATGGGTTCTTGTGTTGCAGAAATAGTAATTTTCCCTTTCTCTCTCTCTCTGTCCTTCCTCTCTGTACCTGGCTGCCTGTTGGCACAAATCTTGCAGGCTTCAACTCTTTGGTACATCAAACAAAGCTGGAAATTATCCCTTGGCTCACAAACCGTGAACAGACAGACAGGGAAACTGTGATCACATTTGCCTGTTTTCCTGCCAGAAATGCCAGGGACTACTTAATCCAAAGATGCTCATGAATAATTTGGGTATGCTACCCATAACAATCTATGCCAAACCCCCAATTTTCCATGCTTTTAGACCAAGAGGAGGTTGCTAGAAAGTCATCAGGAGTAGAAGGCATAATTTTAATTTACCTGGAGATGTATAGATCAAGGGAGGAGAAGACATTCCTTCCCACTCAGACCTGATAGGACATCTCTGGCCATACAAGAGCCATGAGGAAAGCTTTCCCTGGTCTGAGGATACTTAAGGGAAGGGTGGATATAAATGCACTGAGGGGCTGTACAGAACCCCCTTTCCACCTCTGGAATTAAAGAATGCAATGGAATTAAATGTAACAATTTATTTTACTGGTAATTTTGAAAAACATCACATGGGGCTTTTCCCAACTAAGGGCAAAACTTTCATAGGGTCACCAGGGTGTTGTGACTTCCCAAATCCTCCTGCCTGGCTGAGCAGAGCTGTCCTGCTCCTCTCCCCCAGCCCCTGGCCAAGGCAGAGGTCTCACACAGGACTGGAAAAAATTTTATATCCTTGCAGAAGGGATCATCCTAAAGATGAGTTTGTAGGAATTTTGTTTACTTATTCCAGCTGACTCCTTTGGGGTGAGATGAGCTGTGCTCTAAAAGGGGTCACTCCTGGCTGGAAAGGGAGCACAGGGAGATTTAGATTTACCCAGGGGCTGCACTTGTGACCCAGTGGAGCAACAGACAGCCCTCAGCATCAGCTACTCTTGACTGTCCCTGGGATGAGGAGGATGCAAAAGGATCCTGTCCTGGGTTTTTTTTTTTTATTTTTAGAGACCCAGGTGTCCTGCTTGGAATCTAAGCTGCTTTCAGTACCCACCAGTTTTCCTCCCTGAAATTCTGTCCTAAAAAAAAAAAAACAAACCATGATCCCTATGTCAACTACATAAGCCCTGCTGGAAAACCCATGGAATAAAGGGTCCTTGACTGGAGCTGCTCTCTGACCTTTGATAGCCTTGAAATTATTTTCCCACATCTGTTGGCAGGTTTTGAATGTGACACTAGGCTGGGGTGATCTGAAATACAAGTGGCCTCCCAAGGAATGTTATCCACTCACGCTGTTTTATTTTTTGCCTGCTTTTAAATGCACATTGAATGCAAACAAGTCAGGAGCTGGCTGCTGGGCTGATTCTTGTGCTTGCTTACACAGGGATTATTGGGCACCTGGGATCTCCAGTGACACTTTTATTAGGGGTGCTACCAATGTGCTAGAGCAGGGGCTGGGTTTTGGAGCTGATGTGCTGGTTTTGGTACTTTGGCTCATAATGATGAGCAGTCAGTCCCAGCATCCCACAGAGACAGGAGCTAAAAGTTGGATGCTATGACCAGAGCAGGGCTGGGATGTTGGCAGGCACCTTTCTCACGGAGGCAGCACTAATGTATTTTCGGTTTCTTTTGTTTTCTCTGTTTTAAAACTGAAACACTTGCAATCAGCAAGTAAGGGAATGCAAATGGTAAGATTAAAAATAAACTAAAATTGGGAAAAAAATGCAAGAAAAAGCCTTCTTTTGAGCACCCAGAAGGCACAGCAACCAGAGGGAAATAAACCATGTCCCAGAGTTATTATCTTGCTGTAATTCTGTGCACAGAACAGGATAAATGGCCTATTCCTGGAAGTGTTCTTTCCATGGTTGTGTCTACAGGCTTGGATTTAAGGTCAGATTACCTGATTTAACAAATTGAGGAGTGTCAGCTCATCCCAGTAACCAACCAAGTGCATGCTGTGCCTCCCAACCTTCTACCTCAGTGTCTGAAACCATCTCTCCTAAACCAGCAGTTCTCAAACCTCAGTGTCGGCTGTAATTCAGCAGCATAAGGAACACCACAAAATACGACCCCTAAAGTATTCAGGCATCAGCTAAAACCCATACCTGGTCCCCATACTCGAAATTTTCTTTTTTTGAGGCTTTCAACATTTCAAAGCTTGAAATTGCCTTTCATACTCACTTCTAACTAAAGGATGTGAATGAGAAAAACCAGCCTTGAGTGTAGTTACTGCTGGACAGAAAAGCCCCATTGCTACTTCCTCCATCGGGCAGGAAGGATCTTCAGGCTGATGCTGGAAGGTCACATATTTCATTGGTATCTTGTTTTCCATGGAACTGCAGCCAAAGCTGAGGATCCAGCCCCTCTGGGCTCACTTAGAGGATGTCACTGACTCGCTGCCATCCCTTGGTTTCCCTGATGAGAAGTTGGTCAGCCAACTACTGATCCTCATTCCACTGCTGTGTCTGGAAATCTGCTCAGCTTCACTCTAGACCCAACACAGCATCATAACTCCAGGAGCAAAACAGTGGCACTGCAAAAGTCTGCCATTTTTAATTCTTCACTCAGATTTCCTCTTTCTGAACCAAATGTGCCAACAGCTGGGTTTTCTCTTCCCTCAGTCTCCCAGAGCCATAGGCATGCAGCAGTGAGTGGGATTTGATGAGGTTTGTGCTGTTGGTTGATCCGTGGAAGGACTGGTGTGGATAGCAAGGCAATTACCAAAATCTGCAAGGACAATTGCATGGGGCAGCATCGTTGTCTTCAAAGAGTAATTTAGTTTCTAACACCTTTATAGAGTAAAACACAACCCCAGCCTTTGGAAGATGCATGAAATGGAGGAGGAGGAGGAGGCCTGGAGCCAGTGACCCTGAGATCCTCAGCTGGATTGTGCCAGATGCAACAGGAGGCTGGAAAACCTCAGGAATTGGCTTGGACCACATTCAACTCCCTTCCTGTGGAGTCTGATAAAGCCTTAAACATCAGCAGGGCTGGGGACAGGTACAGGCACTGTCATCCAGAGCAGGGATAGACCTGGCATGCTCTGCAGCCTTCAAACAACCCTGAGGTGGTGCTTTTACTTCTCCCCCACTGACAAGGAGCAGAACTAAGGGCCTGGCAGCCCTGGAAATGGAAAATTCCTGATGTAACCATGGCTTTCATGATAACAGTGGGCACTGAGTCTGTAACAAGATCTGTGGCTGGCAGCTCAAGGAGAGCCCTTTTTTTTTTACAAGTATTGTATCCCTGTAGTGGCCAGTTCTCCCTGAAGTCTGCAGCTGGAAAACTGCAAAGAAAAAACCCCATAGTGCCTTATTTGCTGCAAAATACATCGACTAAGGAGTGAAAACACTCCTGAAAATAGTGCTACAGAGATGTGATGCTGTTTGTTCTCTCTGGGGCTGAGCTCAGGGCCTGTGACTGAACCTGTGGAATCCCACACCTTCAAAACCAGAGCCTGGTCTGTGCTCATGCTCTCCTATCTCAGGGTGAGAGTTTTCCTGGAGCCACCAAAAGAGCCCAAACCCTTTCTTCTGTAATCTGTCCTGCCTGTCAGGATGCCAAAAGCTACGCCAGACCTGGAGCCTGGGCCAAAATTGCTATGTAGACATGCCCAGAGAAGAGAGCTGGCACACGGGGCTGTATAAAGTGAGATATGTGAGGCTGCAGGCAAATAGTTTGGTAATCACTCAGGTAGGTTGGGCTTGGCATGTCTGCTCATCAAGAAAGAAAGAAAGAGGCAAAACAGCTTGGGAAAGTTTTTGAGACTGGTTTGGTGGGAGCTCAGGAGAGCTTCAAGGGGTAAAACAATCATTCTCTGAGGAAGGTTGAGGTGAAGGACTCAGTGATATCCCAGTGAGGCCACAAACACCCTTCCAAAAGAGGTTTTCCCAGCGGGGAAGACAAAAATGACCACATTTCTGATAATGAATCCCATTCCATGGTGCGGTTCATAGGGGGAGGAGTGTGTACCTTGCTCAGCACATGTGCAGGGGGATATATTCCCTGAGAGGCTGTCACTGGTACTTCTGGCCAGCAAGCCCCCCAGTGAGCATTTCCTATCAAGCCCTTCCCAAGCTGATCTATTTTCAGCCCAGCCCACTCAATACCTTGATTGCCACACGGCTCTTTTAGCTGCTCTTAGGTAAACAGCCTGTCGCTCCTTGGCATTTTGCCTTGCTAAGCCCAAAAATACAAGTGGCACAGAAAATTAGAGAAGCTGCTCTCCCTCGCCAGGAAAAATGATGCTATTTCTGAAATAAACTGGTTTTAATACACCTCACTGGCCATGCAGGGATAAATATGCATAAATACACTTGAACTGGAGGTTCAGCTGTTGACATCTCAGTATGGAGACTGAGACAGAGAGAATTATGTGTCTCACAGGTGATGAAGCACTGCACAGGACACTTCTCACATGTCCTCCCTCAGCCAGCATCCTTGGGGCTGAGCCATGGGCGTGAGCAGATCGAAATCAGAGCTCCATCCACGGCAGATCTTATTTTTGAGGAATGGCAGGAACACTGGCCAGAGCTGGGAATTGTGTTTTCAGTTTCCCCTTAGTAAGTAAACACAAAGAAGTCAACAACAGATGGAGCATAACATGGAGTTACACAGGTCAGCAGAGACTGCAGAGAACCCCTGAGTCTGAGAAAGGAATCATTTGGAGGGGGATCAGCTGGGAGATTTTTCTGAGAGATTGAGAAATAAAGCAAAAAATACTGGTGTGAGCAACCTCCTCTGCAAGCAGCAGCTGAAAACATTGGGTTTGTGGAAGGAGACAAAGATGGGCAGGTAACAGGGCAAGCTGACAGCTCTTGGGTAGGACAGGTTTGGGGGTTTTTTATTTGGCTGGAGACTAGAGAATGCAAGCAAAAATGTATTGAACTGATCACAAAACGAGCAGGATTAAAGCAGGCAAAAAGCAGAACAAAACTGGGTTTTGTGTAACGAGCAGATCGAAGCCTTGCCAGACAGAGGAGAGATTTCCAGGAGTTTATGGAGTGCTGGGGGGAGTCTGGGGTGACACATGAGGGATTCAGGTGAGTGGAGTGCTGCAGTAATGGGCTGCAGTGTGGAGGAAGATGAAAGGGAAGAAATGGAGCAGAGGACACCTATTAATAAAAAAATACCCATTTCTTTTAAGATTTATTGATACCTCAGAGCCTGAGATTCTCCCATGCCTTTGCATCTTTGCACTAACATTACCCAAGAGTGGGCAGTGGCAGGGATCTGTGATGAGCCTTGGAGTTCAAGTGGGGAAGAACTCTCAGTGTTAATTTGTAGAAACGAGAAAAGATTTGGATAACAGAGATTTCATGGTGAGAAACCTGTGCTGCAGTAGAAGGATGGCGTCAGTGCTTCTAAAAACCCAGCTGGCCATTGCTGAACATGCACTACCACACATCAAAAATGCAATCACTCGGTTGGGGGAACTCAGGATGTGGCTGTGGATTAATTCGGCGCTGGAGGGAAAATTGATGGTTGCCCTGGGACCAGTGTTTGCTGGCCAGTGACATTCAAAGAAAGGACAGCCCCATCTGGTCATGGGGAGAGAAGTGACAGTGCAAAAGGATGAAGTGATCACAGTGGACAAAGAGCAGGTCATGAACTCACCCCACAGGAGGGGCAGAGGGGTTTTGTTGGGGAGGTGCACGGCTGAGTCAATAACAGACAGAGGTAAAGTTTATTCCTTGCAGGGTGTTAATGAAACAGGTACTGAGAAGTTCCTGTCAAAAACAATGCTGGGAAGTTGGGGATGGTGAGTCACCAAAATATTGTGATAATAAATGTGATAATAAATATTTATCACAGGGAGAGGGCTAACAAACAAAAGCTAAAATTGGGAGTGGACTTCATTACAGCTGAGGATTGCTTCCGAGGGGAGAGGATACAGGATACAGGGCTGGCTTGACTCTGGGAGAAAAATGTGATCACAGCAGAGAGCTGGCAAGCAGGTCCAAGGGAATTTGTATTCCAGAGGAGGCAGCTTGGTAACATCGATGCTGACAAATTCTTAGGGCACACTTACAGGGCAGCAGTCCCTATGCCTCACCCCACAGCTTGTGTGCAGCCAGTAGGCACTGGGGGGAAAGAGGCACCTTCAGGGCAGTGTAACTCATCTGGTCCATTTTGGATTCCTGCTGGAAATTGGGACAACAGGTTCCTGGTCCCCATCAGCGGCTCCATTAGGATTTCAGCACATTTAACAGATGAATGCAGTGCTGGACAGTTTGAAATCAGTGCTGCTCACGTGGCAAATGGAGCTGTGAGCCAGAAGATGGGCTCCCAGAGGGGTAACTGGTACCTTTAATGACCCGTGAGCCTGCAGGGGTTGGGATTTTCCCTACTCCAGCCCCTGCATCCCCACTCATGCCATGTAACACCAGGCAATTTTTACCTATCAGCAGCTCTCCATGCTGTGCAAATATTTGCCTTAACATGGCTTTAGCATGCCCATCTCAGCTGTAGCAAAATGTCAACCGCAGAATAAAGCTGTTCCACCTGGGGAAGACCCTGTGCTGCTTGTGCAGCTCCAGACCGACCGAATATCGGGGGGCAAAGGCCGGATGTGAAAAAAAACAAAACCCTCCGTTTCCAAAAGTGGCATTTACCAGGGCCATTGTGGCCTGCTGGGGATGTTTTTGGAGTCCCTGGAGATGTGCTGGTGAACGATGATGGCTGAGAGCACCCCTCTCTCCCCGCTGCCAGGCTCGCTCGTTTCTGACGCTGCTTTGCTCTCTCTGGGGTTTGCAGCCAAGTCCCTGGTCCGGTGACCGAGTGTTCCCCTCCGGAAGGGGCTGCCGGGGGAGCCGCGGTTCCTCGGGCCAGGGTGACATTTGCAGTGACCCAGAGGTCACTCAGAGGGACAAAACAAAAGCAGCGGCAGCCACGGAGCTGCCCCGCAGAGGGGAGAGCACAAGCAGGGCATTGAAGGCCTTCATTTTGCCTCACACCACACATTCCTTCTACTTTCCACGAAATGCATTTTAAAAACATTGGGGAAACTTGGGATTTTTCATTTTTCTTTTGTTTTTTTTTCTTTTTTTTTTCTTCATTTCCTTTCCCTTTTCCCTTTTCCCTTTTCCCTTTTCCCTTTTCCCTTTTCCCTTTTCCCTTTTCCCTTTCCCCTTCCCTTTTCCCTTTTCCCTTTTCCCTTTTCCCTTTCCCCTTTCCCTTTCCCTTTTCCCTTTCCCTTTTCCCTTTTCCCTTTTCCCTTTTCCCTTTCCCTTTCCCTTTCCCTTTCCCTTTCCCCTTTCCCTTTCCTTTTTCCCTTTCCCTTTCCCTTTTCCCTTTTCCCTTTCCTTTTTCCCTTTCCCTTTTCCTTTCCCTTTCCCTTTCCCTTTCCCTTTCCCTTTCCCTTTCCCTTTCCCTTTCCCTTTCTGTGCTGCACATGTCCAGAGAATGGAACAGAGTTGGGAATGGGTCTGGAGCACAAATCTGATGAGGGGCAGCTGAGGGAGCTGTGGGGGCTCAACCTAGAGAATAGGAAGCTCAGGGGGGACCTTCTGGCTCTCCAAAATTCCCTGACAGGAGGGTGCACCCAGGTGGAGGTAAGACTCTTCCCCCAAATAACAAACAACAGGACCAGAGGAAATGGCCTCAATTTGTGCCAAGCCCTGGCACAGGCTGCTCAAGGAAGGGGTGGAGTCACCACCCCTGGAGGGTTTGAACAGTGTAGATGTGGCACTTGGGGACAGGGTTTAGTGGTGACCTTGGCAGTTCTGGGTTAATAGTTGGACTCGGTGGCCTTAGAGGTCTTCTCCAACCCGAGTTGTTCTGTGATACTCAGGTCTGGAGGAAGGTGTTCAGCATGGACTGAATTCATTCAGTCCTTCACATTCTCTTCATCATCCTTAATGCAATCTGCACAAGAACCCTGGTGAGCTCAATGACTTGTGCTTACAGGATCAGAGGTTAAATGAAGTTGGAAAGGACCTTAGGAGGTCGCCAAGCCAAATCTTCTGCCAAGAGCAGGAATCAGGAATAACCAGGCACTTGCTATTAGGCTTCCCCTCTCAGATGGCAAGAAGCAGTTTAAAAATGGTTAAAAAGTATTTTTGAGTACGCACAACATGTTTGCAGCATCCTTTGAGTCACAATATTGTTTGTTGTTGCAGTCCCTGTCCACATGTCACCTTCCCTTGCTTCTTATGCTTTCTTGCTGTGCCATTCTTTACATTGGAAAAGGCTCTTCTTTGCACCTGCTCAGCATAAGGAGAGAGGGAAAAAAAAAACAAACCAAAGCTTTGGTAGGTTTTACTATCGTTTTTTTGGGGAAAAAAAAGTTGGGAAAGGTTGGTGGTGTTTTTTTTTTTTTTTTAATTTTAATGGAAAATTTCAATACTGAAGCTCTCTATCCTGGTAATGGGGCTTTTGCCAGAAAACAAAAGAAAGGGGAGGGAAGCCTGAAGGAGCAGTTAAATTTAGCTTTCCAACTCCATTGCATAAAGAAGCCCTGACAGCTTTTACCAAGATTTGCACTTGCAGAAAGATATTCTGTTAGTGGTTTGCAGGGTCTCTTTTTACCTTAGATGCAGATGAATAAAAGCAAAGTCTTTGCTGCAACACAGTTTGTGTTTATCTTTTCCATCCCACATCTGAGGCCAAGGAGCCATAGCCAGAGCTGCTCCTTAGCACCAGAGTGCTCTGGATTGAGGTGCAACCTCCACTCTGCTGAGCCCAAGGAAGAGCACAGGCTGCCAGGAGGGAAGCAGACCCACGACAGCTGAGAGACAAAGCAAAGAGACAAAGGTTCTGTGAACCCAGAACCTCGCTCCTGGTTCTTGGACACCCATAATAAAACAGCTGCAGAAGCAGCAGCCTTGGGTATGTCAGTGTGTCACCTGCACACATGGCCTGACCCAAAGCCCTATGAGGCAAATGATGAAGAGAGCCTTGCTTCCAGGAGCAGCCTGGACGGGGTGCAATCAGGGAGAAAGGGCAAGAAGAGTTGTGCAACCATCTGCCAGGCATTTGGGAGAAAAAAAAACCAACCAAGCGCCGCTTATTCCCTCTCCTGTTCCCATCCCCTCCTTCAGGGAGATGAGCCCCAAAGGAAAAATCTGACTAGTTCTGCATTCTGGATGGAGACTGGACCCAGGGTCAAGGCTGCCAGCCCTGTGCTGGGGACAGAGCACGTGAGCAGTTCAATTAAAATGTTTCACAGCAGAAGGAGTGATGAGGATCATGGACATGAGGAGCCGGCTGACCTCTTCCAGACAAATTGGTCTTATAAATAAAATGAATGTGTGCAGGACAAACAGGGAGCCTGTCACCCGAGCAAGCCATGCTGGGGTGCTGGGAAATATTTTATTGGGATATAAAGCCTTAAATGCCATTCTCCATGCATGGATGGGGGCTGTGTGGCTTTTCATCAGCCAGCCCCGCTGCCTGCTCCTGTATATTGATTCATGGCTGAGCAAGAACCTTCAATTCCCTTTGGTGGCTCCAGAGAGCGTGACTGACACCCCGCAGGACAGAGGCTGACTTCAGCTCCTTGGTGCCCAGGAACACAAAGAGCAGAGCTCAGGGTCGTGGGGATGTCACTGAGAGAAGTCTTGTCCTTGCCAGGCCAGGCTGCAGGAGCCCTGGTACTCCCCATTACACCATTTCCCCTCCACTGATGCCATTAGCATGGGGGCAGAGGGAACAATCCCTTCCCAGTCATGTTTTTTTTCCCAGCTCCATCCTCCTATCCTTCCCTCCTTGGTTAAAAGTAGAAAAAAAAACAACCAACCAAAACCAGTCCCAAGATAAACAACAAACTGAATTCCCATCTTTTTCCCATTGATTTTATTCACCCTGCAAAGGGTTCAGCCCCTCTCACCCTTTCTGAGGACGAGGGGTCATCCAGGGATGTTCAACAGGGTCAGCCCCAACCTCCTGAAACCCCAAAACAGACCAGGTGGGTGTAAAAGAAGCTCTCCAACCCCAGCAGACATTTAATGGCACTTGTACGAATGCTAATTACATCTTGACATTTTCCCTCTGTATTTTGGTGTTTATTTTGGAAAAACTCCTCCCTGGACTCATTTTCTTCCTCAGCTTTAAAACAATAACACCACCACGCTTGCTTTTCCCTTGGCTGTTTCCCTCATAATTTTAACTCTGCCATTCTGCTCCTGTACAGTCAGCAGAGGAGTTCAATCAGCCTGATGAGTAAAAGTGCATAATTTTATGGCTGCATATCAACTGACTGTTATTAAACTAATCAATCAGCTTCAGTGCAGCTACCAGTACAGCACGGGAGAGGACAAGGCAGAGGAAATGCTATGCTATTATTTTTCCAAAAGAAAAAAAAATACAATCTGGCCAACCAAATTCTTCAGCTTGTCCTTCTCTGCAGGGGGAAATGACTCAGTGAGTTATGGAAGAGGTGACCTGCAGCAAGGTAGTGAGGAGGAGTTTGCTCTGTCCTGCTTGCCTGCAGTGCTCAGCCTTAATGCCCAGCAATTGCCATGCTCCAGAAACCAGGAAATTCATCAGCTGCTCTCCCATCCCACCTTGCAGTGTCCCCCTGCAGCTGCCTCTGACCTCCTTCAGCAAAGCATTTAGGCACATGTTCAGTTAATCTCGTTGGAGCCAGTAAAGTCATCACCTGTGCCCATTTTTCCAGCCTTGGGGTCAGCAGTCATAAAAGAAGCTGATTTCCAGTGGTCTTACCCCAGTAGTCCTCTTCCTAAAGACCCAAAGAAGACTTAGGGGGTGGCACAGGGGAGGAAAATATGCCTGAACATCTTTTCCCATAAATAATTACACTCCTTCACATATTCACTGCCAGGAAATGCAGAACTGACCTCCTCATCCCGTTTGGGGATGGGACCCAGGCCAAGGGCTGCTTCTGAAAGGCTGCTGAGGACACCAAGGGACTGTCTGTTCCCCATGTCCCTGAAGGGCAGGACAAGCAAGGGATGTGCTACATGCAAGGGAAATCTAGGATAAGGCAAAGCTTTCTGCTGGACAGGGGTGAGCAGGGACCAGGACCCGCTGCCAGGAGGCTGGGGAGGTCTCCTAGAGCAAGCACCAGTTGTTGCTCCCTTTACAGAAACACCTGTTAAGGCTGGACCTGGTGAGGTTCTGCTTGAAGCCACAGGTGGGCATGATGGCCCTGGGGGCCCCCTGCAGCTCTGAGTCCATGGGAAAGAACAACCCAGCATTCCTTGACTTCCAAGAGAAGGAGAAGATGAAACAAAGCTTTAAACCTCAGCACAAGAAGGAAGGAAGGAAGGAAGGAAAGGAAGGAAGGAAGGAAGGAAAGGAAGGAAGGAAAGGAAGGAAGGAAGGAAGGAAAGGAAGGAAGGAAGGAGATCACTTGCCAGTTTGTGCCTTTCCCACTGTAGCTGGCACACTTTGTGCTTCCCTCTCTCAGCCATGCTCCCTCCATATCCTACAGATAAAGAGTCAAGTGGTGCAGAACAGAGCAGGCAAGGCTCTCTGTGCTGTATCCTCCAAATGCTTTTAGCCTGGACATGCATCCTTAGACCCACAGAGGAAAAAAAGGAAAGCCACTCTCAGCCAGCCTGAGAATCCTTCTCCACTTAACTGCATTCACTTAATACAGATTGAATTACACTGGCTCCTGCTTGGGCTGTTATTTATCCCCGGTTTTACTGTCACATCCACAGGTGCAGACCGCTCTGTGCTGGGCACTCTGGGGCATACAAATAACTCCATGCTGGAGCTTGACACAGTGGGTGACCGGGAGTAACTCGCTGTGGACCCGACCCAAAGGCTTTTCCCGGGCAGGGAAAGCAGCCCTGCAAGCCCCCGCTCCATCCTGCTGGCCAGGGCTGACCGCTGATATCCTCCCCGGCCCGCTTCCCCCCGCTGCTGCCAAGCTGCTCGCGCAGCGCTCCTCCAAATGAATTTTCTGGAAAACAAATTAAAGGAGGGGTTACATCACTCAGCAGACGGCCCAAGCCGCGCCGGGCTGTGCCGGCAAACCCTGCCTGGATTTCGGGCTGTGCCGGCAAACCCTGCCTGGATTTCGGGCTGTGCCGCATTGCTCGCAGCTGCCGCTGGAATTCGCAGCTCCCATCTGAAGGCGCTGCGAGAATAAACTGATCAGAGCAGCCCAGCATCGCTGTCTGCTCTCGGGTGGAGCGACGGCTCACGGAAACCTCCGCTTGTTTCGTTGGTTTGTTTTTATTTTTTATTTTTTTCTTTTTTTCCTGTGCAAAACCACAGACAAACAAAGCTGGGGGGAAGCAAAGGAGACTCCAGTGGGTGTTGCGGCAGCACAGCCGAGGTCTCAGGAGTCAGGAAATTCCAGTCCCGGCAGCCTGCTGGTCGGAGTACATGGAGGCCAGGGGTGAACAGGAGGGGACGGGACATTCTGCCTGCTGGGAAATCATCCTGAGCTAGGCTGGGCTTTACTGGTGAGCTGGGCTCCCTCCCCTGCACTGCCACATCAGCCCTGGGCACGTCACTGCAGGTTCTTCTGGCTGGAATCATCACCCTCATCAGGTGTGCCCATCCATCAAGAGCTTCCCTGGAAAACCCAGTGTGCCCCCAAGGCCCTCCTCCATCGGATACTGGTAAATAAAGCAAGCAGGGATGAGTTCCCAGTGCCAGAGGCTCAGCACAGCTGTGCGAGGGCAGGGCAGCAGCTGGAACAGCACCAGGATGGGGATGGGAATGAGGTCTCTGGTCTTTGCCCAGTACAGAGGGACCCTGCCAGCCCACATCTTGGCTTGTGCAAAACCTCCAGCCATCCATTCTCCCCCAAAAATCTTTATTCAGGTGAGCTCATCGGTGCTGCCATGGAAAACAAGCGCTGCTGCAAATGAGTAGTCATGAATAATCATGCTGGCTATTTTGAAAAGCTTCTTGTGCTTTCTATAAGAGATCCAACGAAGATACGCTTTTAAACAGAAGAATAGTCCTTTGAAATGTTTGGTTCAGTCTCCGATGGCGAGATGATCCTCAGCATCTCTCCCCAGGGACAGCGGGTTCCTGCCATGCACTGCTGCAGGGTCAGGCAGGGGAGGAAGGAGGATGGGGCAGCAGTGGCAGCAGCAGCTTCTGAGCATCCATCTCCTCTGCCTTAGGCTGTCTGCAGGACCTTGGGCTGAACCTGGCTGCCCCAGCTCTCCAACTGCAGAGTGGGGAACACAGCCATGTACACAGGCAGTCAGGGCGTTGCAGCCTTCAAAAGATGATGAAATTCTATCCTAGACAGGCTGAGAGAGCTGGGGTTCAGCCTGGAGAAGAGAAGGCTCCTGGGAGACTTTAGAGCCCCTTCCAATGTCCAGGGAGGCTACAAGAGAGCTGGAGAGGGACTTTGGAAAAGGGGGAATAACCTTAAGCTGGAGGAAGGCAGATTTAGATTAGACATTAAGAAGAAATTCTTTGCTAAAAGAGCAGTGAGGCTCTGGCACAGGTTGCCAAGAGAAGCTGTGGCTGCCCCTGGATCCCTGCAGATGTCTAAGGCCAGATTGGAGCAGCCTGGGATAGTGGAAGGTGTCCCTGCTTATGGAACAGGGTTGAAATTGGATGGTCTTTAAGGTCTCTTCCAACCCAAACCATTCTACGATTCCATGACTGCATCCTCTACAGAGGCAGTTCTCTCAGTGGCTGAAACTAAGAAATGCAAACAGATTTTTCATAAGAAAACCCTAAAGCCCAACAGCTTCTGTTTGTGCATTAACGTGACTCCAGTGAGAGGTTTCTTGTTACCTGTTTCCACTTAAGTTGGGTACATAGCACCAATTATTTACAAAGATAATTTAATTCCTTCCCCACCAGTCAGTTTCTTCTTTCACTGCCCAGTACACCCCAACCAGGAACTAAGTATACAATTGCAAAATCTCCACTGGTTCTTTAATGTAGACACTTATTCCATCTCTCCAGCCTGCCTCACCCAACCCCCCAAAAAAGCCCCCCAAAAAAGGGAGAAAAATGAAAATTAAGAAAATGCTTGGCTTGCTGTAGTTAAGCCTGTAGAAAAATATTTCTTTTGCTACCTATTTATTAGTATTCTGCTACACCAGTGAAAGGGTTATCAAAACAGTTGCTGGGCCATGGGAATCGTCTTTTTTTGCTGAGAATAAGAGATTTTTGGTGAGCCGCCTCCGGTAGCTTTATGTACTTCTTTTCTGAGGAATATTTTCATATTCTCAATTTCAATGCCTGATGACTGTTGTGTTGGGCCACATGGTGCACATCTGGTCTAGGCAGAGCAGAGACATGCAGGGCATGTTCTCAGTGTGATCCTCTTTCATTACACCTCCCCTCAAACCCAAACCCCAGTGAGTTGAGCCAAACAAGACACCTTCAGAAAACAAAACCAGAACCAACTGATGCTAGCAAAAAGGAGTAAAAGCATGGGAGGGGAAGTGAAAGCTGAGAGAAAGTGGGAGGAAGAAAAATGCAAGGAGCAGATAGCTGGAGAATGATCTGATAACCACCACAGGGCAGCAGCCCCTGACTTGTGAATGGCAAGAAAAGCCCCCAAAGAGCAAAAAAATTTGCAATGAAGATGAAAGCAAGATTGGTGGCAAGTAGCCATGGGCACAGCCTGGTTGTGCAGGCAGGTGCTTCTGGCTGAAGTGGGAACCACTGAAAATTCATTTTGGTGTGGCCACAGGAAAAGGCAAATGTTTTGGAGCAAGTGACAGGGGTCACACCTTAGGGGATGTGTGTAGGGGGGGATACATCCTGGAAATCAGTGACTCAGAACCAACTGGAATGGTCCTGGTAGACAATTGCTGGTGTTTGAACTCCCAGCAATGCCTTAGCCAAGAAGGTTGGAGTAATCCTTGGCTGCGCAGACGGCAAATATGAAGTGGGAGTGCTGAACTGATATTATCTCTGTAAACAGCATTAGTGAGACCATTTCTGAAAAGTTATGTCTAGTCTTGATGTTCACATGTCCAAAAAAAGATCTTAAGGAAACAGCAAAGATTCCTGCCAGAGTGATTTTAGGCATTGGAAGCCTACTTTAGGGAGAGAAAAACATATCCAAGGGGAAAATGAAGGGACTTCACCGCGGGTTATCAACAGGTTATCAACAAGGTACTGCAATGAAGGTACTGCAGGTTATCAACATCTGCACAGGTATAAATCCTGGAAACAGCATCAAGGAAAGTTGTAATGAGATGGAATCTGAGAAATCCAGATTAAATCCAAGTGAGAGATCTGAACCAGCTGTGCAGAGGTCAGGTTTCCCCCATGAAGTCCAGATGACCTCCTAGCATCCAACAAAGGTTTTTCATGCAGGTTTTTCAGGCCAACTTCTCACTCATCAAGGTGGCCTTTGGCTCGGTAATTGGCTGACCCCAACCTTGGAAGAGTAGAATGGCTGGGTTTTGGCACAAAAGCTTGAGGTTATGCCACTATGGGCCCAGGGATGGGGGTGGACCTCCTGTTACTCCAGTAGGTCACAGTTTTGGGGAGATTTGGGTGAATCACAGCACACAAAGTCACTTGGTGTGTTGAACAGAAGGCTGGCACAGTGAGATTTTTCTTAGATTACTCTGCCAAAAAAGGTGGCAACAAAGGTAATTGGGCACAAGTGCCCTTCTTTTGCTAACTGAAAAAAAAACAGGGAGGAAAACAGATGGATCAAAAGTTGTTGATGTTGATGGGGATCTTTCCAAGTGCCTTCAGTGGGTTTTTGTCTGAGGTACATATGCTCTTGGATATCAGTAGGCTGATCTCCACAGCAAATGCAATGGCCCCTGGATGTCACTGCTGTGCTACGGTAGAGCAGCAGAAGAGCCTCATCCTGTGGGATGTAAAGAAGATGGAGTTAGGGCCCGGAGACAAGGCCTGGATAACTGGAAGCATTGGCTCGGGCCCTTGGGCTGCCTCCAGCACAGATTGCAAATGACTGTGAGTTATCATCTGACAGATGCTCTGTCATGGCTGCAGTCCATTTCCTACTGCACAAGTCTATACATCACAGCCCTGCGTGGTCAAACCAGCCTTGGCTGCTGCTTTCTCTCCAGTTTCCCCTCTTTACTTCTTCAAACCCCTTCTTTCTCCAGTGGAAAAAAACCCCAAACCAACCAAAAACCCACCAAAACCCAATCTGCTTCCCACCACAAATTTAATTGGTTTAAACATAAAGTCTGAGCCACATGCTGTCATAGAAAATGTAGGAAAGCAATTAATTTATGTCTCCTTCAGTGTGAGGGATGCTGCAACTCTAAGCAGGTTGGTAACAATGAAAACATTTAAACTTAATATTTCTACCACCAGTCTGCCTGAGGTTTAATTTGATGACATTTAAACACATCATTTTATCAACACTTTGTCTGGGCCTTGGTTTGATGGAAGGCCTTCAGTTGAGTTGCTTGTTCCTGGGAAGGCACAGGACTGGATTGTTTGGAGTGGAGGAGAGAGAAGAACCCAAATTCCTCCCATTACCCCCACAATAATTCTCATGAGTGAAATATGTGTAAGTCAGCACAAGAACCTGTGGGAAGTGCAGACTGTTGGGGTGGAATACAATAGTTTGAATTTAATCTGAAAATAAGAAAGTCTGGGAAGAGTGGGGCAGTTGCATCACTCATCTTCCTGCTGGCTGCACTAAAAACCTTTCATTCAGCTCTGAGATTTCTGCTGAATTCTCATCCACTGCACTAAAGTAAAACAGCCTTGCTTCAAAACTGTCTTTGACTTTGCAAACAAGTCTGCAGGAATTCCTACTCAGCTGACCACTGTCATTTATTTAAGCAGCTCAGTGCAGGATTAGATAGCCCTGGATCCTAGGATGGCCTTTTGTCTTGAGAAGTGACTGTTCCAGGTAAGAAACAGAGATGGAGCAGTGGGAGATGTGGGATTTCTCTCACCTGACTTCGTGTATCCACAATGTAGACATTTCCAGCAGAGCTGGTCACCCCAGGTTCCCTTTGTAGTCAGCAGAAACAGACACTTTTAGGGCATGATTCATCTGTCCTATTTGCAACATCTGTGTTGGGTTGGGATAAATTACAACCAGGACTACAGAGTCTGCACAACTGAGTGCCTCAACCAACTGTCCCAGATATATTGTGCTTGGAGATGTCCCCCTTGTCCACCAGCTTCCCATGTGGCTCCTCCCCAGACCCACTCTGGGGACATCTCTGGTCCTCTGACAGGGCACAAGGTGCCTGCAAGCCTGCAGAGCTTCTCATTTTTGCTTTATTAGAGCTGTGAGACCTGAAACCTCTTGAGATTTATCACCTAATACCAGTAGTGAATTCCCCAAGGTGGTAAAGATTTAGCTCAGGATTGACAGAGGAGGATATTCAGCTTTTAGGGACTCTCTTTAGGACAAGGGGAGGCTGTTGCTTAAGTGTCTTGGCACTTGATTCTGTGTTGAGACCCCAGGAAAAGTTTAGGAATATGTGGGACACTTTCAGGTTGACTTGTCACTCATTTGGCAGAAAAAGAGAAAGGTGCATTACTTTTTTTGGGAGAATCCATACATGGTTATTTGGCTCTGAATGGGCCATGGAACTAAACTCATCCACAGAAAGTTCTGTGGGAATTAATAATTATAACTCCATCTCAGCCTGGTCTGTGGGTTTTGCTCAGTGGGTACCACTGTTTTTTCAGGCTCAAGTACCTATTCCTAAGGAATCTGAAGTGTGCCTTGGCCCATCTGGGGTGGGTTTTCAGTCCATATTCTCTGTCTGGTTGAAGATGTCCTTGCTTATGGCAGGGGCACTGGACTAGATGTCCTTTAAGGTCCCCTCCCAGCCCAAAACATTCTATGGTTCTATGACATTCCTGCCCTGGTTCTTTGGCTTTCCAGCCACACGGGATCTCAAACAAAAAAGAGAAACCACACATACCCACTCTAGCTGTTTCTGAGCCTTTCTGCCCTAAATGTGGACTGTTTGCCCCTTAGCACTCCCCACTCTTCACCACTGGCTGGAACAGCTGGTGTGTGGTCTGACCTACACCAGGGCACCTTCATCTACTCCTGTTTCCAGCCCTCTCCTGGGGGACCTTCCACAACCCAGGACTTGTGCTCCAGCAGTGGGTTTGTGAGTCCTTCCAGCACATCTCCTTGTGCAGCTCAGGTATTTCTGAAAACCCCACACCCTGAGATGTGTTTGTCCATCCATCTGCTGATTCCCCTGCTTCCCCACGTGGGGATGCACACCGGAGCAGAGGCAGAGGCAGGACAGGAGCTTTCTAAAGGGCCAACAATCCCTATGAGGCAGAACTGTAATTACACTGCAGTTATATTGCAGTTGCTATGCAAACAGCCGCTCGTTTTGCTTTTCAAGATGTAATTATCACTAAATCATCGGGGTGGAGGTTTAACTACTTCTCTGGTTTGCTTTCCTCACCCCTTGGTGCTGTCACAGCACCAGCTGTCAGGACTGACCACCTGGAGGAGGTTTGGCAGGTCTGTGGGTATCCAGGAGATAATCCCAGGAGATAATCCCAGTGAGATCCCCATGGTTGCACTAACGTGGAGCTACCACTGCTCAAAATTCAAATCGCTCTTCTTAAAGCCCAGCCTGTTTTTTCACTAGTTTTCAAAATTCTAATTGCTCTTGTTCAAACCCAGCCTGGTTTTTTACCACTGCTCAAAATTCTAATTGCTCTTGTTCAAACCCAGCCTGCTTTTTCTACCATTGCTCAAAATTCTAATTGCTCTTGTTCAAACCCAGCCTGTTTTCTCCCCTTACAAAGGCAGTCCGTGGGTGCACGTCGCAGCCCTCAGCCCTGCTATGGGAGCACAGAGGCAGAATTTCCTCTTGAGAAGAGGCTGAACAGGGGTCAGTGATCCACTGAAGCTGTAGGATGGCTCACGGAAGGTTGGATTCCCCCAGGGCTGCATTAGCTGTAGGAAAATGCTTCCCCAGAGGAGACAGGACCATCCATCACCTGCTTCCATCTGGGCTCTCCATGAGGTGTGGGCACACAAACCCCCGCTGCACACTTTAATAGCACGACAGAGGAGATAAATAATTAACTTTATGGTGAGCTGGGTGGTGGACAATGACAAAGATCCCTTTGATTAAGGCCTCTTAGCCTGAATCTCCTCAGTCCAGGATGCCTTTGGGTTTGTCAATGCGTAAACCATGCACAAGGACCTTGGAGCATCCACAGCAGCATTCCTCAGCTCCACAGGACTGAGGAGCCATCACCTCGTGCCCTGCATGGTGTCTGCCACAGCAATTATTTCTGTGGCACACACACACACACACACACACACACACACACACACACACACACACACACACACACGTGTTGAGCTGGCATCAAAACCCCAGCTCAGAGCTGAACCGAACCATTAACAACCTCTGGAATTGTACAGCCTCCCTGCTGGCTGCCTTTTACGAACCCTTTAAATTGTCAGCTAACAAGATGGTGGGGACATCAGGCTTAATGATCATTAGCAAGACCCAATTAGCAGGGAAGCATAATGAATCCTCAAATGCAGGCTTGCTAATTTAAATACAGATAATTCGTGGCACCAGTTGAGTGCTTAAACAAAGATTTCAGAGGTCTTTCTGAGTGTCAATAGTGTGGGCACAAGCTTGATCGATCTCCATGAAATGACAATGGATTGGTAGCTTTGGCGTGTTTGTGAGAAATTTAACACAATTTGTCTGCAGCAGCAAATGCTTCAATAAAGCTCCAGCTAAGAAACAGTCAAACTTCTACACTCATTTATCAGATTATCACACAAGAGGAAGGAGTGAAAAGCAGGAGGAAGAGAAAGAAAAAGGGATCCGAGCACAGCTGCAAAATTTATTATCTTATTATACACTGAAACTGTATTTCTTCTTCCTATTGTGCATGTGACTGGGTCATTTTACCAGCTAATTCCTGCATCTCAGAAGCAGTCAGTATCACAAGGCAATGGGCCTTGGAGTCCAGGCTGTCAGATGAACTCTGGAAGTTAATGGGCCAGGCAGCCTGCGCTGGCGGGAAGCATTCCAGGAGAAAACATCTTGATAAAAGAAAAAACACCCAAAGAGTGACAAATGGCCCTATGAGGCCAGAGAGGGAGCAAAACCAAGACAGTGGAAAGAAAATAGTGCTGGGAGGAAAATAGAGGCTCATAAAAATATACATTTGCGTATACATGTATGTGCCTTACAGAAAGCACTCAATAAAAACAGGCAGGCCAGGCACGAGGGATGCAGAAGCAGCTGTGGTCTCAGACAAATTTGTCACAGACTGGGGTTTGGGTAGTTTGAAACTTGCAGGACAAAAAGAAGAGGAGAAGTTGATTTGATGAAATAATTATGAGCAGGACAATTTGATGGGGAAAGGAAGATAAGGTTTCACAGCTGTTCACGCAATTGAAAAGGATGATCAGATCTTGCAAAGGATGGAGGGTGTAGCTCCCTTTTTTCATCTCCTCACATCTCTCTCATGGCCTGACTGGTGAGAGGGGCTTTGCCCCCACAGTCAAAGCTCTCCAAGCTGGGGAGGACAGCAGCTCCTGCTGTGAGTGCTGTCCTGCTGTGAGTATCAGCCACTCCTGCTGCAGATCCATGGGCCTGTCTAGGTGAGCTGGAGCTCTTTTGTCTCTGTGTTTGCACTGGTTTGAAAACAAAACCAGTGAGAGACTCCAAGTCAGAAATACAATTTAATATGAAAAAAAAGAGAAAAATAAAATACATGCAATATTACAAAAGAGAAAAAAACACTGTCAGAGTCAGAATACAGCCTGACACCCTACTAGTTAGGGTGGTGGTAGCAATCCAGATGAAGTGATCTTGTTGAAGTTGTGATCCTGTAGAAAAGCCTGGTAGCTCTTGTCCTCTGGAAACCAATGGTAAGGGCTGCCTTGGTGCTCCAAATCTCAGATTTTATCCAGATAAGAAATGCTTGGCTCCTCCCCCTGGGTGGAGCATCTCCCAATGGGATGATGGAGTTTTATCTGTCATGTGGTGGGTCTCAATGGCCCATTAACAGGAGATATCTCCTGGAGGAAGGATGGGTTGTGGGAAAGCTAAAGAACACTGCCCCACCTAGTTTGTACAGATGGTGATAGAATCCATACCTTTGGACACATCTTTGCATTGTAACCTAGGGCAGGGCTCAGCCCCATCTGCTTTCCAGCATTGCCCTGGATGCCTGGTACTCCCTCTCCTCCAGCTGCCCTCCTTGCTGAGGCTGTAAAGGTAGTGAGGACTCCCCAAATTCCCCCTGGAGAGCACAGGAGGGTGAGGGTGCAGCTCTTGATGTGTGAGATGGCAGCACGTGGGATGAAACGCCCACAGTCCATGGGAGACCATCACGATTTGGCTCACAGAGCCCCATCAAGGCCAGTGCTGAGCTCTTCGTTTCCCTTCTCACGTCTGACCCTCAAGGAAAACCAGGGATGTCCTTCATTGCTCACATACAGTGAGTTATTAACCCAGGAGGCAAGATCCAGAGATTCCTTAGCACCAGTTAAGTGCTTCTTTGTTCATCCTCAGGCCTGAGAGGCTGGATGGGCACAGCAAGACACAGGACAGAGGATTGTTCCTGTCAGCTGCAGGCTGAACAGGTTGATCCTGACATGGAAGAATAATTCAGTCCTTAACCTAAGCAGCCAGTGGTATTGAAAAGCTCCAAAGCATTCAGGACAGGGGGCTTGCAGAAGATATGTGCCATTCTGGCCTGGTGGAGGGCAGGTGGGGCATCCTGGGCCACCTCAAATGGCACCAGAAAGTCAGGGGTGGGTTGTGACCCTCTCTCAGTACAAACATTTATATCATAGACATGAAGATAGGTGTCTGGTGAACCACCTCACATCTCCTGACCTTCAGAACACTCCACAGGGAGGTTAAAAATTAACTTCCCTCTTCAGCTTTTCTGGCCTCAAGCAGGCAAAATTCAAGGGCCACTTCTCAGCAAGGGCCAGTCTTCATTCTGAGATATTAAATTAGTAACTGTGAGCTCTTCTTAGCTTTACCTGTTCTTGCAGGTCTAAAAGTCACATTTAGAGCCTTTCAGGTGAAAATGGAAACCTGTGATTCTCACACCCTCATAGACTCATTACGAGTTTTGTGAAAACATAAAGGAAAAAAGTGAAACCTTCATGAAAGTCAAAGGTGAAATTCCCAGGGACCTGTTGTGGACTTCCCACAACCAGTATGTCATCCTGAGACTCCAGACAAAATAATGAGAAATGGAATTGTCACTTTGGAACATCTTACCCAGCCTTGACCCAAAGCTGAGTTCAGAAAGCTCTCCCTCTACGAGTCTTGGAGATCAAGAAATTTCCTCATGCTCTCCTTCCACAGAAGGTCACCCTTGCATAGCTTTCACTGACTTTCTTAGAATCCCAGTATCATTGAGGTTGGAAAAGACCTCTGAGATCATTGAGTCCAACTGTGCTGGCACTTTGTTGGTGCTGTTGGCAGATCAAGGGTTCTCTGGGCTGGATTTATTTTGTGCGGTAGCACAAGCCTGTAAAAAGTGTTTTCAGACTTTTGGAGGGTTGGCTGAGCTGTTCCCCGAAGCCAAGGTCTCTCATTTTCTCTAGAGACGTGTGTGCTCTTGCCCATTTGGAAAGCTTTTATTTGGTCAGAGGAGCAGTAAATAAGGTTTTACTGACAACACCAGTCCTGTGAGCAATGATGGATTGTCACCACAGGAGCGTAACTTCTCAGTGAAATAAGCTCCTATTTAGTGAAGAAATGTTCCTAAGAGTGACCATCCACAGCTGATCCCAAGCCAGGGCTTATCTCTTTGAAAAGATTGGTTAAAGGACAGAGCTGAACAGAATATTAATTGTCAATATCTTTATTGTAGCTCATTTTAAAAACAATTGAAAATCTCATTAAAATTAAACTCTCTGCTTTTGGGTACTCATTCAAGAGTCTTGTTGGTCTGGAAGCAGAAAGCTGACACTGAATTTTTTTATCCTGGCATGTGATTTATTGATAAAGGTGCTTAAATATGGAAAGTGGGACTTTGATCTTTTCATGAGAAATAGTCTTCCCATCTGTAATACAGGGGCTTTTCTATCAGCTACTTTATAACTAGGTAATAGCTGCAAAATATTAAATGAGTCTGAATAACTATTAGGGAGGTGGGATTTTCCTCTAATCAATTAACTTTTGAAAGCTCTCATCCTCTAGAAGGTCTCTCAGCACTGGTCCACAAATGGGATTGCTCATGCAAGAGAAAAAAGAAACAAAAGGTTTTTTTTGGTTTTTTTTTCCACAAGCCTTGATGCCATGATGGATGTTCCTTTTCAATTAATTTGAAAAAAACCCCACCATTTCTGTGTATGTGATTGGCATCACCAGGACTAAGGACATTCCATTATTTTTTCCCCTCTCTTGAGCTATGTTAATAATATCAAGACAAATCTACTCTTAGGGAAAATTGCCTGGTGCAAGTGAAAACAAAGCCTTTGATCCATGAACCCTCTGCCCCACAAGAAAGAGCTCCCCAAGCTTGCTTAGTCTACTGAAATGGGAGCTGGGATGGGATGCAGCTGCTGTCTGCACATTTATCTCAGGGGTAAACATGAAAGATCAGGCAGAGCAAAATTGAGGGCAAAAGAGCAGAAAGTGAGTCTATGAGACTGAGTAGTTACAAGGAGGTTTCTGACTCCCAGAGCAGAGCTGTCCTGGGACAGCCTCTGGGGAAAGGAGAAGGGGCAAAAAAACCCTCTGCTGATTTAACACAGAGGCTCTGAGTAGGGAGCAGGAGGGAGGAGGAATTATTGGAAACACTTTATCTTGCCAGTTCCTGCCTTCTCCTCTCCCATCCTTGATGTTCTGAGCAATGACCTTGGCCACTGGATAATGGAAGAGGGAGGAAACTTCAGAGGAATTGGAAAGAACAAACGGCAGAGGTTAAAAAGCATGGCACGAGTCATGGAGGACCTCTGGGGAGGGGGTTTCATGGATGGATGGATGGATGGAGGGAGGGAGGGAGGGAGGGAGGGAGGGATGGATGGGGCAGGGATGACTGTCACTCAGGTGCAGCACCCCAAAATACCGTGACCAACCCCAGCAATGCCCCATCCCACTGGCACCCCACAGCTCCACATTTCTCCCCTCCTGACAGCCTCTTCCCCCAGGGCCAGAACTTCTCCTCCATTTGGTGTGGTCCTGCAGCTCTCAGAGCTGAAGCCCCTCATGTCATCAGCATCTCTCTGGAAGCTGAGCGTGCCTGTGAAAGAGATCAGAGATGCTCTTTGAAGAGTCGGCAGAATTTTTCATTACAGATTCCCAGCTGCATTTTCCTGCTAACCTTGCATTCCTGAGGATGCAAAGTGAGACGGGGACGTACTTATGGAGAACATGTTACCCCTTTCACAGGCTACTCCCACAGCCAGGAAAATATGTCCTGTGAGTTTCCTCCCTGAAGAAGGCCAAAAATCAAATCACTTTTTCCCCCGGAATTTTCCAAACGCTCTCTAGGCTGTTCCAGACTGTGTGGAAAGCTCACATTTCATCCCACAGCCCACAAAGGGTCCAGGATGGATATCTATCACAATAACACTGCCATCATCTTCCCCACTGCAGCTACCATCATTTAATTCTTATTTATAGCCCTCAGCTTGGAGAGGAGCAGCTTGTGTTAGCGCACACACACAAAGAGACAATAAGTGACTGGTGAAAACCAATCCCTGGTAAGACTCACCACCCCTGTACTTGGGGAAAGAGCTGGAGTATTTTTATTATTATTTTTATTATTTATATGTTACTGCAGTGCCAGACACAAGGTCACAACAATGGATGAGGTTGGGTTTTGGGTGTTTCTTGTTTAGTTTCTCTAAGCTCTGCTGTGGGGAGCACAGATGTGTGTTTGAGCTTGGTGAGGGATGGGAAAAAGGGAGCCAGACCTAGCTGCATAACAGCAGAAGGTACAGGAGCCCTGGAATATTCCAGTTCCACCTCCTGCTCCCAACACTGCTCTACCCAAACCAGGACCCCTCACAAGTCCACAGTCCTTGAAGGTGATGCTGAGGTAAGGAAGGTAAAGCAAGGCTGGATGCAGTGTCAGGAATGTTTCCCTGTTCCCTCCTCAGGGACAGCCAGGGCTGCTCAGCTCCCATTCCCAGATCACACTCCTGATCCCAGTCGTGTTACTGCCCTGTTACTGTCTCTCCAAATACAACTCATTGTTAATTATTGTTCATTAGCAATAGTATTATCATGACTACCATTGTATGAGCATATATAGTTAATTATTCACTTTCTTGATTAAATACTTAATGGTATTAATGGTTTAAATCAGGCCATCAAAGCACTTACAGTGCATATAAAATGATACTAGCACTTAAAGAGATCTTCATCCCCACCATGGCCTATCCATTTGCTTTGGGGTTAAAAATTAATAAAAAGTATTAATAATTAATTCAAAATTAATAAAATTTAATACAAAATATTAAATATTAATAGAAATAATTAAGAAATTATTTGGGTTAAAACCAGTGTGCTTAGACTCACCACGGCATCCCCTCATCACTCTGTCTTGATGTGTGAAGTCATACAAACTAAAAAAAAAAAAAAAAACAAAAAAACAAAAAAAAAAAAAAAAAAAAAAACAGGTGAGATAGACAAGTGTATGAAGTGACAGATGTTGAAGGTGCACAGCTGAAGCCACTGCAACATCCCCTAATCTGTGTGCATCCCATGGGGAGTGGTGTGCCCAGGCTCCTGCAGAGGCAAAAATGTGGTGAATAAAGGAGTTAACTCCATGCAAATAGCTTGGAACATGCACTTTTTGCCTCACACCTGGGTTAGGCAGAGGATCCAAAGCAACCAGCAGCCACTAGAGTGGTGAGATCAAGTCCTGCTGCTGCTGAGCAAATCCTCTCCCCAGATTTGGAGTTTTGATTTTGCTGCTCACGCACAGTGAGCATTGGAGACACCACCAGGGATCTGCAATATCCCTGTCAGCTCAGTGCAAGGGCTACAGAACATCTCCAGCATCCTGGAGTTTTGGTGGGAGATCAGGAGAGAGACCCCAGAGTATCACAGCAATAAGAGATCTCTCTTTTTGTATGGGCTCCTCGTGCATGATGCCAAATCTGGAGCTTAAACCTGAATTGAACCTACTGTAACTAACCTGCAAAAGGGGAGGAACCCAGGCTTTTTATCAGTCACAGTGTGGTTTGGGCTGGAAGGGACCTTAAAGATCATTCTGTTCCAGCCTTCTGCCATGGGCAGGGACACCTTCCACTGTCCCAGCTTCTCCAAGCTCCATCCAGCCTGGCCTCGGACACTTCCAGGGATCCAGGGGCAGCCACAGCTTCTCTGGGCACCCTGTGCCAGGACCTCACCAGGTCACTGTCTTCACATTGCATGGGAACTTGGTTTGCTTAGGACAGAATGAAATCATCCAGCACCTGCTGAAAAGTGAGATCTGACTCCATGGCCATCTTTGTAGCTCTTCAGCACTGGATTTTCCTGCTGCCAGCGTAAATCTGGGGTCAACACCACCTAAACCCTTGAGTGTTTGTGTTCTCTCCTGGATCCTCACCTTCCTGAGCTGCTCAGTGTTGGTTTCTGTCCTCATTGGTTTCTGCAGCAATTTCTGTCAGTGTTTTTCAGTGAAAGGGAATGACCTGCTTGCCACCCTGTGCTGACAGATTTAACTCTGCAGCCTGCACTGGCCTCAGCTCCCACATCCAATAGAATATCTCAATATCCCTGCAGCTCATGCTGCCTCTGTGAGGTGACAGCACATTTTGATCATGTAGCGAGTGCAAAACATTTACAATAGAAAGCAGTGTTCAGCTAACTCATGGGAGAGAAATTCCTGAAGGACTGTCAAATGCAGGGACAGCACTTCTAGAAGTCCAAGAGCCACGAAGTGAGCCCAGGGCCCAGTGTTCAAGGCAATACCAGTGGGTGTTTTCTCTGCTCTCACACTCTTCAAGCTCTTGATCCTCTGCTCAGTTCCTTGACTCTTGAACCCTTGGTGGACACAGGACCAGAGCTACATGGGGGAATGTGTGGCTGTTCTGCACTCTCCACTGACTCCAGGTGTCCTTTTGTGAAGTACCTCAGCTTGCAGCAACACATCCAATTCCTTTGAAGTCAATGTGACTTCATGGTGCAGCCTCAAGGCACCACTGATCTCCTCTTTCATGTATCTGTGCTATCTGGGCTGCACAGACCACAGAGTGGTGGAGACTGGGAAATGCACCAAGACAGAAAGTGCCATTGTGTATAGCTCGGTGTCAATTAACTTGAGGAACGTTCTGAATAAATTAAATTATGCTGCAATCTGAAATGAAACTGATTCTTAATTAAAAGATAAGATATTTCTTAAACCTCAGAAGATTTAAACAAAAAAAAAGTATAGTGTGGGAATCACAGGCACCCTTGTCAGTGGTTGGGCAATTTCAGTGCTAAGGCTCTGAGCCATTCAGAGTAACCTCAGAGCTGTCCACTGCTAAATCCCTGCTCTGAGCAGGCTTTGGGAAAGGTGACCCCCAGATATCTCCTTCAACACAGATCAAGGGCGTGTAGGGATAGGACAAAGGTTAATGACTTTAAACTGAAAAAGGGCAGATTTAGGTTGGATATTAGGAATAAATTCTTCCCAGTGAGGCTGGGGAGGTCCTGGCACAGGTTCTTAGAGAAGCTGTGGCTGTCCCATCCCTGGAAGTATCCAAGGCCAGGTTGGATGGAGCTTGGAGCACCCTGGGATAATGGAAGGTGTTCCCATCCATGACAGGGGAATGGAATGAGATGATCTTCAAGGTCCCTTCCAACTCAAACCATTCTATGATTCTGTAACTCTCCTTTACTCCTTGTATTGTGAAGTCAGCTTGTTGAACTCAGGATCTGGTTTGGAGACCTTGGTGAGGAGCAAGTGCAGCAATCAAGTGTGAAGTAGCATAGAGTACGTAAGGTGTCAATAAAAACACTGAATATTTCCCTTTCTATTTCTAAGGCTCATTCTGGAGAGCAGTAGTTGGGTTCCTCTATTACCCAGAGAGTGGCCTCTGTGTACTGAGAAGTCTTTATTCCCAGGACAAGGAGTTTCCTGTTTCCCACTGAGCATGAGGACATGGAAATCTTCCTATTATCAGCCCCCAATAAATTCTAGGAAATATGAAGAAAACCCTTATTCCAGTCACTACAGACAAAAAAAAAAATGTTGCTGCTACATCTAGTTGCTTACCAGGGGATGTGCTACAGCACAGAGGTATAACTTATGGCTAAGTAACACACTGCAAAGAAACAAATCATCACAAAAAGCTAAGAAGCAACGACTTATACAAGCACAATCTTGCCCGTGGGAGGCAGTGGGTTTTGAGGCTGGTAGGAATGAAATCTCAGGCCTGATGGTTTCTTACAATGATTTAGTCCCACTATCACCTGAACAACTCCCCCTTTATTTCAGCTGCGTGAGTGAACAATAAGTCTGGATAGTCTTTTTGCCTTGACAGTCCCAATGAAGGATGTCTTTTTGTTGACTCAAACTCAGATGTTTTTTTCCCCCATTATTAAAATAATTCTTTTCAGGCATGGCCTTTTATAAGATGTTCTGCTACAGTACAATAAAGCACATTATTTTAAAACATTCCCATAAAGCCAAAAGCACCACCAGAGTCCATGGCTGAGTCTGATCCATTGATTCTGGAGGAAGCCTTCAAGACCCTGGACATCAACAGAGCTGTTCCTGACCTATGCTGGTGCAAACAAGGGAAGAAGTTGTCTTCCCACTTCATGGCTCATCACCTTGAGTGCCAGCAGATTTTGTTCCCTCAACAGGAGAATTTAGGTTTTTTGCAGGATGTTGATTGGACTCGTGCCTCAGCCAAGGTCCTAAAACAGTCTGTCTCCATAAAAACACAAGAACAAACTGCCCCCTCATGTTTCACAAATCCCTCCTTGCCTCTGCTCCTGCAACGAGCTCCATCGTATTTCATGGGGCTGAGTTCTCATCTCTGAAAACATGGGGACAGCAATTTTAAGACAACTTCCCCTGTAAACAGCAAACTCCTATGTTTTTCATAACGGCTGTCCTGTTATATCTTAAAACCATAATTATTTCTCGAATTCTTTTCCTCTCAGATCCATAATCTGTTGTGATAAACAAAATTCAGTGATTAAAGAGGCTGTACTCTCTCCTTCACTAAGGATATTTTTCAGCATTTTAATTTAAAGGCCTATCCTTTCCCAGCTGTAAGGATTTTATGGATGTACTCACGGAGAGAATCAAGATAGATATGCAAAGTTAAAGCTTTATCAGCTCACATAGAAGTTTTTATTTTCACGCTTCTACTCTGGAAATTGAAAGTCATACCATCATTTCACAGATACAGTTTAAAAACTTCTTTTCCTTTCTGTGTCAGAAATTCCAAAAGGAAATTTACAAAGCTGGCCCAAAAAGTCATAAGGAACCTATTTTATATACAGCTCTCTTCCCAAGAATGCTGCAGGTTTAGGGTAATTACTTGTTCTTGCAGTTTTGTGGGTTAAAATAAACGATCACTGTAGTTTGTTTTTCTTACAGCCCAATGTTAAGGTCTTTGTATTTCTGATTTTAAGTGGAACTGGGCCTTAGGAAAGGCTGAAGGATTAAGAGTTTAACATAATTTAGTCTCTTCAAATCTTCAAGCAGGAGGCTGTGTGGTTTGCAGATGTTTTTGGTTTTAGGGTTTTTGGGGGTTTTTTTCTGTTTTGTGGTGTAAGTCTGGGGCTGGAAGATGGAGCTGGGGGCCCAAATCTTGATCTTGGGCTGCTAGTTATTTCCTGGGTGGTCTGTAAGAAAACACTTCTGAATTTCTTGTCTTGAAGACTGGGTAGGGATGTTCCCCTCCCCTCATGAACATTCCTACCCCATGGGACGCTGAGAAAAGCAGGTATCGGGGTGGGAGCAGCCTGTGGGGCTGGGGGGGCTCAGGGTCTGGAGTCATGGAATCATGGAGTCATAAAGTCATAGAATCATGGAATCATAGAATCATGGAATCGTAGAGTCAAGGAAACTTGGAATCGTGGAATTATAGAGTCATGGAATCATAGAATCATAGAATCATGGAATCATGGAATCATGGAATCGTAGAGTCAAGGAAACATGGAATAATGGAATCATAGATTCATAGAACCATGGAATCGTAGAGTCAAGGAAACTTGGAATCATGAAATCATAGAGTCATGGAATCATAGATTCATAGAATCATAGAATCATGGAATCATGGAATCATAGAGTCAAGGAAACATGGAATCATGGAATCATAAAATCATGGAATCATGGAATCGTAGAGTCAAGGAAACATGGAATAATGGAATCATAGATTCATAGAACCATGAAATCCTAGAGACACAGAGTCATAGAATAGTTTGGGTTGGAAGGGACCTCGAAAGGCCATCTAGTCCAGCCCCCCTGCAATGAGCAGGGACATTTCCAGTGAGATCATGTTGCTCAGAGCCCCATTCAACCAGACCTCATATATTTACAGGAATGGGGCATCCACCACCTCTCCGAGAAGCCTGTTCCAGTCCCTAATGACCCTTATGAAAAACCTTCTTCACTTGGAAGCCACTACTCCTTGTCCCATGGAATCTTGTATGGTGGTGAGGTGGTGGCACAGGGTGCCCAGAGAAGCTGTGGCTGCCCCTGGATCCCTGGAAGTGTCCAAGGCCAGGTTGGATGGGGCTTGGAGCATCCTGGGACAGTGGAAGGTGTCCCTGCCCCTGGCAGGGGGTGGGATTGGATGATCTTTAAGGTCCCTTCCAACCCAAACTATTCTGTTCTTCTGTGATTTTATGACTCAGACTCAGATAAACAGTGTGGGTTCACTGGGAAGGTGAAGCTGGAACATCCATCTGGGTTACTAATTTATTACTAATATTGGGTTGGAGGATGCAGATGCAGACTCTCTCCAGAGAGGTGGCAGCAGGACTTGTTTATCATGCCTGGCTATTTTCTGCCCTTTTTATTTTAACCTCTGTATTCATAAACAGCACCATGACTCTTCTCCCTACACCCAACCCAGTGGATACTCACAATCCCTGTGCTGGGATGTTCCCTGTCCGTGCTGGCCCCTGAGTCATGCCCAGGGTCTGCCCAGGAGATTCCAGAGATACAGACCAGGCCCACGCTATGTCCACAACTTACACTACACCTGGCTGAATGAACATTTCTCTCTACAGGCACATATTTCCTTATTTCCTGCTTAGTGGAGGATGGCTGATCTTAGAAGAGGCATTTAGGAAGCCACTTGTGTGATGGGATCTTCCCCTGCCTGGTTAAGTCACCAAAAACCCCAAGGTAGGGACACACAGAGCTTTGTGTCCCCCAGAGCCTCCCATCCTGCTGCCTGGAGAAACAGCCTCAGCCTTAAGCAATTACAGAAAAACCCAGTGTTTTTTGGCTCTCCCAGGAAAGCCCCAGTGAGCCGTGGAAAAGCTGAGTGAGGGTGTAGTCCCTGCTTCAGGGAGAGCAAGGCAGAGAGAATTGATAGGTAGGACTAAATTTGACCTTAAATGGAAAGACAGGGCTAGATTCCTCATCCCTGGACATCAGGGCAGTCTCACGAGAAGACAGAGGGGACAGTAGCACAACCACCCTGTGCATGGTGTGGCTGGCTCAGGAGGAAAGAGCTGCAAAACCCTTTCTCCCCATCCCATGGCAGCTGTGGTTCTCCCTCCTCTTCCCACAGCCACAACCTGGGACTGGGCTTATTTATAACCCTCAGAATGAACGTTTTGCAATCATATGCAGATGTACAAATCCCACCAAGCTATTAAAGTGCTGATGGTTTATTATTCATAGAATTATTGAATGGTTTGGGTTGAAAGGGACTTTTAAGAGTTCCACCCCTTGCCATGGGCAGGGACACTTTCCACTGCCCCAGGGTGCTCCAAGCCCTGTCCAACCTGGCCTTGGACACTTCCAGGGCTCCAGGGGTAGCCACAGCTTCTCTGGGCACCCTGTGCCCCAGGGTGTCAGTTTGTCACTGGGCAGTGTCTGCCCTTTGCTAGATGTGGTACTACCAAAGTTATGTCCATGGCTGACCAGCTCCCATTGCTTTTGCAGAGGTGCAAGCCCCCTCTCTGAGCACATCAAACTCAGGTGCACCCCAAGGTGACCTTGCAGGTTGTTGTAGGCATCCCTTGTTCTGGAGGATGGTCCCTGGCAGTGACAACACCATTCCTGGGAAATGCTGGGGTGATGGCTGCAGGAGCCAGGGAACTGGGGAAGTCTGGAGAGCCTTGCAAGCCACCTTCCCCTCCCACTTTCCTCCCCAAACATTTATACCCCTCCAGCCTTTCCTCCTCTGAGGTAATTAAGGGCACAGGAGAAATTAAGCTAACTTTTCTGGGGCTGCTGCATGTCTCTTATCACCAGTTCTGTGTTCCCTCCTTCCTACGTATGTGTAATTAAAGCAGGTTTTTCTGCTGTAAGATAAAACACCTTGTTCTTCAAGACCAGTTCTGGTCACAGCAGTGCTTGGCCTAAACTTTTAGTCCTTCTCATGGAAACTGCTCAAAAACTCAGCCAAAATGCCCATCTCCCTGTGGATTCAGGCTGAATCCCCCTTCCCAGTCAGTCCCAGGATGATCCTGCTGTAAAGGGCTGTCAATCTGTAATGGGTCACTCTGGGTCACTGGCCGACCCTCCCTGCAATCCCTGCCCAGCTGGCATTAAATAACAGCCTGTGCCATTTTTAAATGCTGCCATGGCAGTTGCTGTGGCAATCTTAAAACAGACCCCTGTGCCAAGCCCTGGGGCTGCTACAGCCACCTTGAGCCCTGGGGACATATTTAGTAGAGGCATAAAGCAAAATAGCTCCCAAGGGCACAAGGACAGCACAAGGCTCTTCCTTCCTATGCAAGGGAGGGATGAGCCTCCTGAGATCCCCCCTGTTAGGTTGCTCCAAGCCCCATCCAACCCTGAACACTCCAGGGATGAGGCAGTCACAGCTTCTTCGTGCCACCCTCAAAGAGAATTTATTTTTAATATCCAATTTAAACCTGCCCTCTTTTAGTCTTTCCCCCTTGTCCCCAGTCCCTCTCCAGCTCTCCTGGAGCCCCTTTAGACTCAGGAAGGGGCTCTGAGCTCTCCCTGGAGCCTTCTCCTCTCCAGGTGAACACCCCCAGCTCTCCTAGCCTGGCTCCAGAGCAGAGGTGTTCCAGCCCTTGCAGCATCTCCATGGCTCTGTTCCAACAACCCCATGTCCTTTTTGTGTTGAGAGCCCCAGAGCTGGACACAACACTGCAGATGGAGTCTCACAAGGACAGAGTAGACTGGGACAATCAGACTGGGACAGACTGGGACAATCCCCTCACACTGTTTCCTTGCTGGATTTATGAGACTCCAAACTGGCAGTGCTTTACCAAATCTTGGATCAGTGCCACTCTCCCTTCCTTCTTACCCTGTTGTCTCAGGTTCAAGGACACAGTTCTCAGAGTGTGAAGAGTTACAGGGTGAGAGCTGAGCAATGGTTGCTGCATTTTCCAGTGACAGGTGTTCCTCACAAAGGCAAGGAGGCATTTTCACTTATTTCTTTCATTTCAGGTGTCCATTCCTTATCTCTTTAAAGCCCATGTAAGTCCAAGGATGAAGACCAAGGCTAAGGGGCACATGAAAGGGGATTTTTTAGCACAAGGAAGTAAAAGTTGCAATGATGATACTGATAGTGAATCCCAAACTTGGGCTAAACCCAGGATCACCCAATTCCCCCATAAGTCAGCAGATATTTTGTGGGGAAAAAAGCATTTTCCTAAGTGGCTTTTTTTTTCCTTTTACCTGAGAGTTCAGGTTCAATAGGAGTGGGTGCCTCTCCCAAAGACTGTGTCAGGTTAAGCCAGCTCTGAATTTGTTCCTACAGCTGGTTTTTGTGACCACACTCCCATAAACAGAAGCTGAGCAACAATTGCAGGGAATATTGTGGTTGCCCCTGCCAGCACCTTGAGGCTTTACTACAAGGTGGTTATTGAACCTGGTAGATAACAGCCTTTCCTGTAGAAACCAATAGTATCTCCCACAGTTGATTAGGCTGTAGATTATCAGTGATTATTTTCATAACTTTGGACTTAGCTGTAGTTAGTTGTCTTTTTTTTTTTTTTCTTTGAAGGGAGAGATGTGGTTTATTTTCATAAGAATCTTCTTAAGGCTTATTGACAGGAGTCGATTTCAGGGCTCATTTAAGTGAGACACATCCTCAAAGCCTTTGTTGAATCAAAGCTTAAAGCTCTCCTAGCATTTCAATATTTTATTTTTCCTTTTTTTTTTTTCCACTTCACCTTTTAGTTAGATGATCCTGAGGGCAGAGATGGAGTGATAGGAGTTTCAGCTGTGAGGCTGGGGGTGCTGTGATTGCCAGCACGATGCAAGCTCCTGATAAGGCACAGCTCCCTGCCCTGCCATAGGTGCTATCGGCAGCGTTGGCTGCATTTGATCCTGAACCCTGCAAAACAAGAGGAACATTGCATTCCTCTGCCTCCCATTCATGTATTTCACCACAAGGGCTGTTCTCTGGCCGATCCGCAGTGGGTGTGAAGTGTGAAAGATTAACATCTACTACAGCAGAGCCAAACCCCGCTGCAGATAATTATGCAGAAGGTATCTCATCCTCCCCGGGGTCACTCTTCTACCAAGTGTTTTTACTCAACCTGCCAGTTTTTTGGGGGAGATAAACTCGTTTGAACATGTCTCCTGAGTTGTGGAACTGTTAATATTGGATAGAGCTGGCTGCTCCTTTCCTCTTCTACCTGTTCTCTTCTGTGCTTTTGACAACAAAGAGAAATGCTTTATTCTTCTTAAACTGCAGCGAGGATGGTCCCATTCCTCCTAACAGGAAAGAAAGGACCAGGACAAAGAGACACTCAGCCATTAAATCTTGGTTTGGAATGCAAGGATGTGCCCAAAACAGCCTCTTCTTTCTCCAGGATTTGTCAGTTTGTTAGGAGATAAAGGGAGCAATGATCATAAAATCCTAGAATGGGTTGGGTTGGAAGGGACCTTAAAATCATCTCATTCCAGCCCCTGCCATGGGCAGGGACACCTCCCTCTATCCCAAGCCAAGCCCTGTCCAGCCTGGCCTTGGACACTTCCAGGGATCCAGGGGCAGCCACAGCTGCTCTGGGCACCCTGTGCCAGGGGCTCCCCACCCTCACAGGGATGGATTTCCACCTGACATCTCATCTAAACCCCTCTCTGCCAGTTTAAAGGCATTCTGTCTCTTCATACTCGTGTCAAAAAGCCCCTCTCCAGCTCCCTTGTATCCTTCTTTATTGGTGAAGCCTAATGGCCTCTTATTTGGGCTTTCCACAGTCCACAGAGGAAACTAAGGAACATGTTCAGATCCCTTCAGTTAAGGGTGGAACTCATCTCACCCAGGATTTTCACAGGAGTTCTCTACAGCTGTACCCAAGCTCCCTTTAGAGCCAGGGATGAGAAAATGAGGGGATCTGATTTAAATGCCAGTTTTGGGATGAAAATAATCATGTTCCAGTAGTTCCCATTGCTCTCCATTGTTACAAGCAGAGTCTTGAACATCCCAGAGACAGAAGCTCCCCATCAGTGCTTGCTGTGAGTGTTGTGGTCCCCTCTGTCAGTGAGATGCAGCCTGTGTTCATGTGGGGAGTAACAGGAGATGGGATTAGGCTAAGTCAAAGTCAGGTTATTTTCCTTTCTTCTCACTGTTACTGAAGGACAAGGGAGGCAGCTCAGATTATCTGCTCCTCTGAGGGCTTCTGGCTTCGTCTTTTAACTGTTATGTTTAATATTTGATCGAATAGAGAAGCAGAAGAGGTTTTGGGATTTGTGGCTCTGCCATCCCAAGTGGTGAGATGAGCAGACTCAAAGGAGAAAATTAGTCCTGCTCCTGTAAAGGCCCCTCTTAAGATGTCCAAAGCTGCATGGACCAATCATTTTGTATTAAGCTGATTGGGCACAGTTTGCTCTGTTGCCTCTTTCATACAGAAGAGCAGCCTTCCTCCAGAACCTGAAACCCACCAGCATTTTCTAGAAGTGGGCAATGACAAAAGGAAAGGGAAATAGAAAACCATCTGTTAAAAAAAAAACAAACAACACCTTTTAAATAGTAAATGAAAGGCATATCATGCAACTTTCAGGGAAATCAGACAAACCTCAACATGCTCCAGTCACCAGAGGTGAAAATGGAAATGTAGGAAGTGTGGTGTGAAATTGTGGGACCCTCCTGCTTCTGCAGCCTGTGCCCGGAAAGTGCCTTGGTATATTTCTGAAATGCAGATTTAGCACAGCATCCTGGGAGAGCACATTCCAGTTCCTGCATTTCATTCATTTTTATGCTTTTCTAATGCAGATGCAGCTGAACTGTACCATTGATTCATGCACACACCTCTTTTCCATATAGATGATGACTGCATCAAAGAAGCCAGTGCTCTGAAATAGCACACAGTGAAATACCACAGCAATTCTCATTTGGAATCTATAGTGGGAGAGCAATTTCCAAAAATGAAGGGCAAGGTTCCTAATCCGTAGCAGCTTTTTGCCAGAGAGATGTGGGAGAGAAGAAACAGGATGCATCCTGCATGAATCATCGCTATAACCACCCTGGATTTATTAACTGAAATTATGAGGAATAACCAAAAATGATTAAAACCTCAAATGTCTTGTGAAAGGCGTCGCCTCGAGCACTGGGTGTTGTGAGATAGTGCCATAGCCTTCCTGTTGATTTCAAAGAATTGAGGGCTAAAAGGTCAAGTTTTCAAGACCAAATAATTAATTGTTTAAAATTCTGGGACAGCTGTCATCACCACTCATCACAGAGAGGGGTAAAGACATCCCCAGGTCCTGGGAGCCTTGTCCTTCCCCAAAACAGGGAGACTACAACCACCCCTTTTCCTTTTCACTCACCAACTCACTGGTATCTGCACAGCTGCTGCCTCCCACTCCTGCCTTAGAGACCCCAAATTCCCCCTTCTTTACCACCACCACCACCAACCTGTAGATTCACCCTCACCAAGGGGTTGAGCCACGTCCTTTGCATGGAGGATGTCCAGGTTTGGGGCCCAGGTTTTGGCAGAGCAGTGACAGTTTCTCCTTGAGGTTCTTCTTCCAGGTGTTGCTTTGTGAACCCATCCCTGACTGCCTGGCCAGAAGGAGAGGGGCACAGGCCACCCCCAGGCTTTCTGTATCCAAAATTATGCTCAATACTGCATATTCTGAGCTGCTGCCTTTGAAATTCCCCCAAAACAATCCCTGAGATCCCAGAAGCTGGGAGCTCTGTGAGCTCAGGGAGTGTGAAGGACCCATGGGGTGCTCAGTGGAAGGAGCAGGACTTTTCTTGCCCTTCAAGTCACATCCCTTCCAGTGCCCTCACTCTGTCTTTTACAAGCTTATTTGTACATTCAAATTCTCCTCAGTTGTGTCCTGGCTATCAGGGATTCCAAATCAAAATTCCTGCTCTATCCAGCGAGTTCTGCAGAGCTGTCCTTGGCAGCTGCCTCTTCCAGGCTCCTGGAGGAAAGCTTGGCTGCTGCTTTCCTTTGCTGGATATCTGCCAATACCAGCTGCAGACCCCCTGCCCCTCCAGTGCCCTGCTCAAGCTCCCCCTTTCCCTGTCCTTGGACACTTCACTGTGCACGGACCCCAGTGCCTTTCCTGCTGTGCTTCAGCCCCATGAGCTCTCTTTGGGATAAATGTGCAGGAATTCTGCGGCTCTCCATTTGTCACATCCTGGCCTGAGTTTCTACCCACTCTCAGACTCTCCCAAATCTCCCAGGAGGGAGCTTTATGGTCCTCAACAGAGAAAGCATCACTGCAGTGAGAAATACTGGAGAGTGGGAGCCCAGAGCACCTCCTGAGTGCCCTGAACAAGCTGGAAGAAAAGTTTCACTGGGTAACATCAAGGACACACATCAAGGACTCACATTGAAGCCTGGGGTACACAGCCCTCCTCTCTCTGTGCTCCCTTAACAGCTGGGTCTGTCCCACACCCTTTTTGCCAACTGCTGATGGAGAAGGGAGGAGGGAAGCAGTGATGAAGATATTCCTCCCAGAGGGGTCTGTTTCTCCTTGGGCAGCCCTCAGGATCTGGAGATAACAATGTGTTTCCTCTGTATTTTAGAGGGGCCAGGAGAGGCAGGGAAGCTCAGAAGTAAGTTACCAGCCAGGTCATTTCCACTTCGTGCTGTCAGAGCTCAAGCAGAGGGAGGAGAAGGGCTGTTTGTTGGTTTTTCCCTTCCCAGCTCAACAGGCACAGTGATATTCAGCATCCTGAAAAACACAGCAGAGGTAGGTGGCTCTACCCAGGAGCAAAACAGTCTAAAAAATGTAGCACTTAAAGACAGGGACATCCTGTCAACATGAGGGTTTCTGTATAAACCAGCCAAGGGGTGAAAAATCTGGAAGGGATGAGTGTGAATTTGCCAGGCAGAAGAGAGGGTGAGGAAGTCCTGGGACCAAGGAAAAGGTCCTTGGAAAAGGACCTGGAAAGGGCACTGGGAGACCAGGCAGCCTCTCCATGGTCTGTGTGGCTCAGCTCAGGGCTCTGCATCCTTGAAGGCTCTCCCCACATTCAGGGATGTTCATCTGGGGAGGCTGGATACCCACTCCTTGCTATTTTTAAAGCCGAATGTTAATATCTTTAATTACCAGAGCTCCAGGAAGAGAGCCAGAGCTAAAAAGTATCTACTAAGAAGCTGCCAAGAAACACTGTTAAACAGGATCTAGGAATAAAGCCAGGCACAAAAATTTATGATCTTTATCTCTGCAATAATAATTTCTCAGTGGTCAATCGAGGAGCAGAGCAAAGGTCACTGGTTTTGTATCAGCTGGAGTTTGTGAAATCCTTTGTTTCCTTCACTGTGGGCTTGTCCTGTGGGTCTCCTGTGGAAGACCCTGCAAATGAACACAAAAACCTGACCTGACCAGTCCAGACTGACCCATTTGTCCCTGTTCTTTCCCCAAGACCCAAAAACTCTGCAATTCCAAGTCAGAGACCTTCCCAGCCCTGGAAAAAGCCCAGCCTGGATCCTCATCCAGGGAAGAAGCGTGTTTCACCTCGTTTATTCAACAACATATCCATAGGAATGGTCCAGTGAACTTCTGTGTTGCTAAACCCTCACATGAACAGTCACATTGATTCTATCTAAGAATTTTGTATGGGCACAGATGCAGGAACCAAACTCATCTCAGGTTTCCTTCTTTCCAGCATGATGGGGGACAAGCAAGGGACCCATGAAGACCTCTGAAAATAAATTAAAGGAGAAGAAGCTCTTTTTTTATTCTTATTTCCTGGTTATATAGTGGAAACAATTCTAGGCAAAATATACACAGTTTGCTTCTTGACATGGCTGCCAAGATTCCCAGCTTTACAATGAGGATCAGGTTTCGGAATGCTTCCAAACCAACCCCCCACAAAAATTAATTGACTATCCAGGAAACTCCTGGCTTTGGATGTTGTTTATTTTTAAGGTAAAGTTCTGATCCCAGTGACTGTGGAGGAAAACTTTGAAAATATGGTCTCTGTGAGCCTTAATGACTCAGAGGGTGGGACTCAGTGCCTACACACAAGAGCCTGGTGCCATCTGAGATGCCCTTGTATATCTGAGACATCCCACAGTGCTGGCAAAGGGACACAGAGCTGAGGGAAGACAAGCAGTCCTCAGAAGTGAGAGCTGGAGTCTGGGGCTAGATACCCCAGAGCTTCTAACTTGGCTCTGGGAAATGGTGTTTAGACAGCCAAATCCAGCCCTAACGCACACATATAAAATATATATAATCAAATCAATCAGTCACTCAATCAATCATGGGAGATACTTCCAGATCTTCGGGTTTCATGTCGGCTCTGGAGGCAATTTAAGCAGTATTTCAACACTCAGAACTGTGTTAGAAACACACTATTCGCTTCACTGACACTTTTAAGCATGCTGAAGCACTCAGCTGGCCCAGGCTCCCTGCTCCCACCCTTGCTGCTCACATCCTCTTCTCCATCCTCTGTTCCTTCTGCAGTTCTACCACAGATTACAAGAGAAAGAGCAGAGGATTTGTATGGGGTTTTTTGGGTTTTTTGTTTTTTGGTTTTTTTTGTTTTGTTTTTTTTCCAAAAGAGAGGTGTGCAAAATGCAGGAGGCAAAGACTTTCCACTGGGCAAAGCTGTGACGACGTTTATGGCACCCTGAGGGGTAAGAGAAGGGGCTGGCACATGAACCACCAGCAGCTCTGGGGCAGCATTACCTCAGAAAGTCAGCGTCCTCATGGAAAAGCAGGATATTTTTAGTTTACCCAGTGTATTTAAATAATCATGGAGTACATTAAAATTATAGTAATTATCCCACCTTCTCATGTGGGATTCTGGGAGGTGATGGATTGGTGGATCGTGTGCTCATTGGAGTCGTCTTTGGTGAGGTCCTTCTGCAAAAGAGAATTGTTTTGTTTTCCCTGTTTTACAGCTGCAGCATTCCTGGCCCATTAATGCCTGTCATTTGAATCCTGGGATGTGTTCACGAACCACCCTTCCCTCTCCAGCCGCCTCTCACAGCACCCCAGAGCAGAGACAGCCCCTGGGACACCAACTCCTTCAAAACAAAAATGTATTTACACGCTCCTGAGGTTGTGAGCTTCCACATGCAGGCGAGGCTGATGTTTTCTTCATGGCAGTATTTAACCTCTGAATCATTTGTGCTTTCCCTTTCATGGCTGCACTGCAAGGATATACAGGGAAACCTGATGGTCCCCCAGCCCTTGCTCTCATCTCACTGCCCCACCAGTGCAGGTGGGAGAAGGGGATTTGTTTCACTGCAGCAGCAGCGATTTTGGAAAAGAACTGTGAAAAAATGCAACTTTTTTCACAGGAAAATAAAATTAAAATTCTTGCCCTGATCAGAAGCTTCACGTTTCTGATTGCAAAGAAAAAATATAGAGAGAGATTGAACAGAACAATCTTGATGTAGAAATAATTTCCCTTATGAATTGTCATCACCAAATTCTGGGTTGTCTCCATTTTTAAACCCTCTGCTGAAGGACATGACTCTTCTCCTTCTTTTTTGTTTCTTTTCAGGAAAACAGGAATATTTGTCTTAAGAATGGTTCCTGATTCTTCTAGACGGATCAAAGCTGGGGAGAAGTCCCCAGCATCTCTCCTGGTGGAGTGACAGGTTTCTGCCAAGCCTTGAACTGCTCCCCAGCCTAGAGTGGCCTTGGAGGCTCCTCCAGCCCAGCAGGACCTTGCAGGTCCCCCCTCGTGAACCCCCAAACCACTGTGGCAGCTCTGAACCCCTTGAGGTGTGAGAGGTCCCCATTGTCCTCCTCTGCACGTGGGGAACCTTGCCAGCATCTGGCCATTCCCCTGCCTCACACCCATGTTCTCTGGCCCCTTCCCAGCTCCTCCAGCAGTATGTTCCTGATTATTTACTCTCTCTAAATGCTGCAGAAAAATGCTGCTTCTCCTGAATACTAAGTAAGGAAAGCAAAAAAAAAAAATAAAAGCTCATTCCCTTGCTGGACTGTATTTTCTCTGTGGTTTGGAGTGTGCTGTTGCTGCTGAAAACTTTTTTGACCCTTGTAGGTATTTGATCCAAGTGACCTCTGGCGTTTGGGGCACTGTTACAGTCCCACACCAAGCTTGTTCCTACACACATCTTAAATATCTGTGCATCCATCTATCCATACAAATAACTATCTTCCCCTCTCTCTCTCATTTCAGTGCTATCTGATCAGTTCTTGGCTTTCATTACACTTCTTCCATCAAATTAATATCTTTCCCCTGAGGATGTGTTCTTCCTCTCCCGGATTTTCTCTTTTTACACCTTGTCATTTCCCTCTCATTCCTCTCGACCCACTGCCATTCCCTCCACACTGCTAGTTTGCAGTTGCCTTATGTACCCAGCATAACATATATATATATATATATATTTAAATGGGATGATTTCCAATAATGTAAGGAGTCTGGTCCATTAATTTCCATAGTGGAGTTGACAGCCCAGGCCTGGAGTCTCACTGCCTGGTGACACATGAGTACAGCTGCTCGAACTCGACAGGGAACTGTTTCCAGCGCCCCGGCTGCACATCTGCAGGAGGAAGGAAATTCTTTCTGTAGCACTGGAAAAAAATAAAGCTGCCTAGATTTCCCTCCCTCCCCCTCGCCCCCAGATGATGATATTCATCATTCAAACGTTTCAGCTGAGTGGGTGTTTAATTCAGAGTTTGGAGGGGGACGTTTATGATGTGTTATGAGCTTTGCTGTTGAGCCTTTGTTCCAACCAAGGTGGTGTTGCTTTTATCAAGGGCTTCTCCCAAACTTCTCAGAGCACCAACATCCAGCAGTGCTGGGGACCCTGATGTTCTCAGAACCAGCTGCTGGGTTAAAACAGAGGATGTGTCTTTCCTCGGTGAAGTTGTTATGTTGATAAATTAGAGCGGGTTGAGAAAAGCAGGAGGATTTATCTGACGTGGCTCTAGCAGGACTTGAACAAACAATGCCAGTTATGGGTCAAGTCCTGGTCTGAGGCATCACTGAGGGCTTAAGGGCTTTGAAGATGGTGAAAGGCCTAGAGGGGAAGCCAAATGAGGAGCAGCTGAGGTCACTTGTCTTGTTCAGCCTGGAGAAGAAGAGACTGAGAGGAGACCTGACCACTGTTTGCAGCTTCCTCCTGGGGGAAGAGGAAGGTCAGGCACTGATCTCTGCTCTCTGGTGACCAGAGACAGGACCTGAGGGAATGGCTGGGGCTGTGTCAGGGGAGGTTTAGGTTGGATATCAGGAAAAGGTTCCACACTCAGAGGATGTCTGGGCACTGGAACAGTCTCCCTGAGGCTGCCAGAGCTCAATGCTCTCAGGCATAGGGGGTGATTCTGTGGCTGTCCTGTGCAGGACCAGGATTTGGACTCAATGATCTTTGTGGGTCCCTTCCAACTCAGAATGTTCTGTGGTTCCATGATTTTATGACCATCTTTGCTGATGGGACCCAGAAGACCACATCAGCAAAGCTTCAAGAATTGGCTCAAACTTTTCAAGGTTTTGCTTCCAGCTGTGCCAGGAAAGTGTTTTCATTAACACCAGAAACCCTTCAAGCTTTTCTTCCTTAGAGTAGGCTGAGTGTTCTCACCCACGACATGCTCAGGTACCCAGAAGGACTGAAATACCTGTAGGAGAGGGTTTGTGCTGCAGCCTTTCGGTGACCTGTGCTCCCACATTTCACCCTGCATGTGATCTTCTCCTTCATGGACAGAAGGAGGAGAAGGACCACAAACACCACTCATGAGATGAAGCCACGGGGGATAATCTTCAGTTCAAACCTGAGTGAACATGGGAAAAAAGGGAGGGCCATGGAAGCAGGGCTGTTACTTTCAATAGCAGAGCAAGAGAAGCCAAGTCTGCAGGGTAGACTACACACTCCTCTCCCTCAGAGTAAAACCAGTGCTTTCAATCTCCGATGTTGCTTTTGAGCAAATACCAGGTGCTGAGGATATTGACCTGTCACTATTTCTATAATTCTTGCTGCAGCGTGCACCAGCTTTGCCTGGAAATGAAGGATGAGCACAGGTTTAAACGCGTCTCAAAGTGTCAGAAAGTGCATTAAACTCTGGCCAGCTCAAGGTGAGACACGGAGAGCTTTGGGATGGTTTTGGAGGGTAACCAGCTGCTTTAACATGGAGGAAAAGGAAACAGATGCCCTGAAGCTGTGGGGCTGGAATTCAGATGACATTTAGAATATTAGTGAGGAAATATATAGGGAAAAGTCACCCAGTCTGCTGCGCTGCCAAGATCTCCCTGGATTAGGTCTTGGAAAGCAGAATTTTTACACAGTTCCTGCTGAAGCAGAACAAATTCAGTCACAGACCTTATTTCTGAACACTGGCTGAAGAAGTGTAAAGATATGAGCAACTGTTGAAGTTGGCCCTGCTTTGAGCAGGGGGATGGATTGGATTATTTCCAGAGGTCTCTTCCAACCAGATTTTTCTGTGATTCTGTGGTTCTATGCTAACATTTGCTGTATCTAGGTGAAAGCTGGATTCTGTAGATGCTAAAATGCTTTAGTGGGCTAAAGAGTTTTGACCTTTAGGTGAGAGATTTTGTGGGAAACCTCATCCACCCACTCTCCTGCCAGGCTCTGGTTCCCTCGTCTTGATGAAAAGAGAATTTGTACAAAATAGGTTTGGCAGTGCCTTGTACCATAGATACTATGGGCATTTTTTTTTTTCCTAAAAAGAGACAAATCTGGTATGAATTAAAAAATCAAGATCTTCTTTCAGAAGTCTGTTGGAAAAAAGCAAGAGCCATTGCTCTGTAACTGAATAACCAAACTCCAAGAGCCAGTTGGCTGATCCAGGGTGCATATTTGCATTCAATATATGGTCATTTATATATGGTACCTTGTGACCTACTGAAACATGAAGAAGAGTTTTCCATTCCCTGTATTCACTGAGTTTCCTTGCAACACTACCCCAGACATTTGACATGATGAGCTTGGATTTTCCCAGAAAAGTACAACCCCTTTTGTGGCTTCATTTTGTATCTTTTCTAGAGCAGCAAACATCTTAGTCCAGGTGATAAATCAGAGGTGGGAGGGAAAGGAAATATTTTCCTTAATATAGTTAAGAAAACCTTAGGGTTTTGTGATGCTGAGACACCCTGGGAAGGTGATGGGCAATTTTACACAAATACCAATGAGCTAAACTCTGCATTAACAGCTTTAAGGGTCTATCCCTTTCTTCTTGGTTTTGTTCAGAGCAGGTAATTAGGTGTTTCTAGTTTGCTCTCCAGTCTCATGGTTGGTCTGGGGCTGAAATGATGCAACCCAAACTTGTGGTGGTGGTGACCTGAACCCTTACTGGGAACTCTGTTGACTAATCCAGATGGATGTCAGTGAAGTCCCAAGGACAGGAGACCAAATGATCCAAAAGTCTTCTCAGCCACATTTTTCAGGTTGCATCTCCATTCCCACCACCTTTAAAAGCATATTTGAAGACCCTACCTTCTCTGGTTGTTTCTTGCTCTACCTGGGTGTGCTGAAATATAATTCTCTTAAACCTGCAGTCCTCAGGAGTTCGGTTCTGTGATTTTGGAGCCACGTGACAACAAGCAGAAGCCTGTCCTCCCCTTTGAGCCTCTTGTCCCAGCCCACAAGCACTGCCAGTCCATGGCCCTGCTGCAGCTTTCCCCAGAGGACAGGGGATGATGCTTATCCATCTGTCCGAAAGGGTTCAGACAAGATCAGGTGACTCATGCTGTAGAAATGAGCCCTCCTCTCCACAAAGGGAGCCTTCCATGACCTGGCCTTTAGCTGACATCCATGATGTGGCCATCTAAAGGCTGGTGAGATGAACCTTAGTCCAAGAACACAGAGAGATTCGTCTTGAGACCTGGTAAAAGAGAATGGCCACATTCTTTCCCATCCTTGCTTTCAACTCATTTGAGCTTGTTTGCTTATTGCAGAGCAATAAAATAAATGTATGGCTGCTCCCTTCCCTGTCTCTGATTTTCACTAGGGCTCTGAAAGACACAGCAGGAATGGGCTTGGGCTGCCTTAAAACATGGATCACATGGCAAATTATTTATTTACCTGTTTATACCCTGCAATAAAAAATACACAAACAAAACCTTCCTCTTTCCCTCACAAATGCCCCAATTTTATGTGCGTAGATAGTTTACACAACCCCCAGCTCAGTTTGTTTGGATCATACTCAGTGTCTGAACAATTTACAAGCACTAGGAGAGCTTCAGGGGTATAAACAAGTGCTGGTGCCCCTGGTCCTGCAGAGAGGGAACTCAGAACTTTTGGACCCAGCTCCTTGCCAAGGTCACAGGCAGAACTGGGTTTCAGGTTCAGAAGAGCAAACGTGGGAAGATCTGCAGAAGATCTGAACTTTGCAGGACCAAAGTCCAGAGCCTTGTCCTGCTTTGCATCTTGTTTGTTACTCTGGCTGATACACCCTCCTTATTTCCAGAGAGTTCCTTAGGTCAGGAGAAGATTCTCTTTACAAATTTGCAGCCAGTGCAGGATAATGGGATCTTTCTCTAGAGTAACATTAGTCTTACAAATCCCTTCTGAACTTAAATGCTGAAGAAAACACAGCCAGAGTTTTCCTGACTTTGGCACTGATTGTGAACTGAGGTGTCCTGGGATGCACCCAGTGAGTAATGGATTTTACAGTAATATGGAGGGTGAGGTAAATCCCACCAGGACAGAGAGGGATTTGAAAATGGGAAGTGCCCATGAGTCTCACAGGGCAGATTCTGTCCCAGAATTAATGTGGCTTGTCAACAGCACCTTGACATGTAAAAGCAGTTTGGAAGTTTCACTTACTGTTCAGCTGGACAAGTGCATCCCATGAATCTCTGCCATGGAGAAATGTTGCAGCATAAATTGTCTCCTAATCACCTGAAACAAGTGCTCAGGACATCCAGCTGGGACTGAGAGCTGAGCTTCACATGGGGAAGGAGAGAATCACCTTTCCAGGCTAAAGGAAGATAAAATAGTGTTTTGGTGAGAGATCAGATGGAACAGCAAGTCAGAGAGAACAGTCAGCCTGTTGACAGTCCATCAGCTCATCAGCTTACAGTGCTTTCCAGAGCACCTGAGAGCATGTGAAGTGTTTGCCCTCACAACTCACTATGGGGTTGTCACAGGCAAGGAGAAAGCTGCAGTGGCTGTCTTCCTTAGGTCTGCCTTTATCTGTGCTATCTCAGCTCAAACCTGACCTTTTCTTCCCTTTAAGTCAGCTGCCTGTATAGACCTGCTGAGTGATGGGGGGACAGGATGCTGATTTGGGCAGTGCTGGTCCAGAATTACCAACTCCACCATTTAAAATGATGACTCCAATCCCATCCACCCTCAGGATAGCTGGGTGTTCCCATTGATCAAAAATGGTCCTTCTAAATCTTCAATACTGACCATTTTCTTCATCATCAGAGGAACCTAAAACATACTTTCCCCAAAAAATGAAATCTCAAAGGGCCTGGCAATTGCCTGACCCCAGGGAAATGAAGAAAAGCAACAAACCTTATGTGTCTGCCAAGGGGAGATGGAGGTGTGTTTTCTTTTGTGTCTGGTCAATGGTACCTAAAATGCCACATCCACTAGAGACATGCAACTCTTGATGAAGTCTGAAAGAGAACTGACCTGGGGGTTGAATGTTCTGCCCTTTCCTTGTTCTGTTTAACTGCACTTCTTTCTGAGCACAGAGAACTTGCTGACGATTTTCAGAAATGTGTTTCTTCTGCTTCCCATTTTCTGTTCATACAAAGTCTATTGCATGTTTTTATACTGGCTTCAGTCACTATAGTTACAAAACCATGATTGGTACCTTGATATTTGAGCTTTAGTGTCCTTGCTGTGCACGTTGGGATTCAGCTCTTAGGCACTGAGTCCTTTAAATTTATGTCAGCATTAAAAGTCGTGGTAGCATTGCTGCTAAAACTTTGACAAGTGGACAGGTGTTGCAGAACACCTTCCTAGGCTGTGAGGAGCCACCAAAAACAGTGATTTCTTTCTGAGAACTATCATGGCTTTGCCTAAGTCTTCACCACACACAAAGACCTAAATTCAGGTAACTTGGTCACTGCATTGCAGTCATTGGACTCCATGCGCAGTTATTCCTCAAGCTGCAGGTGATTGTACCCAGGGAAGTGTGAGGTTTGTGGTTAATAATATTTTTCATGGGAATCTCTCTGAGAAAGATCTTCTGGTCCAAAGCAGACCTTGCCAATCTCCATCTGCAGGAAACATTTCCACATGTCTGTGCTGGGAACCATCTCATTTGGTTTGTCTCCTTCGTAGATGTCTACCTCTAAGCTTTTCAATCTAAACATTCTTAATTTTTTTACAATTCAGATCTGTCTAACCAATCTGGGCAATGGATACTGGCACACAATTAATCCTGGAGTTGGCATCTAAACCAGAGCAGATGAATCATATCTTAAAAGTCCTTTTTTCAGTCCACTGACTGAAGGAGAGACCTGAGACAATGAGTTCAGAGACAGACAATGATTGGAGCCATCTGAGGAGAGGTGAGTGGGATGCAATCTCTGATTTCTCCATGCCCACCTTTACCTGTGTGAATGAACAAGGCAGAGCTGCACCCACAGCTCAGGGTGGGGGGATCCTCTCCACACTCACACTGGTGGGCACTGGAGCCCAGAGGGCTGCTGTGGGTGGGAGTCAGCAGCTCCCTGCCACCTGGAAGCCAGGCTGAGAACCAGAAGCAGATGGGAAAATGTGAGACCTTGATTAAAAAAATATTTGAGTGCCTGCTTTCTACAAAAGGCTTCTCATCAGCAGATCTCTGTGTGCCTCACATGGTTGTCGGTGTCTGAGGAGTTACCTGTGATCAGTTTTCAGCCAAACAAGTCCATGGGAACCCATGTCCAAACTGGCACCACACGTGTGTCCTGAGTACACCAGACTCCAACCAGCCTTCAAATGCATAATTTTGGAGGCTGTCTGGATGCAAACTCAGAGGCAGGTCTGGAATCAGACTAGGGATAGCCTGAGGCACAAGACACATGCCAGGGACAACTTCAGGTAGGGTTTCTCTTTTTTCTCTCTTCCATGCCAATCTCCTGGCCTTTTCTTTACCTCCTGAGGCAGGACCTGTCCTGCCATCTCTCTACCTGTTGTCCACCCTCCTCTCACTGAAATGCTTGTAGCTTGACTCAGACTAGAGAAAAGACATTTCTCTTTGAGAACAGGCTCTCCTTGGGCTGTTCAGTGGTTTCTGAACTTCTCCACCTTCTCACTGTGAGAGGCATAAAATTTTAGCACATCACATGAAAAGCCTCATTTAAAACCAGCATGACCTGGGGGCCTCCATGTATCCCAGAGCCCTGCCTGCCTTGCCAAGTGTGTGCTTCCCTTGCAGTCCCGTGTTCCAGACACATTCCCAACACCCCAGCAGCCGTGACAGCCTCGGCAGATCCAAAGTGTGTTTGCACAACTGCTGCAGCTGCACAGGCCCCCGTGGCCAGGCACATGTTGCACACTCAGAGTTCAGCTGGGGGAAGCACCAGCAGCCCAGTGAAGCCTGACCAAGCCTGTGGAAAACCTGGCAAGGTGGATGCAATCCGGCAAAATGCCTTTCTTCATCCGCCCCTTTGTGCTTATCGATCGGAATATTAATAAAAACTTGTTCAAAGCTCCCTCAGCTTCCCAGATTACTTGGGAATAGTCCAAGGCTTCAGCCCCAGCCATGCTTGTAATGAGGGGACTTGGGGATCAAAAGCATTTTAAAGTGGCCTTGCTAATCAATCATCAACAATTGGGTAAATTAAGCCCTGCAGTCTTTCCTCTTCGAGCAAGGGATCTGCCGGACGTGTCCTTAATGAGCAGATTCCTATCCCCTTAATATTCCCTAATACCTTTCTGGAGGAAATGAACCGCGGGGAGACTTTGTTGGTGGAATGAGAGGAATGCAGATAACCGTGGGCCTCTGCTTTCTCACACTGAGGGCTGAGAAAACCCCAGCTGGACAAGGGATGTTGGGCACGGCAGCGCAATTTCCTTCCCGAGATCCTGATAATGCTCCTGATAACTCCTTTGCCCCCTGCCATTGCCAAAAGCAAGTGTTTGTTTTCCTTCTCATGGCCAAGATGAGCCCTTCCCTCACTCGTCTCCTCCAAGGATCATGTCCATCTGTGCCTTCGAGGATCGTGCCCATCTGTGCTAAGGGCTTAATTCCTAAACCCACCGGGAAGAGGAGCACATGCCCAAGGTAATGGCCCTGGAAGCAGATTCCTGTTAATTGTTAACACACAAGAGGCAATGCAAATATCCCAGGAAGGCTCTTCCTGGGGCTTTATTGGGATTGCTGGAGTTTGTCACCTTTTTTTCCATAGCAGGGGGCATGGCTTATTCTCCAGCTCCCTCTGGGAGGTCTTTAATGAGTCCCTCTGGGGCTCAAGCTGTGCCAGGGGAGGTTTAGATTAGATATAAGGAAAAAATTTCTTCACTGAAAGGGCGATCAGGCCTTGGAACAGGCTGCCCAGGAAAGTGGCAAAACAACCATCCCTGAAGTGTTCAAAAGCTGTGTGGATGTGGCACTTGGGAATGGGATTTTGTGATGAGCAGGGTGGTGCTGGACTAATGTTTGGACTCAATGATCGTGGAGGTCTTTTCCAACCTTAATGGACCAATGATTCTATGACTTAGGACATGGGACATGCCCCCTGTGTGTCTTCCTTTCTTCCTGGGGCACAGAAGAATTTTATTTTTGGTTTTCAGTGTGTTGAGGAGGGGTTAGGAAAATTTTTGTGGCCTTGGCTATGGGATGATGGGTTCTGCAGGCCCACAGACACCTCTCTCACTACTGTACCCCACCTTAAAAATCAAGGCACCAGCACTTCTTGGCAAATTTCAGAACAGGGGGAACTTCTAAATATTGAAATCAAACCCATGTACAAGCAGTACCTGTGTGGAAAAGGATAGGGCTCACGAGAAGGTGCTCTGGTAAATTCAGGCAGATGCAGGCATGAATAATTTGGATTCTTTGGGCACTCACTGGAAGATCAGCAAATCATGTGTAGGGAAACTGTGTTGTTCCTACATGCTGGGATTGCCCTGATCTGAACACCAGGAGAGGGCTCGGACTCGACGTTACATTACAGGGATGCTGTTCAGCCACGGTGCAGAGGATTTCAAGGAGATCTAATTCCTCCAAAGGCAGCCCAGCTGGGCAGTGTTTCACCTCTGAAGTGTGATGGCACAGCCTTTAGCACATGCAGCCTTTAGCACCCTCTGGGAGCGGGGTGGGAAGGAGGAGCAGATCCAAGCCGGAATGATCCGAGAGTCCATTGGAATGGCACTGCTGCCATCACAGAGCCTGGGGACCCCTCCTCCTGCCTCTCTTGAAACACCCATGGTCTGTTCCTCCTGCACAGCCACTCAAAATAAAAGGGGATTTATGAGATTCTGTCCACAGGCAGCGAAAGCCACTATCGATTACTGCACGGCTCTTAAATGAGAGTAATTCACAGCCATCTTCAGTTTGGAAGGCAAGCTCTAATTTAATATCATTATGTCTTCATGCCCCCACACATTCCACTGTCTCATTCACTGAGCTTTTATTGGGCTCTGGATAATTTATGGCTAGATATATTGCCTTTTATCCGATCTATTTTTAGCTATTCTTGCTTTTTACATATTTTTTTTCCCCTGCCATCACAACTGGCAATTAAAGTAAAAAGATTAAAAAAAAAAAAAGATAAAGTTCCACCCAGCTTTAACCTTTATTTCATCTCTTTTGTGTGCTGGAAGATGCTTTTGTTATTGCCACAGCATCTCAAAGACAGGAGTTAACAATAAAAACAATTTCCCCAGATTTTATTGCTTTCTTTTTTCCTTCATTTCAACAAAGTGCAAAGCAACTTCAAGCCAGTGACTGGGTATTCCTAACTCATTCCATTTTCCTTCTGTAATTGAGGTCCAGAAACTTTCAGAGGCTTTTCCTGCAATAACTCAGGTGTCCTCAGTCCTCAAGAGCTTCAGAGGAGGTTGATGATGGACACTTCCAAGGTTGGACACCAAAGTTTTCAAATCTCTTTGTTTTTGAAGGAAAAACTTGGACAACTTGTACCTAGGTGTCTGTGTGGGTGTGCTGGTTGTTTTGGCTTTTTTTTTTTTTAATAAGGAATGTTTGATTTCTGATAAATATATATAATGTTTCAGGTTTATTATTTAATTCTACATTAGAATATATACTGCACATAGTTTTATTTATATCTGGCAAGGTTATTATTTAAATGTTGCATACTTGAATGTCTCAAACATTGGAATTATTTATGTGAAACAGCTGAAGAAATTAAAGAAATGTTTCAGACTTTGAAGGCTGAAGATGTCCTTGTGCCCCTGAACCTTTGTTCACTTTTTCCAGCAATAACAGTTGATCTGCCTTTAAAACAAGCAACCCAGCCACTCCAGATATCTATTTTTCATGCTGTTTGGATTACAAGTAAGGCCACATGATGGTGTAAATCACTCCCACTGACTTCAAAGCTCTTATTTCCTAGACTTTTTCCACTAAAAATTTTGCTCCATCAAATCTCTCCATGGGGAAGAGTTTGGCCTTTTGCTGCCAGGCTCCAAGCCTTGGGTGCTGCATCCCCTGATGTTCTCCAGGGACAAACCAGGTTTTCCTGGGCTGGGATGCCCAGCCAGCTGCTCCAGGGGTTGGTAGATGGAGAGGAGGGTGGTGGCACTGCTGTGGCACTGTGGGGGACACAAAGAGCAGCTTGGCCAAGGGCACTGTGGCACCATCACAGGAGGGATGGCACGCCCTGGGTGGAGGTGGGTCTTGTCTGGACACACAAAATTTGCCATAGGATGAGGAGATTTTGCTGGGATCCAAATCACCTGTAAGGGCTTTACATTTTTTAGCAGAACTTATCCACGAGAAACTTCTTCACTCAGAAACATTTCCTTTGCTTGAGGACTTTTATACAGTTTTTCACTGCTCCCTTCTTCAACTTTTCTGTTCACTCCCCACCTCTGTAAACTGAAGCAAACCCCCAAGCTCTGAAATGTCTCACTTTAGGCATCCCACATTCACTCCCAAAAAATTCAGCTATTCTGAGGCTTTTCTGGTAATTTTAAGAAAAATGTCATTATGTTGATATTTCCTCCATGCAACAATTCCAATTTCTGGATATATTTTTAGACATACTTTGTTCATAACTGTTAGATCACTGTCAAGTTTCTTCCCCCCCCACCCCCCCGCATTTCTGGTAAATTAAGAATTACCTCGTTTTATTTCTAAAAGCACACATAGCTTAGTGTGACACTATAAATATTGCTTGCAATTAACTCTGATATTGATATAATTATCCCAGATGAATTGAACTGTGTTAATTAAACGTATTGAACACATACAACTTCCCAAGTGCCAAAAATCCATTGTTTAACTCAAACCCCTGGTGAGCCATAGCTTGACTTCCATAGGTGGCTGACCCATGCTGTGGATCCCCCTGGATGTGCCAAGAATCCCATGGGGATTCCAGGCTCATCCCAGCCCTGGGGAGGAAGACAAGGGATGCTGCAGTGGTGATTTGTGTTGGAGCTGCATGTTCCCACACGTGACAATTGTGACAGTGCCACTAACGAGAACCAAGGATCACGAGGCAGATCTCCCTCTCTGCAGCCAACAAGGAAAAATCATGAGACTGGATTTGGAAAAAACCACAGGGTTTTAAAGGCCATGCCTGTTAGTTGTTTTCACAGATGAGTTTCTTTCAAGAGGCTTTCTCCAGTCACGAGGGAGAGCATTTTTTTTTTTTAATTTAAGAAGGAAAAAAGTTCTTAAACTGATAAATAATCACCAGGCTCCTGGAGCTGGGGATTTTGAGCAGGCACTGCATGAAGCCATGGGTGGAAGTTAAGTTTTAAAGGATATATTTTGTGCCAGAGTCACACTGCTCTTCAATCACCATACACAGAGAAGAAAATAACAAAGAACAAATCTAACATAAACACTCTAATCCCACAACACTAAAATATGAGGAGAAAAATATGTGGCAAGAGTTTACTCTTGTGTCTGCCTGCTTATTGTGTTTGCCTGCTTGTGAGACACTGTGCAGGCTATTGTACCAACCCTCAGGCAAAAATCTTTCCTAGCTGGTATAAGCAGCAAAAACACCATAAATAAATAATGTCAGGGGCTTAAAAAAAAAATACAACCTTAAATCACCTAATACCATCTGATTAGAACATCCAGCTGCTGTATTTAAAGAAAAGGAAAAAAAGAACTGTGAGCATTTTATCACTGAAGGTAATGTGGAGTTACTTTGGAGATCTCCTTAGTAGAGAGGAGCTCCCCAACAGCAACAGTTGCTGCAATCTGTGCCCTGCAGAAAACTCAGGGACATAGAAAAGGGAGTGAAAAACTTACAGTGTGCCTTGGGTCATCAGAAGGACTCTTTTTAGGTTATATGGTGCTTTCCTCACAGCTTATATGGGTTTTTTTAAGGATATATGATGCTCTCCTGCTGGGTTATAAAGGCTCCTGTAGGATGCACGGCTCTTGCCCTCTGGGTCATATGGGTTTTTTTAGGATATATGGTGCTTGCCTGCTCAGTTTTACTGAGGTGCAGAGGTGAGCAGAGCTCAGTGTGACAGAGATAGAGAGGTACCAGGACAGAAAAACCACAGCCAAACCAGCTCCAAGCCTCCCAGCTGCCCCAAAAGCTGATTTTTGAGTGCTCCAGTTGCAGGGCAGGCTGGTGGCAGGTGCTGAAGTGCGGAAAATGGAGTTGTTTGGGTTTGTAGAATCATAAAATCACCAAGGTTGGAAAAGGCCTCTGGGATCATGGAATCCAGCCCAGCAGAGTTTTCCCTGGAAATCAGAGCAGGTCAGGCCCCACCAGGGGCAGGAAGAGGGTTGGGTTGTGCTCAGAACTGTGATGAATGCACACACGCTCTGCAGGGAGAGGAACTTCACCAAAATCCATAAATTAAATGGATCTTTTATCACTTTTAAATCAACAATGCACTGGCACACGATGCACTCGGATACTTCCAAAGCAGTATAAATAATAAATGCAAAGAGCAGTGATTTCTCAGTGCAGTGGGGTTTGGCTGGACCAGCATTGATCCCTCTTTACAACTACATATTGTCACAGACAAAAAAAATAAAACATTCCTTACTCACAGAGTGGTTAATTACTGCCTGAAATAAATCAATATTAACTGGCCAGGAAATATACCCCATTACTTGTGTTTAAAGTGAATCAGTCAATGTGATTTTTTTCAGGAATTTTTTTTTTTGGGGGGGGGAGGGGGGAAATTTGCATTTCTAGGTGCGAGGAATTTGGGTCAAAGAAACCTGTGGTACTGATAACAAGCACTTCATTAGCTAATTAAGCTGATAAAGCAGCTCAGTGACTGGTATAGTTCACTGAAAGTTCAGATTTAAGCTGACCAGAAATGCAATTCTCAGAAAAATTTGAAGAGAATCAATCAATTAATAAGGGGAAAAAAAAAACTTGCTGAAGAAAGCATTTCTTTTAGCTGGGAACTTAGGAAGTTTTTTTGACTTTGAAATATTTGAAACACTTGTAAAAGGTAGAATGAGGAAAACACTAAAACCAAGAAACTAATTGTAAGTTAAGTATTTTTTCTTGATTTTTATAATCTTTAAAGGTAAATATCAGATTTTATTGAACATTATTCCTACAGACTCTAAAAAAAAAAGTTATTTTAGACAATTCAACAAAAGCTGACGCAAATCTGCACGGCATTTCTGGATAGCTGAATTTCCTTTTTCTCCCCAAAAAAAAAAGGTTTGGAAAAAAAAAAACTGGCACTGCAGTTTAGAAGTGTTTGAATAAGAGAGAGCAGAACCTTGTGTTCCTTTCCTCCTGAAGTGTCCCTGTGCTTTGTGCTGAGGATATTATTAGGACATTGCTGTTCTACAGGAAAAATCCCAGAGTGAGCTTAGGGCCTCACCAAGTGCCTTTGCAAAAGAAGACTTTCTTCAAAGCCCGTCAGAGGGGGGGATTGGAAACCTCAGAGAAAGGAGGGAATTGAGGGGGAGGAGAGGACCAAACCCATCTTGCGGCAGAGCCGCGTGCTCCTGACACAGACAGGATGCACCTCCCTTAACTTCAGGTACCCTCAAGCTGCCGTGTGCCTTGGATCTCTGTGCCCCAGACTCGATTTATGAACAATTATCAAAAATTACACCTCTAGGATGAGGTTTTCCTGCCCTAAATCATGTGATAGATTTATGAGAAGAAACCCATGCTGGGCCCGTTGACTGTGGAGGCAACCCAGAGTGGTTTGCTCTTCTCCATGTTTGGGACCAGGAGCAGAGGATGGAGCTGCTCTTTACATCCCATCACTTCTTCCTGCTCAGGGCCTTTTAGCTGGGAATGCTTCAAAAGGCTCATCACCTCTGGCTGAGTTACAGTCTATCAGCCAGAAAAACATCCAGACGTGATTTAAGGGCTTCATGTGCAGTCGTAAGGAAGCGCTTTCACTGGTTAATCACTCATGCTGTTAAATATTGTATTTCATTTCTGCTTTTTTTCTGGCTCTGCCTCTCACCCTCTGGTCACCCATTAAAGGCTACCTGTCCTCCAAAATCTGTTCCCTGCACAGATACTGTCAGATGTGGCAATATTAAGATATTCAATGCCTTGTAATTTTCTGTTGGATGAGCCAAATGGACCAAAATACTTAATTCTTTACGCCTACTATGGAGCAAATGGTTGCTCCCAAACAGCTTCAGAGGCCTGGGTTTGGTCCTTTTCCAGGGATTAGAGGCCCTTTTAGCACTCTGTCAAATGGCTGGAGCCCTTGGGTCTTCTATGTCAATGAAAATCTTGAACTTCAAGTAGGGTGAAGGACATACTCCTTTTTCACAGCCAAGCAGAAAATTCAAGTTTTTGATTTATAAGATCAGCAAAAGCAGCAGGAGATCCCAGGTTAGGAGCCATTTTTCAGCTTGTCCATTTTAACTGGCAGATGCCAATCACAGAAACCTCTGAGACCTGCTGCCAATTCTGTTCTTCAGGTTCTACCACACAGCCTCAGGTCCAGCCCAACCAGAAACATCTTCTGAGGCAGCAAGACAACCTGGTGATCCAGCACTGCCTTGGTGACGTGTCCCAGGAAGCCCCAAAATGTGATCCAGCCCTTTCCATGGGGGTCTGAGGGGGAAATGCAGGGTGGGTGGTTTGCCAGCGCAGACAACGCTCAGGATGTGATGTGAAAGCAAAAACTGACTTGTGAAAGCCAGCTTGGAGCAAAACAGGCTGGAAATCCTGGTTTATCCCAACCCACCAGAGGGGCAGCTGCAGTTCTGTGCTGCACCACACTCAACTGCACAGCAGATGGTTGGGAAGGCTCTGTCTGGCTGCCCTGGGTTTGAGCAGCCTCCCCAAGTGCTTCCCTCTGTCATTCCCTGATGGGCTGCACAATCAGCACTGCCCTGGCAGGTGGTGAGCTGGTAAACAGAGCACTTGGACATTGCCTAGAGATGTCCTGGCACGTGCTCCAGAGTCCTGCCTTTTGGACAAATATCTTGTTTTTCTCGAGTTTCTAAAGAGTAAAGAAATAGTTTAGCTTCTGTTTAGTGACAGTGGCCAAAGGGACACTCAGACACTTCAGTCCCCTGTTGCTTCTCTGGGTTTTTTTTGCCCCTGCACAGTCGTGGAGGTGTCTAGCCAAGGAATTGCAGTGCTCTGGCAAAATAATTCTTGGAGAATGTGAGATAACAAGAGCCTTTGTGAACACAGATCTCAGATGTTCCTCAAACATTTTTTCCTGGACACAAAGGTCGATGTGGAGTTCAGGTGGGAGAGAATCTCCCCTCTGCACCAGAGAAGGGAAACCAAAGTCCAAGGAGAGGAATAGGATCAAAGCAGTGAAGAGGATGCACCTGACCATCCCCTCCTGCAGAGATGGAGTGAAGAGGCTGGACCCAAACAGCCTGGTGGCATTGGAGAAGCTGCATCTCTGACCTGGGCAAAAGGGAACAAATGAATAAGAGACTTGCACAGTCCTGGGACAGGCTCACATCCAAACTCATCCCTCCCCAGACTGGGGTGTGGGCTGAGGTGCAGGGTTCTGGTTTGAGCTGCTCTCGAGCAAAGACGTCAGGCACGCTGGCTCAAGGCTTTCATTTTTTACTGCAATGCCGCCGCCTGCCAGATCAGCTGAGCTGGGAAAACAATCTATAATTGACTACAGAGGCATGAGGTTATAATGATTTACTCCTTTTCTGAAGCATGCACGTAACCTCTGCCAATTAGCCAAAAGTCAGAAAGATTTTTAATGACAAAACATCCAGAGGAGGAGGCACTTGGGTGGGGGGAATTGTGACTGCGGATTACCAGAGTCTGAGCTGCAAGTCGTGGGAGCTTGGGTTTAATGATCAAAAAGAGGAGAAGGTACAGTGAAGAGATTTTCCAATTGGAAACGGGAGGCAGCCTGGAGCTGGGTAAAGGGTTTTCCTTGCTGGGTTAGAGGCTTGGTGCCGTGCCCTTCTTTCCTCACCATCACCCAGCACCTACACGTGACACTGTGGTTCAAGGCAGGCAGAAGCAGAGTTAGGAATGTCCTGTCCTCTCCCATGGGAAATGTGATGGCTGAGACCTGGGGCAATGCCAGGGCCAGCTCTGTGTTGGGACAAGACCAGCTGGCCCCAAGGAGCAGTGCCAACATGGCAGCAGCCAAAGGGAGTTTCTTATTATTGGGGCAAGATAATAACACTTCTCCACACAATCTGAAGAGGTACAGTAGCTTCCAGTGAGTAATCCCACGTTGAACACAGATAGAAATTACTTGCAAGTGCCATTACCTGGGACTCAGGGAGGAGACAAAGGTGCTGTTTCTCCTCCCATCCCTCCTGCTTTCCTCTCTCTCACTCCCAGATCTGCTATCCTCCCTCTTCCCTTGCGGCTGCTGTATTCCACCATGAGTGGAATACAAACTAACTTTGCCAGGAAAAAAGATAAAAAATAGGGTTTTTTCCAATGTCATGAGTTGAAATGGCTCAGCCAAACCTTGAAGAAAAGATCTGGGCTGGGCTGCACTGCTTGGTGTGGGGAGTGGAAGAGGATCAGGTGCCCACAAAAACTCATGGAGATTTGCTGCTGTCATCATTGCAGGGCAGGCAGGAACGAGGCTGGGTGAAGGCCAGAGAGCCTGTGGGTTCATCTTATTGGAGTCTGCTTTATACATCTTCACAGAATCACAGAGTGGTTTGGGTTGGAAGGGACCTTAAAGATCTCCTAGTTCCAACCATGGCAGGGACACCGTGCTTCCTGGGATGCAATTCCTAAAGAAGCTGAAGAAAAGCAGCTTTGCCATAAAGATCCAGATCCCTGAGTCACTTGGTGCAGTGAGTGCAGGAGAGAACCTGCCCGCTGCAATCCCTCTGAGATCCCACTCTGCTGAACAGCCATGAAATCAATGGTCTTAGCTGGCTATCGATTGGACCCAGTGGGTGTAAATCTGACCTTGATCCTCTTTAATCTTGATGGATTGGCCACAACTTCATGAGCACAGAGCTCCAAGGTTGGACTTTGGGAGACTGGGTTTGACAACATGTGCTGCATTCTCTGTTTTTTGAATCCAGCTGTGCTGGAAACATAAATCACAGCTTTGCACTTCAGATGTTCACATCTCTATATATGTAATAAGTAAGATATATAATAATTATTGCCATATACTCAGACCAGGGTAGATAAAAAAAGGAGTGATTCCAGCTTCTGGCCCTTCCACATCAAAAAAGCTGCAGAATTAGGATTGATTGAACACAGGTGCAGGATCCTGACAGTGTGCAAAGCGGTGAGAGGAGTTTTGTGTGTTTGCTGCATGCACCACACTCCCCATTTGGCCATGGCAGCCGCTGCTGCCTCTGGCAGAGCCTATGGAGACTTAAAGATCTGACGCACTTAGACAAGGAAAGGGAAATATCTGATGTCTTGTTCTCCTCATGAGATCAAGCCAAGCTTAAAAAAAGAGAAGCCAAGACAGCTTCTCTGCTGAAGATAGGGAGCCCCTTCCTTCAGCCCTCCTGGGTCTACATGCTTCTCACTCCAGCTCTCATGTTTATTATCACATTGGGCACAAACATATTTGTTGCTAGGAGGAGTCCTGGGCAATATTAGCTATCTCAAGAGCCAGAGCACAGCAGGCTCCATGCAGAGATTGCTTCAACTGGAAATTTAGGGCTGGTGGGAGTGAGGACTCAGCACCAGATTGACATGGAGGAGTCAGGCTCTGAGCAGCGACAGCAGAGCAGCAGTGCCAGGGAAGCCTGCAGCTCCTGCAGCTCCCACACAATCCATAGCAAGACCCAGTCCCATGGTGCCACTCCATGCAGGAGGAGCCTTGAAGGGGAGCAGCCACACAACAGCCTTGGAGGACTCTCCTGAGGCCACAGCTACAGAGCACAGAGTGCTGAGCAGCATGGCCCCGTGCATGGCAGCAGCAGCAGAGGAGAGAACTTGCCTGGAACACCACAGCTGGTGTCCCTCCACACATCGAGCCAAGTGCCCTGGCCTGTGCTGCCCATCTCACTGGTCTCAGTGTGGTGTGATGGCCTCAGCCCCACTGTGTATCAGGCACACCCCAGCAGCCCAGCTGGGAGCCGGGACTGCACATCTTTCCTGGGAGCGCACGGGACTTTGGATGCCCTGGTCCACACCAGCCTAGCCATGACCTGGGCAAATGCTTTAGGGGTGATGCTCTGTGTAATGACAGCCAGACCTTATCTGTGCTCATGTAGGAAGGCTTTAGGACTCAGCGGGACAGAAATAATTCCCTTGGCAGTAGGTTCAGGGAGAGAACACACGGAAGGGAAAGTAGGCAGCATGTTGCCTCTTTATTATCTCGTGAAAGAAAATTTATATAATACCCCAGAGGGGCATAAAGCCCTATGGAACACATTTGCACAAGTTTTGACAGGCTTCTGGCTAAGTCCAGAGCAATTTGGGCTCAGAGGGGGGAGTAACTCTGTCCTGGCACAGCACCTTGGCCTTGGCTTTCACAGGTGCCTGGCCCAATGGTGTGAGATGGCCCTTGCCTGGTGTTGTGATCCCCAGCTGCAAAAACTCCCCTGAATTTCAAAGGCTACAGAAATTCCAGTCTCTGTTCCAAGCGTGTTTGTTTTCTTTGGGTCCCTCTCCCTAACTAATTTGCTGTTGTGTTTATTGGAAATAGGAGACACATTCTTGACGAAGTGGGAAGAGCTGTGTTTAATGGAGCCCTCCAGAAGGTTAGAGCAGGAGCATTTCTTGAACAAACAAGCCTCACACTGCACCATAATCTTCAGGCTGAAATGAATCACAGGCTCCAGATGGCAGTGGGGACTGTGACACGTGCAATTTGCATCAGACCTTCACTAAACAATCGTTGGAGGGCCGATGAATATAAAGGAGCCAACTCTTATCAGCTTTGATCACCGAAGCACTCACAGGAAAAAATTATTAAGCATCTACATGAGCAAAACTCTTTGTCTTCTTCAGTTGAATTGCTACTTTCATTTGTCTTTAATAACATGGTATTTGCTCACTCTCAGACAGGCGTTTGCAAGGTTGTTCAGATCCAAGGCTAATTTGCTCAGGCACTTGGCTCTCCCAGAGTGATCACTGAAACTCCTGGTACACACAGTACTTTTCTTGAATGTTAAAGCATTTAAAGCTTTTTTCTATTATTATTTCTTTTCCTTGTCCGTGCCTTGAGTAAGTATTTACACCCAGTCAGAGACAGCGTATAAACAAGTTAATGTTTCGACTGGGGAATGTTTTGCACCTCGTTACACAGGTGGAAATGGGACCTGTGCAGAGCAGGGCCAGGCTGTTTCCAGTAGGTCATTTTCTTGTTCTGGTCAGCCCTTATTTTAGGCCAGCCCTGCCCCACAGAGGTATGTGCAACCACGCCACCGGTCCTGCCTATTTCTGGGGGCTGCTGCTGAGTTTGCATCACACAAAGCCTGGAGTTATTTTCAACCCAGTTTTGGCTGCAGAGCAAAAGCAAATGGCTCTCCATGCATGGCCTCTTGTGGGGGCACCAGCTTGGAAGTGCCACCAGAGAAGGTTGTCACAGGTGGGTCAAGGGCCTGTCTGACATGAGATTGTCCACAGTAGGACCAAGACCCATCTGATTTTCTCAGTCCCTCATTGCACAAAGCAGAAAAACGCCTGATGTCACACCCCACCACATTTGGGCACCAGCCTTTGGAACATCAGGGTCTGCAGCTGCTGATCAGGCCTTGGGCTGGTATTTTTGGCCAGGGGATACAAGCCTGCTTTGAGTGGTAAATCTGTGGTGTGGGTTGTGGCCACTGAACAGCTGGTCTCCTTCCTCCCGCCTTGCTGAGAGTGATGAGAAAGCCTCGAGCCAGAAGAGATCATTGTATTCTCTCCTCCAAGCTCCAGGACCCAGCAGACCCCATCTGTCTGAGGTCCAGCACCAGGAACTGGTGGCATGCTCGGAGATACTCTGCCTGGATCCCAGGAGATGGAGCATGGTCCCCTCCCCAGAGTGGTTTTTTCACCTTCACAGTTAAGGGGAATACAGAAAACCTTTCTGTGGCTGGTGTTTGACTGGCCGTGCACTCCAGCATCACTTCTTGCCATGGCTTCCCTGATAGTTTAAAGACATACTTAATACCTCGTTTTGTTTTGGTTTTGGTCAAGAGAAGGTACTTAAGAGCTACAATGTCCTCTCCATCTTCTTCCTGATAGGCAAAACATCTCGAGCTGTGCAAGTCTCACATAAGCCATTTCTTTCAGCCCATGTATCATTTTTGTGGCTGTTTTTGGCACCTTCCTCAATTTTTCAGCTTCCTTCTGAAAACGTGGGCATCAGAACAGTACTCCATGTTCCAGCTTCAGGCTCTGCATCTCTGACACTGTCTAATCAGCAGGACCATTCCCAGTGTCAGAGCCTCAGAGGAGGGAGAGGGGGAGGGAGGAGGAATCCTTGGCAGCAAGCTGCATTTCATCAAGGGCCCTCTGCTTTGGGATTCACACTCTTTTCCCAGCTACAGAAACCAGCCTCTGACAGAGCAGATCTGTTTCCACAAGCTGTCTCCTCGAAGTGCAAGAAGACCTTGTCTTGTACCCTCCAGGACTCCTGATTGGGCTGCCCTGGGCTTCAGCTGGTTTGAAGTTTGCCTCTGCCTTGTGCAAATATGTATACAGAAAGTCTGACAGCCGCTTTTCATAAGCCTTAAAGATCAACATTCTGGCCTAATCCTGCTCTCCTCTGCCTCCTGGCTCTGTAACAGGTAAGCCTGAACAACCCTGAGTCTCAGGATGCTGGCCCGAGGCAAATTTCTGCCCATCTTCATGGAGGCTGCAGAGCTCATGAGCGAGCACCAGGTTATTTATAGCAGTTCCCATGTCCTCAGCAGCTCTCTCTTTCGAGGATGGTGTCACCATTGCTCTGCTGCCCCTGTCCCCACGCCAGGGCTGAGCTCTCACACCAGTTTCAAGCCACCCTGGCAGCAAAGGAACAGATGACTGTGTGGTTGTTGGCATCCCCGTGCCCATCAGGGAGGCAGAGAGTGCAAAAGTGCCTGTGCTAGCCATCTGCAGCGACAGCCCCTCCATTCCTTGCTGCTCAAGCGGGGTTTCTCATTGCAGATGGACAAAATCCCAAGGTCCTGGTCTTTGCTTTTGGTCGTGCTTCACTTCTGCAGCTTCTCCCAAACTCTCATGATCACACCCAGGAGATGACCCCTCCACCAGGACCCCGGGTAAAAGAGGTGTCGTTGATAAATGATCTCTTTATTCCCTGGGCCTAAGACTTCCGGGCTGCCATGCAGAAAAATGATGCTTTCCACAGTGCTACATATTTAATCAGTGCATGAAAAGGCAACTCATTCAGAAGGACAAGCAGAGAAGTTCCTCCCAACTCTGCCCTTGTGGCTGCATCCACAGGCAAAGCTGTATGGCTCTGCAAAGCTGTGGATCACCCCAGCAAAGCAAGTGAAGTAATGTCTTATTACAAGAGCCAGGCTTTTCCAGCGCTTTCCTAGAATGGAAAACACTTTGAAATTTCGTTTCCTGAACACCACCCTATTCATTAGTTAAGTCATGGATCACCTTCTACTGCCCACCAGCAGGCAGCCACTTTTCTGTGAAAGCTTTTTCTTTTTTCACAGTGGTCTTATTCTTTGAGTGCAGAAATAAGGCCTAAAATAGCATGTTTTGGAATAAATTCCCTTCCCAGCTACGTGAATGGGAAGCTCAGGTTTCTCTCCCTCGACACCTTTCTATTCAGCCCATGTTTCCAAGGGAGCAACTGGACCAAGCAGGGACTCAGCCCCACGCCAGAATGAAATGAGAGCTGTGGCTGAGACCTGTCAGGAGAGCCACAACACTTCAGAGATCACTAATCATGGAACAAGTGAGGAAAACATCAGATCCAGCCAGCTACCAGCATGGTCACCAAAGGAAACACTGAAGAAATAGACCAAAAATGGAAAAAATCTTGGGGAATCAATCCAGATTTTAGTGCAGATCTGATATACATAGTTGTGAGTGAAGGCTTTACCCACTGGACCAGTGTGAGATTTTCCTTTTGCCTCCCCTTTTCCCCACCTTCATGCAGCTGAGGAATGTGTTCCCCATGCTTGGTACCCACAAGTGCTCTGGGAACAATAGCAGCCTGGGCTGGATTCAAGATATGCCCAGAAAAATCATCACTCATTGCTGCTAGACATTTTTATGGAGCTCCTCAACTTATCCCTTGAGTGTCTTACAAATATTAACATCCAAATCCTCACACTTCCTTCCTCTAAGAGGCTGTTACTGCCTAGACTTTAAAAGCAAGGAAGCTAAGGCCGAGAGGTGAATAGACTGGCCGAGATCACAGAGGAAATGTGTGATCTTTGTGGTCTGGACACTCCTGACCAACAAATCCTTAACCTGGCTTCTTGCCCATGGCAGATAAGAAAGGGTAAAAGTTTGAGTCATGATTTGAAAGGGGACATTCCACCAGCTTTACTGTCCCCTGCAGAGACCAGCACAGGGCTGGTGTGTCACCATCCCTATAGGGGCTGGTGGGACAAGAACCCCATGGGCACATGGAAGGATGAGAGCTCTCCCCCTACAAGCACCCCAGAGTTTTCTCAGGAATCTGGTGGAGCATCCTGCACTTTTATTTTTATTAGGACCATTATAAAGGCAGGTGACTGTGGCCTGCCCTATCCAGCTGGATAAAATTCAAGGGCAACCCAATAAACCTCTCTGCATCCTCTGCAATGGCTTTGCTTTGTTTAAAGCTGGCACCGATTTAAAGTTCAATATTTCAGGCTCTGTTCCTGCATCTTCCCTGAGATGACAGTGAAGATGGCAGCACTTAGAGGAATTCCTGGCTGGAGCACAGCTCTAGCTGTATGATTTTCATTAGCATTAACAAGCATTAAGCAGCTGACATCCTGCTCAGGAAAATGACTGTATCTCCAAGTATTCCTCCAAAATCGACGTGCTAGGGGAACAATGGGCTCTGCAGACTTGGATTTCTCAGCTCTGCAAAGGGATTTAACTCTCCCTGGGTCTTCCTTCTCTTGGTCTGTTTAAGTGGTGGTGACATTTGATACCAAGCCTGTGTACGATTTGGAGTCTGCTTTTCCAGCTTCCCCAGTCATGCCTCCCAGCTCACCCAATCTGTTTGTTTTTTTATTTAAATGAGCCCATGGATCCTGAAGCTGAAAACTGTGTGTGACACATCATTTTGGTTTATAAGATGATTTTATGAGTCTCTCCTCCCTGCAAGGAGCACTGAAAAAGCAAAAAGCACCACATCACCACATAGCCCAGCACCACATAGTGCAGCCAGCCAGGCAAAGTACCCCAGGTATCTTGTTTTTTAAAAATAAAATTTGATGGAGGTATTGTTTCCTCTGCTAATCTCAAGATGCTGTAAAGTCTGATTTACAATTTTGGGGTGATTCAAGGCTTCTGGGAGTAGCAAGGCAGCAAGAGTTTTGTGAATTGGCTTCTGGTGAGGCTGGGGATGTGACAGGATGCTTAAATTGAACAAAGGCTATTGCTGTGCCCTTGGCTGTGCCCAAGTCCACCCTTCTGCCTGCAGAGGAAGGACTGGGGGCTGTCCTCACCCCACAGCTGAGACAAGGATGCTCTGCTGACCCTGCCTGCTCCTGCAATGAAAGGTCTTTGCCTCACAGAGCAGAGTCCTTGGGGTGTCACTGCCTGTAGTTTGGTTCATATTTCCCCTGCTCTAGGTGGAAGTACCAAGGACACAGCTGGGAGACAAAGGGAAGTGGGTTCATCTTCTGATCGTGGTGCTTGGTCCACACATCTTGCACACTCTGTTGTGTGCATTCAGGGGTCCCAGAAATTTACTAATTGAGCTGGATTGAGCAAATTTATTGCTGCTGACATCAATGAAATTCAAAGCACTGCTGAACAGGAGTGAGCTCTCATCCTCTTCATGGTCAACGGCCGTGGCAGAAATTCCCTCTGGTGCTGCTGCCCATCACCACCAGCAGCCCTTGCCCCACCCTCAGGGTGAGGGGTGATTCACAGTCTCCCGGTGAGTCTGGGAAAAGCTGGTGAGTCTGGGAAAAGCTGGTGAGTGAGTCTGGCATGGTTTGTGCTCACAGCTCGTCTCTACCGGAGAGTAGTGGTACTCGCGCTGGAGTCCCGAGGACTGAGACCACTGTACCTCTCAGACCAGCCTGGGAACTGCTGGGATGGTTTTATCCTCACCATGGCCAAGCAAGAGGCAGTAAATAACACCTCCATCCAGGGAAAAGGCAGGTGTTATGTGTAACAGGGGAATCCAGCCACGCTGGTGAGTGGGACTGGCTTCCCGAGAGAGACAGGAGAGATGAATAATAACACATAGATCTCAGCTAAGTGGCAGCCCTGAGAGGCAGCACTTGAATCTATATGCTTTTCAAGAGCATACCTAAGATGAAGAATATTTAGTGGCAGGCCAAGGGGATAGCAGTCAAGAAACTGAAGATTTTTTAATCCGTCTCAGTGTGAAAAATGAAGCCAGCGTGGATACACTGGAAATTATGAACGCTGAACGAAGAGATACCTGGGGAGTCTGAGCACAGGCAAAGCAGGCAGGATGGAAACACCAACTTTACCTCTGTGGTGAGAGGCAGGGGAGGGCTTATCAAGAGCTTTAATCATGGTAAAGCAATACCAAAGAAACAGTTGGAGTACCAGGCTCGCCACATCTTACAAGACCTTCCATGCAAGAAAAATCAGTAATTTAAGGTGCTGAATGAAAGTGAGGGATGGAGACAGGCAGACACCAGAGTCTTAGGAGGGAGGAGCAAGCAGTGGGCTTTGCTGTCCAAGTATCCCAATTTCCAGCTGTGCTGCCAACTTTTACATGCCCTTGGACTATTCTTCACCCCATTTTGTGTGTGTATAGTGAGGGTGAGGATGCCACCTCCCTGAAACTCTGCACAAACAAGATCTATGCTATTTAGAACACAGACTTTGGGGGGCAGAGCAAGCAGAAATGCTGCTCTGTCCTCCATCCACACTGAGGGCTTACTTGGAGAAGGGGAAATCATGAAGCAGCAAGCATGGAAGAGAAAGAAATCTAAATAACAAATTTTTAAGATGAGTATGTGACTTCTAGAAGCCATCAGAGGATGTTTAATGACAGACTGAACATGTCCTCTGTCCCATGCTGATCAAAAGACCTGAAAAAGCTCTAATCAAGTGCTTGTGACCATTTCTTTTCCTAGTGTAAAAATGGGATTTAATTAAAAATGGAGAGACAGAGGCTCAGCTGACTCAGTGGGACTTTGGCCCCTGCCTTGCAGAGCACTTGAGGACATGCTTTAAGTCCCAGCTGATGGCTCTGGAGAATCAGTTACTGGCCGGATCCAGGATGGATTCCCCACTATGTCTGAGGGTTGTGCTCTTGGGGAATGGATTTAAGCACATGCTTAATCTTAAGCATGTGCCAAGCATCCTGTTAATTGAGGGTTTTTCTGAGAAGGTCCTGGTGTTATTGTTTCTTCTTGGAGCCTGTCCCTGTGCACATGTGAGCAAGCACATCACAACAGTCTGGAAAAGCAAAGCATTTTGAAATGGTTTTCCAGACAGTAAACTCAGGACAAATTTATTTGGGTTGAACATTTTGGCACTGGTGAATGTAAACCTCTCCCGGTTTTTATTTACCTCTGCTTTCCACTTTGAGTAGTATCAATGTCAAGCTGATCATGGACTGAGCTCTGCAGTCCTTGGGCAAAGGAAGGCTGTAAATGGGTAAAGATGTTTGCAACAGCCCGGGGGAGAGCTGGGCACAGCACATCCTCACACATCTGCACTTCTTCTGGAGGCAGGATGGGTCCAGATTGTTCCCAAGTTTCCCAAAGCACCAGCCCTGGGACAGCAGTGACTGGTGGCAGAGGGTTCTGTGCTCATTTTGCTGCTGGAATACTCTTTCCTAGACCTTTAATGATTCCTGCCGGTCAGAGAGGATGTAAATGGGGTTAATAACTTGGACTCGACCTCGTGAGTGAAGGACCAGCTGCATGGGTGTGCCAGAGGAGATCAGTGGGGCCCTACAGCAGGACAGACAACCTGAGGGAGAGATGGCCAAGGCTGCAAACAGCCTGCAGGAATTTCTTCCCAGGGTGGTGGTACTGATGCCCTAAAGGATGCTTTAGTCCACTCTCTTGTCCTGGGATGATTTCAACGAGCCGAAGATATGTTTAAATCCCATTTATCCTGCAGGTAGCCAGTGGCTCTAGGGTGGGATACTCTATTTAGGGGGTCGAGCTGGCAAACCCGGCCACCCCTCCCATGCTTTCTGCCTGCCCAGCTCGGCATTGTTCCCCTCCTGACCCGTGCTGCTGCTGAGCCCAGCACTCAGACCCAAAGCCATCACCACTGTCTGCTCACTGAGGGACACTGGAACCCCCTGCTTGATGGGGAATGTTATAATTAACGCTGTCTGTGCAGGCTGAAATGTTAACGCTCCTATTAACACACTTTTTGACTTGCTTTTAACACCACAGGTGGCTTTTCAAGAGCTCAGGCTTGATTTAAATCACATTCACTGATTATTGCTTTAATTATGGAAATGGACAGAGCAAGGGAGCACATTTCTGGGTATGGACTCCCACGAAAAGCATGAGGCAAGCAAAGTGATGTGAATTTATTTTCTGAGTGGATATATGGAGATCAGGGAGAGGACTGGGCATGGATTACTCTCCGCAGCCTGGCATGGACTTTCCTCGAGGATTTGCTATGGGTGTAAAGAGACGTTTCCCAGCAGTGTAAAATAGTGTCTGTGGTGGAGCTGGGGTGAGGAAATAGAGAAATACAAAAATATCCTTATCCTTCAGCTCAGAGCAGAGAGCTGTGACTGAGCTCTGGCCCCGCTGCTGCTGACAAACCTGGATCCCAGCAGGTAGGAAAGCTGAGGAGGTGCAGGACCTCAGCTCCAGCCCCTAGACACCAGCAGGAGCCTCCTCTGGGTCTGTCTGCAGGGAGATAACCCCTCCCAAGGCTTTGTTGCTCTGCTGCTGACTGGAAATCCCAGGAGGAAACAAGTCCTCTGGCATGTCAACAGCCCCTCCTGTTACCTCTCATCTAAATATAGTGCTGGAATTGCAGGGGAGGAAGTTCAGCAGGGAGCAGCAGAGCAGGGAAGGCAGAGTTCCCCCACCAAAGGAGGAGGGAAAGGGGCTCACCTTCGCTCTGACCCTCCAAACTGCTGCCACGAAGGAAGGGGTAGGGATGCCTCCTCACCTTTCCCTGCACAGCATTCAGCTTTCCTGCAGGGTCTCTTCACCTTGCAGGGGCTGAGGCTGGGGCAGGTGATGCCAGAGCAAACCCCTGTGGATGCACAGACCGGAAAATGGGATACCCCTGTGTGGCCACCACTGCCTCTATCCCCACCATCCCCGTGCCAAAGTGATTTTCCTGCAGCTCATTGCCCCCTCTGTCCGTGGGGCTGCATCCAGCCCTTGGTTTCCATCACCACTCTGCATATGTCCCACTGCCTGCTCCAGAGGCATCTCACAGCTTCTCCAGAGCCTCCCCCAGCACATTCCCCTCTGTTCCCCCCTCCCTCTCACTCTTCCACGCTGCCGGACTTTGAGGGAAAGCCTTTCCCCCCTGTTTTTATCTGCATACCATTCATGGCACTCAGCCCTTGTGCTGTCGTGCAAAACTGTGAGGAATGAACAGGGTGATAAAGCAGAGGGAGCCAAAGCATGAAGGCCATGAACCCCCTGGTAATATTTTGGAGCCATAAATTACACCCTTCAGACACGGGGCAAGCGGGTCATTAGAAAGCAAAAATCCCTGGGAAAACATTCAAAAAGTAGCACCCCTTCAGCTCTCCCCTCCCTCAGTGCAAGGCAGGTAAGTCCCAGCCTCCCTACCTGTGCTCTGGGATGCAATTTGCTATTCCAGATATTTTTGGCATTGCCTCAGCCGTGGCTGTAAATCTTTATTACTCTGGCTGAGCTGACACCCTGCCAGAAAAGTTTGTTATGGGATAAACTGAGTGACCCCGGGGTGGGAATGTGGAGGGGGGGATGGCAGGGGCTGCGTGTGGCACATTGGCTGGAGCTGGGAAATATCTCTGCAGTGCCAGGTCCATTCCTGCAGTTGTTTCCAAGGTAAACTCAGGGAAGAGCCATCCTCTGAGCAGGGATGTGGGAGGAAGAGGTGCTGAGCAGAGTTAAAGCAGGTAAGGACCAGAAAAGGCTGGTCCATGGGTACAGTCTGGTACTTTCCAGTAAGTTAGAGCTTATAAATCATTTTGACAAAATAATTAAAGCATGTATATGCTGTGATTTATAACACTGACTCTTGCTGTGAAACCGGAGTGATGCTGGATACAGGGATGTATCAAACCAAGGGAAAACCTGTCAGAGGAACGGCTCAAAAGCTGTTCTTGCCCTTGCAGTGTGAAGCTCCAAATCCAGAGTAACTCTACACAAAGATACTGCCCAGAATCAGCGTGGCTGTGGGTTGGGTGACTCCAGCTGAGACCAATCTCCATCACAAGTAAAAAAGTGGGGTTTGGTTGCCTGGCTGCACCCTCTGTGCTGCTTTAGTGGGGAAAATGAGGAAGACAGAGTAAAAACTGAAGGCACAAACAGCCACCTTCTTAAACCCATGTGGTATTAAAGCAGAGAGAAAGCCTTTTACAGAGGCAATTACACAAATGCACATCTGGGTTGAGAGCTGAGCCTGACCTACAGCTCTCAGAGATGGGCAGACATTGTTATTAAATCTCATCAGGACAGATCCTGTGCTGTGGAGGCCAGCTGAAAACATCAGAAAGATATTTACAATTTGACTTTGCTCCATATGTCATAAAAGGGAGAAATAAAATAATTCAGCATCAGGACAGTCCTTTGGGTGGAAGTAGAGCACTTCCAGGGAGGTGACCCAGAGAGTTTGGACAGAAGGGAATGGCTCCTTCTTCCCACGCAGTGATGAACCACATCATGAGGTTTTATTTTTATTGTGGCTAGCCCAAAAATTAATAATCTGAAATTATTGTAGGAGGACATTTTTACCAGGGAAGAAAGAGGTATGTGGGATTTAGACAAACTGTCAGCTCTTCTCTAAGAGGAAAAATGTAATTTCTCAGCAGCTTCATCTAAGCCGCCCTTTGAGGATCTTGCTTTTCAAAGTTTCCCCCTTTTTTTTTTTTTTTTGTCTAGACTTGATCAGTTCTGTAACACACACATTCATTTCCCTCTCCCCTTCCAAATCATCTGCTAGTGACTGACATTTCAGAGGAGTGCCATCTTACTGGCATATAAATGAAGCTTTTCAGCTTTCTTAGAAGGGGTGGTCGTCTTCTGAGATTCTTGGAATTCAAGTTGAAGATGAAAAAAATATCTTTTTTTAAACCTGCAAAACTTAGGATTTTTTTTTCCCTAACAGATGCTCTATGCAAATGTTTAAATAAGTGTATTAATATCAAGCTAAGCCATCTGCCTAAATAATTTCTCAGGGAAAAAAAATTGCAGCATAAGAAACATGAAAAATTAAAGATGGATAGCAAATTCCAACAGGGTTAGGCTTCATGGATTAATGGATGAGGCAGTCAGGGCAGAGAGCAGGCCCAACTCCAGCAGAATTGGTGGTTTTCCAGCACATGCTGCACCTTGCAAGATCACCCTCTATCCCAGTAATTTCAATGCCTGTAAGGCCAGGGTGCTGCTCGGTTTTCCAGAGCATGAAGGGCTTGATCCATCACCCGAAGATGGTCAGTGCAGCTTCCATCCCAGGCTCCCATTGGAGCTGATGAGGAGATACCGGTGCTTGGAGGATGTGAATCATCTGCCCTGCTTTGGGATGGGCTGAATCATATCCTGGGCCCTTGGGAAGGAGTGGGGAGGGAAGGAGCCTTCCAAATATCCCAGCCTTGGTGCTCAATGGGAGGAAGGAGGTCAGAGCCCAGTGGGTGCCATGGAGGATGTGGAGAACAAGCCTTCTCCAGGAGGGAGAATGGAGGCTGTGCTGCCCTGCTCTGTGCCAGGGTCCTGCCTTCCTGTAGGGATCCTGCAGCCCCAACTGGGTGTAAAGGGTTAGCTGCACCACCTAATTAGTGGTTTGTCCTCATTTTCTTCTGTCTTCACTCAGAGTCTGGATTAAAAACATGAATAGGACAAATTTTCTCGTGTTCGGACTTGGTTGTTTATTAAATCTTATTTAAAGTACAGAGAGTTCTGAGACACTTCTAGCTACCAGCTAAAAGTGAGGAAAATGGAGGCAAATCCAGCTAGTTACAAGGTCTTTTAAAGCCAAACATTCCAATAAAGAACTAACACCTCTATTATTTATGCTTTTGACCCAATAACCAAACTCCGGTGACCCTCAGGGCAGCACTAACTGTCCAACCAGAAACTACTGCCTGAAAGAATGAAGGTAGAAGAAGAAGACAGAAAGAGACAACATCCAGAACCTTCTATCTCGTCCCATACCTATTGCTATATTCTAAAAACCCAAAATTCAAAACCCTTCACCATGTGAAATCACACACTTCTATTTAACTACACACCAGTGATTCTATCTCCATCACTCAATTTTGGGATCCTTCTCCAAGGCCTCAAGTCAAAAGCAGCGTTCTCCAGGGGGGTCAGTGCCAGAAAGCACAGAAAGTTCAAACCTCCCAGGTTTCTGGGATCCAACAGTGGGGTATGGCAGTGATCAATCCACAGTCTCCATATTTTATCCCCAAAGCTGTTGGGTCCCCACCTGCAGGTGCTGAGTGAGCTAGAGAGCACAGGGGGGACAGCCCTGCTTGCAGGGAGGGTGAAGGGCACTGCTCACACCAGGCAAACCTTCAGCAAGGCAAAACTTCCTTAAAAGCAACCCTCTACCCTTTCCAACTCAGGGAAGGGGAGCTGCTGATGGAGCCCCTTGGGATGAGCCCAGGTGAGGGGATCAGCTGCAGACTCTGTGAGCACCTGGGGCAGCAGATCTCTAGAACTGGTGCCTGCAGTCCTCAGGGCACCTTCTTCCCATGCCTGCCTCTGGCGCTGGTGTGTTCCAGTGGGAAGAGCTGTAGGAGTGGCATTGCCCTCTCCCAGCACCGCTTTCCTATTCCCAGTGTGCCTCCCTCCACATCCCAGGGTTTGGCTTCAGGCACTTGCCTGAACTCCTCCTCAGAGTGAGGATGGGGAGAAATGTGTCAGGCAAGGCAGTAGGGGAGTTGGATTGATTTCCAAAAATCCTCTCTCCAGAGATGGGTGGAAGAAACAAGCAAACAAATTAAAAAAGAAGAGGACCTCTCCCCCCAGTCCTCTTCAAACACCACCCCCCCGCCCCCCCCTTACAGAAGATTTAGGGGATGAGCAGTGGCCATAAGCAGCCTGTGAGTGGCAGGGTCTCACCCAGCCTCACACCAGCCATGGGAGGGGATCTGGGATGAACCCCTTGCCCACAGTGCCCCTACAGAGACGCCTACGCTCTGCCCATCCCATTGCAACAACCCAACCTGGACCTAAATCTCTTTATTCCGCTTCTTGTTTGGGTTTTTACACTAAAATATAAAGCTGATTCAGGGGGTGTGTGAGTGGAATTCAGCACCAGTGAAGGTGGTGGAGGACATGGGTGGTGGAGACAAAGCCAGCCTTGGTGGCCAGGTCCCTGCCAGGAGTTCTATGGTTGGTGCTTAATCCAGAGGACAATTTTTCTGTGGGTTTCTGGGCAGATTTTCTGGACACAGCATTCAGGAAGCTAGTGAGGCACTAAGGAACTCCACTGGGCTCAGCTCCCAGGTTGTTTTTTCCAGCTTATTTTTGTGTTGGGTCATAGTTCTAAAAACATCCATCTACTCTCAAAGCCCAGGCAATTCTGCAGAGGGATGGTGTCCTTGACTCACTTTGGGGATGATGCTGTTTTCCCATGCAGAGGCGAGTCTGTACCCAACATTTTTACCTGACTGACCTTCCTGCTGTCCCAAACAAGGCTACAGTGTCCTGCCTGCGTGTTGGGAGTGATGCTGGGCACCTCCTGTGGGGGAATTAACTGATCTGGGACAGCACACATGCTGCAGATCAGGCTATGGATGATCACAGGAGCACAGGCTCCAGCCCTGGTCTTGATTAGGTGATACAGACACAGCAGATGTGCTTTTAAGAGAGAGACAAAAGCCCTTAAAAGCCAAGATTAAAAGGCTCTTCCAGGACTCTCCTGGTGTTAGACCACCACAGTGAGCTACAGCATCATCCTCAGCAAAATGAAGCTGTAGCTGTTGACCAGTCCCTGCTCCTCGATTCCCAGTGCCAAGGGCAGAGCAGAGACCCACGGGCCTCCTTGAGGTTAGAAGTGACTGGATTTGCAGTCACTCAGCCCATTAATTATCAAAATAGCAAGGCACAGTCCTGCCCACGTCTGGGTGCCCATCACCTGAGGTGAGATCTCACCCTCCAGAGGGAGGTGGAAGCTCCTCTCTCCCAAAAAGAGAAGAAGCAATGAAGGTTTGAGAGATGAGAGCCCACACAGGGACCCCAGTGCTGGAAAGTGAGTCCCACCCCAGCCACATTGCTGGGGTGTCTTGCCCTGTGGCATCTGTCCTGCAGAAAGCCTCATCCCACCTGCTTTGCTTTCAGCTGCACAAATCTGGGATGAGGCCAGGGCTGAGGAACACCAGAGATCAGGGAGGCAAGAGGAGCAGCAAGGAGCGGCTTTTATTTAATGCAAACACAGGGAATGGGGAAAAGATGAAGCTTTCCTGCCCAAGGAAATGTTTTTATTAATTTTTGGGGGATGTGAGGTGGACAATTAAAGAATCTCCCACCCTGGGAGCAAAGGAGATGAGCTCTTATGTCTCACCCTCTGGGCAAATCTCCATGCAGGCAATCTGTTGCCATTCAAAACCATCCCTGGGGTTTCCCTTGCATCTGGAGCCCCTTCCCTCATCCCAAATTTTTCTCATTTACCCCAGCATGGACAAGAGTGATTGCTCATGAGATAACAGCATGACCCAAGAGATTCAGCCTCTGTCTTCAAAGGCATGTAAAAAATCTCCCCTGCACACTGTGGTTAAACCAAATCGCCCTGGGCTCAGTCAGAACTGGATTTTATCAAATATTAAGCAAGTGAATATCATTTTTTTTCCCTCGTTTGGGGCTTTCTCTATCTCTGGCCATACAGATCTGTTTCTCTTCCATTAGGGTAGGAAAGAAGAGGCCTAAAATCAGTGCAAAAAGCCCTGGGAAAGGGCTTCCCAGGAAAGAGAATTATTTCAGTCACAGGGTTTGTCCCACTCACCCCAGATCTTTGCCGTGAACCCCCTGGTGTTGCTCAATGTGACAGCATTACTCCTATGAGTCATTTTGACTCCTTTTTCCTGGAGGACAGGAGAGCACACACAGAGCAGCAACAGGACCAAACATCTCCTCTAACATCATCAGCAGGTGACAGATTTTTGATTGCTGCCTTGCTTTCTCTCTCCCCATCACCCCTTTTCCAGTGTGGCTCCAGTCCTTTTGCTCTGTGTTTCATTGCATGCAGAGTTTCTTTAAAAGCAAAATAAAAAAGCACATTTTACACGACTCCACACATGTAAAAATAGAAAAGGGAGCCTTGAACACAAGCTGCATTATGTTTGGAGCAGGTTCCTCCTGCCAGGCATGACGTGATGCTCCTTTCCAAGCCTTGGCATGTTTCAGGAAGGGTTCATCCTTCCTGCAGGCACTCAGGGTATCTGGGGCCAGAAACCCAACAGCTCCACTCACAAATTCCTGTGCAAACCTCGTGGGCAGCCAGCCAGGGCATGAATCACAGCCCAGGTTCAGCTCTTCCGGTGGGATTGAGGCTATTTTTGTCCCCTTTTGGCTAATCCAAAAGAGGAGGTGTCCTACTGCCTCTGGTTTAGCCTCTTGAGGATAGATGCCTTTGTCTGTTCCAAAGCCTTTAGAGATTTGAGTGGGTGAGTTTATTATCCCAGTAAAGGATAGATTAAACCAGGCACGTTTAAATCCAACCCATCACAAGGTGACCATGGAGACCAGAAACAGCATAAAATATTTTCTACCTTGGGCTCACAGCCCCTAAAGTCCCCAATTCCCAAGGGGTGTGACAACCTGTCTGGGTCTGACTGTGGGCACAGTGGGCAAGGTCAGGTGCTTCTGGAGGTGTGATTCACCTGGCATCTTTTGGACACCCTCTTCTTGGCATTCACTAGATCCCCATGGCCTGGCAAAGGGAGTTGAGAGGATGAAACCCCACCAGGGCATCCTTCCCCCTGTGCCTGGGAGGGGCAGATGGAGGTGACAAGGAGAAACCCTGACACCAGCTGGGGAGCCTGTTCCCATCCCCAGGCAGGAGAACAGTCTGACCCAGGGACAACACCTGTGCAGAGCCCAGTGCAAAGGAGAAAAGGAGGGAAAGGAAACACAGGCAGTAAAATATCACAGCAGAGCTCAGGACTTTTAAGCATAGGAACTGTTAGGATGTTCCCGAGATCTTGGGTGCACAAATATTAAATAAGCTGCAGTGAGGAGGAGAGAGATGTCCGTGCTGCTGGCAACCTGGGGCAGGGAGCAGGGATTTGGCCGTTCCACAAATCCCAACACAGCCCTGGACCAGGCACAGAATGAGCCAGGGCAGCACTGAGCAGCCCCTGGGGGACTCTGCTGTCACACAGCAGCTCCTTGACAGAGGCTGGCCCTGAGGTTCCCTGCTTGTTGTCCAGACTGCTGAGACACTTAGCAAATCCCATGTAGCTAATTACAATCTGGTTCGATGCCTCATAGCCTCTGGTACTGTTTCTTATGTTAATTAGCAGTGGCCAGCAGGGAGAGGCCATCCCCACCTCATCTTGCTTCCCCCTCACCACGAGTGAAGGATGGAGGCTGCAGATAGGAGCTCTGCTCTACATCCCTCAAAAATGAGAGAGGGGGACATGCTCCACCACACAGCCAGGCTTGCTGCAGACATTTCCTCGTGGCACCAGAAGCAACTGGTAGAAAATGTCCCTTGTCAGGACCTTGGACCCGGCAGGAAAACTCAAGGCAGGGGATATGGTGTGGGCAGCTGGCTGAAGAAGGAGCAGATATCCCTTCTCTTTCTGGCTTGGTTCCCTATGGCATTACACATGGCACTGTTTCCTGTGGGCTGAGTGGCTCACAGCAGCTTTAGGGACCCGTCTGTGCATTAATTTAGTCCAGACCAATCCTCTCCTGGCCCTGTGAGGGCCAGCTCGGCTGGCAGCATCTGAAGGCCCTTGACAGCACGTGAAACCTAAGCAGCATTTAGGCAGGCACAGGTGGGGGACAAGCAGCCACTGAGTTTTCTGCAAAACCATTAAATCTTGGCTCGGGAGGAGGAGATTGGAGGCAGACAATCTCCAGCTGGCACAGTCCCAGCTGTGCCTTGGCACTGAGCATGCAGCTGGTGGCATAGGGAGGGCTTGCACACAACTGCAGCTGTGAAACAGAGGTGCCTGGAGCCCCCAGGTGGGATGAAGAGCCCCCAGAGACAGAGTGGGTCTCAGCTGCTGCAATCTCCCCTGCAGGGATGTCTCCTGAGCAGACAGAAGTAGGTGGATGCACCTCATGGGGCACCTGCAGCCAACATAGCTCTTCTTTGGGCCAGGAGGTGGCCAGGACCCGGGGCACTGGGCTGATCACCTCAGGCTGTGCCATTATTTCCAGAGGAGAGGATGTGAAGGGAAGTGTGTGACAATGGTGGCTGACCCCAGAAAGGCCTGGGGAGGCAGAGGGCACCTGCAGAGTGCCAGACTGTGGAGCAGTGTTGCAATGAAAGCTGGAGAGTGCAGGGAGCACTGGCCTGGACCCTCCTCTCCTCATCAACAGAAGAACATCTCCAGTGTGTGACCACAGGTTCTCCAGAAACCTCTGTGTGTGTGTGTGTGTGTGTGTGTGTGTGTGTGTGTGTGTGTGTGTGTGTGTGTGTGTCCCCTCGGTCACCAAAGGCAAGGCAGGGTCTTTCCCTCCAGACCACTCCTCTCACAGAGCTTTGCAGTGATCTGACTGTTTTATACCTGCTAAAATCCAGACAGCTCTTGGGGTCCTGCATGGTGAAAAATCCCCAAACTGCAGCCGGAACACGGGGAGCTGCTGGGATACCCCCTCGCTGGCAAAGGTGTCAGGTCCTGCCCTGGCTCCATCTCTGCCTGGCTCAGAAAGCTGCTGTTGTTGCCTCTGTTCACCCCACCCCACCAATTCTTTTTCTTTTCTCCTTGGATTAAACAAACCCCGCGGTGTTTCCAGCATGACTAATTCCATAATGACAGCAATATCCCCTGCCTCCCGTGCAGCCCAGGAAGGTGCCAAGCACCATTAACGTGCTGGTACGCATTGCCATTGCATAATCAGCTGGATCTTCCTGGGGGAAAATGAGCTGAATTAGACACTCTCCTTTGCTAGAATAGCAGGGACCAATGGGGATTTCCACAAGAGAGATGGTTATAAAAGGAAAATCCATATGATGCTGCCTTGAAAACCTGCTGTTGTCTGGCAAATGCCAGAAAGGAGCCTGTATCTCTCTCTGACACACATTCATGTGTCTGTGAAAGTGAAGGGGCTCTTTTCTCCAGTCCTCCCATGCTCCACACACTGCTGCTCTCACCCTCTGCGTGGTTGTGTTCATTTCTTCACTCGGGGGCTGCGGCAGGGTTTCTTCAACACTGCTTGGGCTGAGCCCAGCTGACAGGGGCCCCATGGATGTGTTCCTCAGCCTGGGATGCCAAAGGAAAGCCTGGGACCACAGCTGGAGAGGCTGAGCACAAGCCACAGACCCCTGGTGAGATCTCAGCACGATGCCCTGCCAGAGGACAGCCCAGCTCTGCAAGGAGGGGTGGTGATGGGATCTGCTGTGTGGCATTTGGCTGGCACACACCAGAGGAAAGGACTGGCATAGTCTCTGTCCCATTACCCCACAGCGATTTTTGGACAAGCAACCAGGTAAAGAACGGAATTAATTATTCTGCTTTGGCAAGGAGGACGCTGCCCATGAAGTCTCATTACCGATGCATTGCCGCGGAAATGTGTGGCAGGAGGGAGGAAATCTCACCTGCAGTACTTCCAATGTAATTCCCTCCTTTGAGCCTGAAATTAAAAGCCAATGACTGGAAATGCAGCCGAGAAAGGCTTAAACTTGCAGCTGTTAAGTGTTGAAAACTGACACACCTGATGATGGATAGTGAAACATCTCTTTAATTTCATTGCTCCTGCCAGCAATAACAGCCTTTGTTGGCTCTGATCTCTCCTGAATCGGGGCAGGCAATTCCCCATCCCCTCCTCCAGAGATTCAAGCCCCTGGGTACAGCCCGAAGCCAACATTCCCGTTTATCCTCGCAGTCCCTCTTTGCTCATCTGCTAGATTTCCCTCACTTGGAAGCGCTAACCCCTACTCGGGATGTAGGAATGTTCCAGACTACTCTGTTTATTATTAATAAGTTTCTATACGTGTGTGAGTCCCTGCAGCTCCCTGTGAAATGAACCTCCAGAGGCAGATTTTGTACTGCTTCCCTTGGCTGCCTTTCTCCCCTCTCTGCAAAGCACAACACAAATGGGTTTCCAGCAGCACGTAGGGGCTGAGGAGCAAAGAGGAACCAAATCAACTTTTGGGAGCTTGGTTTGGTTGTGGCCAAAGGTGTTTTCTAAGTGATGGCTGAGCTGTGAATTGGAAGTGTTATCTGCATTATTTCCTGCCCACCACAGCTATTGTTTATACCCTGAAGATTACTTGGCTCACCTCAGTTTTGTTTGGGAGATGAATGTTGGTTAGGACATCATCCAAGTCAACCCAACACTCACATTTAATAAGATCATTCTGTGGCTGTCAAATGCTTGTTGAAGAGCCCTGCAATGTTCTGTAAGTATGATTCATAGAAACATAGAATCATGGTATAGTTTGGGTTGGAAGGGACCTTAAAGATCGTCCAGTTCCACCCCCTGCCAGAGGCAGGGACACCTTCCACTATCCCAGGTTGCTCCAAACCCCATCCAGCCTGGCCTTGGACACTTCCAGGGATCCAGGGGCTTCAACCACATTCCTCAGCAAAGTGTTTCAGTGCCTCACCACCCTCACAGGGAAGATTCTCTTTCTCGCATCCAATTTAAATCTACCCCCTTTCAGCTTAAAGCCATTAATTAATCTCCCCATTTTACAGACAGGAGACAGTGAAAGGCAGAACGAGTGGCCCAAGCTCAGAGCTGCAATGAGAGCTGCAGTCACATCCCAGCACGGTGCATCTCCTGATGTTTTGTATCAAAAACAGCAGGACAAGAAGGTTTTTAGCAAAATCTTTTGTTTTCCTGGGGGAACAGCAGCCTTCCCAGGTTACCACCAAGGCTTTTATTTTTTATTACTCTTCAGCTCAGCCAGGCTGGATGAATTGTTCTCCAGGGTAAGCACCAGTGCTGCCTGTGCTGCTGTGCTGTCAGGCAGCTTTGATCTACAGCACAGCAGCTACCCAGAAGGAACCAAGTGAAGAGCTCTTACTTTCCTCTCCCAGAAACACGTTTTGCCCAGGTTTTGGCTTACACACATCCAGAGGGCTGTCACTATGTGCTCCTGACATTCATTTGCACAGCTCCCAAGCTGGACTCGCATGGTGGATGTAAAATCCCAGCTGGGTTTGGATAGGCACATTTACACCCTTACCTGTTGAAGGAGGGCATGGTTAATGGGGTGGTTGCCTGGACAATGTCAGGTGGTTCTCACACAGACAAACCCCTTCCCTCTCACAAATAGCCCATCACAGGAAATTGGATTGACCTCAGTTTTATTTATCATCACCATCTCTTGCTCTGCTTCGTCAGAGACTGATGGCTGCTCCCAGTGTTTGCCATCCACCCAGACCTCAAAGAATACTATAAGGCTCTTTGCAGGGATGCAGTCACAGAGTTGTAGGCAGTTGGCCAGATTAATTCCTGATTACAGTGTAGAATATATGGCCAGTGATTTCTCAAATCCCACGATCAGCTGTTTTAGGCAGCCATAAAGATATAATACTGCTCATATAATGACTAAAATACATCTACAACACCAGGAGGATTTAGTCCCTTCTCCTAGGGTTGGGTCTCCATTCCTCTGACCTTCTTCACAGTCCTTAGGGTTGAAATCCCCCCTCCTTCTACCCAGGGGACCCACATGCAGCATTCAGGTTGAGAACTTCCAAGCTCTCCATAAACACGATGGAAACACTCTCCTGATTTTGAAAGCCAGGGTAAATCCGTGGTTTTCTGGCACATTTTTCTGCTGTCTCTTCCTGACTTTGCCACACTTTGTGGGCTTGCTTAGATGAGCAATTAATTGGTTGAGGCAGGATTGCCTGGGAAAAGTCAAGTGAGAAATGCCTTTCATAGAACATCAAGATGGATTCGGCTTTCAAAAGCATGGGAGAAGTGCTGTCACAGGACATGTCTGCATGGTAAGCCAAAGGGAAAAAAAAGTGATGAAGATGAACACTGAAATGAACTGGTTTATATTGGCCAGCTCTGGTGGTGGGAGATCCTCACCAGGACCTGAAATATCAGTGCTACAGTTACCTCTGCAACTTGCTCTGTGCTGTTGGAGTCCTCAAAGTCCTGAAGGAGTTAAAGCCTTAAAATCTCCCTTGGTGACCTGTCCCAGGGGTGACCAGTAATGAGACTTCATGGGCAGCATCTTACTTGCCAAAGCAGAATAATTAATTCCATTCTTTACCTGGTTGCTTGTCCAAAAATCGCTGTGGGGTAATGGGACAGAGACTATGCCAGTCCTTTCCTCTGGTATGTGCCAGCCAAATGCCACACAGCAGATCCCATCACCACCCCTCCCTGCAGAGCTGGGCTGTCCTGCCTTGGTGATCTGCCTTTCCTCTGGCAGGCAGACTTGTTCCCAAATGTTTAGACCCTGCATCTCCCCCATCTCTATCCCAACCCGGCAGCTCCCCTGTGCAGGAGCTGTTATTGCTCTGGCCAGCCCAGGGCTCTCTCACAGGATGTCTCTCTCAAGCCACAGCCACTCTCAGCATGCTGGCACTGCTCTGTGTCCCCTCTGCAGCCGTGGTGGCACCCTGCCCACTCACAGGCATCGTGCCCGTGTCCCCAGCCCTTGCTGCCAGCCTGCTCACCAGGGCAGGGGTCCCTTTGTGGCCCCTCCAGCAGGTCTGCATTCCATACCAGTGGCAACAGAGGTTTTATGAGGCCTCTCCTTCCCTCTCTGCCCCTCTCTCAGCTTGCAGGATGCTCACACAAAGGAGGAAGCATATGTGTGGTTTGGAGGGAAGCAGCGTGGCGGTGCTTTTTTTTGGACACCTCCCTCACACAACACCTTTCCTACCTCTCCTATCCTTTTATTCCAGTCTGTGGTGGAGAGCAAAACCTCTCTGCAAGCCTGGCTTATTTTTAGAAGGCTGCACAGCCAGAGACACCCTTTCACTAGCCAAAGTAAGAGGACACCAAATGGTCCTGACCTTTCTCTCCAAGGCCCCATGTTGGGACTGTGCATTGAGCAGAGCACAGGGTGGAAGCAGGGAAGGAAGGAAGGAATTTGTGTGTACTTGCTTGGCTGACTGCCCTCGCCTGGGGCCTGAGTTTATATAAAGAAGATGAGGACACCGTACAGGGATGAAGGTTTGTTGGCCATCACAGGGTTTGGAAGCTCTGCTGACAAGGTCACGGGCTTGAAAACGCTTTCAGAAACCTCCCCAGCAGATCTCTTGGAAATGCTTCTCCTCATCTGTCCCAGGTGCCAACCTGAACATGCCTGGGGACTCTACCTAGAGCCTGTGATTTTTTTTTTTTCCCCTCTGTTCTTATGACACCCCAGTGATGCAGCAGGTCCTCATGCATCTGAGCCACTATCTGGGAAAAAGGAAAAAAAAAAGAAAAAAAAAAAAAAGCAAGGGGTTGATCCCTGCTTGCAAATGAGAGAGTCTAAAGAGGCAGAGAAAAGAAGTCCCAGATCTGCTCTGCCTTGTGTAGACCCTCAGATGTCTTTCCTTTTATTTAACTCCAATCTCATCCGGCTTGGTGCTGTGACCATTTCCCTGGGTTCCCTGTGGGGGGAAGAACCTTTCCCTAATATCAAACCTAAAGCTCGCTCCATCCAGTTTCAGGCCATTCCCCCAGGTCCTGTCACTGGTCAGAGGAGAGATCACTGCCTGCCCCTCCTCCTCATGAGGAAGCTGTAGACCATGATGAGGTTGCATCTAGTCCCTGCTTTTGCAGTGGATTTTGGAAATGAACCACCTGCCATCCTCTGTCCCTTGGACTCAGAGCTGTACAGTGGCACTGGTTCAGTTAAGATGATGCTTCCTGCACGTGGAGCAGGGTCCTGCAGGGCTTGCTTCTACACAAACATTAAAAAAGGGGGAACTCTGGCTCCAACAAACTTGCAGGATGATTTTAAGACAGAAGTGAGCACACAAGTGCAGATGAGCAGGGTAACGAGATGCCTGCTGTGCCTTTTCCCCTGGCTTTGTAACCTCTTCACCCATCAAAGTCCAGCAGTGAATGCACAGATCACTGGCACAGCAAAGGGCTGAGATGTGTTCTGCAGCTTGGATAATTGATAAAACCAGCCCTCTGTCAGCCCCAGCCCTGGCTTGGATGTGACAGCCACACCAAGGAGGTCTTAAATGTGCCTGGAGCTGCTGCAGACAATGGGGAGGCCAGATTGCAGGGAGGGCAGCAGGAGAAGAGGAGGAGCTGCTGCTTCATGACCCATCAGCTCTCCAGAGCATAAGGACGCCTTTGTTTGCTTCTCCTTCAGCCTCCTGTTACCCAGAGTGGGAGAGGCAGGAGACGGCAGAAACCTGGGATTTTCAAACATTTTCTGAGTCAGATGCAGTGGGAGAGGGGGAGGAAAGAATTCCCACACCCAGCCAGGCTGAAACAAACAGGCAGTGCTGGCTTGGCCCAGAGCAAACACCTTGTCTGAAAAACACCAGTGCTTGTGCAAACCCTAAGGGGTTTGGGGGTCTGCTTGGTTATTTCCCCCAAAATTCATCAGGCTGCACCTTGCCTGGAGGCAGCATCACCCATGGCCTGGTGTTAGTGGGGTATCATGATGGGGGCTGGAAATTTTCCTCCTGGCAGCCAGGGATGTGCAAAACACTCGGCTTCCACTTGCCCAGCCACAGCCTTCCCCAACCCTGACCTCAGGGTGTCTCCTCATTGTGCTGTTCCTTCCCCAGATGGAAAAGTTTTCCAGTCCTGAGAGACACCCCAATAGGTTTTACTCAGAGGTTTGTCAGCTTGGGGATTCCCCCTCCCAGATTATTTCAGAGAGAAGCTTTAAATTACAGCATCTGCCCCTCCCTCCTTTTCCTCCTGTGCAAAGGTTGTATGGGACTGGAATTACCTGAAGGTAATTCTTCATCCAAACATCGGGAGGAAGAAGGCAGAAATGACATTCATTATCTCCAATTGATTTTATTTATCAGGTATAAAGGAGCAACTGGAAGCCAAACAGACATGTGGGTAAATATGTTCAAAGGGGCTGCTATCATTTAATGGGTGAAATGATAAGGAGCTTTAGCATGAGGTGATGCTGGCACAGAACTCCAGGACTCTTTTCCCAGGTCAGGAGGAAAAGCTGAGGACAACTGCACTGACTTTGGCTCAATCCAGTCAAATATGACAATGATTGTTTTTAACTTGCAGTCAGCTTGAAGGCAGCAAAAGCAGCTCCAAACCTGAAGGAAAGGATCACATGCCTGAAATCCTGCCTGATTTTTTTCCAACTATATCATCTAGTCTAATAAAAGACAATAACTCCTCCTCCCAACCTTGCCTTGCTCAAAGCCTGAAAATACCAGAGCTTCAACAATTCTCCTCTAACAAAGGGAATGAGTCATTCATCAAAGCATGCATTTGGAGAAAAAAAAATCTGCATATTCATTTGTTCTGGTATTTAGCTAAAAAGATATGGTTTACCTGTAAAAAATTACATTTGAAAAAAAATTAAAATCAACAACCACCCCCACCAAAAAAAAAACCTAATCGATGGCTCTTGAAATTCAAAGTCTGGGTGCAACTGGCTAAAAGATATTTTTGGGCATAAATAATACAATTTTTTATGCATAAGCAGAGTAGTGGGAGCAAAGGACTTGCCAAAGGATTGCAGCTAGAGAAAGATCTGGGGAAATCATTTCAACAGACAGATGGATGGAAGGACACCCAAATGTCAAGAAATGGCACCCAAAACCTGACAACATCCAGATTTCCTGAGCACACTGGGCAATGAGGAAGCTGCTGCCATTTCATACTGCACACACAGATTGTCTGCATACAAAAAATGGAAGCCACGTGGCTTTGAGATGTTTTCTGGAGTGGCAGAGATGTGGTGACCACAAGATGGGCACGTTGACAGCTGCAGGGTTTTAACAGCACTCCAAAACCCCTTTTAAAAATGGCCACTAGTCTGCAAGGCAAGCAGAATCTCTGGCTTCAAAGACGTTTCCCTGGATCTTCATAAAGCTTGTTGGTGGGGGTTTTTAGGCTTTTTTGTTTGTTTGTTTTCTGTTTGTGTTTTTTTGTTTGTTTGTTTGTTTGTTTGTTTTTTGTTTTTTGGGGTTTTTTTGTTTGGTTTTGGTTTTGGTTTGGTTTGGTTTGGTTTGGTATGGTTTGGTTTGGTTTGGTTTGGTTTGGTATGGTTGGGTTTGGTTTGGTTTGGCTGGGTTGGGTTGGGTTTGGTTTGGTTTGGCTGGGTTGGGTTGGGTTTGGTTGGGTTGGGTTTGGTTTGGTTTGGTTTGGTTTGGTTGGGTTTGGTTTGGTTTGGTTTGGTTTGGTTTGGCTTGGTTGGGTTTGCTTTGGTTTGGTTGGGTTGGGTTTGGTTTGGTTGGGTTTGGTTTGGTTTGGTTTGGTTTGGTTTGGTTGGGTTTGGTTGGGTTTGGTATGGTTGGGTTTGGTTTGGTTTGGTTTGGGTTGGGTTTGGTTTGGTTTGGTTTGGTATGGTTGGGTTTGGTTTGGTTTGGTTTGGTTTGGTTTGGTTTGGTTTGGTTTGGTTTGGTTTGGTTTGGTTTGGTTTGGTTTGGTTTGGTTGGGTTGGGTTTGGTTTGGTTTAAGTGGGATCTGTGCTGGTTTGTACCCCTAAGCACTGGGAGGTGCTCCCAGGGCCAGCACAGCCTGGAGTGGCAGCAGTGCAGAACATCCCTCCTCCAAGCTGAGGCTGCTGCTGGCTGAACAAGGTGTCTTTGCCCCAGCACCTGAAGAACTGTGGGGTTTTGGTAGCTTCAGTGAATCTTAATTGCACCCATCCAAAAGTAGTGACCTCAGCCCTGCTAACCATAAAACACTGCTCACTGCTTGAGCTTAATGGTGTGTGGCCTGCCAAGGAATCTTTTTTTCTCTCCCTTTCAGAGACAATCTGTGGGAATTTATTGGCTTTTTAAAGCTGTCTGATCTTTCACTGAAGGAAACTAATGGAATATCAATGACACCAGTATTTGTCACAAGTATCATTTATGGAGGAAATATGGGCCTGGCTCAGGAGGGCTCTCCTGCACATGGTTAACCAATTCCACACACAGGTCCAGGCAGCAGCTGGGATCAAACCCAGGCTTCTCTGTGGCTGCAGGCTTATCAGCCACTACCAAACACAGAAAAGCAAAGAGCATTCCTAATTCAGTTGACTAATTCAATTTAAAACCCCGATGAGGACAAGGCAGCTTGAATTTTCATGGGAGCTTTAATTTAGGATGACACTTTTGGAGCTGGAAGGAAGAGCCTTTCATTGATTTTAAGCACCTTTTCAAAATATCAGGTAAAAAAAAAAAAAGCTTTTAAAAATATGAAAATCCTTTTCCTATTTTTTATTGGCATCTCCATTTTCTTCAGCTCTGACTTTCTAACTGAGTTACATTCTATTTGGGAAAAAGTCTGCTCTTTTTTAATCTCTTTTTCTGACAGGTTAAGAGTTACCTAAAAGGAAATGATGCTTCAGACGTGTTGTGATAGATGTGAGGCTTTAGTTTTTAACAGAAGAAAGAGCTTTATACAAGTGCTGCATCCTGATGGGGTCATCTAACCCTTGTGGAGGACTGGAGCCTGCTGTGCTGAGGTTTCACCCCACAGGGCAGCATCAGAGCCATGATCAGGTCCCCAAAAATGAGATTTGCAAACATCCCACCCTTAAACTCTGTTTTTTTGGGACACAAATTTTCTTTCAGGTTTTCTCACCAGCCTTAAATCCAGCATAGGCTCTCAAGAGCCTGCTAAGGACTGTGCCCAGTGATGAGTTCTTTTTATGCAACATGGTGGAAACATTGCTTTTAATAAATGAAATGTGCCAGAAAGGAGCAAGCAACACGACCCATTCCTCAAATTTTTTTTGGAATGGGGTGGGGGGTTTGAATAATAGAGGAGGTGATTGCAAAGAGGGGGAAAAAAAAGGCCACTTTTGTGCTCAGAGTCTGGAGAAATGTTTAAGCACCCAAAGCTTTGCGTTAAATTAGTGCAAAACATGGTGATTTGCTGCAGGGTTTGAATTTCAGCTACTGCAAACCTCTCTCAGGGGAGAAGTGAAAGGGAAAGCTCAGATCTCGGGTCTGAAAACGGTGAATAAATTAAGCCCGGGATTCTTTAACCCCGGGAGTGTGTCAGGAGAAGCCTCCTTAGGGTGGCAGAGGGAATTTCCTGCAGAGCTTTGGCAGCACAATTACCAGCAGGCTTGATTGGGGAGAGAATGAGAGCAGGGGCCAGGGGCTGTGAAAAACGAGGTTCACTTTTTTTGGTAAAATTTAAAAGGTTTAATGAAAGAAAATAAAAGACAAATAATAAAGCAAAAGGTTATAATGGCCGGGTGCTTGGCATTCAGCTAAAAGCACACCTGCTGTTTTGGAGATATTCTTTAAATTTATCAGTTCATTGCACAATTACAGATTTATCCTACATTTTTAAAGTTTTCTACAAACTGTTTTTCACATTTTAAGAACTGTTTTACACAGCTACTTTTTGAGTTTGCCTTTTTAGAGCATGCATGTTTTTTGGCTGTGGTTTTAATTTATTCTTCTTATCAGTCTTAATTTTGGCTGTGGTCTTTAATTTTTATAGATGGTTGGTGCTGGTAATTGGTATATTAGTAGTAGGTGGTCTTACTGGGTGTTATTTAATTAAGCAGGTAGTTTACTTATTATAAAGACACTTTATTCGCTTATGTTACTCTTAAAGAAAACTAGATCTTAAAAAACCATTTTAACACTACATATATAGTATCTACCTTAATATTTGTGAAATGCCAATACCGTAATATGTATTTATAGCATATTTTATAATATAAATATTTTCTGTTGCATATTACTTATGTTGGTGGGCTCATGTGCCACTGAGCTGCAGAAGCTTCTGTTGCCTGTATTCTCTCAGACCTCATTTAAACCACGGTGCTCTGTCCTGCAAATCACCATCCCACAAGGAATTGCTCCTGCCTTGCTCCGTGAGCTCCAGGGCCTTTGTCCACCTTCAGGGGAAACGGGTCAGGGATGGCTCCACACCTCCAAGCCCTTCAGTCCCTCTGTTCCATCAAAGCTTCCAGAAATGAGCCAGGAATTGGGGTGAAAAGAGGGCTCAAAATGTAATTTTTTAAAAAGTTCTGTGACCACATTCCGTGGGTTCTGTGGAGTGATGTTTGTGTAGCGACCCCTAAATCCGAGCCCAGCAGTGCTGCAGGTTCACATCTGAGCTGTCTCTGGGTCTGTCTGCAGAACGTGCTGGCAGCTCCTGGAACACAGAGCAAGAGAGAGGGAGGAAGAGAGAGAGCAAGAGGGAGACGTGCTGTACACCAGAACGTCACATGAACATGTTTAGTACTTTTCCAGAGGAAAATATCATCCAAGAGGCATAATTATATCTTAGGTTCCTTTTTCTATTTTTTTTTCCTATTTTTTTTTTTTACGGGGCTTTTGAAGCAGTTGTTTTGTTTCATTCTTCTCCTTTTTCTATTTTCAAATTACAGCGTTTGCAGAAACAGGAGGAGGATGACAGTTAACACAAGAGAGAAGCCATGGGTGCCTGAGAGGGAGAGAGATGCTGCTGTTCCTTGTTCCTTGCCATCCCTGGAAGTGTCCAAGGTCAGGCTGAATGGGGCTCTGAGCAATCTGGTCTACCTGGAAGGTGTCCCTGCCCATGGCAGGGAGGTTGGAATGACATGATCTTTTAGGTTCCTTCAAACCTAAATTGTTCTGGGATTATGTGACTCAAAAGCAGCTAAATTTAGGCCTTGTTCTGCAAGCTGACTTCCCCATGGTAACTCACAAAGGGATTCTTGCTTGATGATCTCTCAAAGGACAAGACCTTGGGAAGAGAGAACCTTTTTGAGTCCCGTCATCCCAACACACCCAGAGTTCCAATTTCCCCAGGAACATCCAGAAGAAGGTGATGGAAGCATCTCTGACAAGCTGGATGTTTTGTACACCTCTATCCTGCGAGGTGAGATGCTCACCCACAGTCACCATTGGTGATGCTCACCCTGTTCCCAGTCATCACTTGGAATCATTTTGTGCTGCTCCACTGGCTCAGGGCCACAGCTGGATGCCAGGGGAGCTGGGAACACAGCATGTTTTCACACACAGAAGTACCCAAAGGCATTTAAGATAGTAAACTCACTCCTTCTAGGCTGTCACCACAGTGACTGGGGGCTTCCCAAAAATAATCAACAATACAATTCCGAGCTGCTCACTTGTCATCTTGGAATTAGCAGCTACTCAACATTTTGGCTGAGAAATTAAAATACCCAGCAGGAATTGGCAGTGGGTGTTTCAGAGGGGAGTTTTACGTGAGGCACCCTGTCCTTGGTCACCTGTGGGGACCTGTGGCAGTGGAGAAGAGATCCCTACCTGACACTAGGATTTTTTCTGTCCTAAAGCATGAGAACTGGTGACAGCAGAGAACCACGAGAGCTCTAATGGGTCTTTAAGTAACTGAGGTATAAAACCTTATTTTCTCTGTTTGAGATCCCAACTCTAGCCATTGCATCCTGTGGCACAGACACGTTCCAAGGAGGAATTTCTCACTGTTTACTCTCTAGGCATGGAGAGGTTTCCAGTGATGCTTTTATTGCTCAGCTAACAGTGTTAACCTCTTCAGTGAGGATGTGCACCCATCTAGCAATTGTCATTGACTGAAATTAGCTTTGCACTTCAGGTTTTGTCAAGTTGCAATTGTACTAAATGCTTTACTGGCTGCAAAGTGACAGTCCTGACACAGCTAATGCCATAATCCTTTGGCCTCAAAGCAATATGAGCAGACCCCTTGGTCCCTTTTCTCTACTCAGGATTTTCATCTCCTGAGATGTATGTCACTATCATTTGCTATTTTTTGTTTTACCAGGATACTTTCTTTTCACATGTTCAGAGAATTTCAAGCTGTGCATGGTTCATGTTTTCAAAAAAATCTCTTCCATATTTACAAGGCTCAGAAGCCCTTTTTTATGTCTACACTTATTTACTTCACCAAGCATCAGAGCTGGGAGTGGGGAACACAGGACCAGGTATTTCAGGTCTCACAATAAAATCAGGTGAAACAGGGTGCAAATAATTTGCAGGGCTGCATCAAGGACAAGGGACAAAGGTCTTCTCATGCTGCTCTGTAGAGGAGAAAGAGCCCAGTGAGAACAGTGATTTGGGGCCCAGCCCTAGCTGGACTGAGGGCTGAAAGAGCAAGGTGCCAGCTGGTCCAGAAAATACTTAGTAGGATCAGACCTCCTGGTCCTTCCTGTACAGGCACCTTGTGCTGTCACACAGGATGGTGTTTAGTGTTTGGAAAAGCCACCTGAAAAAAATACCACTGATCTTAGCTCAGAAGGTGTTTAGTCCTATTCCTAAATCCATTGCACTGTAAATTGCTGGAAGATGCCCAGCAAAGAGATCCTGTTTCCTTGAGCAATGGCAGCCTTCTCCAAGTGACACCTCTGAGATGTGACACTGCTGAAGCTCACCTGGCTGATGAGATTTGTGATGAATTAAACCCTCACTGCCCTCCTGTTTTCCCTACAGATGTCCCATTAGGATCCAAGCAACTGCCACAGTCAAGAACGCAAAGACAATTATGCACTGGAGTTTAAACAAACCATTAATTACCAAGATGCTCTGGCAGATGATGGCTCCAACAATGCTTATTACAAGAACCTTCATCAAGTTATCTGCTCTTTCATGTGAGCAGAGGTAACCATCTCCACTGAGATGGGAAAAATAATTAAAAACCATACAACAAGATGTTTTATTAATGACATGCACATCTCCATCGCTCTAAGAAAATTGGGCAATCTGTTCCTACACCACAGTTCTCCATCAAGGGTTTGTATTTACCATCACTTTAATAATGGCTTGCTAAAGTGCTGTTGAGTTCCCTTGGGTTGGCTTAGAGGAGGAGAGGGCAAAGGGAGGATTTATTTATTATTTATTTATGAGTGGCACCCACTGAAGAGCAGATCTACATCTCAGAGTGGAATAGAAAAAAAGGCCTTGCAAAGAGGGTCCCTGCTTAACTCATTGGATTTAAATAAGTGGTTCAGCAATGCAATAACAAAACACAAAGTTCTTGTAAAAACTATCTTTAGGAAAAATACTTCCTCAAACACACACCAAAAAATATCCTGCCTTGGTTTTCCTCTACAGATCTAGCTGTGTTCTTAGCTGATCTGGTGTCAGACGTGTTCAGTGGGAGCAGGAGCAGATCCATCAGGGGATGTGCAAGTTTTGGTGAACCAGGGTTTAGCGATGGGCCAGTAGAGCACAGCCCTGGGCCACGAAACTCCTTTTCATTGCCCTTCATAGAACCCATGAGGTTGACGTGTCTGAAAATGGAAGCCCTCTCTTAATGTCCGACCAAACCCCCGGCAGGACGAGCTTTTCCAGCTTGCCCTGCCGGCTCAGCCCGGCACTGCCTGCGGACTGCACCGGGAGCATCCGCTCCTCCTGCCCTTGGGCTGGCACCACGGAGCCACCAAGGACGTGACTCACCACGGTGCCGAGCACCTTCCCTCTTCCCACTGAGCTCTCATTTGCTTAATCAGCACAGATTAAAGCGTGTCTGATTAAGGACGGGTGTTAGGTCTGATGAGGACCCGGCTCTTTCCCTGTTCACACACTATGGGGCTGGGCAAGCCCAGTGTCCCTTACCTGGTTTCAGGCTTCCAAACGGAAATGTTTTTCCCAATGGAAGTTCAAAGCGTACATTTCACCTGAAAGAAGAGGGTGTAGAAGAACCTATAAAAATACTTTAGATCCCGACAATCTTTCAGAGGAAACTTTTTTCTCTGTTGCAGGTATTTACATGCATAGGCTGGGTTCCAGCAAGGATGCAGAAGCTTAGACTGGGCTGAAAAAAGAATAAAATTTTGTTATGAGGGCCACAGGCTCATTGCCCAGCGTGATCACAGCTCTGCATGGAGACAAGACAGGACCAGGACCTTCTCTGCAAGGGCTGCTTTGCTCTGCTAACTTGATCTTCAGTTCAGGCACAGCTTCAGAGGTTGTGGCACTGAAATCAGTCCTGCCTCATCCACATATTGCTGGGTAGCCTTGAGTGAGTCACTCAGCCTCCCTTAGATGCACACTGCATAGCTAGGGGGGCATGGATACTCCTTTTTACTCCATGGACACTCCATCATTTGGCTGATGGAATTGTCAGGTCTCTGTGGTGGCAACCACTGGCTATGAGGTGTGGACACATTCCTGACATTGGAATAAATAATTATAGCAGTATTTGGCTTTTCTAAGACACTTAGCACAATCAGATCTTAAAGTGCCTTCTAAAAGGTGTATAATTTCATTATTCTTGGTTGTTAATGGGGCCTTAGCCCAGACAGGAGTTTCTAGAGACTGCCACGGATCCTTTCATTCACGTTGTCTTTGAAACTGAGTCAGCAGCTGAGCTGCCTCCCAGGATCACCCAGCAGTGGTTCCTGACTCTCATTCATCAGAACACACTCACAGAAGGCTCCCTGACTTCCAGCAGAGCATGGGCCTGCTTAGGTTACAAACAGGCTTCAAAAGGCATCTGCTGGGCTGGTTCGCTGCAGAGGCTCAAGTTTCACTTCCCAAAATGATGAAACACTTGTTTAACACTTTTTTTAGTTGGATGGAGCCGTGAAGTCACTCAGCTCTGCCGAGATTACACCATGAGAAAAGACCAAACAGTTGAGCACTAGGGCTTTTCTTTGATATTTAAATAATTCCAACAGAAGTAGCACTTGCCTAATGCTGAGATGAACCAGGGCATGCCCAGGGGTGTGCAGCACAGTGAGCACCACAGCTGCCCACCCCAACACTGTCATCGTGTGGCCAGAGCCACACTGAGGACCTGCAAAGGGTCTCCCTTTGTGCCAGGTCACAACGCGAGGTGCCAAGGACTTCCCACGGGTCTCACAGCTCCCTCCCAGCACAGGTGGGGTTTGTAGGACGCAGAACAACCAGCAGTGTCATCTTTCTAGTTAGAGAAGAGATGGCTGCGAGGTCAGGCTGGAAAGAGGGTGCTGCAAGCACTGTGTGCGCTGCCAATGCGGTGACGCCAAAGGAGGGAGGAATGGTCTGCCAGCCAGGGAGAACACGAGCCCAAGGCCAAAAGAAGGGATGTCTGCCCAAGAAAAGCAGGAACTCTCTCCCCCAGCAGACCCTGCGGGCTCACAGGCCCCAACAGCCAGTGATGTGGATGAGGCAGGCACCTGGTGCCAGCAGTGTCCTGAGCCGTGCATGCAGAGGTCGCTCTGGGTGCAGTGGGGACACTGGGACCTCCCCAAAGCCCATCATCCCACCCTTGCCATGGAGAGGCCCTGGATCTGTGGGTGCCTCACTGGCATGTCAGGCGCTGCTGAACCCTCATCCTGTCAGAGCAGCGAAGGGAACAGCAGGGAGTACACGTCTGCATGTGACCTGAGTGACACGAGGCTGCAGGCACAAATTACACACTTTACAAGTGACATTTGCTGTCATGGGGGGAGGTTAGAATGAGGCTGTTTAAAATTCAACTAAACTCTGCCTGGAAACAGGGCAGTATATGGTCTCTTTTTTCTTTTCCACCCTCCAGGGTAACACTGTGATGTTTCCAGCAAGGAAGTCCCTCTCCTGCTCACAGATTTGGCAGTGGGTTTTGCCCCAGGGGTGGGATTCACGTTGCATGGGAATGTCTGGCTGCTTTGCAAGCTGTAGGCCAGAATCCCTGTCAGTAAGTACCACAGGAATTGATTTACACCATCAGAGGTTTGAGCTAGACCAGGTAGACACCCACAGCTGAGGAGATGCTCAGTAGCATCCTACAGCTCCACTGTGAAGGTGGAGAAACTGAGGCACAGCCACTCCATGTTCCACCAGGAGAAGTTATAGTAGGATCAAGACCTCTGCAGAGCAATTCTGTCGTTTTCCTTCCACTAGAAATTATGAAAAAAACCTGAAGGTTGTTTCTGAATTCACAGCTCCAATCCATTTTCCAGATAAGACATGAAAGTAAAATGAATTATTGCTCCCCTTCTCTCCATGCTCTCAGCAAATCCTAACAGCATTCCTGTGACTGCCTCCATTGGATATTCTCCCTCCATTTTTCTGGTCCTTCTGACTCTCTTTGGATGCACACACTTCCATATAATGTTAAACTCTCCCATCCACAAGCTGCTTGCACATAGCTTTGCTCTGATTTGTCATAGATGGCTGTACCATGATGGTACTACTGAGGCAGTTATCTCATAACAAGGAATTACTTAATAATTTGCTCCATTTGTCCTCATTGACGGAAACAATGTGCTCAACCATATCTTATCTCAGTTCTCAAGGATTTTAAGCAATCTGTCAAAGCCTTGAGCAGCTCCAGCTCTTCATTTTATCAATGGGAAGATCAGAATATGTAACTCACTGCAGTGCTGAAGGATCCTTCAATCCGCAGAAGAGAAGCAGGACGTAAACTGAGCCGGGCAAATTCTGATGAGACAATTACCGGTCACAGAGAATATCTATCAAAGGAATCGGTGGACTGTCTATGTCCTGAAGATGCAATTCCTCTGATTAATGCCTGTATCCACAGGGAAAAGCCAACACTAACTGTCTTGATGTGCACATTCAGACCCTGGAGAGTTCTAGTCAATGTGCTCAGGAGAACCAAGGGGTTATTCTTATCTCTGCAGAGGACACTTCTAAAACTGGGCAGGTGAATCGTGTCCTTGGAGTGCACATTTCCTACCACCTATGATAAGAGGAGCTGGGGGAGGCCACATTAGATATAACTATATTATAAATGTCTAGTTAGGAGAGATGAACTCCACTTTTGATGCTCTGCTCCATTTCCAAACAGAGTGCCCAGTGCTCTTTGGATGTATTGGGTATCTGTACACATATCTGCTGGCTGGCATGATAAAGGAGCTATGGAGACCTTCATCTCTCTGGAATTTGATATCATCCAGACTTGGGCCTCTTTTAAGTCCTTTGTCGTGTCTGCCACTGCAGATGCCAGAAGAATCTGTGGCATGTGCTGGCTGGGACAGTCTGGAGCATCTCACCAATGAAAAAGATGCCAGTGCTCAGAAAGCTGAGTCCCCTCCTAAAGCAGCCAACAGCGCCATTCTTCTGGCCAAAGGAATTACTCGCTGGGGTCCATGGACAGGATGGACAGGCACCCACTGCTCACTGGGCACCATCCTGCAGACACTGTAATTCAGCTCTGTCTCTATCTCTGAACTCTACCCTTCACAGCGTGCAGGGAGCTCGGCTCTGCTGAGAGCACATCACATTCTCACACCCGTGGAGGGTCTTGGGGCTATCTTGCCCAGCTTTCAGCAGCTGCTCCAAGAGGAAGAGAGCCTGTAGGCCTGCATCATTTCCAGCCAGATTTGTGTGGATGCCTCAGATTCTCACAACATCCAAAAAAAACCCCCACACACCTCCATTTAGACAAGTGAAGTGTGTCCTGTATGTTTTCCAGGAACACACACATTACTCAAGAATGCATTGCTGGATACATTGCACAAATATGGGGGTGAGTTTTTGTGGTGTGGGTACACAAATGTTCAGACTTTGTTTCTGGCCATAAAATTTCCAAATGATCCTTACCTATCATCCAGGATGTTTGCTTTGCTCAGTTCATTAGTGCAGGCAAGACACTTTTCCTGTGCTTTATCACAGGATCTCAAAGGGTAAACGATTCATATGAATACCAATGTTTATTCTATCAACGGGAACACTCTGTGAAGTTAAAATACAGTCAAACAAGATGCAGTAGGACAGAAAACCACAAGCTGCATTTCATGCATGGCCATAAACAAGCCCAGCTTATCAGAAAAACAGGTCCAAATGCGTCAGGAGCCAGAGAAAGCTCTTGATTACACAGCATCGAGCCCATGGCCAATGTGGCTGTTGGCCTCTTTTCAGAGGAGCAAGTTATAATCTATGTTGGCATGTGTGAAATAAGGAATTGGCGGCACTCATTAAGAAAGAAAAGAAACGGAAAACCGTGAAAAGGAAAGTAGCTTTACCAGCATTTCCAGTGGTGAATCATTGGCATTCAGGGCTGTGGCCTGGTTAGGGCAAGAAGGCTTCTAATTTGGGTGCCCAACGCTGACAAATCCTGCTAGGGAAAAATTCTAACCCTCTTTCCCTGGAAGCAGAGAGGTAGGAGGGTTAGAACTCTGCTGTTGCTGCAAGGGATTCTTTTTCTCCACTCTCCCTAGGAAAGCCATCCTCCCCTTCAAGCTCCTCACTCCAGCACTCTGTTCCCAGCCCCACGGGCTGTCTTCAGCCCTGTCTACAAAGGCTGCTCTAAAGATGTTCAACCCTTCCTTTCCTAATAGAGAGGGGAAATCCTGGTTCCTTGAAAACCAATGGCAATATTCTCATAGACTGCAGGGTAAAATCAAGAGGGCTTTAATGTTTTCACCATCTTCCTGAGACCAAGCTCTTACTGGTGCAGACTGGGAGCAAACTCTGTTCCCTCTCACAACAGTGCTTTCCTTATAAAAATAGGAGTTTCCAACAGAACAAGTTTTCCCTAATTGTTCCTGGCAGATGTTTCACCATCAGCCTCTCCGTGGGCAAACCTGCTACTGGTCCCTCCACTAAAACCACAGCAAACAAGGTCTGGAGAACAAAACTCAAGATGACAGGGAAAGCTTAAATAAAAAGGAAGGAAGACAGAACCTGCAGCAGGCACATAATCAAGTGAACTATAGGGCTTGTCCAAGCTACCAACAGCTGGGTGACAAATCTGCCTGTCTGGGATGTAAGAGCAGAGAAAGTGGCTCAGCAAACCATGAAACCATGAAAGCCAGCACCCTACAATGAGTCACTGGGACCACAACTTGAATTTTGGGTGTCTGGGAGTGAAGAGGACAGCTCAGTGTTGCCTGGAGCACTGAGCTCTCCAGGGAGATGCCTGTGTCCCCGCTGGCCCAGCACTAGAGGGTAACAGTGAGTCAGGCTGCTGGGCCATTTGCTGGGATAGGTTGTGTTGATGGTGTTGGAGGGGTTGGAGCTGGTGATTCCCGGGAGGTCAGAGCAGGCAAGAGCAAACGAAGGGGCTGGTTGCACTCCCCTCATTGTCCTTGCTATGGGGCACCTGTGGGGCTGGGCTGCCCCAAGGACAGAGCTGTCGGGGTGCTGGGAAGGGGTCTCTGTGCACTGGTGGGAGAAGAAATGAGGCGACATCAGAAATGGGTGGTTGAGCATTGAGGGAGCATAGGGCCATGGGGTGGGAGCCCAGGGAAGGGGATGAGGAGCCTGGTGGAAGGTGCTTTCTGCCCTCACAGGATGATTTTAAGCCAGGAGCCAACTCACTGCTCTGCTTCTGCACTCAGAGCAGGAGATGCACCCACTGAACTCCATGTTTTACTCTCAAAGCCCTGGTTGCTCATCTTTAGCAGATAAAACGCTTTTGAACACATAATACAACCAAAGCTCAGTGTGAGGTGTAGACACAGAGCTTGCTGCTGCTTCAGTTCAGGACCTCAGCTTCTGGACATGGACAAGCAGAGCCCTGGCAGCCACCTGCGCTGCCTGTGGTGGCAGGAGCCAGACCTGTACCTGTGTCTGTTGGCATCAAGCCTGGGACCTCATGTGTATGCAGAGCAGGGAGTAAAGCTGCTCTTCTCAAGCAGTGCCTGTGTTCCCAGAGGGGCTGTGCCCAGTCACACATCACTTGGTAAAGTTGTAGTGAATTATTTCTTCCTTTAAAGCTTCATTTTTTTTTTTGAATCTTTAATCAAAATTGTAAAGCCTAAGAGCAGGTTCTCTAGCAATTGAAGTTAGGTATCTGGTGGTTAGACAAAACCAGCAGTCAGGACTCCTGGGTCCCATTTTCAAATCTCCCACTGGCTCTTTGAGTGACCTTGAAGAAGTCAATTAATTTCTGTGTCATTTTCCAGACAAGTAAAAATGAGGAAATAATTCTTCCCCAGTTCACTGGGGGATTTTGAGTGTTAATTGTTTGCAGGGCACTATTCTCTCCCCAGATGAGAAGGGAAGTAAAGGCTGCAGGAAGGCTGAAGGTTGGCATGGCAGACCACGAACACCCCAGGACTACAGTGCAGTGCTCAGAGGGCACATCTGTCTTTGCTGGAAGGAGGGGGTGTCACTTGACCCTACATCCCATGCCCTGTGGATGTGAATAGAAACCTTCCAGCACTGTACCTGGGGTACAGCTCTTCCCACCAGCTGCCCCAAGGCTGCCCAAGCAGCTCTGGAGGATGAAGTCTTCTTGCAGTCGTGTTATGGAGGAAGAGGCAGTGAGAAGGAAACAGCTGTCTGCATCCAGAACCTCTCACACATGTCCATCTCTCATCCCCCCAGGCTCCCAGCCTTGGCATGTCTGCTGATCCTCACCAATAACATTCTGATACCTCACCAGTGGGGATGTATCACCAGCTGGCAGGATCTCAGCAACCAACCACAGCTATGAATTCCCATCTGGGCTATCAGCTGCTTTGTAGAGCCTACCAAAAAATCCCTTGAGGACTTGGCTTTATTCTAACGTGTAATATTTTCACATCTAGAATGAGGTGATCCTTTTTCTGGGGTGCTCTGTTGAGGCCAGCAGAGCCGTGTCAGGCCACACCAGCCTGCCCAGGGGTGGGAATAACTCCTGTAGGGAAGGATCTCTGAGTTTATAAATGTGGAAGTTTATTTTTCCTGGAAGGGAGGCTTGTCACTGCCCTGTCTGCAGAGCTGATCACTGCACAGGTTTCCCTGGGCAGGAGAGAGGACGAGGAGCTGCCACCTGGGAACCCCATCCAAATTAACCTACTTACCAGGCTGCTCTGCTGGCTGCTCCAGGAGAGGGCTGTTTGTTTGCTTTAGGCCATCTCTGTGCAAGCAGTAACCAGAGAGGAGCAAAATTTGGAAAAATTTCCACTCCCATGGGAAATTTCATCCTTTCAGAGGTGGTTTGCATCCCAAATCATGCCAGTTCAGCAAAATGAAATTCTGGTTCAACTCACTTGGAGCAGTCAGATTCTCCCTGGTGAAAAAGCGCAATCTGTAGAAAGAAGGGAGGGGAAAAATGGGCGAGATTTTCTTTTACTTACAGGAAACTTCCCTTTCTGAAAAATTGTATTTTTTTACTTGTTCCAGTCCCAAACTGCTCCAGAACTAATGCCAGGAATTCCCTCATCTATTTATACTGTTTTGCTGTCTGGGTCTTATTGTACCTGGCATTTGCTGTGACATATGACTGTGTTGAAAATAATACCAGGAACATTTACCTTGTGGAAGCATCATGGAGGGAAGGCATCCAAGGACCCTTTGTCAGCCTGCTGTCAAAAACCTGCAGGGATTACCCCAGCCCCCCCCAGCCCTGCCAGCAAGGGTCCAAAGCCCTGTGGATTTTAGAGCACTGCAGCTGCAACAGTGTGGGCGTGTTTTGGGCAGGATAAATGCTTTTCCTGGTGAAAGAAAGCAGCAACACTGTGAATTTCTGTCAGTTTTGCCAAGTGAATTCATTTAGAGTTAAAAAACATAAGTTGCTTGAGATGGATTTCACTATGAAATGTGTCTTTGTTCAGAGATTTCCTTTCACTCTGTTTTTCTTCTTAATGTGAAAAATCCTTGAGGAGTGAACTGTTTTCTCTGGGATGGAGTGAAACTTTTTTATTAGATCAGGAACAATATAGATGTGTGCAATTATCTGCCAGCAAACCAAAACATCTCTTACTCACCTCGTTGTAATTGAGAGCATCGTGGGACACCTTGTGAAAACTGAAGCTGCTCGCAATTGGCTTGAATCCAAACAAATAACTCTTAACTGAAACTCTTGTTTTTACAAAAGGAGCCTGAAAACATCACCATAATGAAGATCTGTCAGAGCTTACTTTGGGGGACAACTGCCAAGTGGCGGTTCTGTATCTACTCTCATCAACACTGCTGTAATTACAAGCAAAATCAGGTCCGTGGATTGCTGTTTTCTTGGTATTAAGTTAATGTCAGTGTGAGACAGACCAGAGCTGGGATGGAGTTTGGCTGATTGTATGTAGATGTCTAAATTTGAGTTCCCTTCACAGTCACAGGAGTCTAGTTATGACAGCCCGTGTTGTTTAGGGAACAGCTCACTAAAGTAGGTGTCTGAAACAGTTTGGCTAAGCCCCACCTTGAAAGAACTTACGTCATTGCTGCAAAAACAGCCCAGCTCCGATGGAGGCAGAGGGTGTAGATGTGCAGGAAGGAAGACAGGTGCCTAAATACAAGCATTTCAAGCCCTTTGGTATGCCCTGGTGTATCTCACCTTGTTTCGGGTTGCCTCTAGAAGGACACAGGTGTCACACAGGTCCCATCTCCTACCTGCCAGCCTCCTGTCCCTGCCAACATGGGGCATCCAAAGCACCACTTGGTCACTGATTTATTCCCCTGAAGTTGCATGAGGTGAAAATCATTCCCAAAGTCCCCAGGTCAGCAGGACCTGGAAATAGACAATTTGGAAGTGCTCCTGGTGGGCCTCTATTTCCAAAGATGGATCATGCAGCTGCAGCCTGCAGCGTGACAGCCCTGCCCAGAATTTCAGGAGGCTGCCAGCTGAGCAAGTCAGTCTCTTGTTACTTTACACAGGACACACAGCGAGAGGAGGAATTGCTGCGGAGACTGCATGGGGCTTTCTTGGAAAGTCCTGCATTAACTTCCAACCTTTTGTCACCTCCTGCAGAATTGATTCCATGATTTTCCTGCTGACAAGTCACACCTCTTGCTTTGTGGGGGGGCAGGGCCATGCCAAAGCGCCCCCAGTCTTTGCAGAGGCAGAGCTTGCTTGCATCACACTAGGAAGCAGGAGATTTACACCAGTGGGATTGCACAATCACCCCAGATAAGGGGAATGTAACATGTCAGCAGTGTCCAAGTCTTTATCTCTGTAGGAAAGACATACAGGAACACTCAGATCTCTGTGGCATTGATAGCAAAAATATTCTCCCCCTGCATTTCATCTAAACACGAGCAGCAAAGAGTGAGCAGCACTGTTTGACCAACAGCCCCAGTGCTGCTTATCTGTTGCTAAACCAAAGCTGGCACTGCTTTAAATCACGCATTTCCCTTTCCCTGACATTTATAATCAATGGAGATAGTTTATGCAGCTTCTTCCATCCCAAGGATCCCTCAGTGTGTTATGAGGCATGATCCAGATGCTGCCCTCCTATTGTACATTCACTCAGGAGGACATCCCAGAATCATGAATGGTTTGAGCTGGGAGGGACCTCCCCTGCCTTGTGTAGGGACACCTGCACTAACCCAGGTTGCTCTGAGCCCCATCCAGGCTGGCCTTGGACACTTCCAGGGATGGCACACCCACAGCTTCTCTGGGCAATCTCCACCCTCACAGGGAAGAATTTCTTCCTAATACTTCATCTAAACTTCACCTCTGCCCATTTAGGCTTATTCCCTCTTGTCCTAACTCTACATGCCCTGGTCAAAAGTCCCTCTTACAGGGTACCTTTAGGGACTGTGAAAGTCCATTTGGATTTTCTGCCCTGGTGGTGTCTTTGTTCATGGATGTACTGGTCAGTGCTGCAAGTGGTGCAGTTCCAAAACACCCCATTTATATTCCTCTGTTAAAAATACATCCTAGAGGATGGTTGGAAAAACAGGTATGCCCCAGGGCAAGAAACCTGTGAAAGCAAGACTTCTGCAAAGGGCTTTATGTGCAGACTTTCACGGACTGCGTTCACACTGTATCTTCAAAAGAGGGCAAATTCATCTGCAAAGGTGACTTACTGAAGGGAAAATAGACTGAACAGAGGTTTGTTTTAAAATCTGACATTCAGTAAAAACTACACTCTGAACCTGAGGCTCTCTAACCAAATGTGAATACCTTAGCTGTAGATGTCTGTCTCTGAGCTTATTTGATAGACCCTACTAGAGTCCAGGAAGACAGCCACTGGTCTTTAGGGCATAACCCAACAGAGCAAGTGTTGCAAATGTCTGCTTTAGGGTGAAGTGCATTGCTGGACTGTAAAGGGAGTCCAGGATGACTATTCAGAAGTAAATGTCCACGTTGCAGACATCTGAAGTAAGGAGAGATTAATCTTACCATGTAGCAGCACCTGCAGAGCCCAAAACTAAACAAGGGATCCAACCAGACAACAGGAATCCTTCTTTCATCTTGGCCAACACCTTTGTGTTCTCTGTCCTACACCTCTCAGAGAAATGGAGAAGAGGTGGCAAACAGCATTGGGCTCTTTGTTGCTTTGGATCCAGGTGAAAAGGCAGTGGAACAGGCCTTGCCAGAAAATCCTCTAAAAGTAGCCAAAAGCTTGCTTAGTTTAATTACCAAGGTGGGGGGGGGGGGGGGGGGGGGGAGGGGGGGGGGGTGTATAGAAATCACCAAGGGCAGATCCAGGGATTTACACCCAGAAATAACAACCTTGATATTTAGTGCACTGAAATAAACAGAGTAGGCTGGAGATGGGACGAGAAACAATAATCTTTGAAACACATCCTATTTTAATGTTTCTTTGGAGATCATGATGAGAACTGTGGAATTACAGGATGAGATGAAAGTTTCCTATTTAGCAAATTAAAGAGATGTTTTGAGGCTTTCTAAGAGCTTCACCCAGCTTCAAAAAAGAGTGGACCAAAACTAAGCATCACCCAGACTAACCACAGCTCTGGTCAAAAGAACAGTTCTGAGAATATTCTCTCTGAGCATCTGAGTCACAGTTGATGGGAGTATTTCCACCGACTTCCCTAGGTTTTGGGCACATGTGGAGCTTTTTCCCCTTAGATAGATGATCTTAGACCCCTGCCTAAAGCTGCTAATAGAGGCAGTGTTTGCCTGTCTGCATTCCAGAGCTAATGCACATTCCAGCCCCTGCCCAGGACTTTGCCTCACCTCCGATGCACAAGGTCACCTCACCTTTGATCCTCTGCCTTGGTGTCAGGCTACCCGAGGAGGGCTGCGGAATGACTCAGCAGCTCACTGCCCGCTCTGCTTCTCCCTTTAACCAGAGTTTTTGCTCCAGTGGAGCTGTTCCCAGCCTGGCTGAAGCTCACATGCCCGATCTTGAAGTGAGAGACAGCACAATTATCCAGCAGGTGCAAAGGCAGCTAAGGCCAGCACAGCACGGCTCAGGCACGGTGAGGTGGCAAATCAAATCATGGCCGGCGTTGCCACGGGGATAACAACACAGGAGAAGAGCATCAGTGTTTGTATATAATGACAAACTGTCACATGTCACCTTCAGCTGCTCCACCTCAGCAGGAGGAAGGGAGAGTGAGCTGGGAACACTGGGGACCTTTGGGACAAGTTTGATGAGTCCCATTTGGGCTGCTAAATGCCAGCAGTGACTGATTCTCCTGAGCTCACGAGATGTGTAGCAGAAACTTAAGATGGTCAAAAGCCACAAGGTAAGCGACCAACAGAATGACAGATTGAGGGGAGGCCTAGAGAAGGAGCACATAGACCAGGTTTGTCACCTGCTGCCCAGCTGCCCAGTGCCCTTTGTGGGAAGGGATCTGGCCATCTGGTTTAGAATCACACAATGATTTGGGCTAAAGGGACCTTAAAGACCTCCTAATTCCAGCATCCCTGCCATGGGCAAGGGCAACTTCCATTAGTCCAGATTGCTCGAAGTCCCATCCAACCTGACCTAAAATGCTTCCTGGGATGGGGAATTCACAACCTATCTGTGCCAGTACCTCGCTACCCTCGCAGTGAAGAATTTCTTCCTAGCACCTTACCTAAACCTCTCCTGTTTTAATCTAAAACAGGTATGGGTCAACACACAGTGTGACAGCCCTCGGGGGTCCATAGGTTAGTAGGAATCTTGCCTGGAGTCCTGCCTAGTTTTGCTTCACTCCACATCACTGGCCTCCCACAGTCACGACTCATAAAGTCCCACTGATCACCACCCCACATCCCATTACATCACACAGCTCCATTCAAAGCCCTTTAGGACCCGGGTTTTGAAGATATCACAAGTACCCCCAACACACCTGCTGCTGAAATTCTCCCTGAATTTCAGCCATCACTTATGTACACTAATTAGTACTGTTTGGAACCCTTGAGAAAAGCATGGATAAATACTAAGAAACTACTTAATGCCCCAAGGCCTAAAACATCTTGGCTTTAGCTAGTTTATGCTGTATCATAATATCCATCTTGCAGCACAGGGCACAAAAATAGCTTCCAATGGTATTATCACTTTGTTCTAATGGGCTAAATTCAGCCCTGAGGGGCTGTATAAATTAACGGGGTTTGGCCCAACATGTAGTTAATGAGGATAGCCTATTTCAAACCCATAAGGTACCACATTCTGCCACTACAGATTGGCTGGGAATAACTCACCTCTTTAGAGACACTGTATTCACTTGCAGCCCTGGCTATGTTTGTTCTAAATAGAGGCAGCAAAAATAGACATCAAACCCAAAAACATTTCTTTCAGATTCCAAACGCCTCTGGCTCTGATTTTGATCTTGCATGCAGTAGAAGCTCAAGTGAGTGGAAAGGTTTATTACTCATTTGTGTCAGTAAAAATGGAATGGGCCCACTATGTTTAACACTGCTTTAGGATGCAGAACATTTAAGACAGTATCTAACAAATCAGAAATTGTTAGTCTTGGCTCAAAAAGGCTAAGCTGCACTTCTTCCAATGTCTTCCTATGGATAATCTCTTTGCATCTTTGTTTTCTGTACCCACTTAGTTTCCAACTTCCCCTGCCCATCCAGCCAGATTCACCTTGGCAGAAGTCCCTTCTCAGGAGGTTCAGAATCAAACTCATCCAGCATCAGATTTCTAGTTCTGCACAGCCCTGTCCTCATCTCCACAGTTTGTTCATCTAGCAGACTAATATGTGTTTACCTGTTAGAAGAGATGCATAAGCATGTTTTCTTGGAGTCTGCACTGCTGCTCCCTCCTTTTGTATCTCAGTCTGAACGCCCAGCTTGAACTTGACCTTTAAGCCTTTGCTGCTGTTTGTTTGTTTTGAAACAGGGAACAACCACAGAGGCTCAAAATATACCCTCAATTCCTGTATCCCAACTCTCCATCATGCCATGGATTTTCCACAAACACTCTTAAAAAAAGCAGAATGCTCCAGAAAGTGCTAAACTTCAACTCAAGTGGTGTCAGTTCTTCCAAACAGTCTCGTCATTTTTAATGATGAATGACTTGTGTTAGAAGTCTCCCACCTTCCCTCTCCCCCTTACATCCTATCCCAGCTGTTCCGAGCTGAAGGCGAAACAGGAAGGATCTCCCCTGAATATCTGTTTTGGCTTCTTCTTGGAGTGGACTAAATTCAACCAGGGGACCAGAAGCCAGCTCCCATAGTCCAGCTGTGACAGAGTCCTCCAGACTCCAGAAAAGTGTGACCCCATCCAGACTGCCTACGGGGAAAGATCCCTCAGTCATGTGAACTTCCAAACACCAGACTGTTTGAGACAGTAAGTGGCCTGGGCCAAAAGTTGTGCTGGGGATAATTCTAACAATAGAAAGCAAATTCTAGGGGCTCAAAACTATTTCACTATTGTAGATGTATACTTTAAAACCTTCCCACCAGTATATAATGGAAAGCCATACTGGATCTCTTTTTTTTTTTTTTCCCCCTGGATTACTTATTTTTATCTTATGAGTTGTTCTCCTTCCCCCAGAAGGAAAGAGAAGTGTTTGCTGCTGGTAAAGGCTGTGCTGAAGAGGAGCACATCCACTTCTCTTCTTTGGGATAAGCTTCTGATTTTGTTCTCACAGCTTGTAAACTTAACTCCCCAAACCCGCTGACTTTCAGTAAGGCAGACCAGGGTGTGTGTATGGGCTCATGTAGACACAGCTTTGGAGATGAGGACTTTCCAAGCAGGAGAAAGAACTCAGTGCCCACCACCCATCCAACCCAAAGGCTCTACCTGGTTCTTCCCTGATACTGAGAGCACCTCCCAACACCACACCACATTCCAGCAAAGATGAATGGGGTGATAAACAATTTATTATGTTTGGTCTTTTACCACATCCAAACACAGTCCATTAATTACTTGGATCACAGAAAAGAAAGAGCTGATTTGAGATTATTGTCTACTTAGTTCATTTGTTAACTTCTAATAAAACTGAGCTTTGTCTTCTTATCTCTCTTTGCCAAACAAAGAGGCCAAGGCCAGCAAGTGAACCTCATCTTTCACACTACCCTCCTGATTCAATCAGTCACATATTGTAGTTGATCATTACATTTTTTAGATAACTACTTGCCCTCTACTCTAGGACGTAAAAAATGTTTGGCACACTAACAAGCTAATGGGAAGGAGGAGGAAATGCAGAGCTCCACTGATATCACATCTTTGTTATCAATTTATTTGGTGTAAAACTGGCAGTAATTTCACAATTTATTTGGTCCCTAACCCGATGGAATAGCTTATCTCTCTGGAATGCAAACAGTCTTTATCCTCAATATACATCCACTGCACCTCATTCCCCATTCTAATACAAAAGTTTCTCAACAAACAGATGTCACCATCTTACTTTTTATCATTATGATTTCTGAATCCTCTAAGCTAGTCTTTCTTCAGAGAGTTGTGACACCACATACTACATCTCCCAACTCAGATTTAAGGCCTAGACCTTACTCATGGATGCTCTGTGTTTCTTGGGAACTTTCTCTCAAATACAAACATCATTAGGTCCATTTTTCTGGCTAATGCACCCGTTCACATCTGCCAGGCTTCTTATTTGGAGGACATTGGGACTTTCTTGGGAAAAAGATGACATCTCTAGCCTACACTCTTTGAAGTCACGATTCCTAATTTGTCACCACATCTAAGGGAAAATGGAAATCTTGAAAATTTTGAAAATCAACTTTAGACACTTCCATAAATTCTGAAAATCTCAGCTTTGCCCTAACGGTGGAAAGACCTGACTTCATTTGCTGGCAGTTGATAAAATTTTGCTCTCATTTTAAACAGCATAATTTTGCGCCAGGTTTAATGATTCCCTACAAACATTTCCTTTGGCTAAGCGTAGATTTACATGTGTGTAACAGACCATGACTTTCTCCCACCTACCCCAAAGCTTTGGCACCACGTGTGCTTATGGCATCCTGCACTCAGCAAGCAATCACCCTGCAAGACAGGAAGGCAACTGCAGAGAGCAAGTCATTGCCAACAGCAAAGAACTGGTTGGTTAAAAGGGTGGTTAATGTTCTGACATACTGAGTGGTTAACAACACGTCAAGTGGCTGTAGAGAGAATGCTCATATTTACTCAGAGGTCAATTATTCACTCATAAATTTATTGGTTTAATTTCCTTGTAGTCTGTTTCCTCTATTACATATTCATAATCATCTTCTCATAAGTTCTCCTCCTACAGCTACTAATTATTCTCTATGTTCACCACACACCCTTTTGTGCCATATAGATGGGGAATATTAATTTCTGTAGAGCAGAAATTTTTTCTTAATTAAAGCAATGTTCTTTAGAAATAAATGCAACAACCATCAATTACATTCAACAAATAAGGAAAAGTCATTACACAAAAATGCCAATCAAGATGCTGAGCTGAAATTCAAATGACATCAATCACACCTCTGTTGTTCCAAAACGCTGATTTAATCAATGCAAAGTCCACAGGGCTTCAGTGAGGGAAACATTCTCACACATTACTTTTTATTTTTCTGGAAGATGCAGTTACCAGCTCTGTACCTGGAGCAATCAGACATCATCTCAGCTCTTCTGGGAAAAGGTGTGCAAAAGGTCTGCTCCCTGCTCTGGGTGTCTGAGAAATCAACACAGAACACATCTCAGACTCTGCATCGTATCTTCACTCCTCCATGTGAACAAGAGCAGGTAAAAAAATAACAGAAGTATTTGAAATATTTCACTGAAAATAAGGGCTCACATTCTCTGGGGATTCAGAACTATTTACTTCTATGGGAGACAATCAGGTGTCACTCCTTTTTCAGTGAGGATCTTCCAAGATGCTCAAGCCTTTTAAGGTCTGCAAGGGAGTGTTTCTGCACCAACACTTCTCTCTTGTGTTTAACCAAAGTAGTCAAGAGGGAAGAACATGGTCACCAGGAAACTAGAACTAGATTAAGAAAAGTAGTCTGGTGGGTCTTAAAAAAATTAAGGGATCAGGGTAAGAAACTTGCAAGTCTGTAACTGGTTATCATGGAGTATTTTTTTAATACAGATGCACGTTACACAGGATGGAGCACTTTCACACTGTCATTCATACTGCAGTTACACAGAACAACAAAAAAAGTACAACATGCATCTTGCCAATTGTGTTTGGCCCCAAGCTAGAAAAACTTCTGCAGTAGAGGAACCTCTTGGTCCAGAGGTTGGATTGTGTCCTGGAGCTATCTCATAGATCTGTTTTCCAGAACCGCGGCCAGACGCACACAACTCCCGTTAAAGTAATTGATTGCTCTGTGAACTTAATACTTCAATATCCCAGGATCTATAGATTACAGCACAATGCACTGTGTCGTAATATATGGCAAATTGCACTGAAGTCAGCTGGCAGTGGCTAAGCAAAGACCAAAGAGAAGATGGATATCAGAGACCAGGAAGAGGCACGAGGGATATGTTAGAAGCCAGTAACCAGCTGTGCAGAGTTTAACCTGTGTATGATATTTCTGTGAGGGCTGCAAGCAGAAAATCCCATCCCATTATCTCCAGAGAAGGAAGAGGGATCGTGAAGAGAGAAGGGTGAATTATTAAAGGATAGGCCAAGTATGACTGAGAGCTTATTAAAAAGGGAGGAGGATGGGTAAGCGGAGAAACAGCTTGCTAGGCTGGTTCTATTAAAATCTAAGGCCAGATCCTCTGTGTAAATTAGCATAGCTCCATTGACTCGGGTCGACTGGTTGACTTCTCTGGCTTTATGGCAGTTTACCAGCTGACATTTTAGCCCATTAACTTGAGGCATTGCATGTTTTCATGGGAGCTTGGTCTTTGTTCTGTCCCCCACTCCTTTTTTTTTCTGCCAGAACTGACAAAATTCTTCAGCTGAAACATCTGAGGAACGACATCTCATCAAAGATGGACGTTTCCATGGAAATATCTGTTTCGGATGAAATTTTTTGAGTCTTTCACAGATAAAATATAAATAACTGGTTAGACAAGTTTTCAATAAATCAAAATAGAAACTTTGCTGGAGAAACTGAAATGTTGTTTGGGTTGCATTTTCCCTCTGTTTTCTCAAATAAAAACATACAATGCCTGAAAAAAAGACATGGCCAAAATGAAAATTTGCTGAAAAATTTCCAAGAGGAGACAAAACCTGGTATTGGGTTATTCCCCCACAGATGCCTACATTTATACCCCCGAGGGCAGAAAGAGATGATGAAGAGCTGACAGCAGTGAATGCAAGGCAGAGGAGGGAGAGGGAAAGATAAGCACTCCTGGTTTTCCTCTGGATGAGAGCCTTTTCTTTTTTCTCCCTCTTTTCCCTGCTCCTTCCCTTCCTGCTCCTTGCAGCTAGTGCATGAAAATGTAATCTGGTGGAAAAAAAAAAAAAAAAAAAACCACAAAAACCAGAGCAAGCTCTGCCTCCCCTGCACTAGAAGTTGCTGATAGAGAGAACCTCTGACATGGATCCAGAGGGATTTTTCTTCCTCAATTTGAACCCTGATTCACCCACAGAGAGGGACCAACATTTAATCATATGGGAAATACATTCCAGGGGTGAAACTGCTGGGGCTATTTCCCAAAATATGATCCTAAGGAAGAAGAACTGGTTATGGAAGATTATGCCCTGAAAACCATTTTTAAAATGAATATGTAAAATAAAATAAAGAGCTCTGTTCAAACACATAGAGGAGTCTGACCACAATGGAAGTTGGTAACTACATCCCTGAGAGTCTCATGGGGAATTTCATCCCAAGAATATTAGAGGAGTAGGAATGCATTGAGGATCCTGGACACATCATTACACCTCCACATCTGCTGGTAGTCCCATACCCCAAAACAGCACTGGGGAACCACTCCTGAGGATCTAACCTGATACGTGCAGTGACAGCCAAGGCTGTGGTTTACGCCAGGAGATTATTGGAGATACAAGACTCAGTTGAATATCTCCATGGCTTTACCTTACATCAGCTGCCCAGAAAGCTCTCCATTGATGAAATCATAGAGTGATACAACCATAGAATGGTTTGGGTGGGAAGGGATTAAAGACCATCCAGTTCCAGCCTCCTGCCATGGGCAGGGACACCTTCCATGAGACCTGGCCTCAAATATTTCCTGGGATGGGGAGTCAACAACTTCTCTGGGCAACCTGTGCCAGGGCCTCACCATCCTCACAGGGAAGAATTTCTTCCTAATATTTAATTTAAACCTGTTCTCTTTGAGGTTAAAACTACTTCCCCTTGCCCCATCACTATCTGCCCATGCAAAAAATGTTCCAATTTAACCAATCCCTGGTTCTGGAAATGAAGTACCAACTTCCTTGGCACAGTTCAGATTACCAAAAGAATTAAGACACCTCCTACGACTGGGGAAGAGAGTTTGAGCTACCAGCTGCTTTGAACATTTGTAGAGGAATACTTGGGGACTGGGATGCAAGTACACTGCTATATTCCACTTTCCAGCTGCCTGAAGTGTGTTTGGCAATATACAAGAGAGAACTACTGTTGCTGTGAAAGACCAACCAGAGCAAGGCCTAATCCTACACAGGGATGAATATGGCCATGCCATTTTACTGCTGTGCATGAGGTCCCATAAAGAATATGTCACTTGATTTACTTTCCCCACATAAAGAATAAAAGATATGTGTAAGTCAGTGCTTAGCTTTAGGCAGCGCTTCATTGCTGACCAGCATGGAGATCCCATCTGGAAAAGACATGCAGATTCTTCATCACTGCCAAAGTGGTTTTCTACAGCAAGTGCTAATGCAAAAATGAGACAAGAACTACTTATTTTGGTGCAGTCAAACTTCAGCTTTTTCCTTGAGCTTCTTGGACGAGGTCAGCCAAATTAAAAAAAAAAAAAAATTAACAAGTTTTCTAAACTATAAATACAATTAAAACCAAAGAGGGTGCACTAGGAGTAGGTGTTATTCAGAGTGTTTGAGGGGGTGCCAGAATGTGGCTCTGAATAGTTTTGATTAACAAACCTGGGTCTGAATTGCTGGAGAACTGTTCATTTCGTTAAGCCATTATTCATGGCCTGCGACTGGTCATAAGTAGTGTTCTGCATCCTGATGAGAGGATTGAAGCTTACCCTGGCATGATGAATGCCTGACAGCAGAAAATGAATAGTGTACTTCCCTCACAATTCACAAGTGCTCCAGGGTTTCTGAATTGTAAACTACCAGGCCAACTCACTGAACAAGTACATTGAAATAACATTCCCAAAAGCAGCAGGATTTCAGCTCTTTCTCTATGGGGTAGAGCCTAATTTCCTTAAATCAAAGCAGTACAGGTCAAGCAGGTGTCCTAAGAGTTGCTTGTTGGTTTTGTCTCAGGTCCAGGCACCCTGCAAATACAACCCAACCCCTGAGCCACAAATCCCTCCTCAGGGAGAGAGCTCGGGGTTCCCCACTCGGTCAAAACCCAACCCTCCCAAGAAGTACCATCCCTCCATGACTCCACCAGTCTCACTTGTAGCTGGAGCTATTTAAATACTTGCAAACAACAACCCACATGGTCACATAAATAGCAGCCAATGGAAGCCCAAGTAATTCATTTATCAGTACATTGGCCAGTGGACTGTCTTAATTATTTAACTATTCTGGTAAAAGCTAATGCATAAAGAACCTAAACAGTGTGTGGATCTTGCACAGGGCCTTCAGCCAAGGGGAAAATTCAGGCTGTTCAAAGCTTCCCCTGCATGCAAATAGGATGGAGAATGTTCCTGCTGCGTGGAGCTACGGAATGATTGGCCAGGGGCAAAGAATTGCAAGGGATGCTTGGACCAACACACTGCCATACTGTTTTCCAGCTTTATCCCAGTCTAAATACCAGATGGACTTGTACCCAATCACAAATATATCCCCAACTGAACACAACACAAGTATGCAAGGAAAATATTTCGTTTACTGACCCAAGGGGAAGTGAAATGTAGGATAGCTATCCTGTGAAGCCTGGAGAAAATCACCGGGGAACATCAAAATGCAGGTGCTGCAGCTGAACACTTGACAGACAGCCACGTGCAGAACACATTACCCACAGCAGACAAGGAAAAAATTGTTTGGCTTGAGATATTTGTACTTCACAGGCTGATCTCTCAACCAAGCTGAAGAAGCAATTAATTGAATTAACAGGGCATAGCAGTCTCTGGAGCACTCAACACTGTTGCTGTGACAGGCCTGCTGCCCACACATCTTCATCTGAGAGCACTGCACCTCTCTGCTGCCACTCCAGCCACATCTTTGCTGTGCATGACAGCCCTGGCACTTATTAAGTTGGTGGCTTGGGACAGGCTTCAGGTTGGGAATGGCTTCTGTGAGAATCTCAGTTCAGCGGGATCCTGCTGGGATGGCGAATCCAAAAATAAACAAGCGGAGGCTTCCCACTGACCCACTGACCCAGCATGGGTTGCGTTTTCGCACTTGGCACCTTCCTAACAAACGATGGCTCTGTGGCTGCATGAGGCGATCGTGCACGCTCCGTGAGCCCTTTGTGTCTGCTCACAGCGCTGAGCTCCCGCATCCCACTCACCCACACGGGGATTCTTCTCCCGATGGCGGGGAGATAGGATCAGGCATTATGGACATTGCCTGTCTTCCAGAAGGGGTACACAACTTATCACACCACCGCCCTTCCTGTGCCTTTTCCAGGTCGACTTTCAAGTTCTTAAAGGGTAGCTTCAGCCTCAAACAGGAGAGGGAGCAGCCTGGATAGCCCCAACCCTGCCAGAAATTGCCTGTGTAATTGCAGTTGAATTACTCTTTCTATGCTTCAGTTTTCCACAGGAAATTATATTTCCTTTGACACTTAAAACTGTAGATCTTTATGCTGAGGGTCACTTCCTACTATTTTTTTGTACAGAACCCAGCACAACAAGACTAGTTTTGACAGGATTACTGAATTATCTTGCTCTCACAATCAAATATTTTTATTAAGCTCAATTTCATCCTGGTCATCCTACACAAGTGCTTCTTCCTGATGCCTAGACACTTCTGTTATTTGTAGCTATTTATCAGGGAGCAATTTTCATGGTCTTTTCACTGGAATACAAATTCTATAGTGAAAAGTGGAGGATATTGCTCCAAACTATTGGTGGGTGGGCAGTGCCTCTGGCTTTGGGAATCACCAGGAACCAGTCAAGCAGCAGCCCCTGTGTTGCTTTACATATTAAGGAAAGCAAAGTTATATGGAGCCCCTGGTGCATTCAGAACTGGATTCCTTTTTAGTACACAGGAAGCAAAAGAGACAGTTGGACAAGACAAAAATACTATTTCCAAGGACAGCCACAGAACTCCTTCAAATCATCTCTGCTTTTCCAATATCTAAAGCTCCTTTTCCCAACAAAGGTCACCAGGTTTTTTGCAGTTCTCCAGCAGCCAGGTGCTGAAGACCACCCTACATTTGAAACTCTGAGGGGAAGGACACTAGGATTGAAATGTCAAGAGTTGTTAGGAGCTTTTTTTTTGGTCAAGGATTTCCTATTTCCTCCTCTTTCTGTAGTCCATTTTCCTTTCCTCTACCCTACCAATGCCCTACCATTTCCTCCACCCACACTTTCCCCTCATAGCTTCTGTGCAGGATTCCCAGATGCCTTTCATAAACCTGTCCTCTTTCCTTCACTCAAACCTCCCCACTCTGACTCTGATTTCTCCACTTCCAGCCACACAGACCACACCACATCATGAAAAATGCTCTTTCACATTCCTGACACTCCCAGGTTCCACTAGCAGCCACGTGAATGAAATTTCAATTGGACAAATGGTGTGAGTGGAAGCACCATAGCTCCAAAGGCTTCAAAGAGCACCTGTGGTTTCCATGCCAGCATTTTTTGTGGTAGTCATTCAGTGCTAGTAGGGTTTAGTACCAGCCTTAACCAACCAAGCCACTTCACTTTCCAGAGCCAGCTTTTAATTAAAAAAGGCCAATGGACTCTCGATGATGATGCAATGATGTGTTCTCAGGTGCTTCTCTAGGCATGAGGCCAAAAGCTAAGTTACCATTTATGCAATTTGAAATGAAAGGCACAGAATTAGGCAGTGACTAGAATTTCTTCTTAATCATTTTGACTTTACTTTTCCAATAGTCAGCAGGTTTTTCCTGTGAGAAGTCCTTTAAAAAATAAATTAGATGGCTACTTACCATGACTATCAGTTGACTCAGATGACAGGACATTGCACTTACAAGACCTTTCGTGTTCCTCACTCCTGCTTTTCTGTTTCTCAATTAGGCCAGATTCTACTACCTTTATTCATACTATTGCTTTATTCCATAGCTCACACTAATAATTTCAGCAGTGACTCCTGGAATAAATTACTGCTCCCCTGTGCCAAAATGGCCTGCTGAAGTCCTTGCCAAGGGCTGTTTCGGGCCTTTGTCATGACTTTCTTATCCCGTTTCATCCTCCACAAATCCAGGACTTTCTCACAGCTCATCAGCTGGTTCCCCCGGAATCAGTAGACAAATACCTTCCCATGTTTGCTGTGCCTCACGAGAAACCACAACTGTGTCACTAACATGGCATGTATCAACCATTGCTCTCGTTAACTCAGCAACCCCATCATGTACCTATCAGTAAGAAGGTGTCTGTTGTCCTGTTTTGTATATGACAGTGGTCAGTGCCCCACTGGATCAGGTATTACACAAACATTTCCCACATTTAGGGGATAAAACACACTCTTTTAAAAATGGGTACCAGCAGTTGGAATGAGAATGCTGAACATTTAGAAGAACTTAAAAATATGAACCTCTAAGACTTATCAAAGCATCATGGGTCCATTCCATTTCCCTCCAGTGACAGTCCAAACAAATCTCTTTTAAGTGCTGTGAAATCCTCACTGGAGCTGGTGCACAGGGTAGAGCTTAATTATGGAGCCTCTTTCAAATCAGTTGGAATCTTTGTAAACATAAATCATAGAGCAAAATCAATGTCTTCCAAATCATGTCTCTGAAAGAATTACCAAGAGCATGCACAAAGTCAAATCCTCAGAAGATAGGGAAAGCCAGAGTTAAGATGATCATGACCTAGTCTGGAAAGGACAAGCTGCTACACTTGATGCTACGTAGCCTCAGGGGAATGTGCAGTAACTGGTTACCCCAGTGCCTTATAAAATCCACTCTCAGGCTTTCCAAGGTTGCTATTAATAGGAGTTATAAACAGCCATGGAACCATAACATGAGATTAGCTGTTGTTATATCTGTTTCACAGATAAACTCTCTGACAACCAGTGAAACTGAAATGGAAACCAAACCTCTACAGCCGTATTGGCAGGAATGCTGCAGCAGGATACTGGAGAACAGAGTGCTCACAATGGGTAACCAGATAAGGGCAAAGCCACCTTTTATCCTGTTCCACTCTTGTGCTCAAGTGAAACAGCAGAACAATCAAAAGTGAAGCCCTGCTACTGTTGACATGTTTCACCTCTTATCACTCACCAACATCAAAAGGCTGTAGCATCATGGAATGGTTTGGGCTGGAAGAGACCTTTAAAAGTCACCTAGTCCAACCCCCCTGCCATGGGCAGGGGCATCTTTAACCAGATCAGGTTGCTCAGAGCCTCACCCAACCTAACCTTGAATGTTTCCAGAGATGGGGCATCCACCACCTCTCTGTAGAATGAATATAGTCTAAGGCTGCAGATAAACAAGTAGTTGCACTGCTTGAAGCTGCTGTTGCCTCCTAAGTGGTTGGGTTTTGGCCCTGTGCTATTGCTTCTGGAGTTTGAAAGATTCAGCGTAAGCCCTGGTCTGGTCTAGGACAAATTATTTGGGCTAAAGAACTTAACCTGTTGCCTTCAGTCACCTGGGTTTGAGTGTTTGACTGATAGAGAGCTTTGTTACAAATGTTTCTGCTAGCTGATTCCCAGGGCAAAGGTGTAGAATTTGCAGTTAGGTAGAACTGGATATGTCACTTGTAGGTCACCTGGTGATGAGCCCTCAGAGCCTTCTAGCCATGGGTCACCAGCTGAATTCAACCCAGAACCAAAATTACACCCAGGCATCTTAATTGTATGTTTGCTTCCCTGTGGGTTGAACGCTTTGCAGGCATCGTTTCTCCTGGGGGTGTCCGACATCTGGCACAGTCAGGCTTCATCTTCTTTGCGTTCCTTAATCAAAGCTTCTGGATTAGGATTCTAGAGAAATTTGGGATTCAACATATACTGCTAATGTTAGTAAGAAACCTATCCACCTTGTCTTCAGCACTAATTTAGCCCAAACTACATTTTCTATCATGTGAAGAGTAAAAATCCCAGGAGAATAAAAATCTCACAAGAACTCATAATTTCCAACATTACTTTTTCCCTAAAAACCTTTATTAGGGAGAAACAAGAAAGACAATTTCTGTTACAGTACTTGAAAGCCAGTTTCATGACTCTTTCTCAGATTGACAGTAACACTGATTCCACCCAAACAGCTCAGCCTGAAACAGACAACTCATAATGTTAAAGTTCAGGACAGTTACAGTTGACTGAAAAAGGGACTCAGAATGGAAATTGTTGTACAACTGCTAGATTATGACTTGCTGCCAGATCTGGAGGTAAAACTAAAATCAGACATTTCTTCTTATTGATTTGGTTCTCTCTTATCCCTCTGTGGAATGACAATAGTAACATCTAAATGATAGCACTGCTTGGAGTTTTTTCTTTTTCTTTTTTTTTTTCCACAGGAAAAAACGCATTGTATTCCAAGGCACGAAATCCTCGGAATTCACAGCACTCAGTGAAACCAAAAGTGATCAAACAAGCACTAGTTTAATAAATTCTGATATGCACATATATTCCAACAGGGAATATGCCATGTTTTACTTGGGTAAAAGCAGAATCCCAGCACACTTAATGCTCAACTGTTTTCTCATCAGAGTCTCTTCTGTCATAACAAATAGGTCACTGTGTGGAAATCACAGCCACATTTTGAGTAGATTGAGTTAACTTTATGAATGCCTCATAAAATGGGAACTTCATAACTTTCTATTGACACTGTTTTACTGTTGCAATTTACCATTCTAATGACACTATTTAGGAAACAATGACTGAGCTGCAATGAGATAATTAAGGAATAATGTCCATTACTTCAAAGTATACAAAGCAGTAAACAGCTGCCAAAAGTGATTAATAGCTGAGGTGAAGTTAAGACATTTAATCAATCTAATAAACCATTTATTGCAAGAATATAGCCGCTTACACTAAGTATGAGACATTTATCTTATTGATACAAACTGCAGTATTTTCCTTTCTTTAGGATGTAATATCATGAGACCTTGATTGCTCTCCCATTAAAGTCAAGGATAAAACTCCCATTGTGGGCCCAGGGTCAAGACTTCACAGGGCTGATACCAATGAAAATAAATGCTTCCTTTTAATGTAGAACAGTTCTGCTAAAAACATCCCCCTTCCTCCCCCCATTATAAAACATCCTGTGGCATTGAGAGAGACACATTTTAGTGGCAAGGACAAATGTCAGAAGTCATGATGAAAACCTGGATCTCCTCTTAGCTGGTGCTGCAATTCCCTGCTAAGTATTGTTTTGTCTGCACCTCCACCTCTGATCTGTGACAGGGAGATGAAACCATTCTCTTGTTCCACAGGATTATTCAGGATTTAGCTCATGTAGCACACAAAGAAACATAGATAGACGATACTGTACACACTTCAGAGTGTTTCTAAAGTAGAAACAGAAAGGATACAACACGAATTGCTCTTGATTCTGTAACATCTATCTCATAACTGGCACGGGGATGGCAGCGGCGGGGGTGGAAGAGGCTGATCCCATGCCCAGGGGAAGGGACTTGTTTCCGAGGTTACATCGGTGCTGCCAGGACAAGAACAGCTGTGCTTCCTCAGCTTCCATCCTGCTTCCTGCTGCCCTGCAAGAGTATGGACTTTCTACAGCTCCTCGTGTGCTGTCAGTATTCTGCTTTTTTGCTCTCCACCTTAGGCTGGAGGGGTGAGGGAGCAGCAAAGGGACAAGCACGGGGAGAGACAGCCCTTCCTGGCACATCCTCTCACCCTACTTCCTCCTTCTATATCACCACAAACAGCAGTTCCCCCTCTAAACTGAAGCATTCCTGATGAAGATGAGCACACAGTGAGCTGTAGGACTGGCGTTTTACCACATGAGTTGCAGAAACAATCTCACCAGCGTTAAAATCACACAGACCACATTGGCTCGAGGTGAACATTATATTTGTCAAGTCTTGTAAAACGTGCTTTTCATCAGACAAGATGTTCCTGTCTCCTCATCCCTGCATCGAAATGAAGCATTGGAACACATGTTCTCTCACCACACACTACAATTTCCCTTTCCCTGAAAAGAAGTGGAAGGTGTTCTTAGTGCTGGCTGACTCCTGAACTTGCTCTGAAGCAATTCTTTTGTCTTAATGGTAGCAGGAAGCTTCTTTGGTTTTACCCAAATATAAATATTGATACAGAAACTCATACCAGATAATAACAGAGGTATGAATTTATTGTTTCAGCAAAAGCTCCTATGCAAATTAACCCTCAGATAATTAAAAATGCCTGCAGTGCCTGGGCGGGTAAAAGATCAAGCAGGGTTACAACATAACCAGCTCCGCGATAAAGCTGCATAATAGCTCTGGAGCAGCAGCTCCCAGCCTTCACAGGCAGCAGGGCTAATTCCACCAGCCAACGTGTACCAACTCCTGCTCCTCTGCGCCCGATCCAGCCTGCGAGGGACTGTGTGCAACTGCAAGACTCTTGTCTGGAGCAGCCAAAGCCAAGGAGCAGGTTGGAACTTGCACAGTTGGATGCAGTGCAAGCAGTGGCATTGCCTTCACTCCCTGTGCAAGTGTTTGTCATAAGAGTAGGACAGGAAAACCTAAAATACGAGTCCCAGAAACCTGCAATACAGGTATCTCTGCCTGTACTGCTCTGTAGGGAGTGTTAGTTTTGGAGACAGAAAGCACAGGTAGATTTCGAATGACTTTTCCTACACTGAAAAGGGCACAGTGATTTGAAGGCTCACAGCAAAATGTTTAAATCTGTTGACTGCGGGAATGAATCAAGGCCCCTGAGCTGTTAAGTAATTTTCTCCAGAAAATGGCACTGCTGCAGAGCAGAAATTCCTCGAGGCTGGGCCCATAGCCTTCTTTCACAGTGAGGAAGAGCTGCAACAGAAGCAGCTGCTTAAATTGCTGGAATTAAACACAAAAATTTGTGCAACCCATCTTGGAGGCTGAAAGGAATCACTGAATCCCAGAATGGCTGAGGTTGGAAGGGACCTTAAAGGTTCCAACCCCCTGCCATGGGCAGGGACACTTTCCACTATCCCGGGTCTACTCCAAGCCCCATTCAACCTGGCCTTGGACTCTTCCAGGGATGGGGAGTCAATGCCATGGTTTTGTTACTGTTAGGTAAAACTGCTCACAGATAAATTTATAAATATTCTATTAATGGAAATGGTCAGTAGTTCCCTCTATTAGTGCAAAAACAAGATAGTTGTAACCAGTGTTACTAAAATTCATGTCACCTGGGTCTATGCTGGCTACAGAAGGATTTCCCCCATTTATTTAATTAATTAGAAAATTATACCTATCTTTAGTGTAGCAAGGTTACAACAGAGGCTTGAATGTACATTAGTTTTGGGGGGTTTTTTTCTAAAGGTAAAGGAGGTTACAATTCCTTATTTATGTTAAATACACCACAATGCTTTTTAAAAAGTTTTCTCTTGCTTTTTAGACTCTGGCAGCCCCACAGAAGAGCCATTATTTGGGTTGGGTTTCCCCATGTATTTTTCCCACCATCGGGCCCAAGGTCCTGACAGGTACCAAGGAGGGTGGGAGCAGGACAGGTGCACCACACTTTATATCCTCACGCACCAGCAAACAGTAGCGCTGGGAATTCCTGGAGCCAGACATGCCTTTTAGGTAAAACACAGAGGTATTTGCTGAGAGAGAAGCAGCCAAGCCTGCCATGGATACCTTAACTGGACAAGAGGGACATGGAGCTCCTGAGGTGGGTCCAGCAGAGTCCACAAGGAAGATTAACAGACTGAGGCATCTCTCTTATGAGGAAAAGCAGAGGGAACTGGGGCTGATCAGCCTGGAGAGGATACACTGAGAGGGGAACCTTGCCAATGTGAGCGTCTGCAGGGAAGGCTCAGGGCATGGACCAGGCTCTGCTCTGTGGGGTCCAGCAATGGCACCAGAGGAATGAACAGCAACTGACCCCAAGAAGATCCCCCTGGACAGGAGGCAGAACTTCTTGTGCAGTGAATGAGCCTCGAAAAGATTGTCCAGAAAGGGTGTGGAGTCTCCCTGCCTGGGGATATTCCAGAACCAGACACCATCCTGTGCCATGTGCTCAGGATGGAGCAGGGATGTGGGACCAGACGACCACTGTAGTCACTTCCAAATAGTGATTTTGTGATTTGAGCTACACGCTTCCTTCTGAAAAAGACACCTTACAGAGACCTGTAAAATCACTTCACTCCACACATCTTCCAATGGGATGGTTTATACCTGTTCATGAAGGCATTAACATTCAGGTCCAGAGGAGGGAACAGACCTGGGAAAGGGGCTCAGGCTGGAGAAATGGGATCAGCAGGGACCTTCTGTCTCCGCACAGCTCCCTGACAGGAGGGGACAGCCATGGGGAGGGATTTGGGCTCTGCTTCGGGGGCTGAGAGATCAGGCAAGAGGAAACTATCTCAAGTTGTGCCGGGGAGATTCAGGTAGGACATTAGTAAGAATTCCTTCACAGAAAAGTTTATTAGACATTGGAGATCAGAAACGGGACGCCCCAGCGAGGCGGTGGAATCACCGTCCCTGGAAGTGTTTAAGGAAAGCTCGCGCGGGGTACTCAGTGGCTGACACAATGTCGAACTCGCTGATCCCACAGCCCTTTTCCCACCTAAACAATTCCGACTCCGTGATTTATCTTTTCCCGCGCAGCCCGAGGCGGGAAATGGCGGCCGAATTTCCCCCCCCCCCCCGCTCCCTCACGGCTCTCCGGCCCCGCCTTCCGCCTCAAGCCACGCCCCCTCTCCGCCCCGCCCCGCCCCCTCTGTGTTGTGGCGCTGCCCGCCCCGCCCCGCCCCGCCCCTCCCCGCCCCGCCCCGCCCCGTTGTTTACCGCGCACCGCCGGGCGCTGCCGCTCCCGCCCCTCGCTCCGGACCCGGCGCGGGGCGGGCCGGGCGCGCTCACGGGCTCGGGGCGCGGCGGCGGCAGCAGCGGCAGCGGGCGGGTTGTGGCGCAGCGCGGGGAGCGGCTCGGCCCCTTTCCCCTCCCTTCCTCCCCTCGCGCCGCGCTTCCCTCCGCGACCCGGGAACGGGGGGAGGAGGAGGAGGAGGAGGAGGAGGAGGGGGCGGCCCGGCCCGGCGTCGCTCCGCCGAGCGCTGCCCGCGGCAGGAAGGGGGGCGCGGGGATGAGATAAGCGCGGGGGCGGGTGGCGGGGGGGGGTATGTAGGGGCGGCTCAGGTGGATGCGGGGGGCGGCGTGAGGCCGCGGGGGGAGGCGCGGAGCGGAGGGACGGGGGCTCTTCCCCCGCCTCGGGAGGCGGCGGGGGCTCGGGGGGAAGCGTTCGGCGGGCTTCCCGGAAGGGTGAATTGGATTAATTCTCCCTTTTTTTTTTGTTTTTTGTTTTTTTTTTTTTTTTTTTTTTTTTGGGGGGGGGGGCGTTTGCGCTCTTTCCCCCCCCCCCCCCCCTTCGCCGTGCAGAATTGGCGCCGGTAGGAGGCCGCGGTGGCATCGCGTTTGAGGGCCTTCCCACCCCCTTCCCCTCGGTTTCGCTCCCGGAGGTGTTGCTTGTTGAGGTTTTGGTTGTTTTTGTTAGTTTTTTTTTTTTTATAGTTTTTTTGAGGGTTTTTTTTTTTCAAATGCAAACCTGAGTCTTGATTTTTTTTTTTTTTTAAACAAACAAACAAACCCGCTTCCCCCCCGCCCCCCCACCCCCTCCCGCACACAAGCCTGCCTCTGAGAGGGAAATAGCCAGGTGGAATCTCACTCTGTTTCCATGGACAACCCGTCCATTATCACCCAGGTGACTAACCCCAAAGAGGAGGAGATCCTGTCCTGCACTCAGGATAAAGGTGAGCTGTTTTCTATCTTTCTCCATGATTCTCCCTCCCAGTTTAAAAATGCACGTAGTAACAACTCGCATTCTTCAGTGACCGTATAATCTTCTCTAGGCTGCTGGGAATAGAGGGCTTGTTGGGTTTGGGCCGGTTATTTATTTTGTTTTTGTTGGGTTTTGTTTTGTTTTGGTTTTTTTTTTTTTGGTTTTTGTTTTGTTACGATTTATTTTGTTGGATGAAAGTATTTGCATGAAGGGTCTCTGAAGCTCCTTGGTGGATGCAGCCGAGAACTTGCTTAAAGTGTTTAAATACCAAATTTTATCAGTCACTAAAAAAAATACACTCTTGTTCCTCGAGGTTTGAGGAGGTAACTTTATAAGGTGGTCACTGTGCAGTTAGCGCCCTGCTCCAGGGAAGGGATACCTGTGCTGGGTGTGTTGGAAGGTTTTGAAATATTGGCTGTACAGATTTTAAATTCTTTTACCCTCTCTCTTCTCTCTTCTTTTTTTTTTTTTTTAAAAAAAACCAGATTTCTTTCCTATATTCCTCCCTGCCTCCCATTTTAGAATCTGTGCAGCTTTCAGGTTTGTTGGAGGTCACTTGTGCTCCTCAGAAAGAGACAGGCTACTTGTAAAAGCAGGCTCTGTTTAACTCCTTAGGTAAATAGTTATTGCTTGCATAAGGCATCACACTTGGATTGGGATTTACTCCCAAATGAGATGAATCTAGCCTTGCCAAAAGGAGCTGCTTCCCTCAAAAGTCTGGATGTTGACGAGTGCCCTTAACCTTGTTTGCTTTTGGAAGCTTGGAGCAGTCTTGGGGCTGTAAGTGGTTGTGTCCTTGTGTCTGGTGGGTGAGCAGGAGGGTTCAAGTTCTGGGGGCTTTTTCACAGCCTTGGGAAGTTATTTGGATATCACTCCTATGCTTTGTTACAGGCAGTGCTGGTAAATAGGGGAGAAAGGGCAGAAATTAGAAATCAAGAGTTATGTCCATGTTCCTTGGTAGGTACGGTCAGATCTCTGAGTGGTTGTCTAAAATGGTAGATGGATAGCTCTCCCCCTGAAATGGATGGATTTAGTGCTCAAGAAACTTGCCTTTTTGTGTGGCTCATCTTGGAAATAGTGAGGGCTCCTATGTTGTTGGAGAAGTTGTTCCCAGTTACTTTTGATTGTAAGGCCATATGTGAAATCTGTCTTCTTGTTTCACGAGTGCTGACTGCAGAAGTATGGAGGTAGATTAAAAAAAAAAAAAAGCTATCAGGTTTGGAGGGTGTTTGAACAAAAAAAAATTATATTTTCCGTATAGGAGTGTTTATGTAACTCTTTAATTCCTTTTGGTCATGAGATGATACTTCTACCACAAGACCTGGTTTAGCTCAAGAGATTTCTGATGCTTTCCTCTGTTTTGGCAACGTGGTGCATGGGGTATCTACAGTAAATAAGGTGCTGTGCTCTGCCTACCACATCTCCTAAAACCTGGTTTGGGGTAGACATATGTGATCCTGTGCTCAGATGTTGTGGTTTTAATGGCCTGTATTATTGTATATAATAGAAGGGTTTCGTTAATATCCGTAGCAGCTGCTTGAAATTTTAGTGTAAAAAAGCCAGTTGAGACAAGCAGAGGAAGATTTGACAGCTCGGAATAAGAGTAGGCATCCACATCAAACAAGTGGCTTCGGAGTCCTCGGCAGAGCGAGTGAAAATATGCATCTAACTTGCATAACCCTGCAGTAACTTGCATAATGTGTATTGTGTTCTTGCTATTGGTTTGTCTTTGGCAGAAAATCGTGATGGTCTTCCTTGCAGAGAAGGAGCTTTTCAGGCTTCGTGTTAGCTGGGCTGGGCTGGGGGAGAGGGGAAGGAGGGGAGCTGGAGTTGGAGATGAGGAAACTCCAGCGTCATCTTCAAGCAGGAGGTGAATTATCTTTTTTTTTTTTCCGGCTTTTTGGGTGTGTTTTTTTTTTTTTTTTAAATGTGGTTACAGTGCATGCGTTGGATTGACGATGAGCTCTGTGGTAAGACTTTCATATCACTCCAGAGCAACTTTTGCAGCAGGAGGGCTGCGGGTCTGTCCGTCCTGAGCTCTCGAAGGAGAGTGCTGCTTGCTCCAACCTCTTCCACTACAGGTTTTCCCAGTGCTCGAGGTATGGAGCTTGTGGGAACCCGTTGCTCTACCTGCTTCCCTGGCGTGGCTGCACATCACCTCACCCAGTTTTCTGTCAGATTTCTGAGCGGTTTTAGCAGAGCCTTTAGGTCCGGTGAGCTTCAAGAGAGGGGAAGAGAATCCAGCTAAGGCTCCTAGCAGGGAGGCTGGTGCTGAGTCTTTGCTGCTAATTCAGGTTGAGCTCGGTGTATTGGTACAAAATGGCTCACAAATATGTTAAGGCATAATGAATTAACTCTCTGTTTCATGAAATCCAGAATCAGCTGAGCCTGAATTCTGGAATTTTGTGATACGGTGAAATGCAGCAGCACTGTGCTGTGGGAGCCAAGGCTGTCCAGTTTAATGAAAAGCTGTTTTTTTTTTTTCCTCCGAGTTTAGCATTTGGCTGCAGAAGTAAATTCCAGGATACTAAGTGGCATGTGGTGGCTTTGGGAATGGGGATTTTCTTAGGGTTGTTGAGACCTTGTGTTGGTATTTCTCGTGGAGAAAAAAAAAAAAGGAAAGCATTTATTTTCTTCTTGTTAAGCTAGAAAGAAGCAGTTCCAGAGTAACTGAGCAGCTGCTAAATAATGTATGTGTATACCTTCAAGGTTTTGATTTTTTCCTAAGATTTTTAAGCTTTTAATCAGATGTGAGAACAGCATTTAGCTTGATTTATTTTTTTAAATATATTTATGTTTTAAAAGGAATTCGATGTGCAGTATAGGCTTTTGCCAGATTTCTCCTGTGCAAGGGAGTGAGGTTGGCAAGAAGCAGAGCTGGTTCTCTGGTCCTGGGGCAGTTATGTTTTTAGGTAAATGCTGTTTTTACAAATAAAAATGCTCGAGCATTTTCTTGCTAGTCCAGCTGTTTTGAAAAATTGCTGTTGAGATAAGTGAAGCTGTGATAACTTGTTAAGGGGGACCATATAAACATTAAGAGGGATTTGTTAATGTTTATTTTTTAAGAAAAAGCAAAAAATTCTGAAGGTGGAAAAAAAAAAACAGGTCTTGGTATGTGAACCATTCCCTAATATGTTGCCACATGGTGGTGCACTGGATTTAGTTGTCTGTCAAAATGAAAGCTGAGCATGGAAGGTTTGCTACAATCATATTTTATTATTATTATTGTAATGTTCTCAAATGCCTGTGGTGTTGGTGCTGCTGGAGGATTTTGGTCCCTATCTGTGTTGTTAAATTAGTTCTGGGAAATAGAAACTTAGATTCTCCCAACTGGAAATGATACGTAGGTGCCTGGAAGTACTTTGAATACTAAATTCACAGAGAATTCAGTTCCCTGATAGTTTTTTAAGTAACAGAAATAGTAGTTCTTTACAGAAATATTTCATGTTGTGGTCACCTGGTGCATCTGGAAATTGGGAACGTTAATAAACTTCAAGCTAAAATGGAGACCCAAGTATGTGAGGTTTGTTTTATCAGGGGTAAATGTGAGCAACTAAGGAAAATATAATTAAAAAGTACAAAATAAAGCTAAAGTTGGGATCTTTGTAAATCAGTACAGATAAAATGGACCAGATATTTTATTTTTTGTTTTTATTAATTCATATTACTCATAGACCTCTAATGCAAAATCTGTATCGTAAATGTATAGAAAACTGAACAGTGCTGACAGAGCTGTTCAGAGTGTGGTCATGGATGGGCAACAGGCATTCAGTCCAAAGAAATTAATTTCCCTTTTTTTACCTGCCTGCATTAATTTGATCCTCATAAATGATGCAAAATCTTGGCTGTTTCCAAGTGCTAAGTTAAATAGCAGTGAAAAACAGTCCAGTCCTTCAGGTACCTCCTTCAGGCTGTGGTGTTTTGTTTTCTGTCTTTGGATACATCTTTCCTGACTTCTGTAAAATTTGCCTGTCAGCTGAGTGTCTGTTTTCAGTTATTTAGAGTAACAGAATGTTTTAGTGTCCCTACAGATGTGAATTGTCTTCTGCAGTAAATTATATGAAAAAGGTTCACAGTAGAGCCTGAACCATTAGAGTTTTTTTTTTTTAAATCACAGGGTGAGTCCCTGAGGATGTTTTCACAAACTTTTTTGCCTTCTTTTCTTTCAAATAGAATTGGAAAAAACAGCAATGAGAGCAATACTCATTATAATTTTAAATAAGGAGTTCTGAGGATCTCAAGTTAAAAGCCAAAATAAGTGTCTTTAATTGTGTCTTCAATAAAAAAATGTTTTGAATATAGCTGAAAAAATATACTTTGAGTGTACTTTTTTTTGCCATTACATCACCAAGATTCAGAGTACTCCAACACTTGAACATATGTTAATGATCCTGAGACATTGTCTCAACAGATTTTTATAATATTGACTTCAGAATTTTAACGCTTAAGTTGCCTTTAAAGGGGAGGGGAAAAAAAAAGGTGGAAACTACTCCAGCAGTCCACTGGAATGTGAATTGCTCACAGAGGGTAAAATTTTAAATCATTAACTAATGACATAGTTGTTACATGAAACCAGAGTAGCCATACAGTAGGTTTTATGTTCCAGGGAGACTGTAGTAACCTGTAGTAACCCAAGATTTGATTTAGGATTGCAGTTAACAGGCAGAAGTGTGCTGGCAGATAGGGATGATAATTTGCCTGAATACCATATATTCATAGTCTGTAACCTGCATTGTGGTCATTTCTTTGCTGTGTTTGTTGTCACCTTAAATTCATACTGGTTTCAATGCAGTGGTTTAACTAAAGTGTTCAGAAGTTTAACATGCCTTTAGGAAAAAAAAAAACCCAACAAAGTTGACCTACATTTTGTTAATTCAGTATTCAGAAATGCAAATAGCATTTTCTGACATAATCAGTAAAATGCAGCGTGATCGATACCACGCTTCAGCTTTCAGAGTTTAAGCTGAACATTCCAAATAAGCCTCTGGGTAGTGGGCCCTTTTTTGTTTCTTTAAAGGGATAAAAACTGAAATGTTGAGAAGGCAAAAGGCCAATTGAAATGGAGCTCCCTGACTTGGTCTCTGTTGTGAAGGACATTCCTGTTGCCCTCATAGATAGGTTTGGCTGTTGGAAGCTTGTTTTGCCATCATGAAACAATTTATGAGTTTGACTGTCATGTAAAGGTTACTGTTCTGACATGAAAATGGTTGTAAATTAGATCTATCCCACAGTTTTTATATATATGTCAAATCTTTGCTGTTCCCTCTGTAAGCAAGTGCACTTCTGTTATCTACTGAATTTTAAGTTGTTGACAATGACCACGGTGGTTGGGAGTCAGTATTACATTTTCAATTAAAAATCCAGTTTCAGGCAATCCTGGATATGGAAATGATAACTTGGGGTTGAATTTGTCCATTACTCATGCCCAGCCAACAGAGATTTAGACAATTGTCTTCGAAGTTTTTCTGTCCACAGGAGCTAACATTTTCTTTAAAAAAAATAAAAGAAAATAATAGGGAAATTATGTACATTCTTCCATAGGTTTTGCTCACTGTGTGAATCCATAAGGGAAAATGTGGCTGATCACTCTTTTTCCTCCCTGCCTGGGGGATATGTCTTGCTGGAGAAATGTGGATATATGTTCCTAGGAAGGAGCAGAGAGCTGCCAGAGTGCTCTGTTTGGGGGACAGAGCAGAGTATGAAATCCTGACTTCTGGGGCTGTGGAGCCCAGGCAGAGGCTGGTGGTGGGACAGGGAGTCATTCTGGTGTTTGGGGTAGGCTTCCAACCTGCCCTGACCACTCCTGGGCAGTGCCTGCTCTCCTGAGGAGCTCTGAGGGTCTCTGCCCACCCGTTTGGGTGGCTCTGTGGGTCTCTTGTCCCAGCTCAGAATTATTTCCAGGAAGGGATGGAATCTTCCAAGCTGAAACAAGAGAAGGGCTGATAAAACCGTGACGGGCCAAGCCTGTTCAGATGTTTATAAAGATCACATCTGGATTGCTGGTGAGGGTTGTAAACCATCCCCTGCCTCTAAGCAGTGGAAGGCTGGCTGGAAAAATCTCCCAGAAACATTCAGCTACATCTTCTAAGTCTCCATGAGTGGGTTCTGGTGGGTGTTCCTGCTCTAAGCTGCATTTCCAGTGCTCGGCTCCAGCAGGGTGACATCTCACTGGGTTTAAATTGTTTGCTGAGCTCCCAGAGCTGTAGGCAGGCACAGAGGGGAAAAAAGCCTTTTGTGCTTCAATGTCATCAAAGACACTTTCAAGAGTTTAATGTTGGAAATGTTAATCTTCTATAAATTATGCTTTTGCTGGGGTTTGAGGGGAGCTTGCTTTATTTTTACTTGGAGAGGTTGAGGCATAAAATGGACATGGATAGGGTGAATATGGAAAGCATACGTAGCTTCTAAATAGATCTGAGTGAAAGTGTGTTCCACGTGATCTGCTGTGGTATAATTTTGGCCTTTTTTTTTTTTTTTTTTTTTTTTTTTTAATTTCTGGAATGTTTTCTGTAAGACAAAAAAAAAAACTACCAAGACTCTTACACAGTCCAGTCCTTTTCAGTGCCAGCTGCTACTGTGTAACACAGACACTAGCAGTAAAAATATCTACTTTAACCAAATGAACAGAGCAAGTCCTGCTCTGAAGTTTGTGGGCTTTATTCAGCTGTTATCAAAATGATCACTTGCAAAGTGCCACTTCTTGTTTTCTTTGTACAAGATAATAAAGTATGATTTGTACAAAAAAGAACCCAATTATTAAAAGTGATTGGCTGCACTAAAAGCAAGAATTCTGTTATCTAGAAAATTTATGGTGAGTTAAAGCTGAATAAATATATGATAGACTTGGATTCTAAGGGTGTCGGGGGGTTTGAAATGGGATTTCTTTTTCTTTATTTGTTTTTTTCAAGAAACTGTTAGTCTCTTCTGAATGTTTATTAGTATAGTTAAAGCCTGACAGATGGGTAAATAAGACTCTTCTGGACCTATTTTGTACAGAGAAGCGGCCCCAAATAATGCATCCATTTGATGCATCAAATCTGTCAAAATCTAACGTGTATGTAGCTTTTAAAATGTTTTTAAAATATTAGGACCGGTTTGTAGGAGGCAAGTAATTCATGAATGTCAGCCTGCAGTTACAGTTTGCATATTGGTGATATTGTTTAAAGTCAAGTCCTCTGTGCTGAGAAGCTGGCCAGTTGTTTGCTGCCACTGTTGCAAACCTTATTTTCCTGGTAGCAAGTGAAGTATTGATTCTTATTCACTGCCATGCTCTCCCCCACCCCCGCAGCCCTCTGCTTCCTGACTTGTCCTCCAGGATTCCCGATGGAATTGGCAGTAAAATGAATCTTGCTGTTTCCTGGCCTGCTGTAATGAGCAGTAAAATTTGAAACTTTCTTGTTTATTTGATGATTTGCGAAGCTTGGCTGTTCCTTTGTGTGGGACTCCTCCCCAGCTCTTGAGGATGAGCTCCTGCCTTTGGGGACACTTCGGGGTAGATAAATCAGTTTCCATCCTCATAATCACCATAAAGAAATTCTGCCACAAAGGTGCTGTTATAGTGAACATGTGTGGCAGAATCCAGGTGTGTTTTCTTGAAGCAATGGTAGTGAAGAGGTTTTTTTAAGAGATACAAATTTTATACAAAGTCATTCTGGGCATGCATTTAACAATTGGCAGACAGTGCTGCTTTATTTCTATCTACAAAAGCTGTCTTGTATTTTCATGCCTGAGTATTTACATACTTGCATACGTTACCCATGAGTGCACGTACATGTGGTTACCAGGGGTCTGATTACAGGAAAGCTTTCACAGGATCACAGAATGCTTTGGGTTGGAAGGAACCTTAAAGCCCATCCAGTGCCACCCTTGCCATGGGCAGGGACACCTTCCACTGTCCCAGGTTGCTCCAAGCCCTGTCCAGCCTGGCCTTGGACACTTCCAGGGATCCAGGGGCAGCCACAGCTGCTCTGGGCACCCTGTGCCAGGTTCCCACCCTCACAGGGAACAATTTTTTCATAATATCTCCTCTAACTCTGCCCTGTGTCAGTTTTAAGCCATTCCCCCTTGTGTGTCCTTCCATCCTTTGTCCCAAGTCCCTCTCCATCTCTCCTTGAGCACTTTTAGGCACTGGAAGGGTCTCTAAGGTCTTCTAGAGCCTTCCATTCTCCAGGCTAACACCCCTAACCTTTTTGTTTCCCTGCCAGAGTTTCTCTAGCTCTCAGGTTTTTCGTGGCCTCCTGGTGTTTCTGCAGCAGGTCCACCTCAGTAATGCTCAGAATGGTGGGTGTAGATTTTGAAGCTGGTTTGCAGTGTAAGGTTTGCCAGTTTTTCCTAGTGATAGTCTGATAGAGGCATTCTGCTGGGGAGAAGTCAGTAGTGACACATTCCTAGAAAATACTTAATCATTTATATATCTGCTTCAGCCAAGCACAAAGAAAGGTATAATGTTTACCACCTGGAGAGAAAGGTACAATTATAAAGTATCTCATTACAAGTTCACAAAACCCTTAACATTTTTAAAAAATGGGCTTATGGGACTTCTTTTAACTAAAATTGGTTAAAGATATACATTAACAATTTGATGAATGCAGTGTAAAGTGAAGCATTTCAGGGAAAACGCTTAAGTATGTATTTCACAGGGATTTTTTGGAATTAATCTTTGACCTTTTGGGGTCTTTTTTATAATTATCTCGCTTGCCTTGTTTTGCCTTTTTATCTTCTCATCAGAAGAGCTGGAGTACAAGAGCTGCCTCTTTGTGCTCTGCTGCTGCAGAAGCTGGAGGGGCTGACCTGTTTGGTGGCTGTATTCAGGGATAATTCTGGTTTAATGGTTGGACTCTTATCTCACATCTTTTCCAAGCTTTGTGATTCTGTGAGAAGCTGTAGTGGATGTTTGGGGCTGAGGTGGTGCAGTGAGGAGCCTTGGACAATACTGTAGGGACAGATTATCTCTTGGCAAGTTGGCCAGGCTGGTGTAGGAGCTGTCTTATAAGGAGAGATGTTCTGTGTGTTGAAGTTTAGGAAGATAAAGGTCTTTTATCACCTCCAGTGGATGTTATGCTGTATTTAAAGGGAGGAGATGCATGAGAAATAACCAGAATAATAGAGTAAGTATTCTAGGGCTCTCCTCAGCTGGGCTTCAGAGTGAAAGGCAAAATGTCCCATTTGGGTCAAAGCAAATGCTTGATCCTGCATCATACCAACGAAGAAATGGTTTCCGAAATTGTTTGTCCTAAACAGGATTAACTGGCAGCAATTTACATTTGTTGCAACTGATGCAACCTTTTAAAGGTACTGAAAAGCAGTATTACAAAGGTAGTGATTGTGTTTCAGCATTTGAATTGTGTGTCATCAGTCATAGTATGGTTTGGATTGTAAGGGGCATTAAAGATCATCCAGTTCCAACCCCCTGCTATGGACAGGGACACCTTCCACTAGACCAGGTTGTTCCACCCATCCATCCTGGCCTTGGACACTTCCAGGGATGGGTCAATAAAGGAAGGAAGGGTAAAATTTCATTACGTATTTTCATTACACATTACAACTGAGCACATCAAGTGTTTGTGCTTCTATTTATCCTGAACTCACCGACAGTTTTCCTGTGCTGGGTTATGGGTGCTGGAAGATGATTACCTCTGCCAAGTCATTTGTTGGCCAGCTGCCAGTTCTCATTACTTTTTATGATGAGAAGCTGATTTTGTTGAGAATCCGCAAGTTGAAAATGTTTTTGAGAGTTTTGGAAGTGGAGAAGGTGGGAAGGTTATGTTAGTTGGGGAGTTGAGGAAAGAAAATGAAAAGAATACTGAATGCAATCTGCAGAGCAATTCATTTGCTAATTACACATTGACATAAATTGGAAAGTCCCAGAAGGAGGGGGTTTACAGCATAACTGGAAAACAATTTGCATCTGTGTAGAGGTCTGTGCTTATCCACAAAGGAATGAGATTTTAACTGGATTTGTTTAATCAGGTTTATCGTGAGTGCATAGTTACTGGCTTCCTTTTTCCTCACATTGCAGGATCTCCTGTCTTTCTGGAAGATTCCCTCTTGTGCTGAGATTAAATATTTCAAAGAAGGATGTATGATGAAGTTTAATGGAAGTTGAAAGTGAAACCTAAGAAAAACCAGAAAGTGTCCTTCTGAATTTTAGAGTGGATTGAATACATGAATGTTTCTGGCTCCAGATTACCATGATAAAACTGACAGCTTAATGCAAACTCGGCCCTGAAATTCAAATGCTTTTTTATTTTTTTCCCTGCCCCTAAGAAATCTGAAACACTCCAGCAAATTCTTGCTGTGTCTTCTGAGAAAGTTGCTAATAACTAATTGTACACATTAATTACATGCTAACTAGTATTGCTACGAAAAGCATTCAGTATTCTGATAGTTTGGGGTTTTTTTCCCTATAAATCTTTCACAGTTGTTGGTGCCCAGCATGTCACCCTGCAGTTGCCTCCACTTGAACAAAACTGGAAATCAAACTTGACAGTTTTGAAATAGGAGTCTCTTTAGGTCTCATGCCTGTATTTACTTGTGCTCTTGCTGCTGCACATCATTGTAAGTTACCTGTTCAGCATCGTTCTAGCAGGCAAGGGAGCTCTGAGAGCAGAATGATTTTAGAAATGCCACTTGTGGCAGTGATGGATTCTTTTCAGTACCTTTAAATCAATCAGTTGTTTATCTTAAACGTAAGAGTAAATACTGTTAATATCTCATGGTACAAAACTGTAATAATATTAAAAGGAGAAAAATGAGCTTTTAGACCAAACCTGCCCCAAATGCAGGAAACAACCTCAGCAGATTCCTAAGGACCAGGTATCTCAGGATTCCTCAGTCAGGTGCCATTTCCACGGGATGCAGAGTAGCATTTAGTAACTAAAAAGAAAAAAAGAGATCAAAAGGAGGTTTTGCTTTGTAGTTTTTCAGTGTGTCCTTTCAGGAAGAGTCCTAAATAGATTGAAACTTTCCCATTTCATTTTGTATAATATCCTGGATTAAGCCCTGAAGTACAAAACTTTATGTTGTCCTTGTGCAGTTGTGGTTCTGTTCAAATACAGTTTCCACCACAGTGAATTTCTGATGCCCCAGATGGTTCTGGTTCTTTCCCCCATCACCCAAAATTATTTGTTTCACCAAACTCTCCTCAAATGACACTTGGAATCTCCTTAAACTGTAAGTCTAAAAATATTGATTTTAGCTTTGCAACATAAAAAAATAATTACCTGTGCTCCTAACAAAAAACCAACACAAATGCCACCCAAGTATAAAATCAAGCAAACCAAAACAAAGCACAGAAACAATTCCCAGTAATATTAGCAGGGATATAAGCTGTGAGCATGAAGCTACTCTTGGAAATGTCTAAGGTGACCTTGTGGTGGTGACCAGGAGGACACAGCAGTAGAATTTTTAGCAAGGTGACCTGGCACTCAGCCTGTGCCACTCTCCAGCCCCTTGAGAAAGGGGGATGCTGGTGTACAAGGGTGTGCATTTGTCTGAGTAATGTTTGTACTAAAACATAGAAGTAACTCTGGTTTTATTTTGGAAGTGTCTTCAATGAGCACTAAAAGACAGATAAGAGTAAAATAAGTCTGGGCTGACTCATTGCAGAATGTGCTGAGATAATCCTGAATTCCTGTTAAGGTTAATATCTGTTTAGTTTAGGCTTTGTTTATACTTGTGCTCTGGATAGGGGGTGTTGGAATTCACTTGAAATAATTTTAGAAATTCTAAAGGTAAAAATTCATATTTTTTTTAGCAAAAAATGTGCATAGTAATTAACAAAAAAAACCCAAACTTTATTTTTTTCTATTGCTGATGGTGAAAGGCTGAAGTAAAGTGTTTCCACAGGCCACTTAAAATGCCAGGTGGAGTCAGATGGGAAAACAAAACTATGGTGCTGTTTTTAAACTATTTTCCAGTAATTGCCAGCCCAATATATGCTGCTCTTTTTTAAAAAAAAAAAAACAAAAAAAAAAAAAAACCAAAAAAAACTCTGCAATTTTTGTTAGAAAGATGATTTTTTAAGTCCCACTGTAGGTGGTCTTTGTATGAATGCCTTCAAATAACAAATGGCTTTATCTTCAATTCTGCTAATAAGGTCAGCAAAGGTTTCTCTTTTGGGTAATAATAAGTTTCAAAGGCATCAGAATCCTGAGTAAAAAACATGTTCAGAGTTATCAGGTGATTGGCAGCTGCTGCTGCTAGGAAGTGTTTTACAGGAATAAACTGGTTTTCTTGCTTTAATTAGGACCATATGTGTACAGCAACTATGATTGTCTGGGAAGCTACATCCTGTATTTTCAAATAGCTGGTAAAATGTTGCAGTTGTGGAAATGACCACCAAGTCCAGTGGTCTTTGAAAACTCTTATTGGTTTTGCTTTCTATTTATTCATTCAAAACAATCAAACTTTGATTGAGGTTTGTTGGTATTGTGCTGTAACAAAATAAATACTGAATATTTTCCTCAGGTGATAAAGTAACTGTTTGGACCCAACATCCGCAAACACCTTTAAAAAACCCACCAAATTCCAAGCCTACTAAACAACTAAAAGACCTGTAAATTGCTGTTTTCTTTGCTAAGTCTGCATGGATTAACTTCTCTATAATCAGTTGTGTTGCATAGTAAATAATAGCAAAAAATATATTGAACAAGAGAAATTAATATGAACACGTTAAATTCTTGATTTGTGATCTGGTGAAAGGGACCATCAAACATTTGCTAGAGAAGTCACTTTTTAATTCTTCTAGAAACAAATTAACACCTGTCAGCTGAGGAGAAGGCTTGAATGCTGGACCTAAAGATAGTTCTTTGGGTAAAAGTGACCACTAACGCCCTTCCCTCTGGAAAACATCCCGTCTATTTATAGCACTTCCCAGAGGATAAATGCAGCCCTTGGAACAGTCACAGCAAATAATACCAATGTGCCTCTAGACCATGATTTGCCTTTTGGTCCAAGTGGCCAAATATGCCACTTTTCTTGGTGACTGGGGTGACCACATCTCATTATTCCTGCCCTGTGTGGAGCCAGGAGGTGTCAGGAGATGTCCCAGGGCACTCCCTGCCCATCACGAACTCCCCTCTCTGTTGGCTGGGGTTTTTTGTTGGTTTGGGTTTTTTTTTTTCTGTGTTTATTCACAAACACCACTGTGTATCCATTTCAGCCTTTTTTTGGAGAAGCTGAGCCAGATGTTCTGTTGTCCCTCAGCTGTGGATGTGTGACTGAAAGAGGCAGTGTCCTGCTCCTCTCTGATCCTCTTAACTTGGCAATAATTGTCTTCCAGACAAGGCTTTCTGCCATCATTGGTGTTTTCAGTTCAGTCATTTGGCTTGCTTGGAGGGGTCATAAATAATGCAGTACTTAAAAATCTGGTATGACTTTTTCAGTCAAATATTCAAACTGTTGCTGGAGCCATTTCCATATCTGAAAAAAAGGAAATCTTGATGTGCCTGTTCAGGAATAGGAGAATTTTCCTTTTTCTGGTTGATAAGGTTTGAGGTGAGGGCATCTTCCATTTTGTTCCATGTGTTTGAATAGGTTTAGGGTCTGGTGGGGTTTTTTTGATAAAATAATACGTGATAACAAAGAATTTAGGTATGGCTTTGCCCTGCATGCATGTAAATAAAGTGGATTTGTCTTAAAATTTGGTGGAGCAAATGCAGATGCTGTAGGATGCGTCTGATCCCAACTGTTGCAGTTGTCTGCTTCAGGATGACATGAATCTTGGGGACTCCATTAACAGTGAAGAAGCCTGCACAGATTTTCACTGACTTCTGTGCAAAGAAAAGCTAAATGGAGTTCAGAATCCTAATTTGACAGCTTTGTCACCAGCTTTGTCACTGTGTGTCAGCACTGGGGTTTGGCTCCATCGCAGTGTAACCAGGGATACGGACTTGCGGAGTGCCACCATTTAGCTCCCCTTCACAGGAGAAGGAGAAGAAGAGGGGAAAACTTGGCAGAAGAAATTCAGTGGTTGGTGGTGGTGTTCTGCCTCTCTTTAAGTTTAGCAGCCTTGGGGGTGGTTGTTAAAATGAGCTCTCAGATTTTGAAACCCCACGCTGGGAGCAGCGTTAGGTAATGTGGTGCTTCAGCTTGCTGGAAGTCCATCAGTGCTGTCAAAACCCCAACACCTGGGTGAATTTAATCAGCAACTCAGTAAAAATGGAAGAGATTTTAAAGCTCTCCCAGTTGCAGGGAGGAATTGTGTCGTTTGCTCACGGATGAGTTCGAGGCAGAGTATTTAAATTGTGGTTTGTGGGCGTTTCGTGTCACACTGAAGTCCCGTCGCTCCACTCCATAGAAGCAAACCTGATCTCAGCATCAGCAGGGGCTCGTTGTTTTGCCACTGTAGAGAAACTTCTTGTGTCTGTTACGCAGCCAGGAGAACAATATAGAGTGTTATGGAAAGGCTGCATTATTCCAGGGACCTTTTGGATGGTTTTCATGGTTTCTATAGGATGTTAACAAATCACCCATTGCAAAAAGCTGCAAGTGAATTCGATAAAATATCACCTCTCCTAATTCTTTCTCTGATGGATTTTGTCAGCTGCCTTCCTGAGTGAGTACCAGAAACTTTTTTTTTATATTTATCCTTCAGCATCGCCACAAAGTCTTGTCTCAGTTGCTTGTTTCTGAATTAAACTATTTTTGCAAGATCGGGATACTTAGCACAGTTATTCAGGAAAAGTGTTTGTAAGAAATTTTTCGTTTCCTGGTTTTTTGAAGGAAGAGCATTTCCTGTTTTTTTTTCCTGTGCATCTAAGGGAAATCAATACTCCATTCTGAAAAGGGAGGGGGATTCATCTGGGATAATGACTTAACAGTGGCTGTAGAAGGAAATGGGATGCTGTTGTGAAGTGAGGGAAGTGATCACACAAACACTGTATTCTGATTAAATTTATCTTCTATAAATTTTGATAGTCTGGGAAACTGCTAATGGAAAAAAAAAAATCCAAACCCTGCATCCCCCTAGAAGAATTCTATACTGCCCTGTTCTGTGCTATGTTTCTTTTCATGTATTCAGGAAGCATAAATTTGCTGCACTCCCTGTAAAATGAAATTTTCATAGTTGTTTAGACCAAGACTTAGTTGTTTATAATGAATTTCATCAGACTTTGAGTGATTTTTGTCTTCAAGGTGCTCTTGTCAGTGGAGAGAGAGATGCAGCAATGGGGGAGTCATGGCAGAGCTGTTCCCATGGCTTCTGTCTCCCTCCTACCCATCCTTCTCCTCAATTGTGAACTTAGTCCTGTGATGTTTTGGAATCTTGTCTCATCCTGCAGGTATCTGTGCCTTGGACCCTGTACAGGACTTTGTGTGAGCTTAGCTCTGGTTCAGGAGGAGGCATTAGCACAGGTATTTGTGTTTTGGGTTGGGAGGGGGTTGAATTTACAGCCAACTTTAAACTCCTGCCCTGAAATTCTCCCTTGGCACCAGATTAAGTCATTCTGCAGACGCAGCTCAGTGAGCTCAGTGGTGTGATTTTAGTGGGGCTGGTCTGTGGCACTAAGGATAAAATTTAGCTTGCTGCTGGAGCTTGGCAGGATAAGATTCATGATCAAAGTTTGCAATTTAGGAAGTGTCTGAGGCATTTAGCAGTTAGTGAAACTCTTAATACTGTTCACCCTTTTTCTGTGATCAGTGGTTAGCAATGATTTTATTTCCACTGGCAGGCTATGAGGTTGCTTGCTCTACCTCTTCTGTTAGTGTCCCAGGAAATAATTTAAGGGAATGAGGATGTGTGAATAGTTAGGATCTAGAAAAAGAAGATAGGCCAGTATTTCTACAGTAAATGAAAAAACAGAGAAAAAGGAGAGCAAGGTAACTAAGAGAAAACGGGAGAAAACATGGAAGGAAGCTCTTAAGGATTTCAAAGTGATGTAAATGTCAGTTAAAGTAAATCACCTTTCAGGTGTCACACAAGCCCTTTTTAGGCTTTATTCGTTGGCAGTATAGGTTTTCAAGTTAAAAATACTGAGCTTTAATTTTCTACTGTGGAAAAGAATTTAAAAGAAAAGGCTTATTGTTCATACAAGAGTGGCAGACTCATGTTAGAGAGGGATTTTTTTTTTAAAGCAGTGGGGGTTTTTAACCTATTAATGTTATTTCAGCCCTTGTAAACACTTGTGTATAATTCTTTAAGTAGCTGAGGGTTAGTGTGTGCTCCTGTGTACACAGGAACAGCTGTAGGTAAACACCTGGTGCCTACCTTTGGGTTGGTTCCTGTGAGAGGAGGTTCCAGGCTCATGGCACTCTCCAGGAATTCAGGTTGGAAGGGACTTCTGGATGTCCTTGTTCCAAGCAGGGCTGAGGATGCTCTGAGCATTCTCCAGTTAAATTTGGAGTATCTCCAAGGCTGGAGATTGCACAGACTGTCTGGAACCCTATTTGAGTGTTTGACCATAGTAGTTCCTAATATTTAGGAGGGATTTATGCTGCTGCCACTTGTATCCGTTGCCTCTTCTACTGCTCCTGTGTCTGCACCTCCACGAATCTCAGTCCATGTTCTCTGTAACCTCCTCAGTAGCTCTCTTTGCTTAAAATGTTGACCTAGATGTGCAGAGGAGTAATAAAATGCTTGTTTGTCCAGTGTTCCCCTCTTACTCAGGCAGTTCTGTGTTTACTTAAATATAATTCATCTGCAAAGATCCTTCCCTAGCACGATGTTTGTGGTTATTCTCATTTTAAAGCCAGTGCTTCACTCTATCCTCACACTTACCTTGGCTGTATTTATTTCTTGAAGATACTGTGGCTATAGATTCTTCCTTTAATAATAATAAAAATGTTGTGATGCTCTCATCTAAGCCATTTCTTATGTAGTATAATCATCTATTGGAAGTAACTGCCCTGTTGTACATGCACAGCTTTCAAGAGTAAGTTTCACACTTTTCTAGAGTAAATAAAAATCCCACTTTCAACTAAGTCATAGGATGTGTCAAAACCCCCTCAGGATTAAGTGACTTCATTTGAAAGGGATGTTCCTCTTCTCCAGTTAAAGGTTTAACATGCTGGTTCTTGAGATGCTCTACCCAAGTTACTGAGTGTTTCAAAAAAATGCACACTGTTCAACTAGCAACTTTTTTTGTTTGCCCAGTGATGTATCCAGAAAAAAAGATTTGAGGATGAACAATGTATGTTCATCCTCAGTCTTAATTCAGATGAAGTTAGGGTTCAAAATTTAGATTACATTCTTTACCTTTGAAACTACTTTCTCTGCTTTAAAATTCTGCAGTTCTTGATATCCCACGGCAGTTTTGGGTGGCACTTCAATATATTTTCTGTAAAACACACAGAATCTGAGTCTTCATTTCAATAAGTATCAGAATGGCTCTTATATAGTGTAGAGTGAATGTGAGGAAGCTTTGGGCAAAAGTGTTTTTGCTCTACAGAAAATTAGAGTGAGGACTTAATGGCACAAGGTGATTATGGCCTTCTCCAGAAATGAGATGATGATCCATAAACAGCTCAGTGTTCCTGAATAAGAAGCTTAAATGCTGGGTTACTTCTAAATAAATTTGCATCTGACAACTTTTTCCATTTTTTTAGTGGTGGCTTCTTTTTTTTTTCCTAAATGCTTAACAGTTTAAAATAGAATTTGAGGTTATGCTGTAAGGTGGTATCTATGGGGGCTTTGTGTAGAGAAGGTTGGGTTTTGAGGGAATGGCAGCATAGAAAACCTTGGTGCTGTGGGGTCTGGGGGGCATTTTCAGCCCTTCTGTCCTTATTTGCTGAAGCTGCCAGTCTCATCTTCCTTCTGAGGTCACAGAAAATAACTGTTGGGACTAAGTAGGGAATTTTTATGTGGCATTAGTTCATTTTTTTCTTTTTTTTTTTTTAAGCTTTTGTGGGTAAGATAATTTTCCTACTGCTTGACTTCGCTAGGACATGTAGGACAACAATGTTTTAGGTACTACTTTTCACCTATAAGACCCTGTGGTCTTATTTTACCACAAGACCTGCAGAGGTAAAATAACTTCATGCTTCTTACAGCCTGCTGTTATCATATCATCAAGAAGAATTTTAATAATAATTATTATTATTAACATTTAATCAGAATACCATGAACATTATTTTTCAGTGCAGACGATTCAGAAAAACTAGAGGCTAGAGGCTTTTCCCTGTAGAAAATATCTACCTCATTTTACAAATCCCTGTGAATTCTGTCTTCAAAGGAAAAAAAAAAAGATATAAAATTTCCTTTATATCTCTCAATATAGTTCTGATATCTCCTTGTTTTAAGTTTGAGCTTTACGTTTTGCAGGGCCCTTTGTTTTATTGCTGTAACACCAGCTAGTCCATAAGAAGCCAAGTCCAGACTGCATCATGATAGCAGGTTGCTTACATTCTGTTAATTCTCTCAAATAAAACAAATTGTGTTAATTACTGCTCGGGTTTCTCACATTATTTGGACAAACAGCTCTGTTGCACTCAATAGCACATTTTCTGATTGTTTGTTTGTTTGGGCAGAGTATTAGTGTTTCCCATCAGTGTTTTGCTTTAAGATTAACATACCATTAAGCTGCATAATACCACAGTCTTTATTCTTGTGCAGTGAAATGGTAGGGGAAGGCAAGGCATAGTCAGTTTAGTCAAGAGAAGTAAAAAAAAAAAGAAGAAACCAGGAAAAAATCTCTGAAAGTGGATTAGTCAGTGACTTGGGCTCTCTGTTATGGGATAGCAGGGCCCAAACTGAAGTATCTACAGTAAAACTCATGTTTGTGGAGGTGGATTGTTTGTCCATTTTTGCCAGATGTTTCAAAATGTGGACTTTTACCAAATTAATCCACACAGCCAGGTTTTGCGTAATTCGGGGAAAAGTATTTTCTGATTTATCAGCACTATTTGGTATGTTTTATAATGGATTGTGCTCTGTGTGTCTGGTATGGATTGAGGTCTCTCTAATAACTGCAGTTGGGGAGATTACCAGTTAAGAGTTTGCTTTTTGGAGGCAAGAAGTTAATCTTTGACAGTGTGTTTTTTGACATGTTACTGGAAATCATTCTGTGCACTCACTCTGCTGCTATTTCCACCATTTGTTGTGGGGTTCATTTCAGCAAAACTGCTGTGAGTGAGAGCCTCATGAAGCAAAAAACCACAGCAGCTAATCCATGTTGTATCCATGTGTTGTATCCATGGAGTTAAGCACTTAATGGGTAGACTCTTTTTAGTGGGATGCTGCATCTCAAATCCTGTGTTCAGGTTTGGGTCCCTTGATACAAGAAAGACTTTGAGGGGCTGGAGTGTGTCCAGAAAAAGGGAATGGAGCTGGGAATGGGTCTGGAGCAGCTGGGGGGATTCAGCCTGGCGAAAAAGAGGTCTGGGGAGCTCCTTGTTCTCCTGTGTGACTACCTGAAAGGAGGGTGTAGCAAGGTGAGGGTCAACCTGTTCTCCCAGGGATCAAGTGACAGGACCAAAAGAAATTACCTCAAGTTGCACCAGGGAAGGTTTAAATTGAATATGAGGAGAAATTTCTTCACCAGAAGGGTTATCAGGCATTGGAACTAGCTGCCCAGGGCAGTGGTGGAGTCACCACCCCTGGAGGGATTTAAAAGGTGTGTAGATGTGGCCCTTGGGGACAGGGTTTGGTGGTGGGCTTGGCAGTGCTGGGGTAATGCTTGCACTCATTGATCTTGGAGGTCTTTTCCAACATAAATGATTATGTGGTTCAGTGACTCTGTGATGTGACAATCTGCTGCAGTTTCATCTGTTCCTTCATGAGTTTGGCTCCCTTAATAACCTAAGTTTAAGCAGGAGTTGCATTAGGCAGAAGAAAGGCAAATTTAAACCACTCAACCTTTCTTTATTTCTTTATGCTTTATTTCTTATGCTTCATAGGACTTTGCCTTTAAAATGCAATTCCACGTGGAACAGGTGGTGGTTATTCTGACTTTTCATGAGTGGTATATTCTGTTGAGTTCTTGTATTGACTAGTACCAAAGTATGTAGGATACTGGGCTATCTACTAGCAGTGTTCCACTTAAAGGTCAGTGAGTAAAAGCAATTGGAAATCCTGTGCTCTGAAGTGTTTCAGTGCTTCAGAAGTTCTTGAAACGTGGGGTTCTTCTCTCAGCATTGGAACCTTGTGGTGCAGTCCTGGTGGTTGTCCATCCTTGTCTGCCACTGATAGTTGGTGGCTACTCATTTCCTAAAACAAATTGTGTTTGGAGTGTGATTAATATTTATTTTTACACCACTGTCCGCAAAAAATTCCTGTGCTCTTAACGTGCACTTAGGTCTTCCTTAAAAGAGATTACAGCCCTGTTGCTTAAAAAAGGGATCATGAGGCTGGAAGTTTCTCAAGTCTGACCTCTTGCCGTCACCTTCACAAGTGCCACTGGTTTTCCCTAGGATTCATTCTTTTCTCCCCACTCTCTTTTTGACTTCATGACTCTCTTGTAGAGACAGATGTGCCCAGCAGGCTGTTGATTGTCATGGTTGCTTTAGCTGGGGTCTGTAATATGACATCTCATGATGGAAAGGTGGTTGCTCATGTTGAAAACCTGATAGATGAACATGCCACCAGCGACACAGAACACGACAAATGTGGCTCCAGTCATTTCATTCATCACTACAAACACGATTCTCTTCATCTGCTTGGCATGAATATATATGCACAGATTTGAGCATTCCTGTGTCAAGCAATAGCATAGATTGAGTGTGGTTGTAGAAACATTTGTTGATACAAAAGCCTCTTAAGTTTGGGGACCTCCTCTGTCAGCTCTGCTGTATAGTGACAGTGGTTATTGCTTTAGATGTGATGGGAACCCATTGGTGTCCCTCTGAGTTGTCATCATTGGCCTGGAACATTCTGTTTCTTCTTTTTTTTTTGCATTCCTTGAACTCTCCAGGTCTAATTTTTTAATGTTATAAACAGTGGACATACAAAGTAATGTTCCGAAATAGTGTGTTTAAAAAAAAAATTCAACCTGGGACAACCACACAATAGATTTTATCTTTTCTTCTAAGGGTGTTTAATACTGATTAAAGTGTTACTGGACAGTTTATGTCCTACCTGCAAGGAAAACTGTAAGGAAATCATAGGTGTTTTCCAGACCTGTGTGTTTTACCAATGCACCACGCTGTCCTCAAAAGTTCATTTAAAAATACTACAAAATTTCACAAAGGTTGGTTGGTTGTAATCCTCTCTCACAGGCATTTAAGTTAAGAATTAATTTTTTTAAATGCTTAAACAAGCAAAAAAAACCTAAACAAACAAAATAAATAAAAAAAAACCAAACAAAAACAACAAACAAAAAAAACCAAAACATAAAAAAACTACCGAACAATCTAGTTTGGCTTGGTATGGTTAATTCCAGAAGGGGAGCCTTGGTCCCAGTGACAGCTTTCTGAAAAGCAGCTGGGCAGAATTGGCCCATGTTGGATCAGAGAGGAATTGTGCCCTGTCAGGGGGTGCTTTTATGGGGGCCTGAGCTGAATTCCAGATCACTTTTGTGTGCTACTCTGCCTCTTTGGCAATTCTCAAACTCTGAAAAACCTAAAATTATCTTTGTAGGAACATAAGATTCATCCCCTAAGGATTAATATGCCCCTCTCAAAATGACTTCAGTATTTCATCTGGACATGAAGATTTGTTACAGCACTTATATTTTCAAATATCTGGGTTGTGCATTGGTGCGAAAGGATTGGTGTGAGCCACATGCTGTGGCAGATGTGGTTGGTAAAAGCTGTGGTTGTGAAAGGAGGGGATTTTGGTGTGGACAGTCTTTCACCTCTGACAGGTGACACCTCTTTAATCACAGTCTCACAGAATGCTTTGGGTTGGAAAGGACCTCAAAGCCCATCCAGTTCCACCCCTGCCATGGGCAGGGACATTTTCCACTATCCCAGGTTGCTCGAAGCCCCATCCAGCCTGGCCTTGGACACTTCCAGGGATCCAGGGACAGCCAGAGCTGCTCTGGGCGCCCTGTGCCAGGGCCCCTCCACCTTCACAGAGAAGAATTTCTCCCCAATATCCCATCCATCCCTGCCCTCTGACAGTAGAAGCCATTCCCTGTGTCCTGTCCCTCCATCCCTTGTCCCCAGTCCCTCTCCAGCTCTCCTGGAGCCCCTTCAGGCCCTGCCAGGGGCTCTGAGCTCTCCCTGGAGCCTTCTCCTCTCCAGGTAAACTCTCCCAGCCTGGCTCCAGAGCAGAGGGGCTCCATCCCTTGGAGCATCTTTATGGCTTCTTCTGGACTCATTCCAACAGGTCCTTGCCCTTCTTCTGTTGTGGCTGTTGTTTAAGCCACGTGAAGACTTTGAAGGTGCTGGAAGAGACTGTCCATGGTCTGTATTCAGACCCATACATGTGTTGAAGGGTGGATTAAGATGTGCTTGGCATGAGGAAAAACAACAGTGAGGATCCAGGGCAAGTCAGTGACGTTTGCATTTGCTGTTTGAAGGCTGCTGCCCTGTGCTGTGGGACATGATAACAATGGACCCAAATTCTGTCCTTGCTCACCTTCAGGATCATGTTCTTGTTCAGTGCTGGGGCACCCAGCTGCCCTGTGAAGCGTCTCTGACACAGTAATTAATATTTGAGTTTCATTTCTGGGGTTATCAAAGAAGGAAGATTGAGATGAAATGTTCCAAGTAACAAAACTGACAAATCAATGGTAGCAGCAGCAATCTGCTGCAGTGGACGAGTTTCCCAGTGTGTCCCAGCAGAGCAGGCTTTAAAATGAGCATTCCTGCTGTCAGAACATTGCAGTGGAGAGTTTTCCTTGGAAAACCTTACAAACCCTCACTGTGCCTTCCCTCAAGTACCTGCCCTCAGCTGTGCCCTGTCCTGTGTTGGATGAGTGCTGCAGAGATTCCAAGCACAAAGGGTGCTGGTGAAGTGGTTTTGGGTTTTTTTTGCAATAGACTCTCTTGGGGAAGGAGTACAGCAGGGCATGACGTCCAGCACATCCTTCTCATATTCCAGCAGGCTTTGATGGAGGAAGGGCAGATGAGAGAGATCCCTAAAGGCATCACAGGTAAGGAGGCACCGCAGGACAAAAGTGGGAGGTGGCTCAGAAAGGGTGGCTGAAATGGTGACATTTATCAGAGGTTCAGGGAGAGAAAGGGCAGAAACATTAAAATCAGTGAGCTGCAGGGTGGCAAACTTCAGTAAGCTCTCAGAAGCTGGAGACGTGACTCAGTTCCTTCAGATGCAAACCAGATAGGGTTTAAGATGATGTAGCAGTTTAACAGATTTTTTTATTGTGAAGATGGGCACAGGCTGTGCCAGTTCAAATGAAGCATGGAAAATGTAGTAGTTCACTAACTTGATAAGTTTTTCCAGCACAAAAGGAAGGAAGGAAGCCTGTAAAAAATCTGCCCTAGTTTCCAATAGGGATGGTTGGAGCAAGAATATTTCTGCTTCCCTGGTATTTTTGGATGTTGTTTTAATTTTTTTTTAATTAATTTATGTTCTCTGCTTTGTGCATGCTGGAACATGCAGCTGACAGTGGCTGTGGAGAAGGCAAATGATTGGCAAAGGATTTTGGTAATGAGATGAAGACAAAGGATTTGGTTTGGTGTTCAGCAGGAAAGGGAAGTCAGCAACTTGTGACACTAAAATATTGTATTAAATTGGGGGAGGGAAGCTTGTGTCAGTGTTTGGCTAAGACTTTAATTGGGAGCAGATGGTAAATTAAATCACTGGATGCCTGGTGGCTGGTGTGAAACTGTACAACTTCAGAACTGTGAGCTGTTACCTTTGACACCTTGGGAAGAGTAAATAAACTTCTAAAAAAACCCTGTAAGAACTAAAATAGTGCTTAAGCTGCCTTATTCATGATTTCCAGTTTCAATTCTCAGAAAGGAACATGGAAAGTTGAGAAATATTGCAAGAAACCAAGGAAGCAAATAATACCCAGCAGATTTTTCTTTTCAAAAATAAACCTTGCCACAGAGACTGAACTTAATTCTGTAACATGGTAACATGGGGGAAAAAAACGAGTAGATTGCCAAGAGCTGAAAAGAAGCTTTTTAAGAATAAACTAGAGAAATGTTGGTCTGTATATAAGCTGCTATAAAATGGATGCAGAAATCTTTGCTGGTGGATCAGTAGTCCATCCTTTAGAGGGATGTGGCAGGTGGGAGTGTTCAGGTCTGGTCAGTCATTAATGACCTGGGTGATGCAGTGGAGCAGACTCCGAATCTGCAGGTACTGAAATTGGAGCCATACTGAATGTTTCCACTAAAAATAGAAAGGGACTGGATGAGCAAAACATAAATAGTGTGTTTTTCATATTACTTAAGCAGATTGTTTTGAGTTTTTGTGCAGTAAATCACTGCAAAAACTGAGAACAAGAAGACAACTGGTAGAGTTGCTAGACCTCAGAAAATCTTGAGGTATTTGTAGTAGTCAGATAAAACACGTAGCAGTAAGAAAAAGGAGATATGTCTGTTTACACATTCCAGTGTGACAGCTGATTTGTAGGAATGGTGAAGTTGTCCTGCTGTACCCTGTTTTGGAAAGACTTCTTCTCTGAGCTGCTGTGTAAAATTTTGTCCTCTGGATTTGGAGTTGAGAGCTTTCCAAGGAACTGGGAGAAAGCAGAGTAGATAATCTGACCTGCAATAAAAGGCTGAACAAATTGACAATTTCTTCTTTTTACCCTGGGAAGGAGTATCGTGATTTTTATTTATTTATTTACATATCTGCCCCTGGTTTGTGTGACTGATGTGACCACTGCATTTTGCCACTGAGTTTGCCAGTAGGAATCACAGTAGTGCTGGTACTGGCACACAGGTTTTCATATAGAGAAGGAATGTTGGTTTGGTTAACTCTGCACATAGTTAATCCAGGCATAGTCACTTCTTTTCCTTTCTTCCCACCTCTTACTGCTCTTCCATTATTAACCATTACATCTGTAGTTGAACACAAAGAGTGAGATTTCAGAAGCATCAGGTTCATTCATACCATGGGAAGCCCCCTTGAATCAGCAGTTCAGACAGCCTGAAATAAATCACTTCAGCTGGTCCTTTAAGCTGTGCCTGTTCTTCCTTCCCTTTTCAGAAAGCACTTTTTCTCTTAGTCATATTAAGTGATTTTTGCAGAATATTTTGATTTTAAAGAGGGTGCTTTAAGGCACCCTTGATTTGTGGTGCCCTTTGCACATCCCCCAGTATTTACATGAGTAGCTGCTGTTCCTCAAACAACCATGGGCATTAAAGAGACACCAGCTCCTTTGGGTGAGGCTCTTGATACAACAGTAAACAGCAATTTGCTGCTGTACATGTTAAATGTTGAAAATTACTTAGTGTAAACCCTGTAGAAGTTGTGGTGGAGTTGTGCTGATCCGAGCTGAAGGAACGGTGAGTCTGGGATCTAGGCAATCCTGCCCTTCCCAAGTGCCATGGATGCATTTAAGCAAATTGCACATGTCTTTATATGTGGTGTAGGAGTTTTACCCACAGTCAGTAATTGAGGAAGCACCAGAATAATTGGAAAGGATGACAGGAAGGCTTTTTTACTCTATTTTAGGCTATGAGGTTCAGGAAGAAGGAATTGAGGAAGCTGCTGGGAGGGGACACACACAAATAACATTACAAAACACTGTGTTTCAATGTATGATGCTTGGTTAGTTAGGGTTGTTTTTTTTTTTTTTCCTCTGGGGCATACTGGGGTGAACTTGGCAGTGTTGTAATGGCCAAGAGACAGGAGAAGCAGGTTCACCCTTTTAGGTTGAGAAGGAAGCTGTTCTGAGGATGGAAGGGGCTGATGGTGCAGTCCAGAGGCTGGTGTGGAGTGAACAGGCAGAGACACTCAACAGCTTTCAGAGAAAAAGGACATGAATTCGAGTTGTAGATGAGTCCTTCCTGGTTTTGCTTCCTTGATCTGATGCTCTGGGTTCCCAGGCTGCTGTGGCCGGGCTCAATCTCCTTTCAACCACATCCTCTCCATCTTCTCCACATCTCCCACAAGTGCTGTTGCTGCTGCTTCCCCAACCCCACAGGAGTGAAAGTGCCTGATAAGTAACACTGAAACCTGTGAAAAAAGATCTTGGGACGTTCCAGATTTTCTGGCCGTAGTGGTGTTGCAAAGTTTGTTTGTACCTTTTAGATTTGGATTATCTGCTCTCTGTCTTGATGAATAATGTTCAGTGTGTTTGTTCAGCTGTGGGAATTTGTTAATCTTTCCTGCACTTTTCTCCCAGAAAAAAAAAAAAAAATCAAGGAGATAAAGAGAAATAATCTCACTGTGGAGAAGTTTAGCAAAGATTGAATTGCGAGAGCTTTCCATGCACGCATGTTGTTTTTTCCCTTTTTTTTTTTTTTTTTTTTTTTTTTTTTTTTTTCCTGAGAGAGTACATTTGTAGTGGTAGCTGGAAGAGCAGAGAACTGAATGTGCAGGATTAAGTTTGAGGCCCCAGCTTCCTGTATAAGGGGAGAGGAGCTCACGAAGCAGAGGCAGCAGCCAAAAGGAAAAGGGTGATGGACAAACATAGACTGTGTGGATCAGGGCACTGCTTTGCCTGCTGCTCCTGGGGGGACTTCTGCTCTGGGACACGAGGGACCTTTGGGACAGTCACTGTCAGTACAAAGCTGAGCTCAGGAGCTGGCTCAGCGAGCTCCTCGTGGCTTTAACAACTCAGAAAGGCAATAGGAGTTTATTTCTGAGAAGGTTTAAGTGCAAGAGCTCCTTATGGATTTTGTATTTAAGACTACAGCAGATAAGGGGGGGAAAGTAACAGGAGAAATTCACAGGTGTTTAGTGGAAGAGACACAGGTTTGTAGGAGCTTTTTTCATGGACACTGCAAAACCAAGCAACTTCACACTGCTGATTCCAAGCCTTGCTTGGAATTCACTTCCCTTTGAAAGCTGCATTAGAAATGTATTTGTGGCAGGGTTTACAGCTTGTTTCCACAAGCTGTGATCTGGGAACAGATCTATAAACTGTTCTTGTAGATAATTCTCTGCAGCAGAGGCATGAGAGAGTCTCTGATTCCCATGTAGTGCACCTTAAATCTGCTTTTCTTTGGGGAATGTCAAGAGCCCTCCTAGAAGTCCAACCCAGAGTGAAATCTTTGAATGCCAGTAACTTAATGATAATTTTAAAAATTGTAATAAATTAGGTGAAGAAGAAAACTTTTTCTACTGTTTTGCTGTAGTAATGATCAGAGCATCCCACGTCCTATGGAACACAATACCTTAAAGACAAATTAGAAGTTATTTTGAAAGGGTTTTTGGGGAGGAGGGTGGGGGGTGATGGTTGGCTGAGGTCTGTAGTTACAGCCATACAGTCAACATTTCTTTCAGTCACCTTAATAAGAATAACTTTTGCCATTTCTTCTCTCCCATTTGCCTCATCCTTCCACCAGGCAATGCATGGCAATCCTAGAATCATACAGGCTGGAAAAAACCTTTAAGCCCATTGAATCCAGCCATTAGTCCCTCTCTGTGCTGAGGCTGTGCTGGTGGCCCAGCCCTAAAGAGTGAAAGCAAAGTTTGTGCTGGTTATATTTGTCCTTTGTGCTGCAGATTGTAGCACGTGTGTTCTTCCTCAGAGGACACCTTGTCCAGTTCCTCAGAGTGTCATGAACTTGCTGCTGGCTTCCTGCAGAAGATGCTTGAAGCCTCCAGGGAGCTGAGCCCCGGCAGTGCTAAGACACAAATACTTAAAAATGCTTCTCCTGCAGCAGCAGAGTTGGACTCCTGCTTTCTGATTCCTGAAACATCTGTGTTCATGCTGCACAGTTAATTTCTCTTAACTGGGAGCCTGAGGCCATGGCAGAGCCCTCAGCCTGCAGAGTCAGGGCTGGAACAAGTGGCATGGGATCGATGTGGCTGCTGTTCTTAGAAGGACTCTCCTCTTCCTAGAAGTTCTCATTCTTTCACCAGGCGCTTGTTTCCTCCCCTCTCCTCCCTTCCATCATTTTTTAAGCTGTTTTTTTTCTTGTGGCTTTGGGTTTTGTTTCCATCAGCTGTTAGTAGCGTGGACTGTAGATGCCTCCTTGAAATCAGCATTCTCCTCCGTGTAAAAAAAAAAAACCAAAAAAAAAATTGGGTATTGTGAATGGCTGAAAGAAAAAATCTCTTCCGCTTCAGACTGTAACATTGAGTTATGGGACAAAATGTCTTACGCTCCTTGTTTTGGATATGGTAAGGGATTGTCTTTTTTAATGACAGTTACAAAGCTTTACAGAATTGTTTCAGAATTGGGCTGATAAATGGTGGAATATTTTCTTGCAGCTTAATTATGGAGAACGAGAGCTTATGGTTTACCCTTATTTAAATATGTACATGAATCTTTTCAAAGTAATAGGGCAAATATAGTACTGTTTCTAGAGGCTTAAAAAGATTTGTGCTCTAATATTAAATTTTTGATGTATTATTCATGAGGAAAGCCAAGCTGAAAGCTTTTTTTTCTTCCCCTCTGTGGAAATGAGCTTGAAGAATACATTATCTGTATAGAAAAAAGTGTAAAGGATTCTAGCTCTTGTTAATATTGGTGTGTTGCATGCAAGTACTGCTGGAATTTCCTCAGGGAAAAGAAAACAGAATTTGGTTGAAAATAAGCTGATACAATCATTGAATAATTCGTACAACATTACTGGAATTCAATTCCTAAAATAAGTCAGGGTAATTTCAGTTAGAACGTGCTTTTTAGAATGATTGAGTGATTGTTTATTGAAATTGCCTTAAACTCCATGTCTAAGAATTATTGCCTCTAGTTTGGATACAGGGCTGGGCTGCATATTTTTGTTACTCGTGCCACTTTAAAGCTGGCTTTTGCAGATATGTGTGTATGTGCACACCATGTATTCCTGCAGATCTGTGTGTACTTTTGGGTTGTTAAGACAGAAGAAATACGTGTGAGCTTTGGAATTTGGAGAAGCTATATAGTATTATGTAATCCATTGTGTCTTTTCAGTATGGAATATTTTATGCCCATGCAAACTGATGTTTGTAGTTATATTTCCTGCTGTGGTATTACTATAAACAAGAAGTATAAGCCAAGTGACATCATTTTTGGTGTTCTTTTTCCTTTGTACTTTCTCACTCCTAGTTCATGCTTGGTTTGGTCGCCTGAGATGACTCCAGGAAAAAAGAAAAAAATAAGTTGCATGTTGAGCAGCTCTAGAGATACATTCTTCCATTACCTTGCTAGAATCTTAGACAACAATTTGTTTATGAACAAGAAAAATATCAGTAATTAGTAATATCCAAACACCAGAACTATATCTTACGGAAGGCATAACTTAAATTGTTACTTAAATGCTAAGACCTCATCTAGCAGGATTTCCTGGATGTGGTTAATGTCAGTTCTAGACGTTGGATAAAGCAGGAATATTTGCTCTGTGTGATAAGGGAATAAAGTTAGGATGTAACAAGCTAAATGCTCCTCTAGAACCTATTAAATTATATGAGCACCTCTCAATTTTTAATGTATATTCAGCCCCAAGGTCCTGCTGAAAGGCTGTGTGTGTGTCTTACCTAAGAATAAAACTGAAGCAGCAAATGTTCTGCAGTTGGTTTTTACACTGGGTTTAAAAAATTATGGACAAGGAGCTGTTGCACAAAAACTTGGAAGCTGCTTGTGCAAAAAATGGAAATTTGGAGTGGAGCAGAAAAGGGGATCAGGTTCTCTTCAGACTTGAAGTGGTTTTCATGGGTGGGGCTGACCTTATTCCCTGTGCTTTGCAGGACATCCATCCTTTTAGGAAGTACAGTGCAGTGTTGTCTTTTTGCCACTTGATCCAGAGTTTAGGAAGCCTCAATTCTACGCCCCCAGCTGTCATTTAGAACAGTTAAGAACTTCTGGCCTTACTTGGAACTTTTGAATTGTTTTTCCTCTTGATGGGAGTGTCCAAAACTTGGGGTTGTAAGAGCGAATACCTGTTTGATACATACTTGGAGCTTAATATTCACTGTGAAACTTTCTGTGACATAAATTGCAAACTGATACGGGGGTACCACTGGCAAAAGAACAGGAGGAATGTTTCAGATTTATAGAAATTACCATTGTTTAATGTTAACCCTGAATACAGTAATCTTTGAGATTGAAGAGAAGATGTAAGGTAGTGGTGGGAAACGTAAAACCTGTGGCCAGAGAGTAGGTACACACATCCCAGGAGTATTGTAATCACCTGGTGGTGTTACCAGGTGGTGGTGGAAGCCTGTTTTGACATGTGGATTGTCACAGGTGTTTGGAAACTGTGCACATCCTTCATTAAAGGCTGGGCTGAAACAGCCTGCTCGGTGCTTGGGCTCAGCTGTAGGTGTGCACCATCTGATTAAATAAGGCCTTTGAACAATTGAATTTCCTAAAATGAGAGAGGAAAAAATCCCAGGTTTTGTGGATAATATGTTTTGCTGAAGTGCTCAGTGGCTGAGGCATCCCTTGCCTGAGAAAACTTTCCACTTTCACCTCTGGGCGAAAGGAGGAAGAGTGTTAAAAAAAAAAAAACCTGCTGTGAAAGCCCATCCAGAAGCTTTCCCTGTTTGTGTAAGCCGTTTCCCTTGGGAATTGTGTCGTGGTCTTTTAGCTGGCATGCAAAATACTTGGAGCAAACAATCTTCCATTAAATGTTCTGCCATCAGAATTTTCTGTCTGGTGGCATTCCTCTCGCAGCATCTCATGGAGGACTCACAGGATCCCTCAGGAGTCCTGGAAGCAGCACCTGGGAGGTGCAGGGAATTTTGCTGTGTGTGCAGAATTCCCAGTTCAGCCTTGCTGAGGAGCCTCACGTTAAGCAAGCCCTAGCTCTGTGTTTTGTTTTCCTAAGGGACAACGTTTTCCATTTGTGTTTTGGATGTGCAGATCAGTAGCGTGGAGTGGTCAGGAAATAGCAGCACAGGGTACAGAAGGATTAAATGAAGGGGTTATTTTGCAGCATTTTTAGGATAAGCAAGTTTTGCTGGACTGTTCCTGGTCTTGGCCAACTCCAGGGACTTGCAGGAAGGACCAAAGCAGTGGTGTGGGGGATGGTGATCTTTCCCTTAACTGTAAATGTTTGCAATATAAACAGCTGAGCTGTTCATCAGGGGTTCCCAGGGGAGAGAAGAAAAGCAATATCGGCATTTTTAGGGTGGGTTCTGGTATAGACAAATCAGATGCATTGTTCCCTACAAGTGCTTATCAGCTTGGCTTTGTGAGCTCTGCTGTGGTCAGCTGGGCTGGTGGCTGAGCTGCCTGGAGGGTGAGGAGAATATTCACAGAAACTACCTGGGACCTATAAATATGTAGTTAAAATGAGAAAATAAACCAATTTTTTTTTTTTTCAGTCTTGAGACCTGTTACTACCCAGAGAATTCCCCCCACCAGCTGGCTGGGTCTTGGCAGGTGGTTTTTGGCAGTGAGTGTCCCAAACACACTGGACCTTACTTTGTTTATTTTGTAAGGCTGGAAATTTTTGTGTGCGTGGGGACCCGTGGGAGGGGACTCAGGCTTTGACTTCTGCTCACGTGTCACTGGAGTACTGTTCTTCAGCAGAAAGGAGAATGCCCCTGCAACACTGCAAGAGTTACACCCAGTTACACCCAGATTTGTGCTCTTGATATTTGTTGGATTTTGGTCTGGGGAAATCCTGTTGGGTCATGGATTTCACAGAATCCCAGAATGGTTTGGGTTGGAAGGGACATTAAAGATCATTTGGTTCCATCTCCCATGCCATGCAGGGACACCTTCCACCAGACCAGCTTGCTCCAGGCTCCATCCAATACTTCCAGGGCCTTGGGCACTTCCAGGGATGGGATCATTTACTGCTTCCTTGGGCAGCCTTTTCCAGTGTCTCCCTTGTCATGTTTTTCTATGTCACCAGGAGAAACAAGATCTAAGACAGGCCCTAATGAAGCCAGTAATGCAGCTGTTTGTCCTCGTTTTGGTTATGCAGGAGTGGGAGAGGTGCCAGATATTTATCTTGCTTTGCAGCAAGCGTGCCAGTGCATACAGAGCTTTCCTGCTGCAACTCTGTAGAGCTTTGGGAGAGCAATTCAAATGCAGAGTCTGTTTAGATTTGAGTAATTCATTGAATGTGCTGGGGCTGGGCAGAAGGAGCCAAGTGGGCTCTGCCCAAACTGATATCGCTCAGCCAGTACCAGAAAAAAGCCTTTCAGATTGCTTGTGCCATGGTATGGTACAGAACATAATACTTGCTCTTGGTGCCAAAAGGGATTTTTAAAGCTATCAGGATAAACAACACACCCAGCTGTGCAGGTGTGATTGTCTTAGGCACTGCTTTTCTTAGTGCAGCTTTGCTGCACACAGCTGGGGAGGTTCTGGAGGCGCCCGGAGGGTTTTCAGTTAGAAATTGTTGTTGTGCCACTCTCTCCCTCAGTCTTGAGTTACAACCCAGATGGCAGGGGGTTGTTGTGTGAACACCTGTGTGTGGGGCCAGTGCAGACACCTGAAGTGCAGAGGGGCACAGGCTGAGGTGGTGAGAGCAGAGTGGGAAGGGGCTGAAGAGGAGCAGTGCTGGGTGTCAGTGCTGGCTGGGGCTCCCTCAGCTTGGAGCTTGCTAACTGCTGGGAGAGGAGGAGGAGCAGGAACTCAGCATGGCTCTCTGAGTGCTGGGATGTGTCTGTAAGTATAGACTTAATGGGATCTAGCATTTATGGGCCCTCGTGGCTGGGGTTTCCCATCTGAGCTAAGTGCAGTAAATGTGCTGCATCCATCATCTGCTCAGGGCTCCTGCCTGAGCTCATGGGCTGCTTCTCTGCCCTGAGCCAAAGTGGGACCTCTGCTATTGAGAGTGCTGCTGGTAAGGCAAGGCTCCTGCCTCCCTAGGAGGCGAAATGTGCTCTGCAAGACCTGGCTTCCTTTAACTCTGAGAACAACAGGGCTGTAAGATCTCTCACCCCATCCCTGGAAGTGTCCAAGGCCAGGTTGGATGAGGCTTGGAGCAGCCTGGGATAGTAGAAGCTGTCCCTGCCCCTGGCAGGGAGTGGAATCAGCTGATCTTTTAGGTCCCTTCCAACCCAAACCTGTAATCTGTTTAATGTAAATGGTGCAAATCTGGCTCTTTCATGCCAAGAAAGAAAAGGATGCAGAGCAGTGGGGGTAGTATTGCATCATTATGTACTAAATACATAGCTCACCCTTGCCTCTGCACCAGTGCTGGAGGAAGACAGCAAGGGTTTTTTGCCAGATTGGGCAGAGACCAGCTGATCTGAAGTGTTCTGTATAAACAGCTTGGGCAGGAATGTAGGCTAAGAGAGGCTGGGGCTTGGGCAAGATGCAGAATTAGAATAATTTCTCTTGCCTCATGCCTGGGTTCTCTCTTAAAATTAGCACAAAGGCACATGATGAAGTAAGATAAGGAAGAGTTTAAGCCTTGTTAATGGGGTCAGATGCAATTTTTTAATTTTAATTTTAGTATATGTTTGATACAGTCAGTGTGTGGCCTTTGGGGATGACAGAGTGGGGTTTCTAGCATGAATCCACATAGTTAACAATTATCATCATTTCTGGTCCAGTATGCAGCAAAAAATCACTGCACTGGTTTTGTTGTTTTTTTTTTTCCCCTCTAATATAATTAAGGAAACAGTTTATTTTTAATGTTTCTAAGCTTGTAGTCCTGAAGACACTGGTTATTTAATAGCCTCATTTACACAGCACTCAGTTATTCATACTTTCTCATGCCTCCTCTGGGCTGCTCTCAGTGCTACAGGATTGTCAGGAGTTGAAGCATGGGCATTAAACCTTGTGCATTCCTTTAGTACAACAAGTACAAGAGTACAGAGTTTAGGATATTTCAAATAGGTCAGAAGTACGTGGAGTGGTGGGTATTTGGAGAGGCAATTAAAACTTGTCTGCAGCTGTTCCAACCTGCAGCTGAGTTGTCAGCATGGTGGAGGCATCTGAGTGCCTGTTTTAAGACAGCAAAATGCTTTTTAAAAAATCCCTCTTCTTAAATTTAAGAAAACAAATAATTTTCTTATTAGCTGAATTTTTCAACAGGCAGTAAACTGTGGCTTTGTTCTAGAAAGGAATTGCTGGAAGTTCATCAAGTTTCACTGCTTTTATTTTTTGTCAAAACTGTAGTCATTTTATCATACAAAGCTTGCAGTTTCCTGTATCTTTTGTTTCATTCTTAATCTAGTTTTAGCTTTCTAAATATCATATTTCCAGGTGGGAATGTGCTGCTTTTAATGGTCTGGGAATGCTGAATGGATAAAATACTCATGACTCCAAAGTACAAGGCCAGAAGAGCTAGGATTGAATATTTTCCAGCTTATTTCTTGGGTTCAGCAGAAAACACAGTTCATATTAGGGGGAAAAAAAAAAAAAAAAGTTTGAAGGAGAGAGGCAGCACCAGGGCAATTGGAGATATTTTAGCAAATTATTAATGAGACTTTGCAATGTGCTTCTGTGGGGGTTTTTTCCTTACTTCTTTACTTTGTGTGTAACAATAGGTGCTCTGTTACAGCTTCAGTTTTTGTCAGAGATACCTGGCAGAGCTGCTGTTCTGCAGGTGACGCTTCAATTGAACTGAATACCCACAGTGGTTGATATTGTAATTACTTTAGGTTTAAAATAGTTACAGAAGATATGTAGGTTTTACTGAAAATGTAAATTGATCAAAATTCTTTCCAGCTTAACTGGTGAGGGTGGATTCAACAGCTTGAAGAAGAAGGCAGTAAATAAAATTAATTTTTTCTTTCTGTAATAGGCAGTTTTATTACATTTCTATAAATATTGTAATTATATTTAAAAAAGAATTTATGAAGAGTAGTCCAAGACAGTGTAAAATCTGCTTCATGAAAGATAAAGCTGGAGAAGAAATTACTGTGGCAACGTTTCTCCAAGTGAGATTCTGTCCCAGCAGATACACTCCAGTGTAACCCAGACCTCTTCTTGAGAAATCCCTGCAACAAATAAGTTGATAATCAAAATCTGATGTTTTTATTTTGCTCCCAGAAGGGCTGGATTCCAGTAACCTGGTAAATGATACTTGCTGTATGATGCCTGAAATTGATTTTAAGAGCATTTTCAGTTGTTAGAAACAGCTGTTACTTTTAGATTCTATTAATGACTGAAGCACAGATATTACAGGGATTCAGAGAAAGTTTCCTCTTCCAAAGGAGTGGGATTCCCCTTTATTCCTTTGTATCTGGGTTTCATAATACAGAGAAATTTGAAGAGGGGCATGGAGGAATGGGGATAAACAGTAATCACACCAAATAAATCTACATCTCTGTTTAAGTCAATGTCTTTTTGAAGCTAAGCCAGCTCTATTTTTCTGCCAGAGAAACAAGGTAAATATTTCATACGTGGTCACACATTGTTCCCTGCGCCATTAAGAATCTTTTCCAGAATTTACATGGTGTAAATGGCTTTGGCTCTGTAGAACATGTCACCAGAAGCAGCATCATTTTAGATGTGTATTTTCTAACAGGGTGAATGTTTTATGAGACCTGCACTCAGTATCCACTCAGAATACCAGTGAGCTGGGAGAAATTAAATGGGGTTTAGAAAGAGAAGTCGAAGGAGCTGCAGAAAAGATAGCCCAGTTTGATGTTTTGCTATTAGGGATGTATCTTCTGGGGCACAAACTTTGGATGAGTGAATTTCTCTGGCAGGAATTAGACTTGTAGCCTGTCCCAAAAATATCCCCAGGGAGGGAATGAAAAATTCATAAGGCAAAATGGAGAAACAAAACTTGTCTTTGCAGAGGAGCACCCTTTAACATATTTTTGCAAGATGAATTTGTTAGAGAAGAGCTGTTCCTAGGAGAGGAGAAAGCTTGCAAAAATAGACTAATGCTTTGGATTTGATGTCTTGCTGAAGTGTTTGCTGCAAAAAGTACCATAGAGAATGTTGCTGTCTCTATGGGAACATCTTTGGGCTATATTTAGGAAAATTAAATTAAGCTTATTCTCCTCTGATCAGCAAGGTTCTGATAAGGCTTTGGTTGGAGATGTAGTGGTATTTTGGGGGAAAAAGTAGAAGAATTTCTTCTACTTTCATATTTGGTGAACTGCTTGTCTTAAAATTTTCAAGTAAAAAAAAAAATGAACTAAAACTGCCATTTAAATTTGAGTCAACCTGTGTGTGGCAGGGGGCAGGAAGAAGCTCTGCTTAATTTTACAACCCCAGGCTCTGAATTTGGTTACTGGGGGGGAAAGCAAACCTGATTAAAACCCTTATAAAGATCAGTTAATTAAAGTGAACTGATTTGATAAGGAAATGAGCTGATTATAGGTATCACGTCCACGAATAATCTTTAGGTTTGGATCTCTTTGTCTTGGAAAAACGATTGGGTAAAAGCTGTGTGGCAAAGTGGGTAACTTGGTGTTTTATACACTGTGTAGCGCACAGAAAAATAGATTTTTGCAGCTCTTCAGTAATTCACATTAATTTCATGGCAAAAATTCTTCAGCAATAAGTGGCCAGGGGCTGCAGAAGGCTGTGTGTGTGTCCGTGCCACGTGCGAGTGTCCGTCCTTCTGTCCATACCCTGCGCAATTAGAAAATATTCTCCCAAAGGGCTTCTTTTGGGCTTGTTTATCCCTCTTTCTTGTTCAATCAGCATTGATTCCTAGACTTTTTAAAAATACTACTATTATTATTACTGTTACGCCAGCTGTGAGTTAATTTAATGTGTGGGGTAGCAGTCACTGCCTGTGCTGTGTGACAGCTCCAGGTGCCGCCTGTCGCTCGCCTCTTCTGCCTTTTCCCTGGGTTTGAGCTGCTGGGGATGGAGCAAGTTGTTCCTCAGTGCCTTTCCCACCATGTCCCACGTAAGCAGAAGCTGGGGCAGAGCGGATGCTGTACATATTTCTGCTCTATAAACACGTGCTTGTTTACATTCTCCTCCCGGCCATTGCGACGTGGATCCTCTCCCAGTGCCAGAGGGGATCAGCCCTGACTGACAAACACTGAGATCTGGCCATTTTGACCCCTTGGTCCCATTTGTGTCTTTCTCCTTTGTCTTCCTTTCCAAGTATTTAACAAATCATTATTAAATATTTTCCAGAGTAGTTTTTTGGGGGGTTTTTTTGTGTGTTTTTTTGGAGCGATTCAAAATTTGAGTTTTGATACACAAACTTCTGTTCTGGTTTCTATGTGTTACTCATAGTGGAAAACCAACTTAAGTACCGAGTAAAACGGAAATAAAACAATCCTTTTTATTGTAAGCTGCTACTAATATTTGGCAAACCCTTCTCAAGAGAAGCCTTCTGCCGTGGGTGCAGCAGCTCACAGAAAAACCTCAGCACTGCAAATTTTGCAGCTGTAAACTTCCAGGTCTTTGCTGATCCAGCTTCACCAAATCATGACGTTACACCAACATTGTAAATACATTGAATTCTTTTTATCAGCAGAAAAGGCAGGGTTGGATTCACAGGCCACATCTGCTGGTGAACTTTGTGCAGTGTATTTTTTTCCCTCTCTCTCTCTCTTTTACTAGAAGAAAGGTTTGTTTGTTGGTGGCTGCTCGGGGCGGGACAGGAATGCAATGCATGCACAGACTGCGCAGTATTTCCTGTTCAACTGCCGCTCCAAACCTCGGCGCTGGGAAAATATCCAGATCCAGCAGCTCCAGCCCTGCTCAAACAGCAAAGAAACGCTGCAGAGTCCGAAACGCTGGTTTTTTTCACAAAAAATAAAAAAAAATTACCATTTTTTAAAGTGAACCGGCCCAGTGTGCCCGTACTGTAAATGTATCGGTCTGTGGCTGATGGAATATTTATATTTATAAATTTATTGGGCTGAAAAAAACGCTTGAAGTGCTACAGGGACAGGGAGATGGCTCCATAATGCCACTGCAGAAAGTTTATTTTGTATCATAATACATCTCCATAGCATTGCTTGCATACTTCAGTTAGCTTGGTTTCCCACCCAGTTACAAACCACGGCAATCTCATGGCACTGCAGCTACTTTCCCATTACTTGTTGTGTTTTACTTTGACCTTAAACTGGTTTGAAGCATCGCTTTTGCACTGCATGAGTTTCCCTCCAGGAGTGAAAGATTTCAAAGCAGAAAGCTTGGATTTGAATCCCTTTTCCCAGCTAGCACTGAACTCCAGTGCTGCAAACCTGGCCTTGAGTGTAGTGTGAAAAGAGAGTAGTGTAGTGTCAGATGAGTGCGTTATTTCTTTGAATTTTTCATCTTTTTTATTTTTTTTTGTTTTCCCCTTAAGTGGTTCTGGTCTTTGTACATATTTCAGACTGTCAGCTGATGGAAGGGTGATTGTGGGGTGTGGCTACTTACTTATTTATTCGTTTGCTTATTTTTTAAGCAGATATATATTTTGAGCATGCATGTTCACAGGCTGCTCTGGAACCTATGAAGTGCTATCAGTCTTCTCAAAAAAAAAAAAAAAAGAAAAGGCAAATACCAGGAAAAGATTTTACTGTAAACTGCATGTGTGCATTAAAAATGCTGTATATCTTTGTAGCACCTTTTTTAGTGCGTTCACTTTCAGTGTGTGAAAAGGAATTGTGCACAGGTAATACTTGAAGATAGGGGCACATCCATCCTGGTTGCTCCAAGGAGAGCACAGCCAAGGCTGGATGGGCACATTCAACTCCTCTTGAAGAACTCCTTAGAACTGCCCAGGTATTTATGGAGAATGCAGAGGTACAGGAGCTCCTTGGCCTCTCTTGCTGGGGGAGTTACTGGAGGTGAGCATCTCCTAATTTCTCCTTTGTATTCTCATCCATCTTCTGTCCCAGTAGCAAGCAATGCAGGCACAGGACTGAAAGTGCTGCCTGTTAATTAGTTCCTTCCTGGATTACAGGAGCCCTACTTTTCAGCCCTTTGGAGATACAGATCTACATGTTCTGCTTCTCGGAATTGGAAGTGGTCTCAGTGTAGCCCTGTCAGCTTGTCAGGCACTGGAGCAGGGGAGGGAGGCGGCCAAAATCTGCCCCGTTTAATTTGAGCTTGAAGGTATTTTGCCCACAACGTGGTTCAACAGGTTAATTGGGTTCTTAAAGCAGTATTTAACTTTTCAGCTTCGCTCTGGAATGTGGATGCCCCTGAAGCCCTGGATCTGCCTTCAGTCTTAGGGCTGAATAAATGCCAGAGTCGGGCTCTGACAGATAAATTTATTTTTCCATGATCTTGCCTAGTAGCAGCTCTCCTCACTTGTGGAATACTGCAAAAAATGTTTAAATCATGGCTTTTATGAGAAGCTGACACATATATCAAGGTTATACCATCATATGTATGTGTCCAGCCAAACCACAGCATGAAAGCTGAAGTGCAGCAACAGCTTAAAGGTTTTGGAATTTGCCTTGAGATCTATCAGGTTCCTGTGCTGTTTTTGAACCTTTTCATGGTTTCTTTTCCCTCCCTGTCATTTAAGAGGCTTCTGTGTGCAGTTGGTGTTTTTAACATTTACTGGCTACATTTCATGAAGCATCACGGCCCTTACAGAGACAGCACTGCTGAGTTCTCAGTCGTGTCTTTTAAAAGTGACTTTAGAATTTCACTACCTTTGATCCTTAAAATATGAGCATCTGATAACCAACAGCAGCTATTTAATCTACCCAGATTTGAGGACTGTAATAAATAATTTATGTAGGGCAAAGTAAGGGGGGAGTGGGTTAGCTTTAAGCTGCTGCAACAGAAACATTTCCAAAGGTTGCTTTCCTTAGGTAGAGTTCTCTTTTCTTCATACAGCTTTAGCCGAATTGATGGATGTATTAACATCCATCCTGATGGTTTTTGTCCTAGGGTACTGTATGAAATTGTATTTTTAGAGCACTTTGGGAGATATGGAAGTGAAACTGTAGCGTTGTGATATCCAATGGGTAGTTTCTGTTAGAATAAGTAGATAGAAGGATAAGTTATAGGAAAAGCAGTTCTTGTGTAGCTATTTCATCCTAGCATACAGGTGCAGTTCCAAAATGATGTTTTCTAAAACATCATGGAATAATTTACTGAGAGTAATGTTCAGTTTTTTCCTAAAATTCCCTAAAAGCACCTAAATCATGTTGACAATTTTTTTCAGATCTAAGTGCACTGACCTAAGAAATTATCTCAGAAATAAAAATAAGTTACTCAGTTATTTTTCCCTCATATCCCCACCTGCCTTATGTATTCAAGGTTTTTTCCTTGCGTGTAACTATTTAATCAACTCCAGAGCAAGCTACTAATGGTATGCTTGGGAAGCAGGTTGGTGGAGAGGGAGAGTCAAATGTTTTGGAAAGGTTTTTATTTCACTAAACGAGCCTGGGATCCCTCCCTTCAAAGTAATAATTTCAGTGGAAAACCCAGAACTTCACTTAATTGTGCTGCTGGGGGGAGAAAGACTTCCAGTTCCAGTTGAAATTAAGGTGATTCTGGGGTATAATATGCTGAATTTAGGCAGAGCAATTTGCTTAGGCTGTATATGCTTGAAGGTTGAACGGGCTGTGGGTAGTTGTTTCAGGTATGTGACAGTGCTTTTATTACTGTATTTGCTGCAAAGTTCACATGGGAGATGAAACCTTTCAATGATAAACAGCAAATGGCATTTTAAAACCAGAGTTATGAAAGCATCACGTGCAGATTTGGCACAAAGTGTTGTAAAACAATTTCTGTCCTGGTCACATCACAAAAAGAGGAGCTGTGTCAGCAAGTTGATGATTTTCTACTGAACTGTTTCTGACTTGAGCGTGTGGGATATAAAACTTCATTTTTCTGAGATCAGATACAGTCTCTTAAGAAGTTGGAGAAGTTAGGCATTTGTAATAGTGTATAGATTTTAAAACTGCTTCCTTTGAAGGAAGGCTTTGTTTAATACCACTTAATTCTGACTCGCCTTTTTCCATCCTGTTATAAACAAATTTATGGTGAGAGCTCACCATACCCAGATGTTCATTTTATTGCATTTAGCGAGTTCATCTGTAAGTGGGGAAGTCTCCTCATTACCCAGTTTATGTTATTTGGGAGAACTGGATATTGCATTCATTTAATTAGGAAAAAATTCAGTGGTAATTAGCTCTCTCCTGGCTGCAGAGGGGTGGGCTTGGAGCCTTCCAGTCATCCCAAGGTGACTGCAGTCACCTGCAGCAGAGAGGGGTTTGTGGTAACTGTGGCTGCACAAGAATCTGCTTTTGTAGTTTCACACCACTACAGCAAAATCTGATGGGGAAAGCCCTCAACTAAACTTTTTTAGAGTACAATGCATGAGAGGAAAATCTTTTTCTTAGCAGTGGAAGGTGTGCTGCTGCTGGAAGTGTCCTGGTGGGAGAGCAGCGCAGCCCTTCTGCCTCCAGAGGATGCTTTGTATGAAAGGAGCTTGGAGAAGATGTAGACTACTTCTATTAGCACCTCTTGTACGAATTCCTATTATAACATTTGAGTTGTTAGACCTGTGTGTGTTAATACTTGGGGTTTGTTATGGCCCTTTTCTCCCTGTTCTCTTGTAAACCACCCAGTGTGGCTCCATACCTCTCATTTAAATTTATGTGATTACAGTAATCTGTTTTAGAACTTGCCTGTATCTTTCCTTGAGCCCCTCCCCAGCCATAGCAGCACTGTGGGTTTGTTAAGAGTTGCCAGAAGACTTCCATAAGCACAGTTCTGGGATTGTCTTTGGATTCCAGGCAATACAGGGATTAACATATCCTCAAACAGGGGGTGGCATGAGGGTCATGGGCAGTGAGGCTTGTCCTTAGAAATGGCATCTGGTAATTACAGGTGAGACCCTAAATCAGGGGCAGTCTGCACCAGAGTTACTTCCCTTCTAGACAGGAATAACTGTGCTCCTGTTTCTGACCCTGGTTGCAAAAATAATGTTTTGAAAATTCAGGTAATTTGACCAAGAGATTCACTGAAGGCTCTTGCAGACCTCCAGAAGATCCCTGATGAAGCAGTGTGGGATCTGTGCACTCTGCTTTTCATTGTGGCCTTAAACTGTATGGAAAAGGAAATAAAGTGATCAAAATTAATGAGGGAAAAGGTTATGTATTTGTTGGTGCATGTAAATAGATGTGTGTGTTTATATGTGCATCTGTGTATAGGTTTAAAACTTGACTGTGAGAAGTTGAAAGAAGGCAGCATGACTTTGAATGACTGGCCTTTAAAATAGCAGATGGAATTAAGTGTAGATACATGTGACATTTTCTGTATGGGAAGATGAAAGAATTACTGATTTATATTTGCAGTGATGCCTGAAATCCCTTCTGATGAAGAGATCTTGGTGTTATAATCAGATCTGAAGAATCACATTAGCCTAATGCTCACTTGTAAACCTCAAGTAAGATATTAGGAATTATTAGAAAAGCAAGAGAACAAAGCATTGTGTGGGTGTATAAATTCATGGTGGAATTTCTTCCTTTTATCCTGGATATTGTGTATGCTTCCAGTCCTTTTCTTCCTGTTCAAAAACACAGATTAGGGACTGTAGAAAGGTAAGAAACAAGGCTGCTCAGAGTTCTGAAGCAGCTGAACTCTTGGCTGAGCTGTGGACCTTCCTGCCGTGTGATACTTGGGGCTGTAAAAGTTGGTGTAGATTCAAAAAGTGATGGGGCAAAGCCATGACAGAGGAATTTGTTGGTGATTATTATTACACAGACACATTTGGTGTGTTCAGGTGAGGAGGTCCTTAAACTGCACTTGGAGTGAACCTGGGGTGGTGGGAGGGGAAAGCATCTCTCCAGGCTCACCCTGATCCTTTCTTCAACCCTCCTGCAGACACCTGCTGCTCTCAGTCTCCTCTGCTTTCACAGATAACGTATTTTCAAGTTCTGCCTGTGCTTTTTTGGGACACGGCGTTGACATGTTCCATGTGCAGGGTTTGAGCTGTAGAACGTCACTCAGGTGTCCTCAGCTCAGTTCAGTGTGGTGGGGTGAGGATGGTTCAGTGTGTCTGGGGAGGGTGTAGGAAATCACCTCCAGAAATTGAGGTTGTAACTTATAACAGATGGAGGGGGGGGGGGGGGGGGGGAGAAAAGAAAATTCTTAATTTATCTTTTTTTTTTTTTTTTTAAATTCCATATGCTGGATGCTGCTCAGACTTGCAGTTTGGATAACTCAGTTTACCCTTCCGTTATTTTTAGTACCTGGTCTCACCTATGAGCTTTTAAGGAATGCCAGGTTTTGTCCTCAGCAGTTTTTACCCTTTAAAATGTGCTGCCATCCAGAATGCCTAACTTTGTGTTGGTAATTCAACATCAATGCTTCTTTGCACCTTTATAGTTGTTGTATTTGTGCTGTCACTGCTTCAAGGAAAGCAAATCCAGCAAACAGCACACAGATTGCAGGTGGCTCAGGGTAACTAAGGAAGGAGGAACTATTTTCCATGATGCACAACACTGTCAGAGTTCCTAAAAATGAGATATGGCTGCAAACATTTTCTGTGCATACAGTACTTGTATTTTAATGTACATAATGCACATAAAGTCACCTGAAAACCTCTGTTCCTTATTGCATCCAAAATTATAATTTATTAAGTCACTGTAAAGCCTCTGAAATAGCTTACTAAAGAAGATCCCTTTAAAATAACATCTAAATTAGTGGAAAGATCTGTTTCAAAGAGCACTGTGTTATGAATGGCAGAATTGTCACGACTAAAAACCAACATGAAGGATTATTTTTCCTAGTAAAATGTTTCAGTGAGTGAAAGAGAGGGGCCAGATTTCAAATGTGTGATTGGATCCCAGTATTGTTAGAAAGTTTGGACCAATCAGTAATTTTGTCTAGAGATTTTTTTTAATGTTTATTTAGACCATTTACTGTTTCTTTCTATAAGTAGAGACCATACCATTAGTTCTGGAGTGGTTTTGATGTTCCCATTGATCTATTGTGCAGCTGAGGCTGTGAGTTGGGAATTTAAGCACCCTGCTGTAACTGATACTTGCATTCAAATGAGATAATTTACCCTCATATTTTTAAGCAGAGGATGAAAACAAACCAGAAATTATTAGCAAGGTTTCTGTGGCAGTAGCTGTAGGCAGCAGGACACACAACATTGTTCCTCCTGTTCTAATTTCAGCATATTTCAATTTTTAATGTCACAAAGGAGTTCTCCTTGCCAGGATTACATTGCAACTGACTTGCTTGCATTTGCAATACCATTTTTGTCCGAGTGCTTTGAAAAAATGTCCTTCCCAACTGCCCAGCTATTCTTTGGGAATTTCTAGAACTGTGTTGTTGCAAACAGAATGTGACATTTTGAGAATTAGTCATTTACTGTAACTTGTAGCACTGGTGGCTGGAGTTCTTTGTGTTTAACTGGAGTATTGATAAGTGATTGGTTTCAGTTTACAGATGTCTTTTAGGTAATGAAACACTTCCTTAAGCATGCAAATCTCTGCACAGTTTTGACTTCATCCTGTTATTGGAGCACTTTTTAAATTGGTGAAAATCTATAAAACCTATTTAGTTTTTGATATTGGTACACTTGGCTCTTAATAACAATTAATAACTGGACCTGGGCAGTGCTCTCTGCCTTAAAGTGGAAAAATATTTTGGCAAATATGGAAATGATGGGACTTACTAAGAATTTCACCTTCCCTCTAACTTTGGGATGAGGGAGTGTTTGTTTTCCTACCCAAAGCAGGAAGGAAACGCTTTTAAATAAACATTTACAAGTATAATAATAGATCATTAAAATACCTGGTGAACAATTCAAGTATTACGTAAAGAATTCTAAAACTTTTCTCCAACTCTTTTATTCTCTTTTTTATTTTATTTTAATGCGTGTTCAGGAGTCTTTTCTTAGGGGAATCCCTAGATGTCTTACATGCATTTCTTTTCTCTAAGCTATTGCTTTTAACTACAGTTTTCATTCTTTAAAAGTGCTACACTTGCTTTCATTCAGCTGTATGTAATTCTTTGCCACTTTAGGGTTATTTTTATGCTGGTAGACCAATAAGCAAGTTGAAAGTCAAGGCCAGGGCTCCTGTTTCTTTAGTACCACCTTTGCTCCTGCACCCTCTGTGTTTTTTCTCTCCTCCAGCAGTGCTGTTAAACAGGAACAGGGGGAACTCTGAGACATCTCAGAGCTTTTCCTGACCCTTGTAGGACTTCTGAATGTTCCCCTCGTGGCTGTGTGGTTGTGTGGAAACACTACAGTAGGAATTTAGTGCATCTCTGGTTTTTTGATCTCCTTGCTTCCTTGGTCCAGAGATAAATTTTAGCAGCGAGTTAATTTGTGTCATTACAGTATCCACCTTGGATGTTACTGGGGAAAAAAAAAAAAAAATCTGTGTGTTGTCTCAGTGTGATTATGCAGAGTTCCAGGATGTCACTGTATGAGTCTGGCAAGGGAAAAAATGTGTTAAAGAAGAAAAGGGGTCCCAATATGCTGGAAAACCTCCATAATCTTGAGGCTTGATAAAGATTTCTCGGTATAAACACTCCACATCTTCAATTCAGTTGTCGTGATCTGAAAAACCAGGTCTGTACCACATTAATTTATTTTTCTGCTGTGTGTTTTTTTCCCAGTGTCCCAATGTAATATCAGCTTGAAGAAGCAGAGGAGTCGAAGTATCTTTAGCACCTTATTCTGCTGCTTTCGTGACTACAATGTTGAGCCACCATCTACCAACAGCACCAGTGCTCTGCCTCCTTTGGTGGAGGAGAATGGAGGACTTCAGAAGGTCAGGATTTTGTCTTATTTTACTCTCATGTGGGTGTTTTGTAAGCGAGGCTTAATTCTACTTCCAAAGGTTTGTCCTAACAAATTTCCCTCGTGGGGAACAGCTGTGAGTTACAGAAAAAAAAATTAACTGGTTTGATGGTGGATTGCTAATACTGTCTATTCATCTGTAATGTAAAACTAATATTTCTGCTATGGGTGTTTGCACTCTGTATTTTGTAAGCAACCAACATTTAAAACCTAAGACACTAAAAGAAATGGAGACTTCTCATAAAATTTCAGCTGCTGAGTTGTCCCCAGCTTTGGTTCCTTTTCCTGACTACAGGAAGGTTAAACTGTGTCACACTGGAGTACAGTGGAACCTTCTGAGCATCACTTTAAAGGGTTTACAGTGACATAAACCAAATCAAAAGAACCTTTCTTGTTTAGACTTTTTTTTCTAAGCAGAGCACTTATATTCAATGCATGCTGAGTCCAGGGATAGAAGCTTTTGGCCATTTTTCCTGGTTAGTAAGTTTTGTTTGATGAGTCAAATGGATGGAGATTTTAGATGCAAATACAGATAGAATAAAAGCAGTACAGCACAAATATGTATGTTCTTTATAAATCTGACAACACTGAGAGCATTTGTGTTCTGACCTGAAGAATTCCAGTTCAGTATGGCAAACATAAGAATGCCAAGTTTTCCATACAGTCTCCAGGACTTTGAGATTGCAAATACAGGTGAATCCATGGTGGAGAATAATGGCAGACATGGAGATGTCTCTATGGGTTTTTCACCCTTCTGCTTTTCCTAGTTTTTCATGTTTGATGCAGCTGATTCCTTTCTTCCCTTGTTCAGTCCATTTTATTCTGGTTTCAATCTTGCTGGTTGTGTCTGAATTCTGAAAAGCTTGGGAGAAAAAGCAAGGAGCTGTTTGGTGGGAGAGAGAGAAGGAGAGCAGATGAAAGTGATGGAGATTTCGAGTACATGTGGAGGTGAAGTCTGAACTGTGACAGTTCCTGCTGAAACTGCTCTCACAGAGGTGAAATGCACTGAAAATCCTGCCAAGAGGAGGGATTGTAAGTGTATTTTTAGACTTCTTCTGCTAGCCAAGGTACATTTTGAGTGAAAGGAGGGAAATCTAGCCTGGATGTGCTGAAGGGAAAGCTGAGGAGTGTGTAGCATGTATGCACACATTCATCTGAGGGAAAAAAAGGGGATGGAAAGCCACTAAAATTTCCTTTCCACTATGCTGGGGAATGGAAAGGAGGCAGAAGTGAAGCTACTGGCGAAACTACAGCTGGGAGAAAACGGGACTTCAGTAGAAACTAAAACAAAAAACCGAGTTTGTTTATTCTGTAGAAAAACCTGAGTTAAAATGGTGTGGAGTCAGTAGTGTCGAGATTGCATTTTGCAAAACAATTATTTTCTAAATAAATCTTACTATGCCTTGGGAGATTTCATGTGTGTCCATACAAGTTTTCATCCTCACTCTGTGCTGCCTCAGTGAGCAGTTCTGGAATTGTGCAATACTTGTACATGAGACCAGGACACAAATCACAGCATTCCTAAAACTAGATCCAAACCTTAAAAAACAAATCAAAACTTAGAAGGCTTTTTAAAAATACAAAGAATATATTGAAGAGAATTTAATTAGAGTGTTTTCTTCAGCTGAACGAAAGGCACTCAGATATTCATATCTTTTTGGAAGAAATCAATCTAGCTAAAGTGTTAGGTGGTTTTTTGAGGTCAAATAAGACTGTGACTCTGCTATTTTAAATGCAGTGTTAAAGATTAATAAGCTCTATATGTGTTTATACTGTTTTATTTTGAGTGCTAACACAGTGTAAGTAGGAAAATCTTCTAAGGAAATAAAGAGCATTGAAGACTTAAATATGTTGGAATATTGTTACACTGTCAGGCTGCTGATTTTTACAAGGAGAGCTGTTTCAGAGCTGTGCAGGCTGCTTGAATTTGGTGGAGTTACACTGAGCATCTTGTCTAGATTCAGAAATAAGTGAAGTGGGGGAAGCAACACTGGGGCCTTGGATTCTGAATTGGTGAAATGAAATGTCCAGGAATGACAAACTTGCCTCTCAGGAAAGAAAATAAAATCTGACATCCCACTGCTTAAATTACTCTGCTTTTTCATTAAAGCTCTTTTTTTTTCTTTTTTTTTTTTTTTTTTTTTTGCATTAGTTTCATTGCCAGGTAGGAATTGTTTGAGTTCTGTTAAGCTGCTGCTCAGATGATCACTTAGTTAAATCTGCTCTCTCTTTTATATTTTAGTAATTATTTATCACATCACGGTTCACTTCTGGCTGGGCTCAGTCAGTTCGTGTGTTGTGACCCTTTCCTTAAAAAAATGGACTGGGAAACTTGCACAATAATGTCAAGCAGTTACCACTGTAAATGAGCATAAAATGGCTTAGATGTACTTCCCTTATGTCTTTGCTGTTCAGTGGAGTTGGTACATGAAAACTGGTGATAAAGACTTGGAGGAAGGAAAGGAATGGGGGGAAGCTTCTGCTGGTGTCACTGGAATTCGGTGTTCTGTGTTGCTTCTGGCATATTCTGAAGCTGATGTGATAAGCTAACATCCTTCTAATTTGGAATCTTGATTTTTGTAAATGCTGGCCTGTTCAGAAGGAGGGAAAGAGGGGGAGGGTATTTTATGAAGTAGCTGAAAACACAGCACTGAAATTTTCTTCAGAGTAATTGTGATGCGTGAGACAATTCTTATTGTTTGGCTCTAGTAGAAAAAAATGAAATCACTGCTTCAGATTAATCAGTGCTTCATGATGTGACTTGGTGGTGCTTGACGCATCAAAATTGTTCTGTCCCTTCTTCATGGGATTGGAAAAAACACCAAACTGGGTGTGGTTTTGATTAACCAGTAACTTTCAGTGCTGAATTCTATTCTGTAAGGGGGGGGGGGGGGAGCGGGGAGGGGAAGCCCAAAAACATCTTTAAAGTATTGAGTTCACTTTTAAATCTTCTACTCACAGAGCAGCTGCTTGTCCAAGTGTGACTCTAATACTGGTAATGAATGGTCCATTCTGTCTCTAAAAGTTTCAATACAACATTTTTTTCAATAATAACTTGTATTTACTGAAACTGGCATATTTGTTTTCCTTCAAACGCAGCAGCTATTCAGCACAGCAGAAGATGCATTGTGAGATGTGGTGTCTGTGACAATGGGTATATCAGCCTGCTTGCAGCTCGGATGCTGAGCCAGATGTGTCACTGGGAGCACAAAATATTCAGCCTCATGAACTCCTTTATATTTTTTTCCTACCTCCTCAGCAGCAGGCAGCTCCCCAACACTTTCCAGCCACTTTTTTTTTCTTCTAGAGTGTTGGGAGATGGAATTGTGTTTCATTTTCTTCATGATAAATTCAAATCACAATTTCTGTTCTTCAGTTAGCTGTTTGACTCTGTTCTTGTATTTTCTGCATGTGAGTTTTTTCTTCTGGGTGAGTTTGTTCCCTGACTTTTGAGGTGTTTGTGGATACAGATTTCATCCATTCAGGCTTGAAGGGGAGGGTCCAGATAGAGAAAGGTGAGAAAAGCAAGATACAAACTCCTTTTTCCCTTTGCTTTCAGTCGTGGTGGGTGAGGGAGCCCTGACAAGTGTGTGGGCACTTTGCCATTTCACTCCCAACCCACTTCCACTGGAGTCATCCTCGCTTTTGTTTCACAGCAAGATCCAGATCAGGCAGATGGCTCCAGTTAATGAGATGAAGCATGAACAAGGAAAGGCATTTTTATGCTTGCTGGGTTAGAGGAGGAGCTCTTGATCCACACTCAACAGGGAAGAAGACAGAATTAGGAGGAAGATTTTTCTGGGGGCAGCAGCTGTTCCCTCTGCTTTTCCTGTTGCTGAATTTCCACCTCACTCCAAAAGCTGGGGTTCCTTCTCCCCACGGCATGGTGCCATCATCTCCCAGGTGATGCTGGAAAGCTGTGTAGGTGCCCTGTGAGTGTCTCCAGCACTCTTCTCTGCTTCAGGGATCTCTGTTTGCAGGGAAAAAGGATCTTTTGTCTGTCCCACATGAATATGGCCCAGCAAAATGAGGAAACCAGCTGGTAGGAATCACACTCTTGAGGTCAAAGTAGCATCTGCTTCGTGCTGGAGACCTCGAGGAGCAGCAGGAGTGTGGGGGGGCTCTGTGGTGAGGACATCACTAATGACAGGCTTTGTGAGCAGACATGGAAATCACTCTCCAGTGAGGAGGAAGATAGTTGGGATTGATGGAAATCATTGTACTTTTTCTCCTGCTCTCTCCTTGTTGTTGGGAGCAAGAAAATTCCATGTGCTTGGCTCTGTTGGTCACCATCAAGATGTGGTGTGGAAGGTGTGTTTAGAAAACAAGATCTCCTCTCCATACCTGTGTTTGGTTCCTCTCTTTGCCCACTCATTCTGATCTTTGCCCACTCATTCTGATCTTTGCCCACTCATTCTGATCTTTGCCCACTCATTCTGATCTTTGCCCACTCATTCTGATCTTTGCCCACTCATTCTGATCTTTGCCCACTCATTCTGATCTTTGCCCACTCATTCTGATCTTTGCCTCCCAAAAAGTCTTCTTTATTAAGAGATGGCTTGAGAGTTTGTCAGATCACTGAAGTGCCAAATAATAACTCTACTGCTGTTTTTAAAGAGCCTGTCAGGGTCTAGAGCAAGCTTTGTGTGAAAGAAACTAATAGGATAAATCTATTATTTTGGTCAGCTTCTTCTCTAAAGTGAAATAGCTCCTTATCTTTTAATACAGACTGTTCTGAAAAAAAGCAAAATAGTGTGTCCTGTCACTTAGTGCTCATTGAGGCCACACATGACCATAGACAGTGTTAGTGAGGAACACATTGCTGAAAATTGTTATTTCAAACTAAAAATCACGCAGCTGAGGGAAAAGATAGGATTTATCATTCAATCTGTATATAGCAAGGAAAAAAATAAAACCCATGGGGAAAAAGGAAAAAAAAAAACCTGATTTCAATGGCTGGGGACAAATCAGTTCCTGGGTTGTCCTAGGGATACAATAGGGAAATTTTGGCATTCTAGGAACAGCTTTGTTCTGTTACCAACATCAGGAGCTCGTGGAAAGCCTTCAACAAATGCAGTCATCTGTCATCTCTTCCAAACGATGCTGCCATGACCCATTTCCCTTCCTGTTCCAAGGCATTAGGAAATGAGGCAGGACACTTGGAAGATGTTTCCCAGAGCAGGCTTGTTTTTAAGAGGCATTTGCCTGTTCATGAGCACTTTTGCTTTCCCAGCAGACTCTTGCACTTCTTTCTGCTTGTTTTTCCTGTTCTCACCACCCTTACTAGCTTTGATTTTTGCGTACGTGTTTCCAGGGTTCTGCTTAAGAAATTTGCTTGTTCCCCCTTTTTTTTTTTTTTTTAAATTTTAATTTAAGAAATTCTGTGAGAAAAATTAGGCAAACAGTAATGGAAGTCCTTTAGCAGCTTTGGTTTTGGGTTCCCATGAAATTCAGTTCCACTAAGAGGACATTAACGTACTGAATTATATTTTTTTCTATTCTTATTGCCATTACCCTGAGGAAAACTTGGATTCTTACCAACTTTTGTGTGTGTGTTTTTCTAGAAATCAGGTGCTTTTTACTAGTGCCAAGTTTTTGATAGTTCATGGTAGTTGCTGTTCTCTAGTTGCTCCTTCAGCTTCTCAGGATTTTGGGCAAACTTCAGTAAAAATTTCTGCTGAGCAGCACTAAAAAAGAGCACTTTAAAAATAATACTGAATTATTTCTGTTTGTCAATGATGTGTCAACGCTGATAGACTTGAAAACAAATAAGCAGGAGACTTCTTCAGCTGAAAGAGGCTGTTCTTGTGTTGAAAACAGCCCTTTGAATAGTTCCTCTGCTGGAGATCAGAGCCTGCGTTGTCCAAATATTAAAGAATAAAATCATCTACCCAAGCAACATCTATGCTAGAAGGATCAGCTTCCTTTTTTTAATGTGCTGTGCCTGCCAGAAAATGAAGTTGGTTTTGAAAGATAAGAGAGATTAGAAAATAGTTTCTCTTACACATTTGGGCAAGAGTTTGAGTTGAGTGAAAGTTACACATTTGAGCCAGGCTTTGTCTGTTTTGGAGCTATCCTTGTTTCTGGATGTCCAAGGATGAGAAGGAAAGATCAGGTTGGCCAAGAATTTCCTGCCTTCTCCCAAGTGCAGCACTGGTACTGCTGGATGAGGAAGGTGGGATTCCTTGGATTAGTTTAACATCATCATGTCCTTCTCAGACATTTTGCTGTTGCCCGAGTGAAAATGCTGTATTTTAAAGTCAGTTGTCTCAAATGAGGTTGAGTTCAAGGAATGAGGTTCTGCCCTGCTCTGGCTCAGGCTCTTGCTGCTGCAGTGAAAATTGTTAAATATACCCATTAGTAGGTCTTCAAGCTGAAAAGTTCCAGTAAATACAGGTACTTTCTTATTGCCATCTCTTATTAATCATAGCATGGGTTTTATCAGTCCAGTCTCCTAAAAATCATAAATGCCAGTATACTAACAGATCATTTCAGCAACTAAAATGCAAAATCCTGTTGTTTTGTTTTTTTTTTTTTACCCTGGTTTCTTGAATACTTTGAATTTTTGGTTTAAAATGTTTGAGTGCTACATTTACTGCTCCAGACCTTTGTTCTACCCTTTAAAAGCCATTACCCTTACCGTGATTTTTTTTTTTCTTTTTCCCCAGGGTGACCAGATGCAGGTCATGCCTATACCAAGTGTATGTATTTTTATCCCTTTTTCTTTTAATAATTTTCATGGCTTTTGCTTTGATTCATTTTATGTTGCAGTCTTAACAGGTCTGTTTTGTGTTGCATGTTAACAAAAGGATTTTATGTTCTGTCTGTAATGTTGTAGCCCCAGAGGTGAATTGAACTGCATGTCTTCTACAGGGACTGAAAGAAGAGTTTGGGTTTTATCTGGGTTCCATCTGAATTTTTAGCATTTTGAAAACACGTGAAGTAGTCTGAAAGTTATTCATTTTAATAGAGGCAAAAGGTGATTCATCACCACTATGTGAGACACAATTGCAAAAACCTTTTCCTCTCATTTTCCCCTGTGTTCTAATTGAAAAGAAGAATTGGAAACTGCATAATTTATTTGAAGTAAGTCACGTTAAGAAAACAGAGCACACTACTGCTCGTTACTGCACTTGTTTGAAATGATGTTCTTGGTATCAGCTGCTCCTTTATGGGCAGCATATTTCTGTTTATCTTCCCTGGATTAAACTTGGAATGCTGTTAGGCATCTGAATTACTTTTCAAAGCTAAATAAAAGGAAGAAAAAACCCAAGTCCTTCAAACTGAAGCTTTTAATTTAATTAGTTTTAACCTTTTTTGGTCAAAAAGCTGTTATTTTTTTTTTTTTTTTACAAGGATGAAGGCTTAGGCTTTGTAAGTTGAAAATACTTTATGTTGAGCTCCTTTGCTGTTTACAGTACTTAATCATTGCAGAGTTTCCCAGAAAACAGCAGTACTGATGTGTGGAGATAATAACCTAGCCCTCTTGTTTGAGATACTTGGTAGCCTGGATATTCCCCAAAATGCCATTCTTTTTCTTCTTGCCCTTCCTTCTCACGTAGCCCAGCATTCCAGGAGATCCCTGTGACTGGGCACATCTTCCCTCTTCCAACAGCTTTTCTTGGATTTGAGAACTGCTGGAAATTCCTCTTTACTGCTTACCTGTTAGCTCTGATATGGCTCATGCATGATGTGTGTGCAGACAGGCATGGACGTGCATGTGATTTGTATTCCTGCAAGTCTAGGGATAGAAAACCTCAAATGTAAATCAGGAGATACTGGTTTTCAAACTACTTTTCTTTTTTACATACCTGCCAAATTCTGTTAGGTGACTGTAGTTGTTCCACTAGGAATTATTTGAACATGAAAAGTGTTCTGGCTGTGCTCTGACCTGGAATAAAAACCTTTCCCAGGAGTGACTGCAGGTACTAACAGAATAAGAATTCAAACAGAACAAAATTTCGGCAGGATTAATGACTAGAGCTTTGACAAGTACAGAAGTTAAATCAGATGCTTTGTTAGAACACTGTCTTTGCAGTGTTAAAGCATTGCTCTCTTAGATTTGGGCAGTGGTAAGAAAAGGAATGATTCAAGGAGGGATTTTTCTTTATCTTTTATTTTTTTTTTTTTTTTAAGCTCAGCTGTAATTTTGCAGACATACATTCCTAGCACTAACAAGACAGTAAAAATTAACTTCTCCCTGCAGTTAATGACACAGAGTTCTGAGGGAGCAGGCAACTTCAAACACTCCTTCCCCTCCTCCAGTGCCATCTGATGCTGCTTCTTGCAGCAGGACACTGAGTGCTGTCAGGCAGCCATGGCCCTTGGGCACTGGTGTGACATTTACTCCCCAGTATCAAAGTGCTGCTGGCTCTCAGGAACCAGCCAGCAGCACTGTGTCATCATCTAAACAAAGGCACAAAGGAGCTGCACATGGAGGAAGTGCTAGGAAGGAAAATGCAGGCTTGTGTTAGGAGAAACACCTATAATTAAAGTGTTGCTCTGGGAGGGGTGTTGGTCCTGAGTGCTGGAGCACAAAGGTTTGCTCCAAGACAGCTCTAATTTTGTGTTTCAGACCCATTAAGGCAGACATTCTTGATTCTCTGCTCCCTAGGGATGAGGACTTGGCTGTGTGAACTGCAGTGCCTCGTACAAACCAGGACAAAAATCTTCTAAACAGACACAGAGCTTGGTCACAACTCAGTGGCCCAATTTACTGCAAAATTTACTTTTTACGGGGCTCGTTGCAAATGTCATCAGTTCAAGTGTTTAGAGATTTCCTGAGTGACTCTAAAAAGAGCTCTGCCCACTCCTCACTTTCAAATTGAAGCCTCCAGTCAAAATATGAGGATTTCTGGAGCTTTATTGTGCTTTTTATCATGTATTAAACGTGGCGGTGTGCTGAGGTCACTTGTTTGAAAGCTTCCATTGCTTTATGTGCATTTTGCATTGCTTTTATTTGCATTTATGTGTGCAGTTCAGTGAAATAGATCTTCTGCTCAATTGGATTTGTCCTGTATTAATTGCACTGAGTTTAAAAGCTTGACTTAATATGATTTTTTGCTTGGTTATTGATGAAGATTACTGCTAAACAAGAAATATTCCAGCTTCAAGTTAGGCTCTTCAGAAAATAGAAACAGCATTACTTTGGGGTTTTTTTTTAAATATGAACTTTACCATGTTTGTAAACATATTTTGAAACTGTTTCCAGATAAGGCATAGGTTAAACAGCAGCATAATTGGTTTTTTTTCCTAATACTTCACATTTAATTATTTTTGGGACTGAAATAAACACAAAATTTTTAAAAAAGGCAAACCCAAAACATTCCCAGCCTATACATTTTGATAGACCTGATTAAAAATCTAGTACATGTAGCTCAGGATGCCTGTGTTTTCATGGATTTTATTCAGCTTTGTTTGGAAAGGAGTATGGTAGAGAAATGATAAAATCATACAGAGGTTTGGGTTGGAAGGAACTTTAAAAGATTGTCTCATTCCAGCCCACAAATCAAAGTAGACCCATAGCAGCTTCACTATTTTATATTCTTTTGAATGAAGAAGTAGATGGAAATACAAAGCCATGCTCATACAACATCTTGAATGTCAAACTTTCCTAAACAACTCCTAAATGAGTTGGACTGTCCACTTCTTTTGTTCATCTTAAAATTCCACTGTTAACTAGTGGTATCAAAATTATCTCTCAGAATGCCTGCAGAAGGTAAATTTTAGCACAGGGTTATTGGGGATTTTTCCCACTTGTCCTCACTTACATTACCTAAATCCTTATAACTTTTTCCTAGAAAAAATTTTGGGAGCTGCCTGTTCCACAAGAGGAGCTGGCATCTCCTGGCAGCTGTGTTTGAAGTAGGAATAATTTCTCTTCTGTAAGAGTATTTCTGCACATAACTGCTGGGAGAAGCTGTTAGCCCTGCAGAATGCAGCCCAAGGTGTGAGCTGAGGAGGACACAAACAATAAATTAATGTGCTGCACTTAGGCTTGGCAACACTGCCAGTATAGAGAAAAAAAATAAAAAAGGCTTATTAATTCTGATACTTGTCTCTCTGGGAAATACAGGCCTACAGGGAGGAAAGCTGATGATTGTTCTATACAGTGAATTTCTGCAAGATTTCTGTTGACCAGCTGTTTATGCTTCAACCAAAAGTCCTGTTCTCTTGCCGCCACCATCCCCCTTTTTTTTTTTTTTTCCTTAGGGAATATACTATTTCCACGGGACTGAAGCAGTGCAGCAGTCGTTTCACTACAAGGTCTGTTGAGCTGATCAGCCACGAGACCTGGCTGGAATGCATAAATCCCAAACAGTGACTAGTTTAACCTGTATGCAGTTTGTGTCTTGTTGGAATTGAAGTGCAAACAGTGAGATATCACGTGTAATTTTTGTGCTGAGTTCTGTGGAAGTCTGCAGCCTTTTCAAGGAGTGTTGCATAGTAAATATGAGTTGCTGTTAGCCACAGTTATGTATTCTTAATCATCTCAGATGTCTTTAAACTGATGTGTGTTTAAAAAAATACAAGACACTATCAATATTCCATAACTTTTCACTGTTAACTGTGATGGAAATCTGGTATTTAGAACTCTTCTTGGGTATGTCTCCATTAGTGAGAAAATTAAAACACAGTGTTGGGTATTGCTTGTTTCTACCTAAATGCTTTGCTGCCCTTGACAGGTGGAAATTGCTTTAGATCATAAAGCTTGAACAGCAAAACAAATGGACTGATACTTTGCATACAAATCCTTCCAAGTTCCTAAAAGTCTAAAAAATGCCACCCTTGCTCCCAAGTCCTACACCAGCTATGTAGCAGCCTCATAACTTGCAGTGACTTCAGCTTCAGAATAATTTCCTTACCCTTACTTTCAGAGGGTGAATCTTTCCACAGTTGAGGGCAACAGAATTGCAATTTGTGACGTGGAAAATTTATTTCTTCAAATAAATCTTCAAATATTTCTTCAAATAGATCTTCAAACGTGTAAACTTATGGAAACAAGATCAGGTTGAACTCAAGATGCCAAAGCTTGTGGGAGAGTTGTTTGTGCCCTTGTTAGATCAAGTTAGATCAGGAATTGCACACGATCTCCTAAAGCAATGCTGAAAAGGGAAATGAACTCCAGCAGTAACCAGAATCTCTTTGTAGGTACCACAGGTAAATTATGCCTCTCTCAGCCACTGCTTTTGAGAAAGCAGAGGTGCAGGTGGGTCAAAAAAAACAGTCACAGGTCACCTGGCTGTGCATTCAGGGAATTTGGGCTCTCGGAGATGAAAGTTGTTACGTTTTGTAGTCCTTGGTGTGTGTCCATCCTTCTCTTGATGACAAATGCAACAGTTTGCAGCTAAAAAAATAAAGATATCTGTGATAAGACAGTGCTAGTATTTTTATATGGAAGAATATGTATTTCCATATATTTTCCATACATAGATACAGATATTCAGTTTGATAAGGAATTCACATATCAGAAGGAATTTCTGGCTTTGAGTTGCTTGTGCAGATTAATGTAGTCAAAAATTCAAAGGAGAAAAAGAGTTTTGAGTATAACAATAAGCTGGGGTTTTTTTAAGTGTGTTTAAGGTTTCTTGGGATGTTCCTACCTTTTTTTCATCTTCAAAGACAAGAATTATTGAAACATGGGTTCTGAAGATTATTGGTTTTAAGTGGATTGGATTTTTCTTTCAATAAGCTTTTAGTTTATTTAGGTTGCAGGTTTGGATCCTTAATATGAAAAACTGAGGTGGGGTGCTAAATACCTTTTAGGCTTTGAATAGGAGAGAGAAACCAAATTTCTGTAGGTCTGGTCCTGGCTGCCAACCAGCAGAGGTGGAACTGAAGGAGCTGTGGGACTGTCTATACCCTAGGCAGGGTGTTGTATAAATTCTGGTTAGGTGGCTGTGATGGGTGGAGTCTTTGCAGGAATTAGGCAGAAGCTGTTTGGATTTGAAGGTGGTTGTCAGAGGTGTGCTGAGAGGAAATGCACTGAGACAAGTGGTTTGTAGGCAGGGCAGTTCCCAGTTTGGGGTCTGAGGGAACTGTTGTTGATGTCAATTGTAAGGAACTAAGTCAATTTTAGTGAACGCTCCTAAAAATCCCCCAAGAACTTCTGCTTTAGCTAAAAACACTTCAATTAAGTCCAGAATCTGATTTGTTAGGTGTTTCATTTAAAGAGTTTTAGGCATCGTTGGCCAGTATCTGTCAAGGTGACACCTGAGTTCAGCCAGTGGCTGATCATCTGTCCTGGTGCTGGAGGGTGTCCAGAGGTTCCTGCCTCACCTGTGCCACCCCTGCCTGCACAGGGCTGGCCTCACATCCCTGCCAGCACCTCTGCAAAGGGCCACAGAGAGGAGCAAACCACGATAAAGGAGAAATCCTTACCAGAGCAGCAGATGAAAAGATAGGAAAAGAATGGAGTTAGAGTTGTGTATCCAGCTCTAAATTAATTTCCTCTCAGTCTTAAGCTTTTCCCTATTGATGCTTTTCTATAAAGCTAATCCTCTTCCTTCATAAAAAGAAAAAAAAAAAAACCCGAGTGGCAGCAGTGTTTCAGCTCCAAATGGAAGTGTTCTCTTCCATTTCTGTGATTTCAGAAAGCGTCCAGTACCAAAATCTAAAGCAACATATTTTTGTAGCAAACTGGGGTGTTGAAGTGGGAAATGGTCCAAAGAATATGAGACTGTCTGTATTGCTTTCAGAAAAATTGTCAGTTCATGGGGTTGGTACCATTTTTAGTAAGGGCTGTGTGCTGTAGAAGAGCTCAGGTTCAGCTCTTCACTGCAGTTTTTAATACCTTGACTGGGAGCATAATCCACATGGAAGTTGATCACCACCATCATAAGTGGTAAAAACAAGAGTGAAGACATGTCCTGGAAGATAAAATTAGTAATGTTGTCTTCCATCAGAATGGATTTCTCAATTTCAGTGTTTTTCATGGCAAACATAAAAAATTATTTGTGTAAATGTCCATCAGCCTGATATGGCTGCAAATGGCATTGACTGGAAATAGGATAACAACAGCAACCAAAACCAGAAAAGGGAAAAGAGCCACTGGAAAAAAAATGTATCAAATATCCTGGTTTTATGATTTTTTTGCAGTGGTGGTGTTTTACCATTTTAATATCCAGTGCTTTCGAGGTCATTCTAATTCAAAAAAGAAAAGTCTGTACAGGTATTGCAATTGCATGAGCCATTAATATCCATACATGAACTTGGGATGAGCCCAGAAAAGCATTTGATTTCAAGTCATGTATTCCAGCTCCCAGTAATTACTAGAATAGCAATGTTGACAGAAGGGTGCCCCTTCCATAGAGGTTTTACTTTTTTTTGTTGTCTTCCTCTTTTCTTTTTATTTATAGCCACCAGCTAAATACCTCCTGCCAGAACTGACAGCATCAGACTATGGGAAGAAGTGTGTGGTCATTGATTTAGATGAAACTTTAGTGCACAGTTCATTTAAGGTAAGTGAATTCAAAAGGGATCTCTTGCAGCTTGAATCTGTCAGTGAATGCTGCAGGAATTGTTAAGCCTCTTAACACTTGAACTCCTCTTACATCCTCTGCCTGGGAGTCCTCATTGCCTCTCCTATGATTATTCATCCTAATTTAGCTCTCAGGGGAGTAACAAGAGATTGCTTTTTTAGTTTTGTTTTGTTTTATTTTTTTGAGAAAATCGCACTGACTGCAACAAGGCCTGGAATAGGTATTAACTTCGTGGCTTTAAGTATTCCTCCAAAGACCTGTGGAATTTTGGACAGGTCCAGAATCTGTTGCTTTGAAAACAGGGTTTTGTTTTAGCAGTTTAAATGATGCCATACATAGTTGTGTAGGAGAATGGAGGATCAGCACAGCTTTATGCTGGGTTAGATGTACCTTAAACCAGGAGATTTTGGGCACCAGTGGTGGCTCTTCTCTCTTGCTGGAAGATGCTGTTTTCCAGGTCAGGCTTCTGTCCTGATCATAGTAATTGTTTCTGGTATTTAGTTTTCAGAGCAGGAAAGCAAATACCATTTAGGTGTTGCTGGTGAGTCAGTCATCTTCAGGATGCAATTTCTGTAACCCTTCAGAGTTCAGCATGTGGTGAAGGTACTGCTGTCTGTTCTGTTGTTCAAGGAGGGCTGAAATTAGGAGACTTCAGAAATACTAGGACTGTAAATTGGCTTAGGGTACTGATGGCATTTCTGATTAGTTCATCTAACACTGATAAAGCATCTGCTGGTTTTATACACTGGTTGGAGAATTTGTAAGAATTAATAAATTACCTTTCTACTACCAAACCAGATTAACCACTCTTACAGTCTGCTAGGTGCTTGCACTTCATTTTTCACTGCAAGCATCAACTCCACTTTTTAATCCTTCACTTATTAGTTGCCAGTATTTAAAATGCTAACTCATAATTCATGTTGTGGTTAGAATTTGGCAGCAGCCTCGCTTTGTTGACTTAAAAAAAACAAAACCCTTATATGGAAATATTAGAACAAATATTCCTGTGCCTCAAACTGAAATGAATTTTTTCTCTGTCTTTATTGTGCCTGATGGTATAGAACAATTTATGGTGGTGTACAGGAGCCTCAGTGCCAGATTTCTGTACCCAGACTGAGCTTGCTCTAGAGAACTTTTCAGGGAGATAAAAACCACAGCTGGATTGGGGAGGAGCCATGCCTACCTACTTAAACAAGAGTCAAAAATAAGAAGGGAAAGCTGAATTTAAAAGTGTAATTGGGTATAATAAAAATGAAGCATTAGCCTTATTGTTACCTGAAAGGTAAAAATACAGGTTTGCTTTGTGAGTGCTGTGGGTAATTTTTTACTGTGACTTTTCTTCTGGTTTTGAAGCAAAATGAGATTTGGTTTAGGTGGCTATTAATTATTTTTTAACCATTTTAAAGAAATGCATGTTTAATGGTTGACACAGTTGCAAACCTCTGTTTTAGGACTGAGGTTTGCAGAGTGTTTCTTAGCAGGCTCCTTTTAATCCTCCCATTCATTCAAATAATATTTAATGGGTATTTAAATGATGTTGAGTAGATATATAAGAAAAACCAAAAGATTTTTCTGCTTGATGATGAGCACTGAATAATGTTTTGTGTGAGGGAAGGAAAACTGGTCCTTTTTTTTGTGTGGGGTCAGTAGAGTTGGGCAGATGTTGGAGTTTCTGCAGAATTTGAGTCTTAGGGCTACAGTGGTGTTATTTCAATTTGAAACCCTGTGACTTGGGGTGTGTAAGAGAAAACCAAGTGCTGGAGGAAATGAATTTAGTTGTTTAGTGGCTGGAACTGTCCAGTGGTGCTGTTGGGGTTTTGTTTCATCAAGGGAAATTGTTCAGCTGAATTAAGACCATTAATTGTCATCAGAATTAATGATACATTCCAGCAGAGCAGGGGTTTGAACACCTGTGTGCACCCTGCTCTGCCTGGATAGTCAAATTACTTTTTTAGTTTGTTGGGGTTTGGGGGTATTTTGGGGCTTTTTCTTCCATTGAAACACGTCTGCTCTAACCAGGTACATCCCCACTTAAAAGCTGGAAAAGCATACATAAATTTGAGAGTTTTAGTAGAAAAGGCTTTATTTAAAGCGCCTGATACTTTAGAATTCGTAATTCTGTTATGAAATAGGCTTCATATTTCAAATGCAGATTACATGTTTTTTTGACACAACCAGAGAGGTAGAATATTTAAAGTGCTCTTTATGAAAGCAGCAACATCTGAGGGAGGGTAATTCTCATCTTTTTATGCCCCTGCATATTTGTGAAGCTTTAAGGAGGTACTAGTCTTTCATGTCAGGTGCATATTAAAGGAATAAAGTTTGGGGTTCTTTGGCAAGAGTAAAAAAGGAATAGATAGGTTAGTTATCATTCCCATCATAAAACAATAATAGAAGCAAAAAAAAAAAATTACTGAGTTAAGGAGATGTAAACATGGTTTTGTATAAAATTTATTAAACCACATGCAAGCCTGGAATGTAGTCCTATTCAAAACTGGTAGTGAAACACCTTTAGAACATTTTAAATGCTGAAATTTTTTGGTTGTTTTTTTTTTTTTTAATATAAACAGTTCTAACTGAGCTGAAGATTTTCAGTGGAAATGCATTGCCTTTTTCCAGGCTCTGTCTCTGTGGTTCCCACTGGAGGCATGGACGTGCTTCATGTGCACAGTGCCACAAACCTTTACCCAACAAATTGCTGCAGACTTTTCTCTTCCTTTCCCTCCCTGAGGAGCACAGAACTCCAGTCCATGCTCCTCTCCTTATCACCAGTGCCAACAAGAAAGCAAAATAATGCCTGAAGTATAAATGGGGGAAGCAAATGTGTAGTTGGAAGTAGTTTGGTTATAAAGTCTGGAGGTGATTCCTATTTGTTAGAAAAAACCACCGTCGCTCACACCGAATGTGGTTTTCTCTGGCATCTGGTTGATGTTGCTCCTGTTAGGATTAAATTCTGTAAAAGCTGTAGTTTTACCAGGGGGTTTCAAAACCTCAGCAGCTTGCAGTGACCTATTCTTTTGCTGCTGCTGCAGAGTATTTCTCTTGCTGAAGGGAGTCATGCATATAAAAATCCTTCAAGTGTGTGCAAGCCTCTTCAAAGTCTGCAGGGAGCTGACACCCACTGGAAAACTGGTGGCTGAGGCTTCTTGACAATTCATTTGGGTTTCTTTTTAAGGTGAAGCATCAGAAGTTCTGTGTAGCTGTTCTGTGTCTCTTAGAGCTGCAGAGTATCCTCTCTATCTGAGGGGCTTCATGCAGGGAACAGATGGGAGCCTTCCCTCTTTGTCAGAGCAGAAAGGGGAAATTGCTCAGCGTCAGATGAGAAAAATCTAGATTGACCTGGATTGATTGTGTGTATTTGAGGAATTCTTCGGATCACACCAGCACAGAGGTCAGCAAAGGGGTGGAATTCTCCATCAGCAGCTGCTCTGGAGGTCTGGTTGCCAATCCTGGCTGCTCAGGATGAGAGGATTCCATGTAACCTCTCCTGTGCCCTCAGACCCAGCACTTGCAGGTGTCAGATCAAGCCATCTTCTTTATTTCTTTGCTCCTGAGAAAGGGTGTTTCCCTCCACATAAATTCTTGTGGTCATTTTGCTCTCCTGGCAGGAAGGTTGTTTGACAGTGGAATTAGCATCTGGTTTATCCAGGGAGTGGGATCAAAGTGCTGCTGGCAGGTTAATACTGCAGGATCCTCTTTTCCCACCATTTTTTCACAGAGCACCTGTTTAGTCTCCCCAGTTTGTGATCTGCTTCTTAAGGCACTTTACCTCGGCTGCTTCTCTGCTTTCTTGGCACACCTTTTCCCCCCTGAATGAGTTTAAAGCCTGTTTCCAGTCCCACAGATACTTCAGGGGCAGCTCCTTGGTGGTTCCTGAGATCAGCCTGTTGACTGATCCAGAAAACCAGGTGGGAACATCTGTACCAGTCTCACAGAGCTGAGTGAAGATGTTTTCCAGCCTTAGCTTGATAATGCCACTTACAGACTGGGCAGTGTCCATGAAAGATACTGGCTGTTGATCAGTCCTGTTAAAGGTGTGTTTGGAAGCTGCGTCTCAGCCATTTCCAGGCTGCAGGTGATGGACTGAGCTCCAGGCTTCAGCCAGGCACGTTTGCATGACTGTTTTTTTAGAATGGACACAGTGCATGAGCTGTACCTAAGTGTGGTGTCCTCTTGAACCAGTAAACATTGGCAGCAGCCTGTTCCCAACTACCCCTGCTGTCCAGCCAAGATGAGATTATGTACTCCTCAACTGGCTGCAAGGCCACTCTCCTGCTTTCCAAGGCAATTTTACTTGACCAGCAGTTTTTCACAATAAGTCTTGAGAATTAAGTTGTGTTCGACAGGGTGGAAAAACGGATTCAAGGACTTGGGCAGAGTGTGCCTGCTCTTCCCTTGGGAATTAAAATGCAGTTTTACATGATTAGGTTGATTGGTATTGGCATGTTTAGAATCCTTTAGCTATCCAACTACAGTCTTGTTGCAGCTGCTGATTCAAATATGACCACTGGGTATTACTTTTACCATGTGTTTATTTTTAATTTATTCCCCAACTTATGACCTCGAGTGGAATGTGTACAGTACACAGTTGATTTTATTGATGGTCATTTATCCACAAAGACTGGATGGCAGAGTTTATCCAAAGAGATGTTTTCCTGACGAATACACTCAGTGGTAGTGGGGGTTATTCAAGCAGTGAAGCGTGCTAGATTTTACGAAGCTTAAAAATAGGAGAGAAGAGGGAAGTTCAGCATCTGGAATTACAGCTGAGTTTCTGCCTTGTGTAAGAGCACACACAGAGTGGGTATGTGTAGTCAATAATGATGATGAACTTGCTCCTCAGAAGTTGGTACTCTTCCCTTCTATGTCCCTGCAATTTTCCCTCTAACAATCTTATTTTGAATGCTGATAATTTCCTTGTCCTTCCTTCTAGCCAATTAGCAATGCTGATTTCATTGTTCCTGTTGAAATTGATGGAACCATACATCAGGTAAGTGCTGTTTTTTCCTTCAGCATTGTGTCCTGAGTCCCAGAACGTTCTCCTTCTCCGTTTGCTGCTTTATATCTGATAATTTCTCCTTTGGCAAAGCATGGAATCTGTGTATTATGGAAAGCAGACAGGCATCCCTGTGTGGTCGGGTGGAGTATGTCTCAGGACTTCAGTACTTGACTCTGAACAAAAAAAAAAAAAAAAAACCAAACATTTTCAAACAGGAAATTATGTAAAGATGGGCTTTCAAACATTGCTGGGTCCAGAAGAAGCTGCTTGAACACTGCATTTTTCATTCCCTCTGACACAAATAGGACATGGGTCGGCCTTAGTATCTGCTGGTAGCTCATATGCTAAAGGTGATTTATATTTTATAAAAGTATAAAGGAAGAATAGACATTTATTCAGTTTTTGTGGCACTCTGTGTTCAATTTCTGTCCCCTTTTATCCCTGTAAGTAATTCAGGTTCCTCTGATAGGAGTTATTATATACTTCAGCATATTTGAAAGGTCTGGACAAAATCATGAAGAGACTGATTTCTGTGTCTTATTCTTTAAGAACTTCACTTAAGGCTCTAAGAAATGGTTTTGAGTAAATGCAAAACGCCCATAATTTGAAAATCAGTCCCCTCCATGTATCTTGGATTGGTGTCTTTAATCAGTAGTCATTTCTGAAGGGTTGAATAAAATCAATTACAGTGCTGTTACTTTCCCTCTTCAGACAGACCTTGAAGTTCTTGCTGGAGATGAATTAAACAGATTAATGTGAAGTTGAGCCTTTCTGACACATCAACTCTGTAAATTGTTTGAACCATCTTCTGTTGGGTGGTGGATGTTACAGTTAGTGAGGAGCAAACCTTCCCTAGATGTGATTTAACAGAAATTTTAAGTACTTTAAATTCTAAAATTTTGTTTATGTATTATCTTTATGGATTATTTCTACCTGGACAAAGAGATTTGTATATTTTAATCTTGTGTTAATTGGTGGATCATAAATTAGTTCATAATTTTGTCTGATTTCCTGTGATGGAAAATCTCCATGTATCTGTCACTCTTACAGCAGTTTCCGAGTATCAGTCAGTGGACTGAAACCTGCTTTAAAGTAATAGTTGCTTTGACAATTTTTACACTGTGCCTGTTTTATGTAGAAAAAAATCATATCTAGGGTACTTCCACCTGTAATGTTCACCAGAGCTGATGCTTACAACATTTAAGTGATGTTTTGGGAGATTTGTGATTTTCAGTCCTGATTTGATACGGGTTTTAGCTGTGTTTGTGTGCTGTAGAACAGACAAATTCTCTCTCCTAAAACTTTACTGAATGCTTTTGGAAGTGAACTTTTGAATGGCTTAGAGTTGTGATCACTTTGCTTGTCAGGATGACAGATTTACATTTGGAAACAAATCCCAATAAAAGACTTGGGCTTTATAGTCAAACATTTCAAAAGCCTTTGTTGCTTTTTCATTCCCTGCTTGCAAACTCTCAGATTCTTCACCAAAAATGATGTAGTTTGGCAACTGAGGTGACTCCATGTGGGGGAAAACAGCAACAAAAACAACAACAACAAAAAAAAAAAAAAACCTACAAACAAACAGGAACCCCACAGCTGGGTCCAAAGGGAGTGGGATTGTGCATCCCCTCCTCTCACAGAGGTGGTCAAGTGAAATTGGTTTCTGTGCTTTGCTGGAAACTCCCTGCATGACTTTGAAGGAAATTGCTTCACTCTTTGTATTTCAGGTTCATTACCTCTAACACAGGTAAATACTTCAGGCACATTTGGATGGTAAAAATGAAGGTGATTGTAAGGAATTTGTGATTCTTGAAATAAAGGTGATTTGTGTGGCGCACAGAATAGGCAAAGCCTGTGTGTGTGACACCTCTTGTAATATTGCTGACATTCAGAAATCTTTTCTTTTTTGTTTTACACTGTGATAAAGGGCAAAAATGGATATTCTGGCTGAGTCTGATGGGCATTAGCACAGGCTGTAGAGCTCTGACAACCTGTTCCCTCTTCAGACCTGTAATTCTGTAGTCACTTAGAGCATAAGTGAGCTGATCTGAGCAATTTCTGTCATTTATCAGGATTTGTCATCTCTATAATGCATGTCCATTTTCTTTAGCAGTTTATAAACTCCAAGATTAATCACTGACATTGAGAAGTATTTCCACCTGTGCAAAATATCCCAGGGTATGGGAAATGTTATGGAACCACACTGTCCATAGTGCATATCCCTGTTTTACCAGTGAGCCTGGTACCTTACCATGCAGGAGGTTGGCAGATTTTTTACTGTCCTTGAACTCTGCCTGAGGCAGAACCCCAGTGGAAGCAAACTGAGAAACACCATTTTAGAGGTGCTCACTTGTAGAGGAACTTGAAATTATATGAGATTGTTCAGATCTCATATACCAAAAAATACAAGTTGTGGCAAATTGAATTGCTGTACTCCTGAAAGAGTTTTGAGTGGTAAATGCTGGTTGGGTGTTGTTTTTTTTCTTGCAGTTCAACAGAGGTCTTAAAAAAAAAAATGTCTTTAGTTTGGGGAATTTGCTTTCCCTTATATAATTTATAATCCAAAGGTCAGAAAGACTCTTGTGTTTTTTGTTTTTATAGGGAGGACAATTCATCATCCTAAAGGGTGCTTGGGTAAACGAGCTTCCCTAGATTAAAAAACAGCTTTTCTTAACATCCCTTCTCCCTTTCCCATCTTTCTTTCTCCAGTCTAAATTACCTTATCTTTCAAAAGGATTTGTCATTTTATTTCAAGAAGGAAATAAATCAAGTGTGACAGAACCTCCCTTTCTTTCTGCTGTGGGTCTCTGGATGCCTGCAGAGGCTGTGCCCATCCTGGGCTGAATTCCCAGAGGAAAATCCCACACTGTGTGCTGGGAGCAATGGCCCAGGTACAGAAGGGGGGTTCTGGTGCAGGCTGACCCTTCTGGCCACTCCTCTCATTCCACTCTGGTTCTCTTGGGTGTGAAAGGAGATCAGAGCTGGTCCTGCTCTCCCAAACTGCAAGTGGGAAATCCAGTGCAATGTGTTGGAGCTCACCGAGGGTGGAGGTGGTGGCTGGAGGGAGATGTGAATTCAACCTGTTTGGTACCTTGATTTAACTCTGCAGGAGCACATCCTCCTCTTTGCACCAAGAGCAGAGTGACCACAGCCCCCAGACCAGAAACTGCATCAAATGCAGCTTTAACCCCCAGCAGGTGAAGGTGTTTTAGGGAATGTTTGTCCCTCATCTTTCATCCAAACTGAATTTTGGTGGCTTTGGGCCTTGCTTTTGGTGTCCAAGAGGGCAGCCATGAAGAGCCTGATTTGGTGTTACTTCTGAGTTTTATTTTTAAATACAGTTTTTTTTATTGAGTAAAACTGATTTTTAAGTGTTTTTTTTGGGGGGGTGAGGGGGAGTTAATTCAATTAGTTGCTTATTTTTAATTGTTGAAACCTGAAGGAACGTTTGGCATGTATACTTTGAACGTAATATGCAATTTTTTTTTCCCTTTTTTAATGATGTGGGGGAATGGCTGTTTGAATAATAATTTTCCTTCCTGTAAAGCACAGAATTTATGGATTTTCTTGCAGAAGGCTGTGGCCTGGTTCAAGTAATCCAGGATAGGCTGTATCCATTCTAACTGGCCTATTCTTGGTTACTTGCACTGGGACACAGCCACAGCTCTGTGACCCAGGACCACGAGGGACACGTGGGATTTTCTGCTCTCTGCTCAGAAGAGACATGAAACAGGAGATTACAGCAGTTGGAATTGTCATGGGCAGATTTTTTTGCAGTCGTTACTTGCAGATTTCCTGATTGCTAAGCTGGTTTTGAAAGGCAATTCTATGCATACTGTTAAAGTGATTGAAAATGAGCTGGGTTTGTCTTTGGGTTTCACAAATACTGAGTCTCTATAGGTTGAGGCTGCTTTGAGGTATAGAAAATTCATGTGGAAATACGAAGTGCTTGGAAACAATTAAAGATAATAGCTTGTGTTGTGCCATTAGCAGCTGTAATAATCCTGTGGAAACATGCCTAGTGCCTGATTTGTGCTTAAAATGTTGAGTAGGGTTCACTTTAAATAATAAAAGACTATATTCCTCTAAATTCTTGATGTGATATGGAAAAAAATTAGTGAGAGTAAAACAAAAAAAATATGGATTTTTTTTTTTTTAATGTCCTGGAACAGTATGTAAATCTCAGAAAAATGCCAGGAGCCAGTTAGTCTAGAGATTTCAACTGAAGACATCAGGCAATGGAGGAAAAAGCCAAGCCACAAATAACCATGCAGCATTGAGATTCGAGTCCAGCCACTAACAAAGTAAAGGGGAAAAATTTCCAAATGAGAAGGAAGAGGAGAAAAGAGCTGCACTGTCAGCTGAAGAAAGCTTTTTATGTGAAGTAAACCAAAGAGATTTTGTAGCCCAGGATACCAGTACATTTTGGAGTTGCTTCCAGGGTCTAAGTAGGACTTCTCAAAGAAAACTTCAAGGAGAATAACTATCTAGAGTATTAAGATATGCTGTTCTGCCAAAAAAAAAAAAAAAAAGCAAAGGAATTGGGGCTTTTACAGGGGGGAGGGGGAAATTTGGTGAGACTTCATCTTAAGAAATGACATATATTATTAATTGGGCATTTAATATGAGAAGTAAACCTGTTGGCCAGATCCCAGCAGGGAAAGATTTAAGGCAAAGCAGCAGGAGAAATTGAAGTAGAGGAGGCTGTGAGTGCTCTGTGGTGGATCAGGAGCCCTAAACTGCAGAAGGGAGACCATCCAACTAAAAATGCTGTGTATTCACAGCTAATCCTGAATTAGGAGCCCTGAAAACAGCCAAAGGAGTGTTTATTGCAAAGATTGGCAAATGCAGCCCAAGCTGTGGCTCAGAGCTCTGGGGTTGATTTACTGTGTGCTCCTGATGGAGGAGGTGGGTTGTGTTGCAAGCAGCAAAGTTCACATCCTTGGCAGGGAGTTTGTAATTACATTCCAAGTGGAAATACTTTACTGACAGGCCCAGAGATAGGCATGGACAGCAAAGAGGAGTCTTTTTCTGCTGAGGCTGGAAGCACTGGGCTTTAAAAGGGAAATTTAATGTTAGATTCCAGCACTTACTCCCCAGGAATGATGTTAAGACTCTGGGGTGCCCCTTTTGTGCCCTCAAAAGTAAATGTAGGAATAAAACTGAAGGCTAAACAATCGAGAATTCAATTATTAACTTGGATCCTCCTGTCTTTCCTCTCACATCTGGGAAGTTGGATACTCTCTGGGTACCCAAATGCAGAGGGACTGCAGCTGTCTTTAAAAAAATGCTAAGGTAGAATTCGGAGAGGAAATGCTACAACACAACTTTGTGAAGAAAGAATTAAATGAAAAATTAATTGCATTGTTATAGGAGAGGCAATTACTTTGTTTATGCCTGGTAAAATACAGGAAACATTGCTGTGATTTTCTGGAAAGAGAGTGGTGTTGAAGTACATCTGCTAACTATCTTTAATCCATAAAATGTCATAATCATTTGATGGGTTAGGTGCTGTTGTGGTTGTTTAAAACAAAAAATCTGGGTTATAAATTGTTATCTGTATCAAAGTTGGAATGTAGTGCTTCTGGTGCCAGAAGTAGTTCAGATAAATTTCACAGAAATAACTTAAAGACTTCATGGTATGACCTGTATACTTTATAAAGGGGAAAAATTAACATTTCTGGTTTAGTCATTAAGGTGCAGCTCCATCATACATGTTTTAAAAAATACTTTGCTTTCAAATTTAGCTTTTCGATTTCAGTTACACGGTTTTCATCTTCTTTTGCTGAAAGCTTTAATTGTTATACTTGAGTTCAAGGTGCTGTTCTGTATTTTTCTCCTTCTGGCTTTTTCTCTGGGCACCTTGATTTATTTTTTTTTTTACCTCTTATTAGTAGGAATCTAGTAAAATGCATACAATTAATCTAGTTTTACATATCAAAGAACGAAATTCCTGAAATAGCATCAGTCTTGCAATTCCTCCTGAATTCAGCTGTATGCCAAACTTCTCCACTTGAAATTTCAAGCATTAGTGATTATTTGCCAAACAAAAGAAGATAAAATGCTGCCAATGTTTTCTCTCAAACTTTTAATCTAACTGCAAACAAGACAGATAAATATTTTTCAAGCAGACTCCCCTCTTCAGCTTCCCAGTATATTGTGAGCTGTTTTTAAGCTTTCTGAGCAGCAGATTCCTTGTTTTGGTATCTTCTGTGAGCACAGAATCATCTTGTGTGCTCTGAAAGGAGAAGCAGGGAGGTTTTAATATCTGCTAATCAGGTTGATGACAGCAGGCAGCCAAGCCATCAGCTGAAGGCAGGATGCTGAAGAGGAGGGAAATCCTGGGAATTTGCCATCTTTTGGCAAGGTCTTCTTTAGAAGACGCTGTAGACTTTGTCAGATTTCAAACCCAGCATTTTTAGACATTCTGCATAGTGCTGTGAAGATTTTTTGCTGAAAAGTGTTCTCTGTAGAGCTGGAGGGCTTGATCACTCTCCATGGTGATTTGTGGCACTTAGCACCTGGAATTTCAAAAATGAAAGAATCAGCCACAGAATGAAAACAGGTCCCTGTTGTGCAATTCCTGCTGTCACAGAGGCTTCATCAGATTTATTCCTTCTGTGGAGCTCTTCAGCTTTCTAGCACCAGAATGGCTTTGGTGGAGAGGCCCAAATCCTCCCTTCTTGAGAAGCCCTCCTGTCTCCCTTTGCCTCTAAAGAGATTTTTTTGAGGAGCACCACTGCTGATGATGCTCAGTGTTTGCAGTTGTATGGTCAGCAGGGGCTTGGCTGTCATTATTGGATCTCTGCTTTTATCTTGCATACTTCTCTTCTTCCCAGCATTTCATTTAACTGCTTCCCTGTTAACCTTTGTTTCAAGTGCTGGGATTGCAAAAGTGGTTTGTTTTTGTTTTGTTTTGTTTTGGGGCTTTTTTTGTTTCCTTGAGCACCATCTGATCCACATGCTGTTATCATTCCAGGTTTATGTATTGAAACGACCACATGTGGATGAGTTTCTTCAGAGGATGGGAGAGCTCTTTGAATGTGTACTCTTCACAGCCAGTCTAGCCAAGGTTTGTTCCTCTCTTCATCTCTTTAACCCTTATGGTGCTGGTCAGTGGACTTTTTGGTTGGGTTTTCTATGGATAATTATTTCCACAGTTGGTACTATCTTAATTTTTCCCCTTCTTTTCTGCTTCTTTGTCTGACAGTGTGTACTTTGTCTGCTAGTGTGTGGGTAAGTGTTTCCATGGTAACACCATCACATATGGGCTTGTCTCATGATGTAGCCTCCATGCATTGCTCATGATGCCAATATGAAAGGCTCACAAGTTACCATGGTTATAGTGAGAAATTAGAACAAATAGTGTGCGAGTGAAGCAGCACATGAAAGCTGGGCATGAAATAAAACACTGAATTAAACCTGTCTGCACCATCAACCAGTGACAGAAACTCACTGGAAATTGGGAACCACAGTTCTTGCTCTGGTGGGGTGCAATTGCAACCTGGAGTTAGAAAATGAGGCCTTTTTTTGCAAAGCTTGAAACATCCCCAGGAATATTTTGTGCCCTCTGGTTCTGCAGTAGCAGTAGTGGCTCATAGGTAGATTTTGTGGTAGATGTTACAGTAGTAGAGTGGTCTGGAATTCTTCACTTTCTTCATTGTATTGTATTTGTGGTGTCTTGTTTGTAAGATGATATTGGTTATTTCTAAATAGTGCTCAAGCATGGCAAGCTTTTGCTCCAGCCGAGTGTAGAGATGGTGGAAGGGGACAGGACCCTGATCTTCTGTACAGCCTTTTTCCCCCTGCATTCTCTTTACCACATACTGTTTTGTCATGTTGAAAAAATCCTAAGTACTGCCCAAATTTCATACTGAAATGATGTGCCTTATTTCATAATCAAAAGAAGATTGATTTCAATATCAATTTTTTTTCTTGGTTTAAAATATAGGAATATGGTAACTCTTGTTGTGCAGTAATAAGATACAGCTACCATTTTCAATTGTGTGGTTATCCATGTTCAAGTTTATTTGGATATTTCTTCTTGGTCAGTTTATATAAATTGTTGGATTCTAAGCTATGCCTCACTTTAAGTATCATCTTACGTGTAAAATGAGAATTTTCCTGGTATTGTACATGAGTATTTTTATTAATAACATCTTTGGCTGCTGTTTATTGGCCTAATTATGCAATTTGGTAATCTTAAGAGTCTTGCTGACCCAGTTGGTCCAAGGGCATCATTTGGCAGAGCCATTTCAGGCTCAGATTTGTTCACTGCAGTTTGTCTTCAGAGGCACATGGAAACAAACCAGCTGGGGAAAAGCTTCATATTGATTTTCTATTAACGTTGGCTGGTTTTATGGTAATGGTAGGTGAGATCTCTGGATCCATCAACCTCTAGAAAACTCTCAGGGTAATTCTAATCTGGCCCTGAGAATAAAACCTAGTCAGTGAATCACAGAAAACATTTATCGAGTGCAAGTTAGCCTTCTCTAGAAAGGTAGTTGTCCTACTTCTGCTTTATTTCTTTATTAATCACTTCAGGTTTGCAGGGGAGTGAGTTAATTACAAGGAGCAGGGAAGAAAACGGAGAAAAAGGGCATGAAAAACCTGAAATTACTTTGTGTCCCTTCTTTGTCTGGCTCTGTGAATCAGCCTGATCTGATGGTTGCTAACTTGATGTTTCTGACTTCTGTTTTTAAGTATGCAGACCCAGTGGCCGACTTATTGGATCGCTGGGGTGTGTTCAGGGCAAGGCTCTTTAGAGAATCCTGTGTTTTCCACCGAGGGAATTATGTGAAGGATCTGAGTCGACTGGGCCGTGAGCTGAGTAAAGTTATTATAGTAGATAATTCTCCTGCATCTTACATCTTCCATCCTGAAAATGCAGTAAGTATTCAGAGTACTGGAGCGTAACTTCATCTCTCTGGCCCTTGCCCAGATTTTGTGATTCAGAAAATAAGACTTCTCAGAGCACTGGCTTCTGTCAGATTCTGTTGTTTTCTTAGGCTGCGGGTGGGTTCTGGGGTTCACTGCCAAATGGTGAAGGACATGGGCAAACTGATCTTGACAGATGTCACAGCCATGACTGCTCGTGTGCTCTGAGCTTTGGCTGTTGGCTTGAGGTCCAGCAGTTTTGAGGAATACCAAGTGGTGTGGAACCTGAAAAACCAACCTGGCTCTAAGAAACAAAGCTGCCCTGCAGCACAGGTTTTGTTCTTTGGAGTAGTGATTACAGAAAAAATGATTGGCTTGAACTTCTTTAGGTACTCCCATATTTTTCATCGTATGAATAATATTTTATTAGGCAAGATAATTAATGCTTTACTGGTTGCTGTTGAGATCTGCATTTGTGGGTAAGGGAAAGAAAAAAAGTCAAGATCCTGTCGTGTTGTTATGCTCCTCTCCCAGTTATTTTGTCATAACTCCATAATTAGAACTGTTAGTCAACAAGTTCACTAAGGTTTAGGAATAAGGATAAAGGGCAGGCAGCAGTTCTGTAGGGGAGAGCACTGGGGAGCAATGTGCATTTTCACTGTGTGTTTGTATTGGCTCCAGGAGCTCTGATGGAGAGGTCTGGGGTGCTCCATCCATGGCTGCAGCCAGTACAGCTGCTCACATCTGCTGTAGCTGCCAGGGGAGAAGCTGAAGCTCTTAGATCTGCTGACTTTTAGACAACCAGCCTGTGCACTGTTTGCTTTGATGTTTCTAGGCTGCCTTCTCTGTGAACTGTTAAAATCAGTGTAGGAAATCTTTTATTAAGAACAGTGTTTTGCACAATCCTGCCTTTCCAGAATAGCTTTTTTTTTCTCCTTTTTTTTTTTTCTTTGTGACATGAGCTATTTATCTTCCAGCTTTAAAGTTCAGATCCTAATATTGTGATGCCCTAAGTGATGTGGTGAAAACATTTTTTCTGGTTGGTGCCACACATGGTTTAAAGCTTCCATTTATAATAACCTGGACCTGTAGCTCTAATTTATGTTCATGGTTAAAATTAAAAAACCTGATCCAAGATCATTATTTGGTATCTTGGAAATCAGTGCCAAGGAAATAAGGAGCTGTAGAAATTTGGGAGTTGAAATTAAGGGCCTTGTCAGAGTGGTTTAATCATGTATAGAGAAGTGCTGCTGGCTGACTGATACTTGAGTCTCTGCAGAAACCAGAGCTTGTAACAAGATCCAAGATAGTCTTGAAAAGACCTCAGTGTGCTCCCATGGTGAAGATACACAGAACACCTTCCCCAAGTCCAGCCCATATATTTAAGAAGGGTTATATTATATGTGTTATTTTCTGAACCCACTCACTAGATCTAACTTTTTAACCTGAACAATGTTCTGCCTTTGCAGTTAAACATTTTCTCCAAACCCCATACCAGAAGGGGTTGTTGCTGCCTGCCTGTGCCTGGTGACTCACTCTGATAATTCTTAGAGGGAGGAAAAAAAACCAAAAATATTTGCCTGTAAATAAAGTGTCAGTGCAGCTTCATAAGCTGTGTCTGCCTTCCAGTGTGTTCTGGATACCAAGGAGGCAAAGCAAGGGGTCATGTGGGTCACCTGGACATGCAGGTGAAGGTCACCTGTCCTGGTTGGGCTTGGGGTTGAACCTGCTGCTCCATCTGAATGGCAATGAGTAGTTAATTGCCATGATTATTACAGCATGTTGATGATGTACAGAACACCTGCACAGACAAAACTCACATGACTCTTACATCATGAAACCCTCTCAGTGTTTGTTGGTTGCTTTGTTTCAGGTGCCTGTGCAGTCCTGGTTTGATGACATGACAGACACAGAGCTGCTAGATCTTATTCCTTTCTTTGAAGGACTAAGCAAAGAGGAAGAAGTTTACAGTATGCTTCATAAACTCTGCAACAGGTAGCCCTTAACTCTGACTGACTCCTGCTCCTAGATTGCAGTTGCTAGAGGCTGTCTCCATCTCTTTCAGCTCTTTCAAATGTAAGCTTTGGGGAGGTCACCCCTGTCAGAAGTGCTACTCTTGATCTTCCTGTTACATTGGACACGAAGGACAATCATGAGTGATGCTCTTAAGCCTTCAGAAGCCTGACTCCTAAGGTCATGTGTTCAGACTACTTTTATAAAGGAAAAAAAAAAAAAGAAGCTATTTTAAATGGGACTCTTTTAATTAATTTCATAAATGGACATCTTTTACTGGATCAGCTTTTCTTAAAACATGCCAAAAAAAAAAGAAGCTTGTATTTCAGCAGTTGAATTTCTCTCCCTTTCTTCCCCTCCCACTATGCAGACAATTTTACCCCCCTGCTTAGAGCAGTTGACCTGACTCTGAATTTTTTCTTACAGAATGAAGTGCCTTTTTGAATGTTATTTTAAGATAAAAATTCATTTTTGTATAAGATGTATTTCCAGACATCTTTTAGTCTTGTATTGTCTAAATGCTTTAAAAGGAAAAAGGAAAAAAAAAAATTTATAGAGCACTGTAATATATAACAAAGGAAAAAGTTGAAACCAAGATGCTGGGTTCCTGTCTCCACGATGACATTGTGTTACACTTTGTCATGCTCAGAAGGTTCAGGTGTTCGTGGGAGGGGTGAATTGGGGTCATTAACGTGGTTGTTTCACTGATGAGGATTTTGGGCACAGTTTTAAAACATATCTGCAGTTGTTGGAGTATTTAGGGAGTGATGGAGTTGAGGAAACGAGGTGGCTGATAGACCTAAAGCACCTTTAATTCCAGACAGATGAAGTTCTGCTGTCTCTGCTTACGCACAACTGCCATGCCTCTTTTTTGGAAAACCATTATCTTGGGAGAACGGCGAAGAGATCTATTTATTAGTTTAAGATTCTTTTCTCAAAACAACCCATCTGGGTAAGCTGGATCTATATTGAGCTGTTTGGAGTACTTTTTTCTTTTAATTGCTGCTACTGTATACTCACCAAATGGAGTTGACCATCGGCTGTTATACTGTTTTTGCCACTGTGCCTGTGCTATGAGACATTTTCTGTAAGCTGCAAACTTGGGCAATAAATAAAATGCAGGCTTCATAACCCACCCCCATGGATTAATCCATTGGTATCTGCTATACAGAGAACCCAGTTAAAGGTGACTTGTAAAGGTTGTTTTTTTTTTTTTCAAATTAAGATGAAGCCCTCGCCTTTCTTTGAAACGTGAAAATGCAGGAAATATTTTGCCCACACCTTTGATTTGTATTTCTTTTTCCCCAAGGTGTAAGGTGCAGATTAGGAGCTGTATCAAGTCTTGCTGGAAGGGCAGAAGTTACTGGCCTAGACTAAAATTTGCCTTCTGGCTTTGGAGTTGAGTTAGACTCACCTCTGAATCTGAAAGCCTGCTTAACATCTTCTGCAGTGCCATAGATACCTTTTCAGATGAATGATTTTTAAACATTTTATGCCTTTGAAGAACAAGGCACAATTTTAATTTCCCCCCCTTTCCAGTGTCACCTTTCAGTTATTGTCCACAGCAGAAATCTGCAAACATAAAAAATGCAGCTGCATTTGGCTGTCGTCAGAGAAGACTAAATGGACTATTTGGTGCTTCTAATTAGCCTCGTGCTAAACTCTGAATTGTAGACCCCCTTTGCCTTTTTTCTTTTTCTTGAAAAGTCCCCATGACTTGGGGGGAAAAAAAAAAAAAAAGGCAAATTTCTTTGCAATGGACTTTGGGGCTTGTGATCCTTGTCTCCAAAACATTGGTGAAGCAGCTTAACAAATCCATCTGAGAGGGGCAGGCCAGTCTACACAGGCAGCGAGTGGGTTGTGGTGGGTGCAGTATCAAACTGAGCCCCCCTTGCAGTGCAGCTGTGCTCCAGCTGTGCTCCAGCTGTGGCAGGGCTCAGGGGTGCTGGAGGCAGTCCTGTTGCACCCATGAGTCTGTATGGGCATCACCCTTTTGTTTCTTAACCAGCTGGCATCACCTTAGTACTGTATAAATCTGTGCCACAACAAAAAGACAGACTGTCGAGTTTAAAAATCCAACATTAAAAAAGCCTACTTTGTTTAAAAATATAGCAAAAAAAAAAAAAAAAAGAAAGACGTATGGATTCTGGTTAGTCCATTAGTGTTTACTTTCAGTTTAAGATGGTTTAATTTTGTATTTGACTCCAGAGTAATGAAACTGTAAGCTGCCAAAAAAAAAAAAAAAGTTCTCTGTGCAGTATTTTCAACTGTGCTTGTGGCTCCTGAGCCTCAGTGCAGTTTGCAGGGAAGCATTCAGGTTGTAGTTAGTCGTGCAGGTATGAGAGGAATGGCTGAAGAAATTCAAAGAGTTTTTCTCGTTAGCATCAGACCAAACAACCAGACAATGAATAAAGTGTGACAGTTGTGACCTGTGGGACATGAGACAAACCATGTCATCCGTTTGCATCTCTGGAAGCAGCGATTTCATGAACCAGTTGCCTTAAGTCTGTGAATGAATGTTGATTATATTATTAAAGTGTCTTGTATTGTTTTCAAATCCACATAGAATGGGCAACTGAACTTCTGCACCAGCCTCTGGAGGGACGGTTCTGTCTGATGATGTTCTGTACAACCATACTTGTACTGTATTATTTTGGCTCTTAAAACCTTCAAATTAAAAAAAAAAAAAAACACAACAAAAAAACTTACTGTAATTTAGTACAGCATTAAAATGACACTTGATTATGATACAAAGACAAAAAACTTAGCACAGCTTTGATCTCTGCTAGTATTAAGAGTATTTTCTATAAGTTCTGATCAGTTCTGGTTTTTTTAACCCACCCAACTCATATGGAAAAGAGTGCTCTGCAGTCAAGTTTGGACTCTCCTGGGTATTCAGATTTGGCCAAAGGGATCAAACTGTCACAGTTGTTAATTTCGACACTATCATCATACTTGAAATTTCAAGTGTTGAGTTTGTGTGGATATACATACACTATATATTTAGAGTTTCTAGATTCTAAAAAAGCAATAGAGTTCTGTCCATAAAGTCAGACAACGAGTGGAATGTTTGTAAAATTTGCAATACGGGTATTTGATTGTATTTTAAATGCAAGATTTTAAGAAAAAAATCAAATAGAAAAAAAAAAAAACAACTTGTTTCCTAAATCTCTTGCATATTTCAAAGTGCAGTTACTGCATGCAGGTCACCAGGGCTGTTACAAACCCTGAATTTCAGTTCTGTTTCTGGGTATTATAGAACTATTAAAAAGTATTTTCCCAGCTGGTCATTCTAAAGAGATGCTGCGTGGCCTGAAGTTCTGTTGTCCTTTTTATGTTGGGTTAAAAAACGGTTTTTTGCCTGTATGGGTATTTTTAAATTAAGCTGTAAGGCAGAATGCCTTAGACCCTTGAAATCCAACAGGAGTGTTAACAATGAAATTGCCATTTGTAACCTTAGGGCTGTGCACAGAATCCTTGTTCACACCAGGAAGCGTGGCAGGCTGGGGATGGGGAGATGGTGGCAAATGTACAATATTGCTGTGTTCATTTAGGTAGCTTTGGAAGAATAATTTGTCTCTTTGTTTTGCCCTTTTGATCTTTATTAAAACAGCAAAAGTTATACGTGGAAGAAACTCAACACCTGGAGACGTTTTGGTTGTCAGTGTACGCAATCACTTTTCTTACAGCATGATTTTGATTAGACTGGTTGGGGACAATAAAGTATCTAAATGACACTGGTGTGTGCTGATGTTGCAGCTTTTGAAATTTCAGTGTATTAAAAAAAAACAACAAACAAGAAATAGAATCTGTAGCTCTGTGACTTCCGAAGGCGTAACCCTCTGTTGGACAGATTGTTTTTAACCTAATAAACCACAGTTCTGCACAGCCCTATTTGTAAAACAAAAACAAGTTTGTGCCTCTGATTCCAAGGTGCTGTGATGTTTTTTTGCCTTTGTGGGGCGAGGAGGGGCAGGTGAGACTGGTGTGGGGCAATTGCTTCAAAATCTCTGGGCTAACTATGCAAAACCAGCTGTCAGTTTCCTGTTTCACATGATGTTGTAAAATCCCAGCTGACTCTCTCTTATTTCTTGTTAAAGATCTATTGGGAGCTCCTCAACAGAGGAGTAAGCAATGGAAATGTTTCGTTCTTTTTCCTTTTTTTTTTCCTTATGATGGAGCTGTTTACACTTTGATGCAATGAACAATCCAGCAATACTTGAGAAACACTACAGATACCATCTGAGTGTTTGCAGGAGAGAGGAGTGTTGTCAATCAGGTATTGAATGGTTTCTTTACTGTCACAAATAAAAAATTTTAACAATATAGTTACTTGTGCATGTAATACTTCTCTGGGAAAAAAGCATTTCTGCACTTCTCCAGTAACAGGCACTGCCCTGAGTCAGCAGGGACTTCACTCCTGCTAATGCACATCCGTGTTAGAGGGTGAAATCACCCATCTCTGTCCCACCCTCCTCCCCCTCTCCTCTTTCTCAGTCACATGCAGGACTCCTCAGTGGCTGCCCTGGCACCTGCTTGTGCAAACAGGGCTGATGAACTGCTGATGAACTCTGCTAAATAAATTGGTGGCGACTCTTGCAGATGTTCCTGCTATTTAGATCTCTTGGATGAGATCATACAATAATTCGTTCAAGTCTCAAAGCTTTGTGACTTCTTTTGAAGGGCTTACTTCAGCTACTTGAATAGCTGTTCTTAACATCACTGCCATATCCACATGAATATCTGAATAAAACACTTTATTTGGTTGGAAAAATCTATTTTGGGACTTTTTATTTGTCACAGTAAGACTTGGGCAAAGCCTTCCTTTCTAGGAAAAGGCACATATTATTGATGCTTTATGAGCAGAAAACCTCAGGCCTGTTGAATTAGCAGCTGGCTCAACATAGCACATTAGTTGCAATTAAAAATATTTTTTAGTTAGTCCTATGATCGGTTGGAATGACCTGGCCTGCCTTTACTTTGTACTGGTTGATCAGGTTTTTGATTTTTTTCAGGTTTGGTTCGGTTTTGGTTTTAATTTTACCAATCTCCTTAGATGCTACTTAGGATAAAGATGCCTTTCTTTTTTTTCTTTTTTTTTTTTTTTTTCACTTGGTAAAGCAAGTGTTTCAAACTTCATAAAACAGCTCATTTATATTGGTGAGAAAGATCCTGTTGTTCTGTGCTGACAGAAACCAAGTGTATGCAGAACTGAATGCACAACAGTCAACACACCTGTGGGCTTTCCAGTGGTTTCTTCCACCCATTTTGTTGTCTTTTGACTCAGAAGGAAAGCCAGCTGATCTGCAGTTCCCTGCAGGATGGGATGGGGCTGTTCCAGGTGGGATGCAGCCTCCAGCAGTTTTCCTGACAAGTGACCTAAACCATCCAGACTTCCCACCAGCCCAACCACGCTGGCAGGAGCCTGGGTGAAGTTCTGCTGGAGTGCTGTGGTTCTGCTGCAGAAGGAATGCTCTGTGGGTGACCCATTGCTTTGGACAGGTTGGCACACTCAGCCTTGGAAAGCTCCCAGGAGCTCTGTTGGGCAGGAGCTGTGCTGGGAGCAGGGTGTCTGTGATGGAAGCTGGGTTCAGGGGCGTTTCCAAAGCACGGGACACACAGGGATCACTGATTCCTGGGATGTAGGGTTGCCTCTGCGGTGCACCCCAATATCAAAAGTTGAGGTTTTGTGGTAAAATCCCACATGGTTTGGCCGTGAATTGGACCAAAGTGAGTTTGGGAAGGTGGTGGCTGTGCTGGTGTCCCCCCATGGTGCCTCTCACTGCCCTCCTTTGCAGCTACCTTTTGTGGCTTTTGTCACCTTTTAGTGACACACCTGGTGGGGATGGAAATGGCAGGAAAGGCTGGACACAGGCACAGCACCCGTCCACCTTCTCACCTCGGGCTGCACTCCTGCAAAGACAAGGCTGCTGCTGCTGCTCCAAGGCAAGCAGAGGAGTCCCTGCTCAGCCAGAAACGTGCCACCCCCTCGGAGAACTTCTGTCCCTCCGGATAATGAGGGGTGATCCTTTTGTCCCTACAAATGTGATGTCACCACCTGTGAATTCCCAGCCTTTCAGTAAATGCTGCACTGGAAAGCTTGGGGGGGTTTGTTGGGAGTTGCTGGCTTGACAATGGGTTGTTTTCTTTGATTTTAATGAGCTTTTGTGATGAAAACCACATTTCTTTACAGTGTAACCTTGTAATTTTTTTTTTCATGCTTTGATTCAGTTTGACAATAAACTGTTATTTTTTTCATTCATGTCTGATACTGCAAATAGTTTAGATCTGTCCCCAGAAATCCTCCTTTCTCTGTCCCCATGCCATTCTCCATGGGGGAGACATCGGGAGGGGGAAGCAACGACTTCAGAGAATCAAGCCAGAAAGTTCCATTCTTCTCACAGCTCTTGGGAGCTGCTGGGCTTTAGTAAAGATGAAAGCCTTGACTGCTGAGCACCAAGGCTTTCCTCTGGCAGCAGATGTGGCAGAAAGGTTCAGCTCCTTTTCCTTTTGGTTAACTTGCTGAGGTTTGGATAAATCCATCTGGCTGCTTTCCCAAACCACCGAAGCCTGTAAGATGGAGCTGAGAAAAGGAGCAAGATCCTGGATTGTGGGAGAGGATAAAGGGGCAGGAGGAAACGTGATGGTGGCTGGTGGGGTTTCTGTACAAACCCCTTTCAGTGCCTGCATGCAGCACCCCTTGTGTGACATTGCCAGCATCCCTGAAGCAGTTGTTGGGTTCCTCACCTGCCTGTCCTGGGTTTTTAGGGATAAACAGGACTGAGAGTGGATCAGGATCACTGCCTTTCTCCCAGGCTGCTCTGTTCCCTCTGTAACCGGTGGTGATGCCTTGGGTTTTAGCTTTTATATTTTTCAGAATCTCTGCTGCTTAGTGTGTAACTGAAACTCCATATTAGGAGTTAGTAATTCTCTTCACCAGGTAATTAGACAAAACAATTCCTTCCCATTTGGAGAATCAAGGACAACTGGTACCCAAAAAGCAACAGCAATGGTGAGGGAAAGGGGGCAAGGCAGGGGCTGAGACTTCATAGCCTGGGGTTGTGGTTGGATAATTAACCCCAATATGTGGATGAACCAAAATTTATAAAAGTGTAAAAATCTGGTGACCAGGATCCACCTTGGATGTGATTTGGGTGTAGCCCCAGCAAGGCTGTTGCACTGCCCAAGGTGGATCCTTTCAATAAATACCTGTTTTATCCCTTTTGCTCTGCCTAGTGTCTGTTCCAGCTCAGCCTTTCCAGGCAGCAGTGGCAGTGCTGTTGTGAGTGCTGATGTTGAGCAGCTGACCTGGCACAGGTCTGGGGTCACCCAGTCTGCAGCCAAACATTTTTCCCCTGTGGGAAAGGAGAAGCTGGGGGAGCCTTCTGCTGGAGGTGCCTGTGTGAAGCAGTTTCTCTCAAGTTAGGTCTGCAGGGAAGCATCAGGCTCAAGAAGGTGGTTGCAAGTTAAGTGTTTGCTGGAAGACAAACCCACAGAAAGGTGGAAGTCTGGCATTTTCGTGTGTGTTTTTAATAGGAAAATTATTTTATAAACGCTGCTAGGTTTCTTTCTTTCTAATCTCTTCCTAATCCCCTGGCTAATACCTGCTGTACCCTCAGAGACTGAGAACCAGAGATCTGTGTAAAATTTATCTGTAGGTTTTTTAGTGCAACTGAAATGGGCCGTCTTTTTCCTTCACAAGAAAATGCATTTTGAAGAGGAGGGGAAGATTTTTTGGTCAAGACCTGAAGAACCTATATTTAATCACAGAATTACAGAATCATTCTGGAAAAGAGTCCCAGCTGAGAGGGACCAGGTGCTGTGTGGGAGTAGGGCTGAGGCTGAGCAGGGACAGGTCCTGCCCCTGGCTCTGCATCACAGGGCTGGAGCTCTGTGACTCTTTAGCTTTCCTTCTGATTTCTTCTTCTAAATAATGACAGGAGCCTTGGTCTCACTGGAATCCTCTGGAACAGATCTTAGTCACTCAGAGCAGGTTCAGATGAGTAATCACCCACTGGTCTGATCCCTGATCTGCTGGACAGATCTTGGAATAACAACCACAGGGATCAGGCAAATACTTGGGATCATGATGCTTGGACAACAACTGGATTGTTGCATCCCAAAAAGCATGAAGGGGGGGAGTTCTGGAGGGCTTCCGTGGCTCTGGATTGTGGTGGTCCAAGCCGTGGCATGGTCTGGCAGTGGCAGCCTTTGGCTTTGATGTGTCTGTGATGGAAGTCTTGGGGAAAAAAAAAAAAAAAAAAAAAAACAATTAAAAAAAAAAAATAGGGTTTCAGAGGCTCTGGCCATGCAGGGCCGGGTCACACCACGAGATGGTGCAGCCGTGCAGTGCTGCCTTTTAGAGGCGCCCTAGAGAAAGTTTAAAAGACATTATCTCAAGGAAGAGCATCACCACACCTTTGGATGTCTGAGTCCCCTGCCAGGACTGTGCTCCGCAGGTCCATGGATAACGCCTTCCTTCAGGTAAAAAAAAAAAAATCTCTTTTGGTATTTCACAAGCAATTTCTTCGTTTTCCCAATTGTTCCTGAGTTTCCTTTGAGAAAGGAACCGGGGGCTCCACGCCTGACTACAGGATAAGTATTTGTGATAATTCTAGTCACTGATTATTTTTTCCTCCACGAAAATGCAGAAATACGTGATCAGCACAGGAAAATAAAAGAGGGAAATCAGCATTTTTCAAATAGTTGAGTTCTAAATTATGTCCTTATACCTCCCCCTTAGTGCTAAACCATTTTTCCTCCAAAAGCTTTGCCACTCACCTTTTTTTGTTGGTTTTTTTTTTTTTTTTTTTGGTTTTTTGGTTGTTTTTTTTTCAAGCAACATCATTTTAAATTGAGCTTTGGCTGAAGTACGTGAGGACAATTGTGGGCAAATGTTGAATCTCCAGGAGGGGGAGGGAAAAAGAAAAGAAGGAATGGAAGTGGTGCCAAGGCACATTCCCTGTGCCAGTTCTGCTCCCTGCCCGTGTCCAGCGTGCAGGGACGAGGGGACAGGGCAGCCAGGGGCACAGGGAGAGGGGGCCAGGCCGGACCAAAAGGATTGGACCTTTCCAGGGAATGGACCCCACACCTGCAGGGCTGCCTCTCCTTGTCATTCCCAACACACTCTTGGCTTTTCTGGGAAGAAGGGGGGTGGATTTTCAAGCCGTTAGCCACCCCTTTCATCCCATCTCCTTGGCTTTTCCCACCTGGAAGGACCTGCCCTGTGAGGAAAGACTGGAGGAGTTTGGTGCCTGCTGCCTGGAGATGAGAAGGCTCAGGGGACCCCTCATCACAGCACCCCAGTGCTGAAAGGTGCTGCAAAGAGGATGGAGGCTCTCTCTTCACACAGGGCCGTGGAGAACGACAACGAGGAATGGCTGCCCCAGAAAAGGTTTTATCTTGACACAAGAAATCTTTACAGTGAGAATCACGGAAACAACTTCCCCAGGGATGTGGTGGAGTCCCCATGGCTGGAGGATTTCAAGGTGTGACTGGACAATGATGGAAAACCTCACCTAGGCTCCCTTTCCATGAGAGGCTGGACCAGACAACCAGGATCTGTTTCAGCCTGGGCTGTTCTTTGGTTCTGTGATTCCCATTTATCATTCTTCCCCTCCTGGCTGCTGTCCCCAGGAATGGGGTGACCACGGAGTGCTCTGCAGCTCCAGCAGCTGAGGAGGAGCCATCCAACCTTGGCTAGTTCCTTCTGGCTTGGTTGGGTTTGTTTCTCCTCTTTTGCCTCTCTTTTAATTCATGAGGGCAGGATTGCCTTCAAAGTTAGATCCCATCTGGGATCCCTGACTGGGCCCAGTTCCTGGCTTTTCTAGGAGACAGCTTTGCCCATCACAGGCAGCTCCAGCCACACGGGGCCCTGGGGGTGCTGGAGCTGAGGAGAAGCTGCTGCAAGTAACTCCTGCATCTCTGTTAGCAAAACAAAGACATTCTTCTCTGCAAAAATCAGATTATCTGCAAATCCATGGTCCCCATGGGATGCAGGATGAAGGTGTAACTTGATGAATGCAACCCAGCCAATATGGAAAATCTAAATTAAAAGGAGAAAAATTCCTTGATAGGCACCTCTTAACCTTTGCAGTGTGCCAGGGAAAAGGTCATGCTCCAATTAATGATTTCATGTAAATCTGGGTCTCTCCAACATCCAGTTTCTCCTCGAATTCTTTCAGTTCCTTGGATGCTGTTGGGGCACAGGCACTTCTCACCTTCACTCTTGTGAAAGGGAAGGCAATTATCTATACCTCATTATCCAAGGGGTCAAACCATTCCACAAATAATATATTTTCTTTCATATTCTGTAAAGGTTGTGGCCTCATTTGATTCCACATCACTCTTGTTCTCCTGAAAGTCTTTGGGTGCTGGGAGATAAATGTTTTTTATCTGCCTACGATGAGTCAGCTACAGGCAGCAAAGGGAGCCAGGTTTTCTGGCTGCTTTAGATTTTCTAAATTTCAACTTTACAGAAAAAAATCAAGTTCTTCTTTTAACTTTTTCATAACCAGGTTGTCATCTGTGACACTTCGTTGTGATGTTTTTTAAAATAATGAATTTGATGTGCTTGCTGACAGGCTGGATCACACAGGCACTGGGTTTGTGTGCTGTCACCCATTTTTAGGGATCCCACCACCAAAATAGGTATCAGCTCCATCCTAGAGACGGCCAGAAACGTTGAAGCAGAGCCACTAATTAGTCATAATGGTGGGTTCTTTCCCTAACATCATTTTGAGCTTTAGAGCAGGTACCTCCTGAGAACTGATGTGTGATTATCAGTGAAGCAGCAATTGGATCATTAAGAACCTCTGCAAATAAAGCACATCCTGGGCTGCGTGACAAGAACTGGTACCAGCAGATTGAGGGAGGTGATTCTTCCTCTGCTTTGCTTTTGTGGGACCCCTCCTGCAGTGCTGGGACCAGCTCTGGAGCTCCCAACACAACAAAAATGTGGAGCTGCTGGAGCAACTCCAGAGGAGGCCACAGAGATGCTCCAAGGACTGGAGCCACGCTGGAGGTGTTCACCTGGAGAAGAGAGGGCTCCAGGGAGAGCTCAGAGCCCCTTCCAGAGTCCAGAGAGGCTCCAGGAGAGCTGGAGAGGAGCTGGGGACAAGGGAAAGAGGGACAGGACAAGGGGGATGGCTTTAAACTGAAAGAAAGAAGATTTGGATTAGATATTAGGAATATTTTTTTCCCTGTGAGGGTGGGAACCTGGCACAGGGTGCCCAGAGCAGCTGTGGCTGTCCCTGGATCCCTGGAAGTGTCCAAGGCCAGGCTGGACAGGGCTTGGAGCAGCCTGGGATAGTGGAAGGTGTCCCTGCCATGGCAGGGGTGGAACTGGATGGGCTTTAAGATCCCTTTGAACTGAAATCATTCTGGGATTCTAAGAGATCCCACCTGCCATGGCCCTGCTGGGAATTACAGCAATTAGAGATAGGTCAAAGTGCTCTGAGTTGCCTTTTGAAATGCTAATATTTTATCAAAACAAACCTCAACATCTTTAATTCCTACAAATCTTCTGCTCCCCTCTCCTACTCTATGGCAGCTCTGGAACAATGCAAAAAAAAAAAAAAAAGTCATTTTTTCAATAGCATTTTCAAAGTTCATAACAATTCTGTAATTATTATTTTATTTCTTTTTTTTTTATTATTATTTAAACGAGCAGCAACTACAGCTTTACTGTTTTTATCAACGAACAGCCTTGAGGCTGTTACAAAAGTGCTGCACTGCTGTAATGAAAGAAACACAGAGATGGGAAAACCGAGGCTGCCCCTGTACCAGTGAGCTCTATGTGGCCTCTGAACATTCAATTTTAGCTTGCAGATAGCCTAAACCACTATTCAAGGAAGGGAAGGGGAGAGAGAGGCTGAATTCTAAATGGTCCCAGTCCAGGTGTGTAAATTGTGTGAAAGCACAGCCCTGTTTTCCTACGTGTTCAGAGCTTACCCTGATGCTCTATTTAAAATTGCACAGTGCAAGGTGGGAGGGGAGAATGACTGTATCAGGCTGAGGTAGGAGGGAGGACAGGGAACACAAGCTGTCAGGTACTGGAGATGCCCTCAGATCTACAGCTTCAAAGCACTGCATCAAAGCTCGGCTGTCTGAGCTGGGAAACATGCAGGAGTGGGAAAATAACAACAAGGTGCCTCCTTGCTGGGGGAAATGGTGGTGGGAGAAGCCTCTCTCATCTCAGGTCAGCCCAAGGTGGGAATGGATGAAAAGTCATTCACAGAGTCATGGAATGGTTTGGGCTGGAAGGGACCCTAAAGCTCATCCAGCTCCAAAGCCCTGCCATGGGCAGGGACACCTCTCCTAGGCAGGTTGAGGTCAGTGTTTCCCTTGCTGTCACCTGCTCCAGCTGATGTTTTTCTCCACCAGAAGTTTGTAACAAAGCTTTGCTCATCCTTCAGCTCTCCCAGCCTGACCAGAAGTGCTGCTCACAGGAAATCTGGGGGAAAAAATTGTTTTAGTCATGCCCAAATCCCCCTGGAAAGAACTAAACCCTCTGTCTCAAGCTCAGCCTCTTAAGCTTGGTGGGCTTGGAGGGGCTTCCCAAGCATCATTTCTTGGAGCAGTTTCCCCAGGGAGAGCCCTTTCCTGTGAGGATTTGGTTACTGCCTCGTGTGAACTGAGATGTGGAGCTGGAGGGAGATGAGAGCAAGGCACTGTGTTAAACACTGCTGCTGTTTTAGGGAAGCTCCGTGCAAAATCACATCGTTTGTCAGTGGATCTGTGGATACAGCCACACCTGACTGATGCTCCCCCAGCCAAACCAGGGAAGGGTGTCAGGGATGGGTCTCTGAAGCCATGGAGGAACAATCTGCAGTTGAAACTCCATGAGGAGCAGAAGAGAGTTTTCCCTGGGAATGACTGAAATCAGAGATGTGAGGAGGGAGATGTTGAATGACAAATCCAAGCAGATCAAACACCTTAATAGAGAGCAGGGAGATAAAAGGAGGTGGTAATGAAGTGGGAGTCTTTTCTCCCGTGTACCAAGCCACAGGACAAGAGGGAATGAATGTCCCCAGGTTGCCAGGGGAGGTTTCGTTTGGATATTAAGGAAAATTTCTTCACCACAATGGTGGTCAGGCATTGGAACAGGCTGCCCAGGTGGAGTCACCATCCCTGGAAGTACTCAAAAAACTGTAGATGTGGCACCTGGGGACAAGGGTTTAGTGGTGGACTTGGCAGTGCTGGGTCAAAGATTGGACTCATGGATCACAGAGGTCTTTTCCAAATTTAAAGATGGAATGATCCTGCGCAATGAATGACAAGGTCTGGCTGGATTACCTTTGCTGTGCTTCAGAAGGAAAAACAACCACAATCATAAAACAACAAACCATTGCCAGAAAAATCCCCATCTCATTCGAGGAATGGGGATTTTCAAAAGGGAAGTTATATAAGAACTGGGAAATAAGTGCTGCTGCTCTCCTGGATGCCAGAGAGGCTTCAATTGGAGCTGTGGTCAGTGCCAGTGGGCCCCAGGGCAGAAATCAGAGATAAAGTGGGCTAGGACTGCCACAGAACAGAGACTGTGGAAAGCACAGTGGGAGAAAAACACACAAAGAGAGGCTCTTCTCTCCTCTGGCGTCCCTGCCCATGGCAGGGAGTTGCAACTAGACAATCTTTAAGGTCCCTTCAACCCAAACCACCCTAGGATTCTAGAAGGGGGAGAAAGTTGTTACCAGGATCAATGCCTGGCTTTCAGCAGGATGTCTGATTTGTGTCACATCACAAAGACTCCTCTCCTCTCCTCTCCTCTCCTCTCCTCTCCTCTCCTCTCCTCTCCTCTCCTCTCCTCTCCTCTCCTCTCCTCTCCTCTCCTCTCCTCTCCTCTCCTCTCCTCTCCTCTCCTCTCCTCTCCTCTCCTCTCCTCTCCTCTCCTCTCCTCTCCTCTCCTCTCCTCTCCTCTCCTCTCCTCTCCTCTCCTTTTCTCTCTTTTCTCTCTTTTTTTCATTTTGCTTCCACCTCTCCCCACCTCTTCTCTTCTTCTCTCTCCAATATCCCAAAGCAAGATACCTGTAGCACCTGTGAGTTCCTTCTAGTGAAGATATTGAACAACAAACCCAGCCACTGGGCTCGAGCAGCACACAACTCTGCAAACTCCAAACATGGCTGGCCAGGAGCTGTGTCCTCTTCAGAATCCTTCACACTTCCCACTTCCCTTGTCCAAGTGGGGACACCCCTGATCTGGACAAGCATACACCCTGTCACTGTCACTGTCACTGTGCTGCAGGTGTGGCTTCTGGCCACCCCTGCATCCCTGGGACCACAAGAACATCTGCAGCTGGAATTTCCTGGCACAAATGCATCTGGACTTGTCTTCAAAAGCAAATGTTGTGGAAGCTCTCAGCAACCAGGAAGGATTTACCTGCTGCTGCTCTGCTTTCAGGGAGTGTGAGGTGCAAAGCACCCCAGTGAAGAGGGTTAGAGACTTTGGGAAGTGTAATCCAGCTGGAAGGCTGATTTAGGAGAGAAGGGGATGTAAGGAAATAACTTCGAGTCTGCGTCACTGGAGATTTGAATTTTGGCTGAAATGGCCGAGAGCTGGGGCGTGGGCTTCTGTTGAATAATTGCCATTTTCTGTGTAAAGTGCAAAAATGTTCCTGAGAAACCTCTGATTTTTCAGTTGTTCAGACCACACATTTCCTGCATGTAAAGTGTGGTCCTTCAGAAATGTCAGGTCCTTTACTCCCCGGGCAGGTTATCCCTGTGTCCTCTAAATTCCCCAATCCCTGTGTCCCCTGCAGCTCCTCAATCCCTGTGTCCCCTGCGTTCCCCAATCCCTGTTCCCTGCAGTTCCCCAATCCCTGTGTCCCCTGCGTTCCCCAATCCCTGTCCCCTGCAGTTCCCCAATCCCTGTTCTCTGCAGTTCCCCAGTCCCCGTGTCCCCTGCAGTTCCCCAATCCCCGTGTTCCCTGCAGTTCCTCAATCCCCGTGTTCCCTGCAGTTCCTCAATCCCTGTTCCCTACAGTTCCCCAATCCCTGTTCTCTGCAGTTCCCCAATCCCCGTGTTCCCTGCAGTTCCTCAATCCCCGTGTTCCCTGCAGTTCCTCAATCCCTGTTCCCTACAGTTCCTCAATCCCTGTTCCCTACAGTTCCCCAATCCCTGTCCCCTGCAGTTCCCCAATCCCTGTTCTCTGCAGTTCCCCAGTCCCCGTGTCCCCTGCATTCCCCAATCCCTGTTCCCTGCAGTTCCCCAATCCCTGTGTCCCCTGCGTTCCCCAATCCCTGTTCCCTGCAGTTCCCCAATCCCCGTGTCCTCTGCAGTTCCCCAATCCCTGTCCCCTGAGATCCCCAATCCCTGTCCCCTGAGATCCCCAATCCCTGTCCCCTGAGATCCCCAATCCCCGTGTCCACTGCAGTTCCCCGATCCCTGTTCCCTGCAGTTCCTGAGAGGGAGCAGAGGCTGCAGCTGCCAGGCAGAGCTGTGCAAACACACACAGTGCTCAGTGCTAACTGCTCTTCACTCAGCTGCCTGAAGCTTGGAAACCAGTCCAGCCTGTTCCAATCCCCTCCCTCAACTGGTTCCTGGCCTTCAGTGCATCAGAGATGGGCCCTTTCCTTGTGGGACTGGAAAATTATTCATCCACCAGCACAGGAATGCAACCCTGGAGGCATCTTTTGGGGGTCTCTCCCAAAATCCTCTTCTGGAGCTGGATTTCTGTGCGGAAGGAAGGTGGTCTGGAAAAGTCCTCCCCAGTAAAATCTTTGAGCAAAGAGGAGTCGAGTCCCACTGTCGTTTTGATCCTCAGCTTCATCCAGATCCTTGCTGAGGAGAGAAAACATCCTAAACCCAAGAGTGGGTGCAGCAGATCTGCCTCAAGGGCCAGGACTCCTGCTCAGGTGGGAGTGCCCTGCCCTTCCCTCCTCCCCAGCCTGGTGAGCCTCGGGGTTACCCTCCTCTTCCTCCTCCTCCTCCCTGTTTGCAAAGGGAGTGATGCCTCTGTCTGCAGGCGAGGCAAAACCCGAGCAGACATATGGGAGTGCCCAAATGCCAGTGCACATCGATGTGTGGGGCTGCCACTGGCACATCCCTGCCTGTCCCCAGGGGGGTTTGGTGAGCAGGCAGATCGCCTGGAGTGCTGTGTTGTGTTGTGTTGGTACCTACAGACTGAGCTGGTGCCCGTCCACTCTGCTGGGTTTAATCCGAACCAGCCAAGCCCTGGGCATAAAGGGAGGCAAGTTCTGCAACTTCTCATGCTTTCCCCTCGTGCCAAAAATAGGTGAGATAACATTGTCCTTTGCAGGATGAGCTCTTTGAGTGAGTGCTGCTGGTCAGAAGAGCCTGGAAAAGCAGAAAGGAGACACAAGAATCCAGCCAGTTCCTGTTGGGACATGGCACAGGGATGCCCCAAGAACAACCTCTCACTTGTATTAGAAGGAATCCCATCCCACAGGGAAGTAACGTGAGCTTCTTGTTTGGTGTTCAAGCACAGTAACCAGAACTTCCTGGGAAAAGGCTCTCAGCTCAGCTGAGCTCTGAGCCAGTGCTGGGCCGTGTCAGTGTGAATATTCCAGCTGTTCTCATGGAATAACCCCAAAAGGTTTCCTGGGAAGGTGTATCAGCCTTGTGGCAATGATAATTAGATGGTTTCAGGCAGCAGCTCTGCTCCTCACCAGCCTGTCATGCACAGGTAGGGGGTGGCTGGGGGACACGATTCCTTGGTGGCACCCAAGACTGTGGCTGGCTTTTGACCTCCACATGAAGCACAGCAGGAGGAGTGGCCCAGAGGGGACAGGGGATACAGGAGCTGGGGGTTCAGCTCTGGCTTGGACTCTGTGGAGATCACTTCTGACTAGGCAGCTGAAGTCTATAGACTGTGACATTCCCTAAAAAATGGCTGCTTGAATTCTCCAATATTTGTATTATTCTGCAATTATACAAATCAGACTTGCACTTTATCCTGGGGTGGAAAACATGGCAGTGCTGGGTTAATGACTGGACTCAATGATCTTAGAAGTCTTTTCCAGCCTTAACTATTCTATCTCCCATTTTTGAAAAGTTCTGTGGGTCCCAGGTAATCCAGCTCGCTCCAGCTCACCCAATTTGTGATCCCTGAGCTGATGTGCAAGAAGGAGGTGGAGATGATGGACAGAAGTGCACAGGCCACACAGGGGAGTGTGTACAGCACCAGTGGAGTGCCTGCTGCTCATCCACCAGCTGAACCCAGGCTGTGATGGGGATCATCACCCCTCTGCTGCTGGCAGCAGCGATGGCAGAGCTCCTGAGTGACCAGGGGGTTAACGGGCCAAGGAAGGACATGAGGCACAGACAGTGACTGCACAAAGCAGGGAGGGGTGGCTGCAGGAGGGTGGCAGTTTCCCAGCCTTTAGGGGTGGTGGATTTTTGCTGCTCCTTCCTGGTTGGCACAGGCAGGGCTGCATTCCTGCAGACAATGGCTCTGCCTGGGCAGTCCCAGCCCTGGCCACCCGCTGTCCCCCTGGCCATGCAGGCACAACCTCGGCTCTGCCTGCAGCTCCCCGGGCTCAGGGGCTTGCAGGGTTTGTCCTCACACTCCTGCACCTCCTCGGAGCTGGATTCATGAGCTCTGTTTAGCAGATGTGAACACGAGGAGTGATGAACTCAACTCAGCTGCCAGACTACCTGTCCTGCAGAAATCTTTGCTCCGTTTTGGGGAACAAACTCAAAAGTCGCTAAGAAAAATCCGTATTCTCTCCCAGGGCACAATTCCCACCTGACACAGGAAAAGGACATCCCCCATGCTCTCCAGACTGGCATCACAGCCTGGCAGCTGCTGTGATCCTAACAATTCCATGGGAGAGGCTGGAGAGCCCTGGCAAAGGCAGGGACTCAGGATTTCATCCCCCATCCCATACCCAAGCCCACAGCAACTTCCTGTACTCACATGTGCAGCCTGGTCACTGAAATGAGATGAGTTAAAAATTAAGTTTGCAAGGGAGGGTGGAGTTATTTTGTGAGCACTCGGGTATGGTCACCAACAGGAGCAACCAGGTTTCCCACAGTTATGAAAACCTCTGGTCTGCCTGAGGAAAAAAGGAAATGAGGAGAAAAGGAAATAAATGGTGAGGGTGAGAGCCCCAGCTGCCTTTACCAGTAAAGCCAATAAGTTCCACAGCTACCTCAGCATCCAGTGATCCTGACCCACAGTAAAACGATTGGGATTTAAACCCAGTTGGATTACTGAGTGCTAGAGGAGCAGCCTTGTACCCTGCAGGGGAGAAACCCAGGCTACTTCTCCTACAGGGTAGGGGTGAGCTGTGGGGAAACGGAGCCAACTTTCTGGTTCCTGCATGGACATCCCATGTAATCTTGTCCAAAAGGCATAAATAACCTCTGTTTGCCCCAGATCCCATGTTAGTACAAGGTATTAATCCTCATTTTGCTTGCTCTTGGTGTGATTCCCATGAAAGGACAGGTCCAAGGAACCTGAACCTCAAGGGTTGTCACTGGCACAGCACAAGTGATTTCCTCCTCCGCAGGATGCCATGGGATGACCTTTGTCAGGCTCACACACCCATTAACCAGCACCAGGGCTGAGCCTCTCCTGCCTGGGAGATGTCTCCTTTCTGCTGGATTCAGCTGACGCTGGAAATGGCAGAGGCTCTGCTTGATGAACCCTGACCAAAGTGTGCTGGAATTTGCTGGGTTTCATAAGGTTTTCATTAGGGCTGCGAGGGAGCCCCTGAGGTTTTGTGAAATTCCTAAACTATCCGTACAGCTATTTGCAAAACTTCTCTTTGCAGTAGTGTTTGTTTTTGCAGATCCACTCTGCTTTTATTCCCTTCCTCTCTCACTGTCTCCCTCTTCAAGGTGTACACATTGCTCTAAGGGAAACATCTGATCTGCACTATGGCTGAAAATGGTCAGACATTGGCACAGGCTGCCCAGGGAGGTGGTGGGATCACCATCCCTGGAAGTGTTCAAAACCAGTGTAGATGTGGCAAGGACAGAGTCTAGGACTAAACCCAAGGACAGGGTTTAGTGGAGGGCCTGGAAGTGCTGGGTGAATGGATGGACTCAATGATCTGGGAGATTTTTTTCCAACCTTAATGATTCTGTGGCTGAGGCACAGGGTGGTGACAAGATGATCAGGAGGAGGTTGGGTACCATTACCAAGTTGTCAGGCTCATGTTTGGGTGATGTGGGTTTGGTTTTGCCTTTATTACCCAGTTCCTGTCAGTGGTCCTGGTTGGAAAACCTCTGTGTGTATCCTGTGCTATCATCCCCATCAGGGCAAGCAATAATCCTTGCTACCTTTTTAAAACAGACATGAGGCAGGAAAACATCTCAGTGCAAGGCTCCCACAATGCCTTACCTGGGATTAAGTCCTGAATCAGGACTTTAAGATCTCCAGCAGACTGTAATTTAATATCAAGAATCAGCAGTTTATAGTCCAAATGGCTCAGGCAGTTGTGGCTTGTGTACAACTAACAAAACACACAGGAACAGGAACAGCACAGCTTTGTTTCCCTGCCCATTGTTCCCCCATGGTTATTCTGTGAAGCTGCCATGAAACTCACCCTGTCAGACCCCATCTCTTTCCCCAAAGGGTCAGCTCCTGATGAGTCTTCACTGCCACCAAGCACTTCCCTAAAGTTTCTTGGCATTCTGGAAATGCAGGCTCATTTTCTGCAGTAGCAAACCTAACTTTTTCCGAGCACAAACCTCACCTATCTTTGCAGACAGTGAGATAACCCAAAGAACACCTTGTGCCCATCAGCTTTAGGAGCAGGGTTGAACAGGAAAAAGGGGGTGATGGCTCTGGTGGATTTGGGTGCTTCTGGAAGTTTCCCCAGATAAAACAGGGGTCTGAACACATCCAGATCTGGCCTGGGGTCCCTTTGCTGCATTCCTCCTCTGGCTGGAAGGCAGACAGGGCTGCCACATCACAGTCCCACCTGGGCCATCCTGTTTTCTCAGTGTACCTGCTGATTGGCAGTGGTGGGTGAGATTAAATGGGGAGAGGCACAGAGGAGCCCAAACCCACAGTGCACACAGGCAGGGGCAGCTGCCCCTCCTCTGTCACCTCCCCTGCGCCCAGCAAGTTGCAGATTAACCTCCTGGAAGGGGAGGGCAGGGCAGCTCTTTTGCTCCAGGACAGGAGTTGTTCACCAGCAGAAGTATGGAATAAAGCTCCACCCCAAAGATTGGGAGAATGTCACTCTCCCAAATGTAATTTTGGAGAACACGCTGCTGTGTGTCCCTCTGCAAAACCTCCAGCCAGAGCTCACATGGACAGACCAAGGGACATGATACAGACATTCCAGCAGTATTGTTGTAGTTGTATTCACTGAGGTATTTCTGCTGGCTAGCAGAGACTTAGAGCTGTGCATCCCACCTTCAAGGATGAGTTACAGACATTTTAGGATGTAGAAGAGAGTTCCAGACTGACCAGAAGCCCTGTCAGACCTTGCTGTCAGTGCTACAAGAAGTCACCACCTCTGTGTCTCTCTCTCTCAGGGTGGTACTTTTGCCCATAGACCTGAGGACACACAAGCCCTATCTCTCCAGTCCACAGCCCAACACAGCTGGCTTAAAATGGATTTTACACTAACATGGCCAAGTAATAAATTGGAGCAACAGCTACAGGTCTGTCATGTGTCAGAAACTGCTCCTGTCTTAACCTGCTGTGAGCTGCTGGCTCTGGAAGGCTGAACTGCATCTCCAGAGCTCTTGCCAAAGCTACTCCTGCCCCAAATCAGCATTTACCCTCATTCCCTTGGTGTGCCAAGGCCACACCTTTCTTCAGAGCAGTCCCATCCTGCCCCTGCCTCCCCAGGGTCTGCAGTTCCCAGGGCTCCGTGCACAGCGATGCCCCAGAGCTGTGCTGGGAGGGCTCCTTAGGAGCATTGAGGATTCTCTGTGTGCAGGGAGCCACTGACTGACAGGAGGGGACCAGAGCAGGATGTGACCACTCCCTGTGGCTGGAGAGGTGTGTGACAGCACAGCTGTGCACTGCAGCACAGCCACGCTCCTCACCTGAATGCCCAGGCACCTTCTCCTGTCCCAAGATATTCCCATCTGCTGCTGTTAACCATTAAACCAGCACCCTGGTGCCTGTGATGGGCTGCTCTGTGCTGCCCTGTCAGCTGCTGCCCACGGAGCTCCAGAACAGCATCACAGAATCATTTGGGTTGGAAAAGACCCAGAAGATCAAGGCCACACTAAACCCTGTCCCCAAGTGCCACATCTTTTAAATCCCTTCAGGGATAGTGACTCCACCACTTCCCTGGTCAGCTTGTTTCAATACCTGACAACCCTTGTGGTGAAGAATTATTTTTCCTAATATCCAAGCTAAACCTCCTTTGGCACAACTTGGAACCATTTCCTCTTTTCTTTTGTTACCTGGGCAAAGAGACCAATCCCCAGCTCCAGTCAGGGAGTTGTAGAGAGTGATAAGGTCTCATCTGAGAGATGATCTTGCAGTCAGCACACAAGCATTTGCATTGCCTTCTTGACTTTTCCCCCACACCCAGGAGCCCAGGAGGTGAGGGAGCAGTGGATTATAACCCAATCCTCTTCTATCAGATCAGTAGTTACACCTCTAAGAGGCACTCTGCAGATTTTCATTTGGACATCCCAATTCTGCAGGGCAGAGAAGTGCCTGAGCCAGGCTATGTGAGAGATGTGCAGTGAAATGTCTCTTACTTGGGTTGTGGGTCAAGGAAAGCTCTCCTGAAAGTTTCTCAGAAATTCATGCAGTGCTTTCCCTATTACAGGTCAGGATCTTTAACCCCAGACTGATGGGTGAAGCACTGGTGCTTTGGGCAGCCTGTGGGGTTTTTTAACTCCTTCCCTTGCTTTTCCAAAGTGTGAGGCCCCTGCTGTGTTATCTCATCTGCAGGGCTTGGCCTCTTCCTCCCAGAGCTCCATACCCAAAAGCAGGCTGGAAATACCTTTGGAACATGTCATTTTGCAAACACATCCTTGGCAGAGCCTGTTTCCCCATGCACAATGTCAACCTTGTCCACAGGCACGTGGGATGGTCCAGGCTGAGGCAGAGGTTGGGCCATTCTGCTGCCAAACCCTGAGTTTGCAGTTCTGCACTCTTCCTCCCAGCAGCTTCTGATTTACTCCAGTGTGGACCTGTGACAATGCTTTCAGTGTCTTGGGCTTGCACTGGGACACTGAAAACAGCCTCATCTGCCACCTGCATGCACGAAAAAGAATATCAAACCACATGGTCTCTGAGCTCTGGGAATACCAGGGCAAGGCTTAGGACCAGGACACGAGTGCAGCAAGTTGTGCACATGGGAAGCACAGCTGGACAGGGACACTTCAGATCATGTTTCAGTTCTGAAAGTCAGGCTATGCTGTTTTCCACCACTGAGTTAAACTGCTTGGAAAGAATGTTTTCTGCTCTATAACCCCATGGCATGACCAGAATTAGCAGGAAGCAAAAATGCCTACAGCTCAGCACTAAATGAGCCCGTGTTTTATGATGAAGATCTTATTTTCCCTTGGCATTGACTGCTCTAAACTGCTTTACACATATTTCTGCAGAGTTGGGCTCCTTAAAAGCTCAACAGGATAATTTACTGCTTTTTCACTGTGGCACTAATGGAGAGGAGGAAAGGGCAGGCAGCTCTGGCATCACCGGTGTGTGAGCCTGAAGTGCATTAGCAAAGCTGTGGGTATAGGAATGACAGGCTCCATCCCAGAGCTCAAATTCGTGTAGCCACAGCCGTGGAAGTGGCTTGATTTACATCAGCACCAAAAAAGCACCCGGCTACACAACTGTTAATTAAATCCTTGGTTCTGGGGATAATGAGTCCACGTGTCAAAAGGGCAATGGGAACACCATTTGGTGCTGATCCTCCAAGATTCCAGGTGTTTTCACCCCACCTTCCAATGCCTCCCACCAGATCTGCTGGTGTGTGACCCTCACTGCTGGGCCAGCAGTGATCTTAGCGAGGACTCCAAAGGTAAAAGCAGACCCTGTTGTGGGTCCCCATCCTCTGTGGACTGGAGGAAACACAAAACATTGTTCCTCTGTCCTCGGCAACAGGCGAACACTTTCACCATGGTGAAATGAAAGAGTGAAATGAAGATAATGAAAAATGAAAGGTGAAGGCTGTTACGGGTTTAGGAGCTGTAGCCTGCAGACAGTAAGGGGCAAATCACTTGCTAGGAGTTGGTTTTGCATCTTAAACCGTGAAACTCAGATGTCTGCAGTGATCCTCTCAGAAATGGGCACACCCAGACTGAATAAGCAGGTCCAGCTCACGCCCTGGTTTGCAGCTCTCTGTGGTTAGTGGCACACCGGTCTGCAGGCAGTGTCACTGGTATTTTGGGCACTCTTCCCACTACAGGTCCCTGAGGTCTAAGAATGGTCAGTGGATGAGACCTGTGGGAACTGTGGTCTAAACCCATTCAGCCACCTGGTTTAGCTGGTGAGCTGATTCATATTTATTTTCAGACTGTGGGGGCTAATCTAGAAAATTAAGGAAATGACAAGAGAAAAAACATATCCAAAGGAAAGGGCCTTGGATAGTTTCCAGTCCTGAGAGGTTGTGTGCAGTCTCCATCTCCAGAGATACGAAGAACACAGCTGGACACAACCCTGGGTCCCCCAAGAGTCTCCATCTCCACAGATGTGCAGAACACAACTGGACACAGCTCTGGGCCCTCCAAAAGCAGAGCTGGTGGCTGATGACAAGGTACCACATGGTGCCTTCTCTGGACAGGGATGTTCCCTCCATCAGCAGCGAGCAGCACCATGCACATGGCAGGCAGGAACAGCTGGGAATGCCAGGAGATGTTTTTTTCCTCAGGTCACCCCCAGCCAGTGACATCAGGCAGCCTTCAGTGGCTGTGACATTACAGCCATCCTTCACACGTAATTTTTTCTCAGCAACAAGGTGCAAGTGTCCACACACACAGCTTTCTGCTGCTGAAGGTGGCAGCAAACACTGCTGGGGCTGTCTGGTTTATCATTACTGCTCTCCTGGGAGGGCAGGCCAGTTAAACACTCCAATGCTCTGTTACATCCCCATTCCAGTCACTAATCCTGACGGCAATCCTCACCCCTGCTCCCCATCGTCCTGGGCTCCTTATGAGCACAGGGACACCCAGCTCGGCCTTGCAGGGAACCGAAGAGCAGGGACCTTCCCCGAGCACTTTTCCCCTTGGAACAGCTTTGCCAGAATTCGGGACAGTCAGAGCCAGCGACTGGAACTGGAATTTTTTGACCCCAAGAGTTAATGCGGGGCTGAGCAGCACCGCACCTTGCTTTGTCAAAAAAAAAAAAAAAAAAAAAAAAAAGAAAACAAAATAATCCCTCCGGTGCCCTCCAAAACCTGGACAAAGCAGGTTTTTAATGAAAGCAGCACTTAATCATTATTCGGTGAATTCAGAGTGGTGGATATTTGATGCAAACAGAGAGTTGGTTGAAACTCTCCCGTACCGGCTCCCTCTTTGTCCCTCCGTGCGCCTGGGAATGGGTGTGATCTCCGGGTAGGAGTGTCTCTGCGGTTAAGTAGAGGATTGAATTACCGAACTGTGCTGTTCCCGAGCTGACAAGGTAGCAGAACAGTGAACAAAAGTGCCTTGAAACTCGGCGAAGTGGAGGGAAGGCTCGGTGGAGAAGGGACACCTGCGAGGACATCGCGCACTTTGCAGCAAGGTAAGCAATCCCTGCATCCCTGACAGTTTTCATAAGGCCAGAACTGTTTAATGACTTTTCTTACGTGGAGTAGTAAGAAACAAACAAAAAATTAGTATGCTTCATACTTAAAAAAAAAAAAATCCTCCCCTGTTAGAAGGCAGGATGTGTCTACTGAAAGGAGCCCACCCTGATTTACATGGTTCGGGGCTGGAACAAGCAGCTCTGGGCTTGCCAAGAGCCCGCCCGGGCCCCAGATCAGCTCCGAGGACACATCTTTTCCTTTAACTCTCTGCACAGACTGGCTTTGATTTCCTGCAGCGACCAATTAACAGCGTTTTATTTGGGCCTGGATTGTTTCATGTTCTGCTGCCGTGAGGATTTGCAGAAGGCTCGCCTGCCTTTGGGGTGCGGTTATGGGTCCAGGCAGCCACAGAAAGTCTTTGGAAGTTCCCATCGATGGGTTTTATTGTCATCCGATCGACAGATTGCTAATGGCCGAGCTGCTGGGCTGCTCTGCTCTGTAAATAGAATGTTTTCTCGTCCTGCTCTTTTGAGATGCGAGTTGCACTGAGGTGAAATTGAGTTGTAATGGAGTTGAGCTGCAGGCTGGCTTGCCAGTATTTTTCTTAGGCGTGCCTATTAGGAACATAAATATTTAACACAAAGGAGAGCTGATATGAATTAGCATCTGTGGGAGGTTCACGCTTATTCAAGGCTGCCCTAACGCAGATGTAAACAAGTGTTAGAGCAGCTGAAGCAAACCGGCCCCGCCAGAGCAGCACTTAGATGGTGAATCATCCAGGTGCTTTTTACACACCGCAGCTAAATGGGCTGATTAGAGTCTGCACAGTAGAGATTAGACAGTCACAGGGCACTGGCTTTCCTCTTCCGTGGGGTTTTACCGCTCCCAAGGGATGCCAGGTGGAAGGCAATGCAAGGACGGGCAGATCAGAAAAAACCCTATCACTGCCTTCCCTCACCTTCCTCCTGGCAGAGCCAGGTGAGCCTCCCCCCCTCCTCCTCCTCTTCCCCCTCCTCCTCCCCCTCCCTGCACAAACAGGATGCCTTTATCCTCCTCCAGCTCCCTTCTCACTGCCAGACACAGAGGTCTCATAAAGTTTTTTCCCAGGTGGGACTTTGAGGCAGCAGTTGGCAAGGTGTCCCAGCTTGGAGCAAAGGTTTTGTGCCATGGCTACCATCAGTGTCACCCTGATCTCCTGCCTTCTCCTGTATCCTGGGGTTTCTGCTTAAGTTGAGTCAATAAATCCCTGCTCTTGCATGGTCCGGGATGCTGAAGATGTTCACGGTGTCTCCTGGTCTTTTCCATGGAGCTGTGCAAGTTCTTCTGGGCTTTGAGCGTGGAAGGTGTTACCTTTTCTGTTATGGACCACCCATCCTGTGGTGATCCATCCCCGGCTGAGGAGGAGGCTGCCTTGGACACATTGCCCATGCTTGGAAATGTGCTGGGGCTCTGCTCTGTGGTGGGGCTCTGCTCTGTGCTGGGCACATCCTGCTGGACCAAAAGCTCCCCTCAGTTTCCACAGAGTTAAATATGTGGTGACCCACTTGGAAGCAGAGCCCTGAAATGCTCAGTGCAGTGAAGGGAGCTCAGGGTACAGCCAGAGCCTTGGTGCTGCCTTGGTGCTACCTGCCCCAGCTGCATTTTTGTCACCCCTGCGGACACACTTGTGCCACCACTGACCTCCCTCAAGGTCCCTCCTTCATGACATTTTTGTGTCAGCCTTCTGAGATTCTCACTGGACTGACACAAGCCACAAGTTGGGCTTTCCATGTGTGAAATGTCCATCTGCCTGAGGAAGGACTCCAGTGTGGCCACATCACACCCAAAATATCTCTGCTCCAGTTCTTTGTTTATTCACATACATTAATTCATATATATTTATTCACATATATTCTTCAGCTTCTGTTGTCCCCTTAGAGGAACAGATCCTTCAGTCACAAGGGGAAACATTCTCCCACAACTCATTTAAAACCTCTCCTCTCATGAGCTCTCTCTATATAATACAACCCTGGAAATGGGCCTAATTATGGTTTATCCTGGATGATTATACATTTCTACTGTATTTCCACCCATTCTGGATGTGAAAGGAATGCAGAAAGGGGTGAACATTATCACTTAAAGTTTTTGGCATCTTTCACTGCGAGAAGTCCAGGCATCAGGTGATGTGCATCCAGTACAGTTGCCTTGATTTCCAAGGATCTCTGCTTGTAACAGAAACCCTCTCATTTGTTACCTGTCTTTATCAGAGCCTCTCCAGGCTTATCTGAGGCACTGCTGGGTACAGTAACAGTGGAACTTGTTATTACCTTATATCCACGTCAAGGATGTGACACGTGGGAGACGTTAAATTGCATGGTTGGGCTCCATCCTGGGCAGTTCCTGTGGAAGGAGCTATTCAGAGCAGTCGATCTCTTCTACCTAAAAATGTCCTGTTGCCATGCCCTGGGATGAAAGGAGAGGTTTGTGCCTGGCCCTTTATTTAAAACTGTTCTTACAAAAACAGCGGCATAGGGTAGGAAACGGGCAGTGCTGGAAATCGTGTTCTTTTTTTTGGTTTAGAGAGACTATCTGGGTACCCATCTTTCTTTTGGGAGTGTGCTAGAGTCTGAATTACTGTCCTTTGTTGCTGCTCCACCCATCCCAGTCTTTCAGATGCCTGGTTCCCTTCCTGGTGCTCAGACAAAACTCCCATTGGCAGCTGCAGGTGAAGAAGTTTGTCCAGGATGAGTGACTCTGTCCAGAGCTGTTTTTGCAGTTTTTTCAGGGCTGTTTTATTCACCTGGCTTTGTGCAGGTGATGTGCTGCTCTCTTTGCTTTCATTTCTGGCCAGAGGAGCTGAGTGGCCCCTCCAGAATCCCTGGAGAACCAAGAGCATCCTCACATCCCCCAGGCGTTGGAAGGGCTGGATGACACAGTGACAAAAACTCCAGGGGTGTGGTGTGAACATGAGCCTTGAGGGTAACACTGCTATGGGTGACTGCTGCCAAAAAGGTGTGTGGTGCTGGTGTTCCACTGCCAGGAGATCCTGGGGAGGGCTGGCTCTGTTTCCAAGACCTTAAACTCAGCCTGGCTCAGCACTCATCCCAGCGGAAGCTTGGGCTGGGTTAATTGGCCCCCCTTTTGTTTTGACACTGGTCTTTCATTGGAGTTGTCAGCCAATGCTCACAAGGGATGAGCTTCCCTTTGCTGCTTAAGAAACAAAACTTCCCCCAAAATAAACCTTGTACATCTCACTGGGCCAGAGACACAAGTGCAGAGTCACCCACAGAGCACCTACGTAGGTCCAGGCCTTTTCATTTGCAATCCAAAATGGAAACCTGTTTGGGTTTTGTTTGTTTGTTTTTTGTTTGTTTGTTTTTAATTGAAATCCTGGGTTTCTCTTCCCAAGCTTGATGCCATGTTTGCTGGTCTGAGCTGGGACTAAACTGAAACAGTCCCTTCTTTTTGGTAGTTAATACTCCACTCCACTTTCCTCTGGGAAGCCAATGCTCTGGAACCAGTTACCCATCTGGTCTGAGTGGAGGCAGGGCATCTCCCCTGCTCCATCACCACCAAAAAAGGTCCTGAGGGCAAGTGCTTATTCAACTGCACTCATTAAACTGTGCACCAGGGGAAAGCTGCTCTTTGTCTTGCACCCATGTGTGAATTCTTTCAATAAAAGTAAAACTGTTAACGTGCAGCAGCAAAAATCCTAACTCTTAGACTTGTTTTGTGAGAAGGATGGGCCAGGTGGGCACTGGCACTTGGGTTTAAAGGAGGTTTTATTTATGGTATTTTCTCAGTTCATGCTGGCAGAATCTTGGGGCACAGTGGATGGGACTGAGCCCCCACACTCTGGGAGGGTAGGAGGGAAGTGTGGCAAGCTGGGCTCCCCACACAGGGGTTTTCCTGTAGGCCAAGGGAACAGCAAGTCCCTCCTGTCCAAGACTCGCTGGATCTGCCCTAGAGCAAACACCAGGATGAGAGGAACCACCCAGGGGAAGCCATCCTCAGACTTGTGCAGCTGAAACTGAGATGCCCAAAAGAAGGTGGATAAATCCCAGTCTCCACTCCAGTCCCCTCTCTTCCCCTTCCTCCAGGCTCTGCATAGGAAGCTGTGGCCTTTTCTTCAGTTTCGGCTGGGAAAACGATTATTTTGTTTGTTTGTTTGGTTGGTTTTTTTGTTGTTTTTTGTTTGTTTTGGTTTTTTTAGTTTTTCTCCTTCCTGTAAGCTTTTGAAGAGCAGGTGCTCCCCAGGATGCTCTTGCACAGATGAATAAACACACTTTCTCTCCTCCCTGATGTCTCAGCTCTGGTTATATTTAACCTGCAGCCATGAGGTTAAATAATGCTTGGTTAAAATGCTGATGTGAGAGAGGATGGTGACTTTTTTTGTGGAGGTGATGAGTAATTAGAAGTTAGTTAGAACCTGAACCACTTCCCTGGAAACCAGGAAGAGGAATTAAAATGGCTTTGCTTTCCTTCTGTGTGCATCTCCCGCGTGAAGCCCTGCCTTTGGATGCAGTGCTGGTCCTGAGCCAGGAATCTCTCCCTTTCACCAGATAAAAGAAAGGAGAGATTTGTTCCTGATGAATTGGCAAGCTACCTGCTCACCTTTCCCTTGGGATGGGTCCATGCTGTTGCTGACTCAAAAAGCCCATGGAGAGGGGCTGGAGGTGCAATGAATACCTCTGAAGTAGGTGTGCACCAAGCTGAAATGTATTATTTGACAAAAATGCACCTGGCACCACACCAGCACGATGCTGTTGCTGTTGCAGGGGGACTTGTATGCAGAGGGTTTTTAAAAGCTTCTTGTGCCTGTTTTTTTTTTTTTTCTCATGGATCTTCAGAGAGGTGGGTTTGCACAGCAAGAGTTTGTTATCGGTCACAGGGGCTGATCTCAGGGAGAGCTTCCTGCAGCTCAGCCTCTGCTGCTGCTTAGGAAAGTTTTGAGTCATTTAGGGCTGCCCTCAGCCTGCAGAGATCCTGCCTGCCTGTTAGAGCCTCCTGCTTTCAAAGACATCCTGGGGAAGAAGGATTTGCTGGGAAAGAATTCATCCAGGAGCTGCGTGGGTGCTCTGACCTTCTCTGTAGGACACCAAGGCTAGGTCTGCCAGCCCCACCTGCAGCCAAGTGGCTCTGCCTTTTCCAGAGCCACTCACTGCTGAGCTCTGGGCTCCACATCCAGCGTGATTAATGTGGAAACTCAGACCGCGTGACTTGGGAGCTGTGGCTGAAGTCAAAGTTCTGATTTAATTGTCAATTCCTGCATTGTGAGAAGTTTGCTGGGACAAAGCAGCTCCATCGTTCCCAGGACAAGCAGTCAGCTGGTAAAATTTTAGAGGGAGGACTCAGAAACAGCAGCAGTTTGGGGGAAAACAGTCTGCTCTTACAAATCAGTTTCCCAAGACCATCTGCTTAAAGATCAGGCTGCTGGAACACCACCAGCACTGAGATAAACAGAGGGGGACAAGGGGGATCATGAAGAGTGTGTGGAGAGATGAGCAGTGTTTCCTGGGTGGAGAGAGGTGTTGAGCTGGAATTTATGGCAGGTGGAAATGCAGCTGCAGGGACTGGTCAAACTCAGAGGAGATAAACCATGAAATGCCTTCCCTTCTAAATCAGATGTCCTCTGAGGAATTCAAAGAGGGGGATGAGGTACAGACTGAGGGCTAGTGCAACTGGGAAGGAGGTTATTTCCCAGCAACCTGATATTTCCTTGTACTCTTTGCTTTTATGTTAGGAACAATTGGAGGACTGGAGGATTAGTGCAAAGTCCATCCTCACGAGGAGCTGAAAGATAAAGCTCACAGACTCAGTGGTTTTCTGGGAATGACCAAGTGTCAGCTACTAAATCCAAGATGCCAGAAATGGCCAGGAGGTGAAGGCACAGGTTATAAGAAGTCACACTAAGCCTGAGGTCTGTTTCTTGTGAGGCCTGGGATGGTGGTTGGTGATGGGGTAAATTTACAGGGTTCAAGAGATGGAGCAACTGGTTCCAGGAAACACTGGGCAGCTTTTCTTCAGGCAGGGCAAAATGGTTATTGCTCTTTCAGAGTCTGAGAAATTCCTTGGCTCAGGTGAAGCCAGGTTTCTGCATCCTTTGAATTTACTGAATAGGGTATTCAGATCTCTCCTGGGCTGTAGAGCACTTAGAGTTTGAGAGGCTGTCATTAACATTAAACCATCTCTTCATCCCAGGCTCTTGTATCCTCACTCACATTTACCCTGAACAGGCTCAACATCCTCAGCATCCCAGCTCACGAGCAAAGAACAAAACACCAGTCTCAGGTACCTTGTGGTGATCCCTGACAGCCATCCATGGAAAAAACAGGGAAAACCTGCCCTGCTTAAACCAGTGAAGTCCCCTCAACTCCAGAGCCACTGACCCTGAGGAGAGGAGCACAATCTCAGTTCATCCCAGCCAATGCCCCATCTCAGGCTTTGATCCAGCACTACTTAAGTCTGAAAAAAAAGCCCTTCAAACCATTTCAAGATCCATCCTGATGATTTTGTAGCACGGACAGGGGATCTCTTCTGACCAGTGGATGTGTTTGCCTTATTGCCAAGCCCATGGGATGGAGCAGCTTGCTGGAAGTGCAGCACCTGAGCAGCAGCTCACGGCCACAGAGCCTGAGGAGCTGAGCCCAGCCATTCAGCCATCTCATTTCAAAGACATTAAGTAAAGCCAAGCCTGCCAGCTTCCCTAATAAGCTGTTCCAATGTTTAATTGCCCACCGTGATCAGAAATAGCATCTTATTTCAAGGCCTGCTTTACGTAATTTTAGCTGCCAGGCAACAGATCTTTCCAAGAAGGCTGAAGTGCTCTCTGTGGTCACCCAGGCGTGTCTGGGCAGAGCCCTGTCCTTGGCTTGAGGGCCACGCTGAGCTCCTGAACCTGGACATCACAGGACTTGGAGCAGGAGGATGAGCCAAGCTGTGCTTTTTCCTCTTTTCCCATCCCCACAATACACGTCCTGTTCCCTGCCCTCATCACCATGTTCCAGCACGTCCAGCGTAGCTTGGAGGAAGGTCTTACAGCTCTGAGTGTGTGACAACAGGAGAGAGAACACAAACCCCATAGCTGGCCCTCCCTACCCATGGTTTTCCTGTGACATAAAAGCTGCTTTCTCTCCTCTTGCAACAGAGAAATAAAAGACAGTTTACCCAGGCTGAGTGCTGAACTTCTGAACAGTCACTCACTAGAGACAGTCACTGGTCCTGAGATGTAGCAGGGGAACTCCAGTGTTGAACTTCACTCCTCTGGGCAAAACAAGAGTTAACCACTGTCCTCTCTGCAAACAAAAAATGGCACCTATTGGGTCCAGATGCCCCACTATAGTGGAGACAATGAAAGCAATTCAACAGCCCCTGGTTTACCTCATCTAATGCCAGTCCAAATATTCCCAATAATTAGGCCTTTCAGCCTGGAAAGGCTGGAGCCACAGCTGCTTCCTATTTTCCCAAAGCTATACAGAGCATTAGTCATTTCATTGGGGTTTTTTTATTACTGTGACTGCAGCCCAAAAGTGAAGCATACGCCAGAACTCATGCAAGCCAAACCAGCCCGAATTCAGAGCATGCTTCAGGAGTTTGAAATGTTCCCCTGTCCCCTTTCTGAGTCCTGGTTTTTCCTCCCCACCCAAACAGCCCCAGGCTGCCTGGAGAAATGTGCTGCTAGCTCTGGGTTCCCAACACAGATAGAGCTGACCCAGACTAAGCAGTGATTGCTGGCACTTCCACCCCAGCTATTGATCATTAACCAGCCTTGGGAATGACCTTGACACTTAATTAGTCATGTAGTCCTTCCTGAAGGCAAAGCTTTTCCCCACACTGTGCTGGTAGGAGAGGAGATGAGGGCTGGATTTAGCAACCTGGAGTGCTGCTGTGATTTTGGCAGTGCACAAAGGGCAGTGGGTGTGAGGGAGACCCATCTGCCTTCACCCACCAGCTTTGTTGCCTGGATTGTGACAGGAAAAGCTTTGATTTTAGCTCTGGGGGCTCCAAGTGCCCCTGGCTGTCACATCCAGGCAAGGGCCAGCCACTCATGTTCCATCTACAGTTCTCTGCCCTCAGTCAGGAGCAGTATTTGATGTTTGCAGTTTAACTTATAGCACCTTAACCAGGTGGTGATGACCCCTCAGAGCAGCTCCAAGCCAGAGGCTGCCTTTGCTATTCAGTGGCCAACTCTCAGCCCACATTCATGGGGTGAACTTCTCTCACCATGGAGAGAGGAAGATTTCCCTCGAAATGGTGGCAATAGGATAGGCTGGCCCTGGAGGTGGGAGCTCAGTAGTTGCATGTTATTAACATGGGGGCAGAGAGATGAGCTACAGCTGCTTCTCTCCCTTCACAGGCAAAGCTGTGTCTGCCCAAGGAAGCAAATCCATCCCCATTACCAGTGATTTTCCCCGGTGAATTCCTGCCCCAGAGGTGGTTGACTCACAGTTCTTGCCAATTTGCATTTCACCCAATGCTGAGCAAAACTGGTTGGACTGGGATAAGGGCTGCCCAGACACTGCTGCTGTAACCCCATAATGAATGCCCCAAGACTCTTAACATCCCTCTTCTTCTTCTTTGTAAATTCAAAAGGTTTCTGCCCTTCATGATTTCAGCACAGATGGGAAGATTTCACTCCGTAAATACCAGATTTCATGTCTGGACAGGAGTTGACTTATGGGATCATCTGATTAAAACCCCCCATTAAATCATTAATGAAATGAGCTGTCTGATTAGATAAGTAATACTCCTATTATTTCTAACTTGGCCACTTGTCAAAAGAAGCTGGAAAGTCCAGAGAAACAGACAACCTTGTCTGTGATTCACACTCCCGCAGCTAAAGCCCTTAGGAAGGGAGGGACACCATTTCTCAGAAAAGTGGGGGGTCAGCACTAATTGTGAGGTTTCAGATGGAGAAAGGATCCCCAGGAATGAAGGAGATCCAAGATCCTTGTTTTCAGTCAAATAGGTTTGACTGGGAATCTGTGGAGCACTGCTGGCTCTCAGGGGGTTCTGCTCAACATGACTGCCTGTGGTCAGAGGCATCTCAGCATCCTTTGGGTTAATTTTTCCAGGAGAGATTGGGATGCTGGGAGAGGCAGGGATCCAGCTGTGTCTCACAGCTGGCCAGCTGCTGGTTTCCTGAGCTGTTAGCAGCAGAGCAAGACACCTACTGCCTTCCATAAGGAGACGTGTCAGTGGTGCTAAATACTTCACTGCCCTCAAATAAAAATGTATTTACTGGCTTTGTTTTCAGGTTCTTCCTGTTTTGATGCTGGAAAGAAAAACCCCTAAATAAATTAAAAAGATGGCTGAGGGAAGGAGGCTTCACTTGGGTTTTTCTTTGATAGGGACCTTTTGGTGTAATATCAAAAGAAAGAAGAGGTTTTTTGACTAAAGATCTGAACTAGGGCCATGTTTTTGTATTTAGTTCTTGATAGCCCTGTACTGCAGGGCTGTAGGTGAGTCAGGACATAATTTAGAACAGTGTCTGCCTCCTCTGTGGACACTGAAATGTCTTCCCGGATCCAGCTTTTAATCTGCGTGGGTGTTTTTGGGAATTGAAGTGAAAAATGTCTTTTTTTGTCCTTGCTGTTTGTCCTTCCTGCCTGGAAGCTCTCTGGAGGGCCTGAGAGGGAGCTGAAGGTCCCTGAATGTATTCCTGAGGCCACATGGACTCAATGTCCAACAGTCCTTCTGTGTTCAGGAAGGAATGAGCACTTCTGACTCCTGCTGCTGAGCACTGCCAGACTGTGCCTGCTCAGGTAGCACAGAGGTGCTGGGGCTGTGCTCAAAACACCCCAGGAAACACCTGCATCTCCCTACTGCCTGAGCAAGGAGCCAGGGGCTGGCAGCTCTGGGCTGTGGCAAGTCTGGGTGGACTACTGTTCCTGCCTGTGGCAGCAGTTTTTGTGCTCTTAATTAGTGTGCAAACTCTTCAGGGTGACCAACACTTGTTAGGACTTCATGGTGTCACACGCAGAACTCACCACAAGCAATAAACACCTTCTGGCAGGGATCACGTCTCTGTCCTTCCCCTCCTTCAGAAGAACAGGGAGCTGTGCTTTCTCTTGGATTTGTGGGCAGGACTGGCTCGTAGGGAAAAGGCTGATGTGGGTTGTGCCCCTGCACGAGCACAGCCTGTCCTGTGGCTGCTGCAGCGGAGCCAGCTCCCATAGGATGTGACTCCACGTTTTTATGTATATTGCTTTGGGATTTCACTTGCTTCAGGAAGTTGCCCTGTAAACAGGCTGGGTTCAGAAGTTGTTTCTTGGGCAAAAACCTCAGCAGCAGGAGCAGGAAGCATAGCTAAGGATAGTCTTCTTTTTTCCCTCCACAGCTGGTAGATATGAGAGAGGATGATAGAGGGGCAGCTGAAGACACAAAAACCATCTCAGATATTCTCAGACACCTTTGTGCGGGCAACCTGAAACCTGCTTCTACCCCGTGCGGGGAGCAGAGCTTAGGAAGATGCTGGGATTTGTGTAAAATAGACATTCTGGTTATTGATTGGATCACTCTCTGTGTGCTGCTGTGCCTGCATGGAGCTGGGAGCCTGGTGCCCTGCCCTGAGATACCTGTCTCAATTTAGACATGAATATTGGCCTGGAGTAGAAGGGCTTCATTCCTTGGGCTCCTAGTGCCCCAAGGTCTGACCTGACCTGACCTGACCTCCAGGGACTGGCCCAGGAGGGCGCAGGATTCCTGGGGGTCCCCTCATGTTTCTTCCACCCCTCGTGCCATGGTGGGAACAAACCAGTGCTGGTGTCAGGTCCAACAGCCCAGTGGATCCTTTCCACGTGTTCAAATCCAGGGAAAATAATCCCCACCCAAACAACAGTGTCCTACCCAGTGTTTGCTGGGCTGTGATCCCACACTTCATGAGCATGGATAGCCTGGGAATGGGGGTTTGTCCCACCTAACTGTTAAGAGTTAAGAGACAGAGGCACCCCAAAGGGTGGATTTTCTGTACTAAACCTTCTCTGATGGTAAGAGGAACCCAGCTGACCAGCACACTCACTGTTGCGTCTAATTATATCATTATTATTGTTTTTCTTCCTCCTTTTCCTTCTAGCTCAGATTGCAGGATGACAGACGGTGACAGAAATCTCCCAACCATCGAGAGGAAGCTGGGACTGCAGATATGGGGCATAGAGGTAGGACAAGAGTGATGGCACATGTCCTCTGCACATCTGTGTGTTTGTATTTCAAGGAAGATGAATTCTTGCAGTAATTTGTGTGGGAAAAGAGGGTCCTACAGATAAGATACAGTGGGAAACAGACTCTGTATTTCCCTATGAAAAGTTCAACATGTTGTTGTTTTGGTTTCCTGCTCTGTCAAAGAGAGATGATAATATTTACTAAGGAAGCAGGAATGTGGTGGGACTGAAATCATTCCTCCAGCACTGCAGGCTTTTCTCACCCCTTTTTGGAATCAATGCAAGGCTGCTTTAACACACCAGGAATTCCCTTTTTCACCAAGATGAGTTATCCATGGGTAGCCTTAGTCCACACCAGCAGCTGCCATGGGGGAAATACCTATTTTTGTAGGAAAGGTATTCCATGGAGTTTATTTGAACTCCTTACTTGCCTTTCCTACTCCGTGTCACTGCAGGGAGAGATCCTGCCGCCTGTGAGGTTGCCTTTTTTGCTGCTGGTGGTATCTGATTTTGGATTGGAGCCAAGCTGTGCTCAATTCTGCATTTTTCTGGCCCAAGTCACCAAGAACATTCCCCTGCAATGAGAGTGGATTTAGACTGAGGTGCAGAATCCACTCAGGTCAGCAGTGGGAAGAGGCTCCAATGTCTCCAGGTGATATTCAGCAAGTCACAACCATGTTCCAAATATCACAGGGTCTTCACATTTCCATTTCTCTCCAAAGCACTGTGCTGAGCAGCTTTCCAGAGGATCTGTAATTAGAGCTGTGAGGATTCACAGGGGTCAAGCTGGTATGCTGAGAGACAAGTTAGGCCAGCAGAAGAATGTGTGTCTCTAATTTCAGGGAACCTCAGAGCCAGCTCCAGCCCAGGAGCTGCGTGTGGACTGGTGGGTGGCACAGCCAGGCACCTGTGCTGGGCAGGCATGACTGGTTAATTGTGCACTTGTGCCAGAGGAAGTCTGCAGTTAGGGTCTGGAGGGGTGAAGGACCATCAGTGTCCTCAACTCTGTTTTTTCTCAGCACTGCTGGTTGCCCTGAACCCCTAGCAGAGTGGTTATCCTAACAAGGTGCTGAAAGTTATCCTCGAACTCATGGGCACTGAGTAAACACTGTGCCCAAGACTAAACCTAGGATGAGATGTGCTCACTCTCCTGGGAAATTCCCTACAAATGCAAGCTCTGGAGCACTTCAGCCTGAACCCCATGTCTAGATTTACAGGATTGCACAAGGGCAAGGAGACTAGAACATACTTGTCAGTCTGTCCAAGCAAAATCATCATTTTCCCTTCTCACTCCTTAGTATTTTGGAGATTTCCTCCAGAAGTGGCTTTTCCCAGCTCACCAGCTCAGTCCTGATTCTTCCTTCTCCAAACCCTGATTGTCACCTCAGTGTTTTGTGCATCCCAGCCTGTCCTGTTTCATACACACCAACTTCTGGCTCTTCACTTTCAGCAATGACCCAAATTCTGATTTACTTACAGAACATGAAGATGGTTCCTGTACCTGAAAAAGCTTACGGGACTTTTTTTGAAGGAGACTGTTACATCATTTTGCACGTAAGTAAGACAGCAGACACTGGTCTCTGTTGGGCAACTGGTTCAACCCTTTTTATTTTGATCTGCCTTGGTTCCTAAGTACCCTGTCCTGTGGAAAAAGCACTGCTGAAGTGGTTGTGCGTGTGTGCTCACCATCTAATCGTGGATCTGAATTTCACATGACTGTTGTGACAACACTGTCTGTTTAGTAAACCAGAACTTCAGAGGAGCCATTAACATAGTAATTCATTAAAAGTGTTTATCTTCCAATCAACTGAGTCATGCCCAGGCATGGCAAAATGACCAGTGCATTCCTGGAAAACTCAACCAAGGCCCACATTTAAATGATTTATGGAAGTCCTTGGGGGATGGGGGTTGTGAGCAGCTGGAGGGTCTCATTTCCAACAGGTGAAGTGGGACATGAAGAGTTCCATGTCGTGTGTCATGTAAGCAGCAGAGGACACTTCAGCCTCACCCAAATTTGGTCCAGACCTGCAACCAGCTGAACCTGGGTTGGCTGTGAAAGACTGCTAAGAACCAGCTCTGCTGTGTGCAAACTGCCTCGTGTTCTCACATCTTGGCAGGAGGATGATGTGTTACACTCACCTCCTAAAATCCCTTCCAAATCTCTTCATCTGCATAAAGCAGCCCAGGTCCCATCGTACCAAAACCCTTCCAGATGGTGGAAACCAGTAGCATTTCCCACTTCCTGGGTCTGAGTGTGCCTCCTGCAAACATCTCTGGGGATGGAGAGGCAGCCTTCAGTGCCCCACAGTAACCAACTGCACATCCACCATATGCCAGCATGGGAAAGCAGGCTGGGATAGCAGCACAGGATGTGTCTGCTGCTCACATGCCCCCCACACAAGCCTTTAGGGTACCTTCTGAGTGCTGAAAGCCTGAGGTACAGGCCCACAAGCACACGCTTAGAGGAGAGTACTGGAGTCCTTGCAGGGAACTGACAGTGTAAATATGGATTTTGATGCTCACGGGCTCAGCTTCTGTTGCAACAACTTCCCCAGGCAGAAAAGCCCTTCATCAGCCCACTGTCCTCCTTTTCCCTGGAAGACAGGAGGGCAAAAACACTCATCTTTGCATTCTGCTTCTTAACTGGAGCCTCTCCAAATAAAGATTGTCCGTGGGACAATGGGGCTTTGATCATCTTCAATAGCAATGTATTAAACTGAGTGATTTTGCCACAAATTAATTATCTGTGTCTGAGGAACAGAGCTGTATTTTATTCAACGCCTTCGTCTGTGTTTCGCTGTGGTATCACTGCACAAAGCAAATAAATAGAACTTAGTGTCAAATCCAGCTTATAAAACGAGCTTTTATTACCTTTCCCAGGTGTCCACAATGGGATTTAACACAGTAGGTGCTGAAAAATAACTTGGCACAACTCAAACAACGCTGAGCACACCTTCTTCTCAGCCTGCTTGCCTCCTTTTTCTGGGCTGCTGGGGTTTTCTGTAATAAGATGAATCCCAGCATGCACACACTGGCTCAGCTTCATTTGGAGTTATGTCTGTTTTGCAAGTCAGCAGGAATTCCGAGGCAGTTTGTGCTGCTCTGTCATGTGCTATGAGAATGACAACAGGAAGGAAAGGGTAGCACCTCCAGGCAAATAAATAGCAGTGTGCATTGCATTTCAGAAGGTGATCTATGGGAAGAATCTGCTTTGAGTCTTAACATCAAAATACACAATAGTAGGACAAGCTGAACACATTAATTGCACAGGAGCTCAGTTTTCCTTGATAATAGGAGTTACAAAAGAATATCTGACAGAAACATCCTTCAGTTCAGTTTATAAAATCTATAAATTGCACTGCTGAATAAGGAGAGCTCCAGGCTGAGCTCCCAGGGAGTTCCTGAAGCTCTGTCCTCTCTCCCCTAGCCCAGGAGAAAGGCAGAAGTGGGGAAGGTCTCCGTGGTCACTTGGTTCTCCAACACAAAAACGGGCTGTGCCTTCATCTGGGCTTGTCCTTCCCACCTCTTGCAGACCAAAAGGACCTCCCGTGGCTCTGCTGTGGATCTGCACTACTGGCTTGGCAAGGATTCCTCCCAGGATGAGCAAGGTGCTGCGGCCATGTACGTGACCCAGCTGGACGCCGCGCTCGGGGGCAGCCCCGTGCAGCACCGGGAGGTGCAGGGGCACGAGTCCGAGACCTTCCAGAGCTATTTCCGCCACGGGATCATGTGAGTGGCTCCAAATGACCTGCACCCAGGTGGCTCCGTGCCCCTGGGGTTCCCTCTGCTTCTCTGCAGATGTCTCAGAGATACCTGTATCTCAAAAATGGGAAAAGTAAAGGTCGGCACTGATGCTGGTTAAACTTCAGAGCAAAGGATTCCCATTTTGAAGGAATTATTTATAACGTTCAGTCTGGAGCTGTGGCATTCTGTTCCACTGGTCATTCCATCCGTCATTCCCAGATATTTGCAGTAATTGTGTCGTAACCTCCCTTTTGTTCACCTCAGGGTCTTCATTCCTCTCCTCCACAGACTTTTCAAGCACCCATTCAGAGCACTTCAGACTAATATCCGTCTTAAAGTGAGGTGCTGATTTGGCTCATACTGGGTGTAATATTCCTGTAGTGGAAGGAAAAAGTGACTGAACTTCTGTCATCTAAAAGATACTGTTGAATATATGATATGTTGATATGTTGTACCAAATCCCAGGGTCTTTGCTCACTCTGGGATTTTTGGAAGGACGCCAGTCACTGTCCTCCAAGGAAGATCTTCATTGGCAATAAACAGCCTGAGTGCTTTGGTTTCAAGCAGCTGAAGGAAACTCAGATGAAAACCCATCCTGGGTCAATATCCTCCATCCCAGTCTGGCTGGGTATCTGCCTCTGTCTTGTGCATCTCAACAACCTCTCATGAATCTCCTCAGAACTTTCCTGAGACAGAAAACTGCCTTTAGTTTCATCCTAAAGATGAGTAAGGGACAATGGAGGACTGAAATCAGACCCTCAAAACCAGTCTGTTTGGAAGCACATATGCCTCTGAAATGAGCATGAATTAGAATTCATCTGGGTCTAAACCACATCCCCATGCTCAGTGAGGAAGTCTGAGGCAGAATGAGAAATTAAAGCAAGCTCTTTCCACATCTTGGCAGGTGGACTAATCACCAGAGCATCCTTCTGTGGTTATCTTAAGCTGGGCCAAACAAGTCTAAAGTGCTGTGAGTCACATTTCTGACCACATTAGTCAGTACTTTTCCAGCTACATAAAATACATCTATTACCCACATGGCAAAAACTACAGCCAACAGTTGTCTCTTTTTTCCTCTAAATGGCAATTGCATTGTGTCAGTTATTACTACATTGTGTGAACAATGGATCTGTTTTTTTTTTTTTAATGGTCTCTGATATGTAAGAGTGGATTAGGCTTACCCAAAAAAACATTAAAAGGGCTGTGGGACTTCCTGTGAGGGGTTGTGCCCTCTCAGGATTGTGCAAAGCTGCCACAGGAGAGGAGGTGGCACTGTGGCGTGAGGTGATAACAGTGCTGGGAGTGGCTACTGCAAAGTGTTTGTTCAAGGATGGAAGGAAAAAATCGGGAAGTAAAATCTGAGAGAAAGACAGAGTCCTGTACCTGTTTATAGTTTTGTTCTGCATTTGGCGGCAGTTCCGTGTCTAAGCTGCTTTTAATAGAATAACTATTGTGAAGAAAACAAAATTTTAGCAAGAGGTTTGTTTACTGCCAAGTCTGTTTCATATTTTAATGGAATACTTAGGGAATATTTCAATTTTGGGATGCCACTGCCAGGGTCAATGGGATTTTCAGTTTGGTTATGTTACAACTCCCATTGCCATCACTGACCTGCTGTTCATCTTCTCCCAGGATGTTGAACACTTGAAATCGATGATCTTGAAAGTCTTGTCCAACCTAAATGATTTTATGATTCTATAATTGTGTGCACAGCAGTGACACAACACTCATAAGAGGCAGACAGACACCATGACAAGGACCATGAACAGCAGTGAGGCAGCACAGCATTTGCCGCTGCAGTTTTAGGACTTTGAGGTTATTTTGCCTCTAGATTTTTTAGTTGTCACCAAAAGATTGGGATGTTCTCAGAGGATAGGGAGAAAGGTATTTTCTAACCAGCTCTAACTCTTTATTCTCTGCTACACAACAGCTACAAGAAGGGAGGAGTGGCTTCAGGATTTAAGCACGTGGAGACCAACATGTACAACATCAAGCGTCTTCTTCATGTGAAGGGCAAGAAGCACGTGTCAGCCACGGAGGTAAGGAGACCCTGCTCTTCTTATGGATCATTTCTCCTTCCCTCTCCTCCTACACTCATTTTTGAGCTGATTTGCTTGGTGGGTATCTCATTTCTGCTCAAGAACTTCTATTTCAGGACAGTTTTCAAGTCCTCACTTGAGGGTTTGGTATTAACCATGAGGGCAGCCACTATGCTCAGTGAGGAGCTGAGTGCCAGCAGAAGGAGCAGTCACTGCAAACCCATTTTTACATCCCAGGGACAGGTTTACCATGGCTGTGACTTGTCACCTGCAGCTCTCCTCGTCCTCCCTACTTTGCCAAACTCTCTCATTTCTCTGTGACAGGTAGCGCTTTCCTGGGACAGTTTCAATAAGGGAGATGTTTTCTTGCTGGACCTTGGTAAAGTGCTGATCCAGTGGAATGGACCCAGCTGTAGCATTGCTGAGAAATCCAGGGTGAGTACAGGTGAAAGCCACTTGGTTTAAGGGAAAAATAAAGCAAGGAAAAAAAAAACCTCACAGTGTTTTCCCAGCTAAAATCTTAAGAGCAGCAACACAGAGATGATGTAATTAGTGACAAATTTTCTACTCCCCCATCTGCTAGTTTTAGATGCCCATGAAATTGCTTTGCTCCAGTTCAGACTTGGCCTCAGGTTGTGTTTCACAGGCAGCCAAGGACACATCACTAGTTCTAACCCCAGAAGTTCATCCACCTCCCTCTGGAGCTCATCTCCATCCCTCTGTGCCCCGTTGTTTGCATGGCATAGGATTAGAAAATCAGCAACTCCAATAGGTTTAGCTGCAGCAACCACTCCAGGGTAGATTAATTTTAATTTTTGTTTACTGCATCAGCAGGGAGTTCTGGCTTGGTTAGTGTATGAGACAAGCAGGAATACATAACCCAGATGCTGATAGGTCAGATCTATAGCTCTTAAGGCACTTTGCAAAGGGATCATTATTTATGGGACCTATTAAGGGACCTTATTTTACTGATACAGGAACCAAGATACAGAGATAGAATGAAGCAAAATGCAGCAGTGGCTCATCAGCAAAGCTGGTGGCCAAGCTTGTAGTCATTATAATATTAAAAGGCAGGTTTTTCTGCTCTGTGCATGGTGGCCCCTGATGAACTGGGAGAGGGGGAATCTCCACCGGGAGAGGGGGAATCTCCACAGGGAATGCTGGTTTTGGGGCGCAGTGGAAATCCTGTGGATACTGAGGAAGTTACAAAGCTATCCTCAGCACAGGAGGGGAAGCAGGTTCACATCTGCTGGATTCATCTCAGACCTCAAGCAGGTCATTCCCTGTGTCTAATAAGGAGAGGAGTCTTTCAAAGCTATTGCAGCAAGAGTCATGGGAACAAAAAAAAAAATTCAATTGAAGATGGAGATTTCAGCCTAATTAGCTGCTTGACATTTCACGCTGCTTTTTCACAGAAGACATCCACGTTTTTTTGAACACTTGAAACATTTAAATGTAAAACGTCACCGCGGGGTGGCCGGGGTCCTGCAGCTCTGCAGCATCCTGCCTCGTTGGCCTCAGTGTGTGTTCATCTCTCCCCCAATCCATCCCACGAGACCACTGGACCTGCTGGTGCACAGTCACACACGGGCAGTGCCCACTGTGGCTCCCACATGCCTGTGCTCTGCAGGAGCAGCATCAGCAGCAACTACCATTAGCAATATTTCCCCATGAGTTAGTTAATAATCGGGCATTACAGGCATATCTGCTTCTTTAATAGCTAAATTTGGAGAGCTGTGGTAATCTGGCTTGGGCTGTTGGTTCTCAGTCATTGCTTGGGGTCTGGATTTGTGGTGTGTGTCAGGACTTACCCCTGTGGGTCCTTGTGCAGGGTCTTGCTCTGGCTCGGAGCATCAGGGACAGCGAGAGGGGCGGCCGTGCTCAGATTGGCATCATTGACAACGAGAGGGACTCGCCAGACCTGATGCAGATCATGAGGATGGTGCTGGGCGAGAGGCGCGGGGAGCTCCGCGACGCCGTCCCCGACACCAAAGCAGATGAGTTACAGAAGGCGAACGTGCGGCTCTACCAGTGAGTAGAGCTGTGCTCCAAACCCCATCAGTGCTCAGCAGGCTGTGCTCCAAACCCCATCCCTTCCCACAGAGGGCTCTGTGGGGTCTAACTCAGCTCGGTGGTTCTGTCTTGCAGTGTCTATGAGAAGGACAATGACCTGGTGGTGCAGGAGATCGCCACCCGGCCCCTGACGCAGGATCTGCTCCAGCACGAGGTGAGACAAAGCCAGAGTGGCCTTTCCAGGGAGAAAAGGAGGCAGTGGCTCACTTTGTTTTCAGCTGAGCACCTGTTTCCTGGAAATTATGAGCCTTCCATCACTAAGAGAGCTGCTTAGCCCTGCTGTTAGGTTAGGACAGCTTAGCCCTGCTACAGTCTCAGCAGCTGGAGGTAGGTGGTGTGTTGAAGCTGTTCCAAGAAGAGATGGCACATTGATGCTCTCAGCCAAGGATTATGTTAGCTTGGCAATCACAGTGAGGGAGAGCTACATACCAGGAATAAATTCCAGATGGAATGAAGGCTTCTTAATACCTGATGTTCAGGGATAACCTTCCCTCTGCTGGGGAAGAGCAAATAAATGCTCTGCTCACGAAACCATGGAGATTTGTTTTCCTGCTGTAGCAAGTGGCTGGTCTCAGTGACCCACCCTGGAAGGAGATTTCCTGACAGACCCTCTGTGCAGAGTTTTTCAGAAAACAGAGGCTTTTCCTCTGACTAAAATTTGGCAGAGAATTGCTCATCCTTAATTCTCTGCAGTGCAGACCAGCCTATTCCAACGCAGCGCTGTGCTGCAAGGCTCCCGCTCCCCTTTTCATGTCAGCCTTGTTAAAATCTCAGCCACCCTTTGCAGCCACATGAAGCCTTTTTTCTTCTTTCATAGTTCGGTTTGAAAATGGAGCAGCCCTTTGGTCCCACAGTGTGTTTGGAGCTCTCTGCAGTGGGGATGGGCTCAGCACATACCTCAACCCCTTTGTGTTTGGGGTCCTGCTGCGTTCACAGCAATGCAACACTTTGAGCTCCAGATCAGGGATCTCAATGATGACAAAATATTCATGCAGAAGATGTCCAACTTGGACCTTTCCTGCTCCTTTAGTAGCAGATTTGGGCATAAATGGGGGCAGCAGCAGGCTGGGGTTGATATTTCAGCATACACTTCTGGCCCCTTTTAGAGCTGGTGGTGTTTTTGGTTTGAGAGCACCTCCTGTGAGGAGGTAATGGCCAGTTTTGAGTAATGCCTAAGAAAAATAGACACTTTAACTAGTTACAGCTATAAATCAACAGCCTGGGCCAGGTGTGCCCACACCTGTGAACCCCTGCCCTGTGGGGTTGGTGGTAGTTGTACTCCACTTATAAACCATAAGAAATTCATTGTCTGTCACTCTGATAATGGCTGCACCAGGGTGAGAGCTCTGCAAGGCAGAGAAATGAGCTAGATACACATCTAACCTAAATCTTCAGGAAGGATCCAACCTGATTAGGCTACAAATTATGAACTTTTCCTGCACAGAGCTTTTCACGTCTGATTTTTATTGTTTCCTGTTTTTTTCGGTTTAACCTCAGGACTGCTACATTTTAGACCAAGGTGGCTTCAAAATTTATGTCTGGAGAGGAAAAGCCTCCAGCCCAGAAGAGAAAAAAGCAGCATTCACTCGAGCTGTGGTGAGTTGTAATAGAGTGCAAACAATGTCGTGGGTGGTTGATATGTGCTGATCTGGATCTGACCACTAATTACAATTAAGGGTAGATCTTGGGGAGCTGGCCTGTGTAATAACAGAGAGAGGGAAGTTAAACATCATGGGGAGGCATGATGATGTAAACACAAAATTGTTAGTCATCAAATTGTGCTAGGACTAAGACCTGCCACTAAAACTAAGAAAAAAATGGTTAAAGAAAACAAAGTATAGAAGAAAATCCTTTTCTACATGGTAGGCAGTGAACTTCTGGAAACTGTTGGTTCAAGGGATGGTGGAGTCGGAGAGGATCAGCAGGGTCAAGATAGGATTAGACAATTTCATGGTCAAAAGGTGCATAGACAGGTAATGAAGGGGCTCTGACATCCATGTGTTATTTTCTATCAGAGCATTTCTCAGCTCTTCCTCTTGGAAAAAATTAGCCACAAGAGAGCCTGAGCAAGTAAAGTATTTGGTATTTTTTTACAAGTTGGCATGTTGAAGTGAAGGCTATGAGGGTACATGGCATTTAATTAGAGATTTTCTTAAGGGAAGACCATAAATGGCTTCATCATCCATGAGATTTAAATAGGAGAACTTCAGTGGTTCCACCTTCAGTAAGGTCCTACCTGGAGACACCCAGCTTCAATAGGATTGCACCTATTGTCTCAGAGAAGAAAAGCTTAAAACATTTTGCCTTAAAACTTATCTCATTGTCCTCTGTGCTCCTTTCAAGAGCTTGACTCAGGCTCATTTTAGTAGGCAATCATCTCTGCAAATTCTGGCCCTGAGCTACACATGTAGAACAAAAGATATGTCTTTCTTTCAGTGTGGCAGGTGGGAGGGACGGGAGGACCATCTGCTCAGCTTTTCCCTGAGGGCAGTGTGTGGCTGCAGTTTTTACAGCACAAGTTGGATGTTCAGAAAGCCACGGTCAGGCTCCCTCCCTGAACCACGGCTTCCTGCACTGCACCTCAGGTCATCCTGGAGCCTTCTGGGATAAACACAGGAGCGGTTCCCAAAACTGAGCAAGGATTTTGGCATGGTGGCAGAACACAACATTTTCTTCCTACTCATGTTGTGTCAAGCACCTCTGTTGAAGTAGTCTTTTAACTCAATGGCAGCACTACTGCAAAGAAATAATGTGGGCTTAGGGGAAAAAAAGTATTTTGAGAGTTTAGTCCCTTCAGAACAGGCTTCATGCTCTGGGGGTGCTGAGCTGCCTCCACCCCTTCACTCCCTTGCTGTCTACCAAGCTACCATGCTACAGGCAGGACAATCTTCCTGTCTTAGTGAGGGACAAAAAGTTTGGAGAAGAGGGATAGGGGTGGTCCCCTAAAGACAGAAATAAACATGGATACTGTGCAAGAGTCTTCTGTCAGTTCTGATTAGTCTGAATACAAATCTGGGACTGAATCCTTCCCTGTGTTCGGTGTGGGGCAGTCACTCTTCAAGCTGGTTCAGGTCCACACCCCTCTTCTAATATCTGTAAAAAGTAAAAAGCTCACTAATGACCTTTCTGAACCCCACCAGGGTTTTATCCAAGCCAAGGGCTATCCTTCATCCACCAACGTTGAGGTGATCAATGATGGAGCAGAGTCAGCCATGTTCAAACAGCTCTTCCAGAGGTGGACAGAGAAGAACGAAACACAAGGGCTGGGCAAGGTCTACACTACAGGCAAAATTGGTGAGCACACTGGTCCTGGGTTTTTCTTTCCTATCTGTGCTAGGTCGGGGAACATCATTCACATCTACTGTCTCCTGCCTTCAGGGTCTCAAAAATCTAATGTACCCTCTCCTAGTGCCTTCTGTTTTCCATCTTCTTCAGTAGATGGAAAGGATTCATGAACCAAATGACATTCAGTTCTGCTGAATTTTCTTAACGTGAACCAAATTGCCACTTACTCTAAATGTAAATGTTGGCAGAGAGTTACTCCCCTCTGAACAATTGTATGCAAAATTTCCCACTTGCAGAACTTTTGAATGTCTTTTACAAAGGGCTAATGCTGAGCCTGATAAGGAGTTCTGCTTTCATTTACACTGGCATCCATCCATTCCCCTCCTGAGGTCAGTGGAATGATGCTGTATTTACACTGGGTGTAAATGGTGTATTTATCACACAGCTGAAGGGAATATTACAATGCATTAACCCCAAAGACTGAACAATTCCAAAGAGAGAGAACTTGTTGATGAATGATGGGAAGATGACAAAGATGCTGAACATCTCCATCAATAACAGCTTGAGAGCCACAAATCTCTTTCCCTTGCAAGTTCTCTCTTTTCTCTCCATCTCTGTTTCTCTCTGTGCTGTCCATAAATACTCTCTTTCTTTGTCATGAGCTGGAGAAATGTAGGCATTTTATTTTTGAAATCAGCATTTTAAAATGACAGAAATATTTATAGATTTGGAGAAAAATTAAGAATTTTCTGTCAGGAGACTATTAATATTTTTACCAGCCAGCCATCACTGGAACGTGCTGTGTGGCCACTTCCAGTAACACTGAAGTGTGTGAGCTCTTGCACATTCCAAAATCAACGTTGGTTTACTGGGTGCAGGTTCTTACAAACCTGGACTGGGTTTTAATTGCTGTGCAATGACTGTGTGTGAGGGTGACAGGAAGGGTTGGTGTGTTGTGCTGCATTCACTGGGTTCTTGTTTTTGTTCTGCTGGCACTCTCAGCCAAGGTGGAGCAGGTGAAGTTTGACACCACCCAGCTCCATGCCAGACCTGAGCTCGCAGCTGAGCAGAGGATGGTTGACGATGCCTCTGGGGAGATCGAGGTGAGAGAGATCCTTTGGCTGGCAGAGGGTGCAATATTCAGCCTGTGTCCAAGCATTACTTGGGTTGTTCAGCTTGGGGAAGACAGAGGTTGGACCTCATGGTAGTTTACAGCTTCCTCACAAGGGGCAGGCTGATCCCTTCCCTCTTGTGACCAGTGATGGGACCTGAGGGAACACCTGAAACTTCAGTGATGGGGTAGCCAAAGGGATGTGCTCTGTCCTCACCTTCACTCCACTGCTGCTCACCAAGATGTTTTGTTCTGTAGGTGTGGAGGATTGAGGACTTGCAAATGCAGCCAGTGAATCCCAAGACATATGGGCAGTTTTATGGGGGTGATTGCTACCTGGTTCTGTACACCTACCTGAGGTCAGGCAGACCCCACTACGTCCTCTACATGTGGCAGGTAGGTCAAAGCAGAGCAGAGGGCACTGTGCTGTGCCTGCTGTACAAGCCTAAAGCTGAAGGAAGCAATTGCACACAAAATTCCCAACCCAAGCACCCAGAAGAACTCAGATACCCTTTGCTCATCAGTTTCAAATATCCCAAACTGTCCTTTGTAGGCGGCATGGACACTGATACCAAACTGGCATCAGACTGGTGCACCAGCAAAATCAGACAGAAAGACTGAAGGGTGATGGGGCTTACAGTGCTGAGGTCAGACTTTGGAGTCAGATTGTCCCTTAAAGCCTTAGTTCCTAGAGTTTTGTGGGTATATGAACATCTCTGCTTTCCTTTTTAAAGTAAATTTTTGTGCAGAGAGAAGCTTCAAAAATGGGTCTCCAAAGTCTACAAAACCAGAATGCCAGTGAAATTTAAATATCTGGAAGCTTTAACTCTGATCTCATGATGTTACACACTTTGGGATTGGCAAGTGCTGAATTGTGAAAGAGATCTGTACCCTTGTTCTCACAACACTGTGTGTGTCACCTCTCTGTCCCTTAGGGCCGCCATGCTTCTGTGGATGAAATCACTGCCTGTGCCCTCAATGCCATCGAGCTGGACAAGAAATATGGGGACGAGGCTGTGCAGGTGCGAGTGACAATGGGCAAGGAGCCCAGGCACTTCCTGGCCATCTTCAAGGGCAGGCTGGTCATCTACGAGGTAATGTGGCTTTGGGAGGTGGGAGCACCCATGGTGGCTTGGCAGCTGCAGTGGAAATAGTCCAGTAAAAATGGGCTGATATTCAGGAAAGGAGCCTGCCAGCTCTGCACGAGCTGGCAGAGGGGACATTTCTAGTACTCCTCAAGTCTGGACTGACCCAACTCAACTGTGCACTCCTGAGCTCCAGCAGTGATGTGTGAGGTTCATGCCAGCTCTGTCCTGAAGTTTCCTGCAGAGCTAGAATAAGGCAGTCATCCTGTGAATTACCAGTGCTGCTATCCAGAGAAGGTCCTCCAAACATGATTTGAGTTGTCCTTGCCTGGATTACATCACATAAATACCAACCCACTTCACTGACTGCCTTGGCTGCTGACATCTGTGGTGGAGAAATTCCAAATGGCTGTGGGAGAGGAGGATTTCCCTCAGCTCTCAGTGTTGGCCCCACTGTGTGCTTTCCATGGCAGATACTCAGTTAAGATGACCACAGCTGGAAATCAGGGTACAGCTGCCTTGCCCAGTGTGCATGGCAAATCCTCTACAGACACCAAGATCTGGTCACACGGATCTTGAGGATCTTGATGGGAGCTAGCCAAGACTCAGTAATCGGGGAGAAATGTGGGAGTTGTGCCATGTAGGTTTCATTCTGACCTGGAATCAGAAGATATTTGGATCTCCTCACCTGCTCAGCGCAGAACCATGGCCCATCACAGCAACAGTGGGCAGGGCTGCGAGCCCAAAGCCTTCTTCAAATCAGTCACTCCCTGATCTGTGTGTCCTGCTCACCTCCCAGTGCCACCCTCCCCTCTCTGTCGTTGCAGGGCGGCACGAGCCGGGCTCAGAAAAGCACACCCGAGCCAGCAATCCGCCTCTTCCAGGTGAGGGGCACGGATGAGGTGAACACAAAGGCCACAGAGGTGCCAGCAAGAGCCTCCTCCCTCAACTCCAATGATGTCTTCCTGTTGGCCACCAGCCAAGTCTGCTACCTGTGGTGTGGGAAGGTGAGTCTGCAGCGAGACACGGGGATGCAGCCAAAGGAATCTGAAATTGCTGAGGTGGGGCTTGAGCCTCCTGCCTCTGCTGGGTCATGGAGATGAATCCTTGGGCAGGTGGCACGTTAATTCAGTGGAGAAACGGCCTCAAGTTGTGCCAGGGGAGGTTGATACTAGGTATTAGTAAAAAAATTCTTCACAGAAAGGGATATCAAGCACTGAAACAGGCTGCCCAGGGAAATGGTGGAGTCAAAAGTGATCAGAAAATATGTGGATGCGACATTTGATGACATGATTTAGTGGTGCTGGGCTGATGGGTGGACTTCATGATCTTAATGGTCTGTTCAACCTGAATGATTCAATGATTGTGTGAGGAAAGTGCACCCAGGAAAGGGCTCTGTCTGTGAAGGGTCAGCAGTAACAGCCCTCTCTACAAAAGTAACCCATGTCAGGGTTCACCTCACCTCATTCTGGATGTTCATACAGCTGTCAGATGAATAAATCATCCCAGATTTTCCAGCTGCAATAACTCAGACAGGATGAGAGTAAATTCATTTATCTTGTTTCAGTCATGTGTCAGGATGAGAAGTAGATCAAAGCAAAGCAGAGAATTTGTTGATTCCCCATCCCTGGAAGTGTTCAAAGCCAGTTTGCATATGGCTTGGAGCATCCTGTTTGAGTGGAAGGTGTTCCTGATGATCTTTAAAGTCCCTCCTAACCCAAATCATTTCTGTCATTCTGTGAGTTTTGCCATAGGTGCCATTGTCTGTACTAAATGTCCCTTCCAGGACTAGAAATGGATTCTGACTGATCAGCTCAAGAGCATTCCAGCAGTTCTGAAGCTCTCCAGAGGACCAAGCCAGCTTTTCCCCATGGATAAGTTTTGCCAGTCTGCCCCTAACCATGCCTCAATGTTTTATCCTGAGCACAGGGATGCAGTGGAGATGAGCGGGAGATGGCAAAAATGGTGGCTGACATCGTTTCCAGACGGGACAAGCACACCATTCTGGAAGGACAGGAGCCAGCAGAGTTCTGGGAAGCTCTGGGAGGCAGAGCACCTTATGCCAGTGAAAAGAGGTAATACTGACCTGCTTGTTCCTCTGGCCAGGGGACATTAGGCAAGGGGTCAAAACTCTTCAGGAAAGTGAATACTTTGATACTGTGTCCTCAATAAAGGGAGAATGAGGCCAGAATATCACCAAGACCTTGGTCAGAAACCACACCAAGGTGTTTTTTTTCCTGGCTTTTGGACCAGGAGCTCTCGTGAAGTGGGAGCTACAGGTCCAAAGCCTGCAGACAAGGGTGTGCTACATCCTTTTTCCTTTCATCCTTTATCCTATGTCTCATCCTGAGGGCTTCAGGAACCACGTGCTCCATTTCCAGCCATTATCAGCAGCTGCCCCAGAAAATTCACGAGACTAGATCTGCTTTTGAACAACATGGATTTCTCCAGCCCTCTGGGCTGGTGATGGTTTCCTTTGCAGAACAGTGATCTGGTCTGGCTTTTACCTGACATCAGGGTCTTAGCCACAATGAGGGAAGGGTTCTGCTTTTGCCTCTTTGGGTGGAGAAAAATAATTACCCTTGAAAATCATTGAAATGGTCTGAGAATCCCCTAGTAGCTGACATTGCTGACTTCCAGGCCTTTAGATGCCTGTAGCTTCAGGGGCCTGCAGGAAGCCAGGAAAGCAAGATTTCTACCTTTCTTGCTTTTTCCTCCCCTGCCATGCCTGAGGCAGGTTCCAGGAGCAGATCACACACTACCAGCCTCGCCTCTTTGAGTGCTCCAACCAGACAGGTCGGTTCATCATGACAGAGGTGGTCGGGTTCTGCCAGGAGGACCTGGATGAAGATGATGTCATGCTGCTGGACACATGGGAAGAGGTCAGAAAAAGCCTCCTCTTCCTCTCCTCAGCCATATTTTCAAACAGGTTATGGCTTTAGTTGGTGTTACTTGAGTTGGATGTTGGCCCATGACTGGGTTCAGCTACCTTGAAACATGCAAGAGATGTTTCCTGAAATATTTATGCTCCATGCCTGTCTCAAAAGCAAAATCTTCGTTGACTGGGGCTAAGTCAGGGCCCAGAATCACAGGGAACTATTGGGAAAACACATTTCCAATCTTATCTCTGCTCCCACTGGCAGGGAAGAGCAAACATCTGTGTCTGCACAGGTTCTGATGCTCACTGACCTTCAAATCCTTCTCCCCTTGCAGATTTTCCTTTGGGTTGGCAAAGCCTCCAACGCACAGGAGAGGAACGAGGCAATTGCCTCAGCTAAGGAGTATCTCAAGACCCATCCAGCTGGGAGGGACTTGGCAACTCCCATCATCCTGGTGAAGCAGGGCTATGAACCCCTCAACTTCACAGGGTGGTTCAACGCTTGGGACCCCTACAAATGGAGTGTAAGTTGCTGGAAAAGCCCTGTGGCATTCTCATCAGTGCCTGGAGGGTGGTGTTGTCAGGGAATATAGGATGCATGAAGTGGAACATCACTGGGACATGTCCTGAGCTTCACAAAATCATGGAATGGCTTGGGTTGGAAGGGACCTTAAAGATCACCCCAGTTCCAACCCCCTGCCATGTGCAGGGATGTGAGTTTCTGGTGCTATCTGAGCAGCTTCTGTTCCTTCACCAGTAAAAAAGTACCTGTGTGGTGAAACAGGCTTTTGCAAATGTGCTTGAATTCACAATATTCATATTTTCATAAATATTAGGTTCCAAATCAAGTTTTTGATTTCAGCCAAAAAGAGGTGGGGACTATGAGTAGTAAAATCAAGTTCAGAGGGAAAACAGACCCATACACATCATAAAGCAAAAAAAAAAAAATAAAACAAACCAACAGAAGTTCCTTGTTGTAAAGGCAGTCAGAGAGGCAAATTTGTGACCCAGTTTTAAGGGCAAACTGTGATGAAATGAAGATGTGAGCAGACAGGTCTCGTGTTCAGATTTGTGGAAAGCCCATCAGAGCCCAGGAGCTCCTGAGTGAAGTCACCCTTGGTCTCTGCACGCCAGCCTCCAAAAGCAGAGTTACAAACACCAGCTCCTCCCATATAGAAATGGAAACCTGCCCTAGGAGGTGGCTGGGAAAGAAAAATTCCTTTCTCCCCTCTTTCCCCAAGACTTGACACTGCAGGAGAACTCTTACAGAGATATTTTATTTCCTGTATCTGGGTTTGCATCCTCTTTCTTCCCAATCCATGTGGTGGTGGATCCAGTCTTGACAGCTGGATCTGGAGAGATAAGACAGCAACTCACAGTGACCCTTAAAAATATGTTGATGCTTAGAATAAAGGTCAAAGCTTGTGGGTTTATTTTATTTTTCCTGAGGAACTGCTGAAAAACAAGGATACAGCTCATAAAATATGTGCCTCTAAAAATATCCCCTGTAGGCAGCTTCAGCAACTACAGACAAGCCATCCAAACTGTTGACATCCCAGAAACATCTGGTGTGTGTTCTTTGCTCAGTTTTGGGTCTAAATCTGTTTTCTCTGCAGTCCATGTGTTTATGTTGCTTGTTCTTGTTGGGAAACTTTGTTGGATGATTTTGTTAAGAACTGACATCTCCTGGCTGCTTAGGAAAACACAGTCATGAGCTTTGCCAATTTATCTAGCCCATTCTACTTTTTAAATAGAAAATAAGAGGTATCTTGTAATACATGGCACCTAATTGAAAGGAGTCAGGACTTGAGGCTTTGAAAAAATCTGTTGTTTTAGCTAAATGAATCGGGAAAGTTGGAAGAAAGAAATGTTATTTCAGGCATTGCAAGATTCATCAAAAAATGTAAAAGATTTAAATCCAGCAGTAAATACTATTTCTCCTCATTTGCTTTCTGCTCTAAAGTTTTTAAATTTCCCAGTTTCATCTGTTATTGTAGAACTACAAAGGCTGAAGTCCTTTTTTTGTTGTTGTTGTTGTTTTCAAATGAAAGTGCAGATATCTGGCTCAGATTCTGATTACAGGGGCTGAGGTTTGCAGGAGCTGTCACATCAGTGACCATCACTGGGCTTTCAAACCCATGACCTCCTGGCCCAGGAGTGTGGGTTAGACCCCAGGAGTGTGTGCTAAAGGCAGCCCATGTCTCTCACAACTCTCTCTTTCCCTTTAGGATGGGAAGTCCTATGAGGACATGAAGAACAGCTTGGGAGATGTGTTGGCCATATCTGAGATCAAAGTGGTGAGTTGTGTCTTGGCCATACAAGTAGGAAACACCTGGGTTCACACACCACCACATCCTGTTTGCATTGAGGAGGGGACACCAGGATCAGGGCAGGGATGGGAACCTCAGGCTGCCAGCATCAGAGCTGTGCTCCTCTGTGGGAAACAGAGGGAGATGTGATAAATTACCCAGAAATTCACCCAGACCTCCTGGGCTTTTTCCAGTCCTGCCCAGAGGCACCTGTGAGCAGGACATTGTCCAGCTGCTCTAATGCAGAACAAATTCAGGTGTGTGCAGCTCTAAGAGGGTGCAGTAAAGTGTTCTGTGGATAGTTTACAGTGGTGGAGCTCCTAAGACCCCAAACAAAGGTCCCCCGGTCAAGAAGGGCATAGCCCAGTGGGGAATCTTCCAAAGTAATTGAGGTCCCAGACAGTCCTGAGTGCCACTGTCACACGGGTCAGTTCTGCCCTGGGCAGGGTCAGGGTGAAGGCTGGAAGGAAGTGGCAGGTTTGGATGAGGAGAGATGGCTCATCAGGGAGGGAGGTGCAGGTAATGTAGATGTTTTAGACATGGTAGACATCTAACCTCACCTTCTGTCGTCCCACATGTGCCTTCCCCTGGTGTTATCTTGAGAAGAATGAGACTGCTGTAAGTATCCTCAGTTCTTTGTGAGAGCTCTCACTAGTGTGTGCTTTTAGCAGTCCTAACACCAAGGTGTAGCATTTAGGGAGGCACTGCACTAACGCTTTAGTTGGGGTTTTCCCCTTGCTGCTTTGGAGCTACAGATAGTCTCTGCCAGAAATAATCCCCCACAACCCCAGCAGAAAGATCCTGGCATCATCCCCAGCTTGCTCTGCCAGAGCATCTCATCATGACGTGTTTTCCTCCATTTGGCAGGACCTGAACAACCTCAGCCTGAACAAGAGAACCCTCAGCACGACCAGCCTGGCTGGTTCAGGTACAGCAAATTCCTCCTCGGAGTACAAATCTCACCTCAGCCACAGTGACAGCAACAGCAACAACTACAACAGCAACAGCCACAGCAGCCCTGCCATGGTGCCCAACGGGGAAGGGATTTACTCCCGAGAGGTGCTGATGCACAGGACGGTGGATGAGCTACCCGAAGGCGTGGATCCCACTAAAAAAGAGGTGACAGCATTACTGGTTTGGTGCCTTTCTAACTTCACCTGGAACTGGATAGGTGTGCTCTAGACTCCCAAGTCCTGCTCAGACTCAAGGGGACGCAGGCAGGATGCACAGGTGCCAACAAAAGCAGGAGCTTTATGTGAGGAACTGTAGAATGGTCTGGGACCTTAAATATCATTTAGTTCCAGCCTCCTGCTGTGGACAGGGACACCTTGTGGTGGTTTTGGCCTAGTTGAAGTAATTATGGTGTTTCTATGGCAGAAAAAATATAATTTTAAGTAGTAGTTTTTAAAAAATGTTTTCTTCTGGTAGAATTGTTTTGCTCTACCACCCATCTTGTGTTCTCAGAGGGACAGGGGTACAAGGTGACACAGCTGAGAACAAAGCCAGAATTTGCATTTTACTTGAGCTGTAGGTGAATGTTTTCATTTGAAGCTCCTCTCAGCAGGGATGGTTTGGTGGGTTTTTTTTAATTGTCAGAAAGCTTGCATTTCAGCAGTTTTCAATTTCTGATCAGCCCAAGGACTTTGGCAGTGTCTGCAGCTGAATCCAAGCAAGCTGATGGGAGGGACAGAGGATTGATTCCCTCTTCTCCCTGTAATCCTTGTTAGATCAATGTCATGCCCAACAGATCTGGAAAAGGCCAACACCCACAGCCAGAGTCAGGATCCACAGCTGGGCTCTACATGGATTCTTTTGCCCAAAATTTCTGGAAAAAAACTCAACCTTCCATTCCCACAGGGCCTTTGTCAGTATCCCAGATGATCCTGCTTTCTGCAAACCTTGCTTTTCCAGCAATGGGAGTGAACATTTCCAGTGAATATTTTAGAGGAGGGAACTGAACGAGGGGGAGAAGCTTTTGCTGTGAATCACTGCCTAAGGAGCCACCCAAAACTCTGGCCAGCAGAGCTTCCCTGGTGGACCGTAAATTGTCCTGGCCTCAGTATGATCAGCAGGGGCTAAATTCCAGCCAGAGCATGCTAACTCCTCAAAACTGGAACATCTCTTTGGGCTGGTGGGTTTTTGTTCCCTTGGTGCTTTGGGAAGGGGCATGAGGAGCAGTCGTGTGGGATGTTCCATTTCTCACCATGAGGACAGGGAGCTGAGCAGGAGCTGTTGGTCTGGAGTCAGAGGTCAGCACTGGCGTGGTGGGGAGGGGGTGCAGTTATGGGGGTGTCCAGGTTCTGCAAAAGCCACAGCTGACCTGTCCTTTGTCTCTCTTCACTGCAGTGCTATCTCTCCGATGCCGATTTCCATGATATCTTTGGGAAGTCCAAGGACGAGTTCTACCAGATGCCCAAATGGAAGCAGCAGAATGAGAAGAAACAATTTGGACTCTTCTGAAACTGCAGGGGGGAACTGATGACTCTGGGACCAGCCCTTGCTCCCTCAGGAGCTGCAGGAAAGCAGTGCAGCCTTTTGCTCAATGATTGCATCCCAGCACCCCAATCCAGCACAGTTATTCCAGCAGCCTCTGTTCAGGGGATGGCTCCTTTCTCCCTGCAGACCCAGAACCCCAGGAGGCAAAACCTTTTTCAAGAACAGCTTGACAGGATGTTTTTGCCTCTTCCTGACACTTTATTGCTGATAGCCATGAAGTCAGGCGTGTGCCACACAAGTGCACTGTAGCCTCATCTTTCCTTTCCCTTTTGCAAATCACCACATGCACGAGGCCATGATCTCCTTTCATTTGTAGAAGTTTAAGTTAGTCAAGACAAAGGCCATTTGTAGCTGCTGTGTAAATTCTGGATGGGGAGAGGAGGGGGAGCCTTGAGGTCAGGAAAAAGGTGATGGAGTAGCCAGATGCCTGATGGATAGTCAGTGGAATGACATCAGACAGTTCTGCCCCTTCTCACCTTGTAGAAAAACTACTCAGCAAAGAACAGCAAGAATCAGTTCCAGATTAACATGCATAGCCCAGGGCAGCTAAAACACATCAGAGCCTGGTTTGGGGGGGGGGGGGGGGGGGGAAGCGCTTATTAGGAGAATATTTATTAGCTTATCTGTTTCAAGAAGATGACAACACTAAAGGCTAGACACAAATGTCGATTTTTGACTGCCAGACAAGACTCTGTCTACTTTATTTTTTTTCTCATTCAGACAGCATCTGCAATCTCTCCTGGCCTCCCTGACCAGGTGGATGTCAGGAGTCCACCTGCTCACAGACCAGAGGTTTGAGGAAGGCAGGAGGGTTTTGGGTGTGACCTGAGGCAGAGGGTGTCCTGCTGAAGCTTTTATCAGGGCTCCATCCCTGTGATGTCTGTGGGACTGAGAGTGCTGGTTCCACACTGTGGCATCAGTCTGTCTGGGGAGGGCAGTGGGAAATGTGAGCAATCAGTGATTATGGGATAAAACTGTAAACTCCAGGAAGAAACTCCACCTTAAAAACTCAGACAACGTGGGTTTGCAGCTTTACTCCATTTCCAACCTGATCAGTGATTCCAAATAAACATCCAGCAGCAGCAGCACTCTAAGAGTCCTTGGTCAGCATGGGGGTAGGATGGTAGCAGATAAAAGCTCTAAAGGGTCACAGATCCTTCAAACACCTGGTCATCAATGGAATTTTGGATTTTTTTGAAAAGAACAAACTGAGGAGGTTGGGCCCCTTCTGTTCCCAAACTCCACATAGCTTGGGCCATTTGTCCCCCCATGCCTGTGTACCCTGCCCCTGAAGCCCCCATTGTCAGTGAGCAGCAGTACCTGGCAGTTCAGCATTTGAACTGACCGCCCAGCCCTGCTGCAGGGATGTGGCCATGGAGCTGGGGAGCTCCAGGCTGTTGATTGAGGGGCAAAGAGCTCTCGTTCAACACCCAGGACCACATCACTGTGCTGAAGTGTCACCATCTGGCTGGGCTGGAGCAGGAACCTCCAGGTGATGGGGTCTTCTGGATAGAACTTTGTGTTTAAGGATTGGTAGTTAACTCAAATAAACCCCAACTCCATGGTTATGTCCCTGTTCCTACCACCACTTCATCCCATTTCTGCTTGAGGGTCCAGCCCAAAACTCACTGGAAGCCCCTGTGCAGAGTAAGTTAAACATCAAGCAGAGACACAAATCAGCTGAATTACCTGTGGGATTGCTCCTCTTGTGTTTGTGAGAGATGCAATGAGTGCACATTACCCATGTTTCAACCTCTGTTGGCACTGCTGGAATCAGCAATATTTGCCTTGCCTCACTGAGGAGTGCTGCTGCCAGCTCCTAAATTAATGAATTGCTTGTGCTGCTCAGTAAGATGCAGGAATGCCACCTACCTGTGGGCCTAACGTGCTTCACACAATCAAATGAAGACCAGCCAAAATACAGTCGGATTATAGAGATCAGGCCAGTTCGGTACAAATTGCTTTAATTCCTGTGGCCACCACACTCACCAACACGAGTGGAGTGCTCCTGCCAGCACTCAGGAGTCAGCCTGGGATTTCACAGACCAGGGAGCCTTCTGATATCTGGGCCTGATGGAAACTGCTGCTGCACACCTTTTCTCATGGGAGAGTTGCTTTTACTCCCCACCTCTGATTTCTAAAGGAAAGAGCCTCTCCCACCTCCTCACTTCGGTGCCTTTTGCTGTGATGTTGGTGGCCATGTCCCGTTTCTGCTGCTCTTTTCTCCAGAGCTCTTCCCAGCAATGGGGCTCTAGCACTTCCTAATCGGTTCAGAGATGAGCTCACTTGGTAACAGCAGGGACCATGTCTCCCTTCCTTTGGGGAGAGAGGAATTGCAGTGTTGTTATCACGTTCTGCCCACCCCATCTCCATCGCAGCTCCTTTCCCACCTGGCTGTAGTAACTTTCCCCAACTGTTCCTACCTGATCAGGAATATTTTTTCTTCCCATGGATCTTGCCTACCTTTAAGTGCAAAAGAGGCAGAGGAAAACCCAGCCTCTCTGCGCAATCCATCCAAGCCCACCCTGACCCTGGCCACCTGGTCCCCCTCTTCTCTAGTGCCTGTCACAGCAGGGCAGGTGAGGGCTTTAGCTCAATAATCCATCTGAAATCTAATCCTGCCACCCAAAAAAATGCAAGTGGTATGTTCACAGCCACCCCAGGGAGCTGATCTGACTTCACACAGGAACAGAATCACACCGTGGTTTGCACTAGGAGGGACCTTAGAGACCATCCAGTTCCTACCCCCTGCCATGGACAGGGACACCTTCCACTATCCAGGTTGCTCAGAGCCCCAGCCAAAGTGTCCTTGAACGTTCCCAGTGATGGGGCATCCACAGCTTCTCTGGGAAACCTCTTCCAGTGCCTCACTGCTCTCACAGAGAAGAACTTCTTCCTAATTTGCCCCACAAGAGCTGGTGCTGATACAAGTGAGGGGGCAGGAGCACTTCTTACCACCTTCACTTACGCTTTTCACCATGGATCCCTAAAACAAAGTGCTGAGAGCACACTGGGAGCAGGGACCAAACTCAGGCTGTCCTTGGGTGGGAGTCAAGGATGTTCCATCCTTGGCCTTCAAATGTGTCTCCAAAAATGTGCCCCATCCCAGAGGTGACCTGGGAGAGCCTGTGTCATTGCAGGGCCCCTGCTCTTCCTCACTGGTCACTCGTGAACTCTTCTACCTGGCTGGTTGTTAATGCAGTATCAGCCTCTGAGGTGTGAGTTTAATACACATTTAATCTGCCAATGGTTTACAACATCACACAGTATTGTAGTCAAGAGGAAAAATCAATGTGTCCAGCAATGTTTACTGCAGCATAACAAACTCCAGGGAGGTCTAAATGAAATCCAGCTTTGCAGTGGGCCTAAGAATCCCTAAATCCAGGCTATTTTGGACTAAAACAAATAAGATGACCAGCATATGTTTAAAAGGACATTAACATCTTTGGTATCAGCCCCTCGTCTTCACCACCAGGGATCAGAACCCCCAGGAAGCCTAATAATTTAAGAAATCAAGCAGGTCTATTTCTGAATTTATGTATGTTGCATTCAAGCAGAACAAAGAGGCAAATAGTGACAAGTAATTGAACGATTCCAGAATTATTTTTTAAACTTTTAATAGTCTAACATACTGTTAGTAACAGAGTTGGCACTTCAAAATATATATTATTTTATTTCAACAATATTCCCTTAACTCTGTAGTTCCACTTGAAGACAAATCACTAGTTGCCATAAATACTGTGCTGTTTTCAAAACATTCTCATGCTGGGTTGCCTCTACAGTGCAACTGGGACCTGCTAGGACTTAAAACATCTACTTCCTCTCTGTTAAAAATGGACATTTTTCTGTAAAAACACAAAGTTTTACTGTATTGAAAAAAAAAGAAAAACAAAAAAAACCCTGCTGGCAGTTGTTGAGCATGTTTCCACTGTCTTTGGCAAAAGACCTTCTCTGAGGTCCCTTTGAGTGGGTTTCACTTTGGGTCAGAGGGAAATCTGCTGTTCGGCAGCTTCTTTCTCCTTCACAGGATGAGAGCCCGGCTTTGAATGCAAAGTGGCCTGGCTGAGAGCCAGGCGCACAGGCAGAGTAGTGCTCATGTATTTTTTATTACAACACAAAAGGAAACTCGGGTTACATAAGACGGGGCTTTGTAGTGCAGCTTTCTTTTTTAATCTGTAACAGAAAGGAGGGGAGTCATGTCCCTGTTCTGGACTTCATATGGTGAAAGATGGCTGACACCTGCAGTTGCAAGAAGTCACCTGGCACCTGGCCACTGATTGCAGTGCTGAGGGACACTTTTCCTTGCACTGATGTTGGGTGCTTTGCCCAGATGCCTGACCGAGCCCAACCCAAGAGCTGTACTTTCACTAAAAAAGGAGTCCCTATCCTCTCCCTAAAAAAGGAGTCCCTATCCTCTCCCTAAAAGCAACATTAATAAAAAAAATGGAAATAAAGTGAACGAAACCCGCAGGTGGATTGGTTGAACAGGTACAAAATCTCAACAGCAGCATTAGGATGTTTCCAGCACGCAGCAGGGAGAAGGTCGATGGCTGTTTCACATCGGAGTCCTGTGGAGCACCGAATGCTGCTCCAGGGAAGGTGCTGGGGACTGACCCTGGCACTGGCAGGGTTCACACACTGAATTCCTTCCAGGTCTGTAAGGAGGCTCACTGTGGCCTGGAGGAGCCAGGCTGCTAATCACTGTCCTGGATACTGATGTAGACAAAGAGGGTGGAGGAGGAGTACGGGTCTCCATTCTTGGTCAGGAGATGGATGTGGCGATAACCTGGGAGCAGAGACACAGATGGGAAATGGCCTTTAGTCCAGTTGGGAAAGTACTTGCTGATGTTTGCCAAGACCCTGCACAAACATCTCCCTGGATCAGAGCAGTTTGTTCTCAGTTTCCCACAGCATCCTGAACAGGCAGGTCCCAGAGGCACAGCTCTGAGTGTGGGTAACACAATGTGCCCAAGGTCTCTGGTGACAAGGGGGACCCTCCCCTATGGACAATGTTAACAGCTGCCCAAAAAATCCACTCTGACCCCAGCTGTGATGGATCTGGACCACTCATCCAGGACACTGGAGCTTCCCAAAGGGCTCAGAGGCTGTGAGGAGCAGGCAGCAGGGCCTTACCTTGCTTCAGACTCGTGAAGGGAAGGGTGTACTGCCCAATGAAGTCATTCTTGGTTGACATGTCAAAGTCTTCCACCACAAACCGCACCAGGGCAAGTGCAGGCATCTCTATGTCAAATGTAAACTCTTCATTCCAGTTTGGGTTAAAGCCTGGGCAATACAGACAAGGATGGAGGTCAGAGATGCTGGCAGTAAGAATGCTGGTCTGAGGTGTTTGCAAATGGATGGAGTCTCTTCCTGACTGTCAACCTAATCTGACCTAGACCAAGGCTCTTAGGAGGTGCCAAGAGCCTTGTTTCCAGATGTAATAGTGTGATTTGCTACCTGGAATTAATAAATCCCTCATCTTGGGCTGTTCACTGCAGACCTGGGTCCTAGAAAGGAGTGATGTGCAGGAGAGGGGAGGAACTTAGCTCTGCTCCACAGGTTCTTGCTGGATGGTACATGGCTGTCTTTGGTTGACATTGGACCAGATGCAAACTTCATAGCCCTAAACCAGAGGAGGGAAGAGAGGGAATCTATGTTTGTGTGCTGAGGCAGCCTTCTGGGGCCTTAAACATTTCCAGCTGCTTGAGAAACATCCATCTAAGCACCATTCTGTGCCCCAATTTCCCTCTCTGCAAAAAAAAGTTACTGAGAAGTGTCTGATTACAAAAAGCATCATCAAGTCTGCATAAGGGTCATGTGGTCCAGAATCACAAAGCAAACAAAACTGAGACTGACACACATGAAATGCAGAGCAAGCTCAGTGCCCTCTCTTCAGGCCATGGCAGGTGCAGTGTCCATAAACCACTCCCCAGAAGTGAACAGGAAAGATCCTGCTGGAAACCCTATTGCCTGTGCAGAGCACAGCCCAAGGACAGCAAAATGTCACCTGGAGCCTGCTGGTCATGCAGGGTTTGTGAGTGATTCAGCAGGAGACAGGGATCTTTCATCTGTCCCTGAAGGTGCTGAGATGATGTCTTTATTGTTTGATTTACTTTATTTTAGTAAATAAAGTAAAATCTTAAATAAACTATTTTTTAAAATTTTAGTTTATTGCTGTGGTGTCTTTATTGTTTGATTTACTTTCCACAAGAGAGCACTTATCATTCCAGCAGCATTCTGGTATTATTCCAGCTAGAGAAGGGTTGGCCATGGGGCTGGGAGTGCTCAGCAGCCCTGAGGAACAGGCCTGGCAGGTCTGAAATGTTCCCTACACAACTTTCACTTGACAGGCTGTAAAAAATTATTGTAGGTGACGGAAATGGCCATGAGCTTTAGGGGCCAGGCCAGATTTACTCAAACAGGAAAGAGGAAAAGGGAAACATTGTTAGCAGTCAGGAAAATATGCACCAGCTTTGCAGTGCTTGGCTCTTACTCCAGACAGAAAAGCAGAGTGTGTGTGTTTGTGCAAATGGCCATAGTATTAAAACCCTCAGTGCACAGAGGGAAGCCACAGCCACGTCTGACTGGTAAGAAATGGTCCTCCAACTTCTGAGATATACAAAATTCATCTGGGCAATACACTGAGCAGCTTGAGTAAAGTTTGTATGCCACTGCTTCAGGCAGAGGCTGAAATAGACACCTCTGAAGCTCCTTGCAACATCAATCTGTTGTGTGTTTGTGACAGTTTTGGGGTACAATCAGGTCACATCCAACTGCATGGAGGTAAAGAGCACTTCCAAAGCTCTAGCTCTGTAAATCTAGCAGCCAGCCCCAGACAACTCACATGGCTGATGTGAGTGGTTGTTTTACTGGGAATTTCTGTCTCCTAACAACAAGGAAGAACAACACCTCATGTATCTGTTTAGTGTGGGCAGGATTGGGTGCCCCGGGCAGGTCTGCCCACAGGGCAGCAGTCTTGCCAAGAACAGAAAAGGTTCCTGCTGGTGGGAGCAGAGCTTGAAGGAAACCCCTCACCATTGTTCTCGATGACTTTGGTCTGCTTCTTGTTGTTGTCCTGCTGGACACCGTGGATCTCTATTGTTACCTTGGGATCCACAATGGAATTTTTGCTTTTGTTCACCTTTGGCAGCTGCTGACCAGAGATAATCTGTGAAGGAAACAGGGGAAGAGGTCAGGGCATCACTAGAAGAGGGAGCTCCCTGGAAGACTCCGTCTCCTTCCCCAGGAGTGCAGGATCTGCTGTGAGAGGCTGGTGCTGCCCTTTCAGAGCTGGTGCTGTGACATCCTTCAGAGGAAGCTGTCATGAGCTAAAGCACCTGAAGAATTTTGCCCCAGCCCAGCCAGCTGGCTTTGGGACAGCTTTTCTGACTGCCCACAGTGCTCAGCTGGTACTTGGGAACACCAGAGGTGACTGCTGCTTGCATGTCTGCCTGCGTGGTTCTGGAAGCACAGCAAGTGTTATCATTAACACTTAAGAAAGATTAAAGATCTTAAAGAATTAAAGATCCCTGGAGAATCCAAATCCATGAGAGCCCCCAGATGTGTGAAATCAGTAGGGTTAGGACAACACTGAAGGTAGGACCAGAAGGAGAAGGTATGAGCCCCCCAAAAGTGGATGTTACTGAGATGTTTCCCAACTTCTATTCTTACTTTAAGCAGAAGCTTCTTCTTTGTCCCCCATGTTCCTTCTGTGATGGATTTTGGATTGAATTTGGTTTGTTCATCAAGGAGGAATTCTGGCTTTAAGACATACCCAGAAAACCCATTGTCCTGGAACCGACCCTGGTACACATCCATTTCTGTGCCTGCTGTCTGGAAATTCAGGGCAACTGCAACACAAATAAGTAACTTCAGTCACTCAGATAAATCAATAGGAATCTTTTCATGCTAATTCTGTTCACATGAAACTGCATTTCATGGACATAAACATTGGCTTTTCCACGCTTCAAAGAGCCATCGTAACCTCTGACCCTCACAGCTTGCTAGCCCTGAGGATTTCTTGCATTCAGAGATGATAGAGACAGGAGGAGCCATTACAGCCATCCTGCCTTCCCCAGGATCAAAAATTGTCCTGCAAGAAATTTATGCTACCTAGAGCAACTGCATTTTTTAGATAAGCCTCTTCATTTCTATGCTGAAGGAATTCTCTCCTGTAGTGAAGCTAGCAAATCCCTCTCAGATAATTTCTCTGGCTACTTAGGCTCATTATAAAACCTCCTTTCCAGCCCAGATCTGCCTGTTTTCATTTGCCATCCCGAGGGGCATCAATGCCTCTGTTGTTTGGACTGGAGAGCTCCTCATGGTGTGAACTCCTTGGGTGGCAGCAGAGAAGCTGTGATCAAATCACCTCTTTATTGTCTGCTGCCCAAAATAGATCAAGCCTCACTGGTGCTGTAACACCAGGCACATTCCTTGTATTCTTCCCAATTTGTTGATACCTTTTTTAAAGGCATTGATGTAAAACCTGGAACAGCCTCACTGATACCACACAGGGAGTCCACATGGACACCACCAGCTCCTCCGCGTTCCTTTGATTTCCTCAAGGATGATTTCAAACTCTTTAGCAACATCCAAGACATCTCTTAGACACAGAAATGTATCCTGGTCACATGTCCTTCATACCTGATTGCACTTGAAGGCTGAGAGTATTTTAAGGCATTCCCTTATTTTTCTACCTGCAGCAAGACTTTGATAACTGCAGTACACTGGGTTTCCTGGGAGCTGAAAGTACTCAGGGCTTCCGAAAAATCTTATTTTAGGTGCCCAAATACTGAATCAGGTCTGACCTTCCCCAAGGGAACTGATGGTGCCTCCCAAGTACTGTCCTGAGGCCAAACACGACAAGGGGTGCTACCTGTACCCCTATGGGGGCTGCAGGACCCAGAGAGTTCATGCTCCCTCCTCCTTTGTTAAATGGCAATAACTGTGCTGACAGTGAAATTGCAGAGATCTGCACATTAATGTACAGAAAAGCCTTTTCTAATGGATTTGTGCCAAGACAGAAAATGGTCTATGGAAAGTCACTGGGAATTTTTTGGGAAACTGGTTTCTCCCAGTGACTGCTGAGCCTCGAGCTGCAGAGGGCTTGAGGTTCTGCCTCAGCTGAAGCCCACCACAGCCAGGCCATGGGTGACCCAGACAGGGACCCCCTCCAGCCTCCCAGTGACACCCACCAATCTGGCAGCCAACATTCCACAAGTCCACGGGGCTGTAGTTGGAAGAATCTGTCCTCCAGCCTGCAGGGTAGATACGGCTCAGGTGCCTGATGTTGTGATGAATAAAACTGGTTCCTACAGAGAAAGGAAGAAACAAGAAAATGGCTTTTTCAGTGGGGCTACTTTTATCTCCTCTTGCTGCTGCTGTGTGTTCCTCTCTGCCTGGCAAGTCTGGCTGAATGGGAACCACCTGCAAAAATGCCCTCGTTGGTAGCAGCCTCAAGGACATTAAGTTCTTCCTACATTTCTCAGTGATGTGCTTGACCAGTGATACAACCCATGTTTTTGGGATGTCTTTTCCAGCAACAGCTGTCCACTTTTGGGGAACAGGGACAGAGGAGGGAAGAACACACATACCAGACTCCTGGGCCAGTTTCAGAGCTTTGCTCTCCGAGAATGATGACATCTCATAGAAAGCCCGAGGATGGTTGGGGTCATCAAAGCCTTCAAAGTGGACACTCTTGCAGTAGACAACTATGTCTGACAGCTCCTTGGCAAGCTTCAAGGTGTCACTCTAAAAACAGGAGAGCAAGAGGTTTGTGGGGAGTTTTTGCTGTCGTGCTCAAAAGTGCAAATCATGTTTTCTCTACAGGACCCCTGGGGCTTCTCTTTTCCACCACCTTCACAAAAAAAGGACACCCACACTCAACAGTCAGTGGCTGGTGGTGTGCCTTCTGTCACCCTGTGCAGGAAGGGTTGGGAAAGGATTCCCCCTTCATTGGTGAGATACCCTTCCTTGCTGCTCTCTGCAGGATCATTTGTATTTCAGCACCCATGTCTGTCTCCAGGTGCTAAACTTTCCAGCAGAGCCTTAGCAATGACTTTTCCATACTGTCCTGATCCCAGGCATGCAAACCTGGAAATAAAGGGAAGAGAAGGGTGTTTTGGTCTCCACAGAGCTTGGGCTTTTTCCCCCTTGAACTAGGAATTTGTCACAATGCTCTGATGACTCCAACTCCACAGCCACATTCATTGGTGCAAGTGAGGGTTCCCAGCTCTCATTGGGGGCAAGAAAAGAAAGTGACAGATGTCAAAATAATGTACATGTTATTCACTAGAGAGCAGAGAATTAAATAAGACTCGCAAAGAGTGAGGAACTCATCAAAGGGAAACATAGATCAGACCAGATGCAGAGGCAACACCAATCAGCTTTGCCACCACTGGGGCTGAATGTGTCTGCATCACCTGTGAAGCCACCTGTGAGGGATGTGGGCTTCAGGAGGACCTGCATGCTGGAAAAATCCATTTCCTCACACGATGGGGCAGAACACTTGTGTAAAGGCCAGCCTTTTCCTTCCAGAAATCATCATACAGATTGCTTTAGCAACTGGCCACTCCTTCCCCATAGATCTTTCCTCCCTCTCTCCTCCAGGTCACAAACAAACAGCCAGTGAGGGTGCAGGCATATCCCAAAATGTGACTGGAAAAGCCAAAGTCATGACTGCCCTATGACAAAGAGATTTCTGGAAATACGACAGACAGATTGCACATGCCCTTCCTCTGCCTCCATAAATGCTACACATTCTGTTCCCACTGCAGCCTCATTTTAGAGAAAAAAGCCAACCTCTTTGCTTGGCTGGTTCTTCAAGATCTCTATGCTTGGGACAGAGATCATTATGATGGGCAAGCCAGGATCCTCAGACCTAGCAATTTCAACAATTCACCCTTACGTATCCCCAGCTGAGTAGCTGAAACCACACTGAGACCAGTTTTGGCTGGGAACACATGAAAAATTGTAATTTAACTGCTTTTGATTTTTTATTTCTTTAGGCGTGGTACAAAACCCACCAAAAAAGTGATTTCTCAGTGATTTCTTCTTTCCCTTACCTTTCCCTTCTGTTCTACCTTGGTCTTCACAGATTCATCTTCAATTTCAGCTGCTTCATCTTCATCAGAGACATCCTCAGCCTCCAGGTTGTTGTTGCCATTGACAGGGTCCTCCTGCCTGCTCAGCTTCTTGCCTTTCACCAGGATCTTGCCCTTCAATTGCTGCATGAGGAAAAGTGGACAAAACACCTGGTGGTTAGAGAAGATTCTGGCCCACCCTGAAGAAGCCCCTCAGCTGTAACCAGTGCTTTTACAGTTGTATCAGTGACTGGTTATTACCCAGAGACACAGGCAAAAACAAGTGTTTCTACACTGTGGCCCTGCCCAGCCTCTGAGACCACAAGCAATGAATGTGAAAACCCCAGAGAGCCCAGTGATTCCCCTCTCCTGTAGATCTGACCATCCCCTCAACCAGAAAACTGAGACAGTTGAGCCGTTCAAGATAATTAAAATACACTTTTTCAGGACTGAAATGTTGCTTAGCAAACAAGGCAGAGCCTGGAGGTCTGGGCTGCTGGAAAAAAAATCATGGCATCATTTTTGCCCCTCTCTGTGGCCTGTTATTGAATGCACCTCTTGCTCTGCAGTGTGTTGTTATAAACCTGTGCACAGCTCTGGAAACTGAGATCCAAGCAGGGACTGAGGTAGTGCAGCCTCTGCTCCACAGACATTTTAATGGGGAGAGAGGTCCAGTAGGTTCTGGACAGGTGCCTCATGCACAGCAGACATGGAATTTTAATACATTTGGCATTTTGCAGGTGATGCCTTCGGATGCTGTGAGCCTCTGGAGGATTTCCCAGACCCTTTCCAATGCTACATCCTCTTCAGGCAACAGCTTCTCCTGGCGCTCCTGGGATGGTACAACACTGACCCCAGCCAGCAGCATGCATCAGTGTGTCACAGCTGGGTGCAGAGGAGTCCTGGGAGCACCTTCCTTGTGCTGAATCAGTTCTCTCCAGCCTCTTTCAAGTGAACCCCTCACCACTGATGCATCCCTCATGCAAGCCCTGGCTGTGGGAAGAAGGCTGGAGCCTGAAGAGGGATGATTTAGAGCCCAAAAAAGGCAGCAGCAAGGCTTGAGACAGGGAGAAGTATAGAGAAAGGTGAATGGGGGTGACCTCCAGGTGCGTGGGTTAAAATCAAGAGCACCACTAGACCTGGCAGCTTCCAGGAACAGGAGATTTGCTGCCACCTGGATGTGTTTGGCACTCCTGGCTTTGGAAGCTATGAGTTATTCCAGAAAAATCCCATCTTGGAATTACAACCCGTCAGTCTGTGTAGCACATTCCCCCTTCCTCAGCAACACCCTATATTTACCTTTTCTGCAACAGCAAAAGCAACAAAACAGCACCATATTCAAATGACAGGACTGTGAAAAACCAATAACCTTTTATAAAACAACACAGGGATTTTCAAAGGACACCATTCCCCCTTTGCACCTTTTGTGGGTTCAAGTAAATTGCATCACACCTTTACAGAGACCAGCCCCACTCCTCACCACCTGGCAAAGCTGTGGATGGAGCTGGGTTTGAGCAGAAATCCAACACTGGGACCTGAGGCAGCAGCCAAGAGCAATTTTATTCAGCTACCACAAATGAGCTGTTTACACTGGGGCACTTTCCCTGTCACTCAAAGGAGCAGTCAGAGCACAGCAATATCCTCCTCCCCATCCCCAGACCATCCTCTCAGCCTTCCAGGCAGAGCTGTGCTCTGCTTCTTCACATCCAGGGCTGGGAGATGTGTCGGCCCATCTTCAGAGCCTGACTTCATCCTGCTGCTCTCATGTCCCTTCCCACCCTCCTGCCTCAACACACAGCTCTACAAAATCCAGTTCCATGTGAGCTTTTAGGCTCTGGTCAGCACTTGGGATGGACAAGCCTGGAAGAATTGCATGGGGGGCAGTAAGGAGAGGCTGAGAGCAGACCCTCTTGTCCCTGCAGGCTGCAGATATCATGCTGGTATTGAATATATTATCTGCCACTGCTTTTTAATGCCCCACAAGAAGCGTTACTGCCTCCCCTCACAGCTCAGAAGTGAACAAAGGATAAGGTATTTTGGGCAGCCTGCTTGATTCTTAATAACCAGCAGGTAATTAAGCTTTTTAAGCTTCTCCCATTCAGCCTGCACAGCAAGCGAGAAGTGCAAATCCTGGCATGGACCAATCCTGTGTGGCTGAAGAACATCACAAGGGAAGGCACAGCAACACAACCTCCACTGTGTCTCCTCACCACAGCCTATTCCAGGGCTTCCAGCAGCAGCTTCTCAGTGCTGCTGTTATCCTATCTAGGCTCTGGTTCCTCTGGGGAACCTTGGATATAGTGCAGATGCTCCCCATGGGCACAGGACACTGCTCCTATACCTTCAAGGGAGTGCAGGCCATGTGCCACCTAACTTAGAGGAGATCCACTGGCTTATGTGTCCACAAGAAGGGGTGGGACTCACCCCAAAGAGAGGCATTTTCATCCCCATTTCCTGCAAAAGGTGCTATCCTGTGGTAGCATTGCAGTGAATTCCCCCTGCAGAGGAAGCAAAGTCCTAAACCTGAGAGTTTATCTTCTTTATCAAGGTTTTACATAAGTTGATATAGACAGTCACAAACACACGTGCCCTTGCTCCATCTCTCTTTGTTCCCCTTCATGTGATATTAAGTATTTCTAGCCTGAGGCAAAAGACACTCAGGTCATCAGTTCAGCTCTGCTGAGCAGATCCCTTGTCTTAGGAAGAAGCAATAGCTGAAACACTCAATAAATGTCCTCCAAGTAGACCATAAAGCCATTCCAACTGTCTGTGGGAAGCCCAAGGTGGAGTACAACCTCAGGAAAGCCTAAAAGGACATTGGGCTCCACTGAGAACACACAGTGGAGTGGCTGCTGGAACTTCTGTCCTTCTTCACATGCCCTGTAAATGGCATTCCCTAGTTCCCCTGAAGTGGAGTTCATCTGCTCTCCCACCTTTTCCACTGCACACTGAACAAGCACAGCTCTGCAGGCAAAATGGTTCTGAAAACACTGGGATATGGAAACTGTCTGAAAGGAAAGCACTGATTTTATCAGAAGCAGCAGAGCTGTAATAAGCAGAAGATTTTAAAAGATCTGCATGCACAGATTTATCCTACCTGAAAGCTTCCTGCCCATAACAGCAACCTGAGAGCCACAGCAAGGTCTGAATTCCAGTTTTCATCTCAGTGGGAATGAAAGATTTGTAAAGTGATCCACCTGAACAAACTTTCTGTGACTTCAGCACCTCCTTTAGAGTCAACAAAGAAAAGCAAACACTCCCAGGATGTGATTCCTCCTCTGTTTGGACAAACACTGAGGAGGAGGTGGACAACACCTCCAACTCCTCTGTTTCTCCAAGGGAGCCCTCAGTGAAGTGCTCAGGTACACAGATACACAGGGTTTGAGCCTCACCACCGGACATCCCACTCACAGGATGAGGATATCCACCTCTCCAGACTTCTGAGAAGAAGTGAGGAACAACATTTTCATATTCACAAGGAGATGTGCAGATCAGACAACTAACTGATATCACATCTCCATCTGTGCATGTCCTTCAGCTGCAAACTGAAGTGCTGCACCAGCAACGAGCAGAACCAGAGGATGAAGAGACTCTCCAGGAAAGGGGGAGAAACACATCACTGAAGGATGTTTAGGAGGATTGAAGGAAACTCAGCTCAAGAACTTCAGGCAAGACGATGCACTGCACACAAGCTGGGCTAAGGCTGGAGAAATAGAGATGTGCAGGTGGACCTGAAGCCACATTGACACAAAATGTGTGGGTGATGCCCAAAGCCACTGTCCTCATAAACAAGGAATTCCAGGAACAAAGAACTGTAGTGGTTTCAGACACACTTGGTACACTGAATAGTTCCAACTCTGGGAGCAGTTTTAGTCTCATTCTAGGACTGTGGCTTTGCAGCATTCCTAGCTGGGATGTAGGGACAGAGGCAAGGAACCCTGGCAGATCAGGGATGGGACAAAAGGGCAAGAGCCCACCAGCAGCAGAGACTAGATCAGCTCCTCCCTGCAACCCTGGTGCTGCCTGGAGCTTTCATGCGGCTTTTGGCCTTTCATCCAACAGCTTTAATTCACTATTAAACTAAAGGCAGCAGCTTGGGTGAGATATTTAGGGTAGGCCAACACCGTTCCTGAATGGAGCCTAATAAATCAGATTCCTGCCCCGGGCTGTGGTTTTAATCGTTAGCACAAATCCAAACCGTGTCAATCTTCCTTTAATTACTGACCTTGCCCTGCTGACACAATCAGCAGCAATCCTTCGACTGTTTGTGTTTACAGCCTCCAGCCCTTTGCCCAGTGGCAGATCCCACCCTTCTCCTGATACAAAAAATACCTTGTTGTCCCAGCTTTCCTCATATCAATGCCACAAGGGAGTGGAAAAGCCAAGAGATTCCTCGTTTGTTTGCTTGTTTGTTTTTCCCTCATGTTTCAGTTTCAACATATTTTACACCCGAAAAAAAATCAGCATTTCAGCCCTTTTCACTGTCTTACTTCACACAGCAGGAAGGCAGAGGAAAAGTACCAGAAGGAAAAGGATAGGTGCTGCAACGTTGGCAATTTTTCTCTGTTTAAACTAAACGGATCAATTCCTACAATGGAGCAGATCATCCCAGATCCATTCCCTAGGGTAGATCTGGGCACTGTGTTCAGCTGGGGCCATGTGTCTGTTCGGGCAATCAAAATCAGGAGGTTAGATGAGCACAGGCTTGGAAAAAACATCATTGGGAAGTTGGGGTCATCCCCTTGCACTCATAAATCACACACTGCTTTGCTTGGTGTTTCTCCTTTCTTTCATCACATCATTGCCATCAGCAGTTTTCCTGATCCTGCACCAGGATAAATAGCAAGTCAGGAGGGGACACTGAAGACATATTTTTCCAACTCAGTAAAAGCCTGCAAAGACTGATCTCCATGCTGGGAGTGTCCTCATCCTGGGAGAGTCACTTCTCCCAGTGGAGGCACCTTGCCTGTGCCAGAGACAAGGTCCTGCTGAAGCAGCAGCAGTAAAAATTACAATTCATCCTAATTTATTGCCCTGGTGCATAGGGACCAGCCCAGAGTAGCTTCCCTCTGTGCCAGGCATTGTATCAAACGAGGCATGACACTCCCAAACAAAAGGGGAGAGTCAGAAAGGGAAAGGAGAGAAAGGAAGAGGGAGAACAAATACAGAAGATATTCTGGGTGGATTGTTTTCCTCTCCTTTCTCCCCTGTTGGCTGCCAGCTTTATCTCACCCACAAACTCCTTCCAGCTCTGACTAGGCACGTTCATCCAATTTCTGGTGAATGAGCAAAGAAATGCAATTTAAAGGGAACTGCAGCTAACTGTACAGGAATCTGTTTCTGCAAAGTGCTAAGAAAGACAGAAAGAAAGACAAAGAAAGCATAAACCACATGGGTGGAAACAGATTAATGTTTCCTTTTGGCTCCTGTTTTGGAGACATATTTTTCATATCAACATTCCATTTCCATTTTTTTCTGTCAGCTAATGATTTAATACAGGTGGCCACTGTTGAAGGCTGTGTATCTCTTTCCTCTTGCAAGGTCAGCTCTCAGTCTGACAGCTGTCCTGATTCCTGGGAATGAAAGGGGCATCTCAAGGCAGTTTCCTGCTTCCCTTTTTTGTCTGTGGACATCTCCATCCCCACCAACCCTGGCCATTCCCAGTGGCTACCCCAGGACACACTCAATGGCAGGATACTCTGTGTTTAATACACCTTCAGGCTACTTGCAGTGGTTTTCCCCTTGAGTTTTAAGCTTTGCACTCAGCAAGAAAAAAAATCTTCCCTCTTGTCCAACCCTCAGAAGGCAGAAAGTGCTGGAGTGGCCTTGCTTACCTCTGGGGAGGGGAGCTGGGATTTGTTTCCATCGACTGGGGCAACCAAGAGCATGTCCTGCAGGATGGTGGTCATGTGCTGGGCCATTACCTTCTGCTGGTCCACGCTGCAGTGGTTCTCCAGGGAGATGATGACAGGGTATGGTGAGGTCTGGAACAGGACAGCAACATACACACCATCAGTGAGCTCTGCAGTTTCACCAGTCTGGAGCAATTGGTATGAACCCCAGGGCTGTTTTACCTGGGAATGAGTGTGTCAACAGGAGGTTGATATTCTCCTAAAACAAAGATTTTTTTTTTAAATGGAGAAATTTAAGTGTGTGCAGTAGTTACTCAGATCTGTGCTGATGCCTTCCAGAGATGATGATCAATGGAAAAGGCACCAGGATGGGTCAGGATTGCCTCTCACAGACTTTCTGGGGCACTCCCTGTGCCTCCATCCTCCACTTGCACTGTGGTCAGAGCACCTTCCTACCCACCTTCAGAGGAAGGACTGGGAAGGGGGCTTTAAAATCACAGGGTTTGCTCAAACCCTTCAGTGGTATCAATCCATCCTCCATTCCTGCATAGGCCTGATCTGGTTCTCTGTGCTCCCAGGTCATTTTGTGTATTGAAGGCATTGTCATTACTATCACTGTCACTCCTTTATGGCCCCAAACAAAACTTGGCACCAGCTCCCAAGTGCACTGAAGGAAAACAGCAGAGAGTCCAGTGAGTCTGGACAGACCTAAGGTTTTCTGAAGCCTGCTGCCATACAAGACTCCAGCCCTGCTCATCCCTTTCAAAGCAGAAGAAAAGCAGTCCTTCACATCCAAAACATTCACAGGAATTCCTCTAAACAAGAAACAGGCCCTGAGACATCAAAGCCACATAAATCATGGGCTTGCTGGTGTTTCCTGCCAGGTATGCTCAGGATTCTGAGAATCATTGTCCTTGCAGTGGGGTCCAGGATGCAGCTGTGCTGACACAAGTTCAAACACATCCTCAGACAGTGCTATCCCTGTCCAGCAACCCCTAGGAATGGATCTCTGCAGGAAGCAGAGCATAGGTGCCTGGACAGAAGGACACATCTTGTCCCCATGAGAAATGCTAAGGTGAAGCTTTCATTGCTTCTGCTCTCTGATTGGAGGGAAGAGCTCTGCTGTCAGTCCTGGGTTGTGCAACATGAGAAAAAGTCCCTCATCCTTACTTTGAATGCATAGTTCTTGATGGCCTTAATGACATCACTGAAGAGGATCTTGGAGGTGAGAGTGTAGCCATGATAAATGACGGGCTCTGAGTTGGGGCCATCCCAGCAATCCAGCTCCACACAGCGACAGCCTTTGGTGAGGGCTCTGGAAACAAAGAAGGGACCTGGTTGGGTTCCACACCTTCTGCTCCATCTCCAAGTGAAGGTACATCAGGCACAGGCACTGCCTGGGAAGACTGAAGGAAGTTCAGGGAGCAAGGGACAAGAAAGGAGCTTGGAAAAAAAGGAAAGCAGATAAAGGATGGGATCAGGTGAAATCAGTGTCAGTAAAGAGAGCTCAAGGTTGAGCAAGGAAAGCACAGAAGGATCTGAGAAATAAGGTAGTGAAAGTCCAAGGTAGAATTAGCCAAAGAATAAGACATAGTGAGTGCCAGATGAGAAAGGACACTGATGACTGTGCTCCAAGTCTTTCCCCAAAGATGGTGAAGAGAAAAGAAAATCAAGAGTGGCTGCAGTGGAAGAATGACAGCCAGCCTTAGAAGCCAGGTCTCCAAGTTTAAATGACGTGATTTCTTCATCTAGATCTGATACGACATGAGGGATGAATCCTCAGAGCTTGGAGGGAAGGAGCTATGGGAACTCCACCACAGCTGAGGAGACTGCTGAGGGCCAGTTTCCTAAACTGAGTCTACAGACTGAATTTCCACCTGAAATTCCCACCTCTACATATCCATACTTCCATTTCAATTTATTTTCAAATGTAGATTCCCCACCCCCTTATCTATCTAGGAGATGAGCTTGTCTCTTTACAGTAATCCCCTAAACATTTCAGATTACACAACTCCTTTAGTTCATTGCAATAGAATCACAGAATGGTTTGGGTTGGAAGGGACTTTAAAGACCATCCAGTTCCAACCCCCTGCCATGGGAAGGGACAGCTTCCACTAGATCAGGTCGTTCAGAGCCCTGTCCGACCTGGCCTGAAACACTCCCAGGGATGGAGCATCTCTGGGAAACCTGTTCCAGAACAATGTGATTTTTTTTTCCTTTTTTTTTGTACAACCAGAACATACATCTATAATTTTAAGATTCTGTAAGATGAATTCAAAGAGCTACTGAGAAGTAACCTGTGCCAGATTTCACTCTTGACACTTTCAACCTTATGACTCTCATTACTCCTGAGAACAAGTCATAAACAAAGGCAGAATTGCAGCTGCTGACTGGCTCATAAGGAAATAGTCTCACCTGATAAAACAAGGGGAAAGGTAAGGTAAGCATGCAAATTACTCAAGGTCTCTGCACCCATTTGGCCATGAGACATCAGTCACTGTTAAAGGCAGACACAGGAAACACCTAATGCTCAGTGCAGGGTGCTGTGGGAACATCTGAGATGCTAGAGAGGGGCCAGGTGTAAGCTCTCCTGATCACTCACCCTGCTCCACCAGCTGACATCCCACCTCTTTCTTTTTATTTTTATTGCTCCAACTAAGTCTTTCCAAAATAAACCCCAGCATGGTTGTGGGGACAGTCCCTGCCAAAAGGCAGGACAGAGCATAAGCACTATGCACCATTTTGGCTCCTTACAGACCTGCAGCTCTATCCCAGGAATCTTTGAATCTTGTAAGCTCCTTGCACTCTCTCGTGCCATGTTTTGGGGAATGCAACACCCCCTCAGCATCATACTTTGAAAACACCAGGCCAGAGGGCTGTAATCCAGCCTCCATGTGACTACAGATGTTTTATACTGCTTCCAAATGTATTAATTATACATCCTACATTCAGGTGGACACCAGATGAGACCCAGCTCAAAGAGTTGTGAAAAGGAGGGCACAGCCAAGCTGATCTGGAAACATGTACCAGCCCACACTACCTGGTCTGGTGGGAAATTGCTTCATAAGAAGATGCTTATGTCTTCTGAAAGAAAGAGGTTAACTTCCCAAACACACACAAACAAACACACTTTTTACCTGATATAGGCTTCTGTGCTGCTTGGCCCTGTGATCTGGTCTTCCATGAGATAGGTGTTGTGTGAGGATGACACCAAGTAGTGGCTGAGAGGTTGGGTCATGTCCTGGTAAACTTTCCTGTGAGAGGGGTTGAATATATTCCCCTCATCTGACAGCAGGTACATCAGGAAACCATCCTTGGTCATGGCGTTGCCCCTCTTGGCTGCCAGGTAAACAGACAGAAAGCCCCACACTGAAAATGTGACACCACCACATTGTGCCACCACTTTCACCACGGTGCCTCTGCTCTCCAGGAGATCCCAGAGACAAAACGTGCTCCCCAGGCATTCAGTAAAAGCAAAGACATCCATGATCTCCAAACAAGGATGACATCTTCAGCTGCCCGAAAATGCTTTTAAAGCCCCTTCACAAGCGTGGCTTTTTATGACACTTACTGTCCTTGGTAACATCTGTGAAGTGTCAAAGGCAGACCTTACCTCATCTGTCTGTAGACATTTACAGCGTGAAAATCTCCATTTGAGCATTTCAACCCAGAGAAGGTGTCAGATGTCTAAATACAGCCAGATAAATCCTGTCTAGATTATCCAGTGAAATACATGACTTGCAAAGAGGAAATACAAAATTTTGCCCCATGTTGAGGCACAGAACTAGATCTCAGTCTAATCCTAAAGCCTGACAGTTGCAAAACCTTGTCCCTCTCCTGAAGGAATAGCAGCATAGTGGAAAACCAGCCCATGATTCTGAGCTGGCTCTTTGAACTCATCCTCCAAGGTGCTCCAGACTGGTGATTCACCCACATTCTGAGCAGACAGATAGCTCAGTGTCTGTCTCCTAGACAGCTGTCACCTCCTTGGCCTCTACTCAGAGATGTCATCTGCAGAAGGCTTTACAGGTGCCCACCATCAAGGACATCTGCCTCCACTCCAGCTTCTGGAGAACACAAATATTGCTACATTCTCAGCCTTGAAAAGCCACACTAGGTCTTGGCATCTGAATAACCCATCTGAGTCTTTCCCTTGGGATTTTCATCATCCTCTAGTCAAACCTGTATCAATCCCTCTCCTGCTGTTCAGTGTACCCAAAATAAAACTGAAGAGATTTCCCAGCCTCTCCTCTGCCCTCCTCTCCTAGAGCTGTTAATGTTCCCCTAGGAGAGTGGTGTTTTAGAAGCAGCTGGGGAGAAAATAATACACACAACTGGGAAAAAAAAAACAAACAAAACAAACAAACCAAAAAACAACAAACCAGCAGCAATGCAATTCAAAGTTCATCAAAAAAGCAAGATTTTGAAGCAATCCAGCCAGGGTTTTCAACCTACCTCTTTCGTTGGGCTCATATCTCTGAATTAAGGCAGGGGCAGCAACAACAGCATCTTCTTCCTGCTGTATCTCATAGAGAAACCTCACCAGGTTCTGGCAGGACATGAACCCTTCAGGGTCTGAGTACATTTGGAAGATGCTGTCTATTTCCTTCCTCTCTGTCAGTATCTTGTAAAATTCCTCTATCTCATCATCCTCCAGAGCCTCTGTTTTGGATTTGTCACAGTGCTGTAAACGTAGAGGGGAGAAGGAGTGAAAACCTTCTTTCCTTCTGGCATAGGCCAGCCGTAATCTGCACCAGGGCTACACAACAGGCAGAACACAAAATAATTGCAAAGAGTTACTGGCCAGTGAGTGAGGAGCACGTGGTCAATGACAATGGTTCTCATTGACAAGGCCAACAGTCATAAAACAGTTGAATTATTAGCATTTATACATT